>NC_140943.1:5000-605000 GCF_014529385.1 Adiantum capillus-veneris
GGAGCTACAACACTCCATCTTATCAACATTGGGTTGCTCATAGAGATTCTTAAAATGCATATACATATCCTCAAGAGTCAAGTCACCAAAGCTCTCAACGCGCTTGCCTTTTAGATTTTTCCAAAACTTGCCACATGAATGTGCTTTCTCTTGTGCTAAAAGAAGTTGTTTTTCGACTTCCCACCTTCTCCTCTTCTTTTGAACAAGTGCTTTGTATGTGTGTGAACATTCCAAGTAAACTTCCTTGTCTTTGATTGCATCCAATCTTAGCAAGTGTTTTCGGGCTTGACTACATTCCATGTCAAACCATTTCTTCTTGGTGCTACCCTTCTTAGACCTTTTGCAAGTCATGTGTTTCACCGAAAAGCATTCCTTCGCACAAGAGAAAATTACTTCTTTGAAAACTTTCCACTTGCATTCTAATGTTGGGCTCTCTTGATGCTCTATCATGCTTAACATTTGGTCCACCATATCAGCATATATAAGTGCTCGTTTGAAGTCTAGACGTAGGTAAAAATGATTCACATCATGATTAGAGGCTACATGATCGGGCCGTTTACCACACTTGAGGTCAATACATAACATCTTATGATCGGATTCCGGATTCCATTCACCAAGTGTAAAGCTTTGTATGCATTCTAGAGTGGCTTCCGAGAACAACATATAATCAATCACGCTAGCACCGTTGTGCTTTCTACATGTAAAGTCATTGGTGCCTTGTCATAGAGATACACCATTTGCAATGAGCATTCAGGTACTATTGCACATATGTAGAAGTGACTTTCCATAGTGATCCACTTCTTTTGCATCATTAGAACTTCGATTATACATGTATGAGTCATCCATTCTTCTTGAGACATACGGCATGTCTACTTGTTGTGTGTCGTGTTGTAGCATATTTGTGCGAGCATTCATGTCTCCAAAAATAATGACTTCACCTTGATCCTTGTAATGAGCAATGTCTTCCTCTAGTTCAACAAAGGGCTGATCTCTATCCATATTCAAGCAAGCATAAAAGCTGGATTCATAGTGAGGAATGTAGCAACCGGCCACAAACATGACTTGACCATTTGGTGGGCTGATTTTCAGCCATAAGTAGCGTTTATACTTATCTTCTTTGACAATGGAAACATCTTTCAAACCCTTTTTGTGCTAAGTATGGAGCTTGATTTACCCTTGTAATTTTCTGTGGTAAAAGCGCACATTTGTAAGGCCCCCATTATGAGGAGAAGCCATCGTGCGTGAAGGAAAATCACTCACCGGAAACCAAAATTTTCACGGACAAGAATTAGACTCGGGAGATTGGCTCAAATACCTAAACCAATGCAAAGATACCTCCGTCCAACTCTTCCTCTCTCAAATGCAATCCCTTATATTTAACTCTCATTTGGCCTCCACCAAAGAAGAAGAAGCTTTTAAAACTAGAAAGCGCACCATCTCCACCCTGAAAGAAACTATCACCCACCTCCCTAAGGAGCAAACCATCAAGGAGCTCATAGAACTTGAAGTATGCAAACATTTCCAATCTCTTCCTCTCATCAAACCCTCAATCTCCACACCCATCACCACTAACACCCATCTCCCAAAATCCTTAAAAAACCATACCCCGGCCACAGCTCCCTTCTACCCCCCGAGAACCTCTCTCTCCTCATCCTCCCACCTTACACACCCTCCATCATCACACATCAAAACCTCCAAAAGGACCCCCAAGGCCTCCACAATCCCAACCCTCCTCAATAAACAAGAACCACCCCACTCGCCTCCCTATTCCCCGCCCTCCCAAAAACCTTTCTTTTACTCCTCTCCTAATAAACCTATGACAAACCCAAAATACCCCCTCAATCGCATTCATAACTTCTTCACACCAATTATCCCTTCTTCCTCCAATCCTAAACATAAACCTAAGCCTTTCCCCTATAACAAACTAACCAAACCTCCCAATCTTTCTCATGATGGCGATAACAACGACAACAACAACGACAGCACCAACCACAACGACGACAACTACAACAACAACCACAAACGCTCCCACAAAGATTTGGGAAAAGGAAAAGGGAGGAGGGATTAGGGCATTCTTGTCCAACTTCTTGGTTACACTTACTTTTCAGTAAGCCCCCCCTCCTCCCTTATCTTTGGAAAAACACTCAACGCTCTCTCCCTTCCATCTCTACCCCACCACCATCTACCCTATCCTTTTTAAATGAAGCCCCCAACTTCCCTCTTAGAAAAGATTCCACAAATAGAGGAAGGAAGAGGCATAAATTTTGGCTTCCACTCATAAATCCGCACGCCTACAAACTTGTAGTTTTTGGTAAGCTCTCTTCCGGCACCTTGGTCAATAACCCTTGTACTAACTTTGTTCATAATCTCACCTCCCGCCCCCTCTCTATCGACGAAAAGAAATGCTTAGATCTAGGGCTTAAGTACATTCCCCCTCCCCCTAACCCCCCTGCGGAACACATTATTAAAGCCCACAACTCCTTGGCAAGAAAATTACAACTCAATATGTTTTTTCAATCTTCTATGTCCAGCAAACCCCCCCTTTTCAAAACCCCTAACCCCTCTTGGATACCCCCCTCTTTAGATCCTACACTAGAGGAGATCACATCCCTTAACCTCATAAATCTGAAAGATACACTTACACACTACAAAACTTCGCACTCAAAATTTCCCAAATTTGTCAAGCGTGCCCTTAAAACTCTTTCAACGGACCACACTATAGTCATTAAACCGGCGGATAAAAATCTAGGTCTTACCATCCTATCACGGGAATGGTATGAACAAGAAGCCCATAGACAACTCAATGATCCCTCCACATACCAACCCCTAACCCCACCACCACATAATTACCTCGCCTCTTTACTCCACTCCATCACCCTCAAATACACTCTCCTCACCCTAGATGAAGCCACCTTTATCCTCACACCACTCCATAAATCCTTCAAACCCTGCCCTATCCAATTTCTCCCTAAGTTACACAAACCTATACTTGTAGCCCGTCCTATTTTCTCTTACCGTGGATACTTGTTTGAGAATGCTTCCAAATGGCTACACTTCCAACTTTATCCTGTCCTCCTTTCACAAAAACAACACCTCAAAGACTCGCTATCCCTCATCATCGATCTCCACTCAAAGACCTTCCCCCCCCATTGTCTCCTTTTTACCTTCGATGTGACCTCCCTCTACCCTAGCATCCCTATGACTGGCGGTCTCATAGCCCTCAGAAGCACCATTACTAATTTCTTCGACACCCCAAAATTAGAGTTCATCATCTCACTTGCCACCCTTATTCTTTCACACCATTATCTTTGTTTCAAAGACAAAGTATGGAAGCAAATTAAGGGCACCGCAATGGGATCCAATTTCGCAGTGGTATATGCGTGTCTTTTCCTTTGCCACTTAGAAAACCACTCTCTACTTATCTCTAGCCCAAACCTAGCCTATTATAAGAGATACATAGATGATGCCTTCGGGGTCTGGACCGGCTCTCGTAAATCACTTACCAAAACTCTCGCCTCCTACGCCTTCCCTCTACAAGAACATATAGAGATCTCACCCATCATATCCACTTTTGAAGCAACCATCCTAGATGTCCACTTCCACAAGGGACATACTTTCCACTTGTATGGTATCTTGGACTCCAATTGTTACCAAAAGCCTCTCAACTCTTACCAATATATACCTTGGATCTCTTGGCACCCTCTCCACCAAAAATTAGCCTTTATCAAGTCAGAACTTAGACGCTATCTTATCAAGGAAAGCAATCCTGATGGATTCTATCGTTTGAGAAACCTCTTCTTCATTAGGCTCCTTCATAGAGGCTACCCAAGAAACTTCCTCCTTAGGGTCTTTGGTTTGATCTCTTACAAGGAACGAACAACTCTCTTAACCAAAACCCCATCTTTAAAAAATCCTTCCCCTATCACCCTCAAACTACCTATTTCTTCAGAAACTCGTAGACTAAACCCTACCCTAATAATTGGTAAGCCTATCCATACGGCTTGCAGCCTCTCCCCCACCCTTGCGCATCTTGACCAACCCATCGTATGTTGGACCAATGGCCAAAACTTAGGCACTCTTCTACCTAAATCCATAAACCAGAGTTAAACCCAATTTTACAAATGAATACTCTTTATAACCTACCCTAACTCTTACCGCTCATTTTGCAGGTTGACTCTCTAAGCCCGTAGTTCTTCAACAACACGGACACACCTTTCACATTTGTGATCCTACATTCCAAATTTTGTCCCTTGTAATTTACTCCTGGAATACCATTTTTTGGAAATCAAGCTACTCCTTTTAAACTCTCAAATCACCCCCCCCCCCCGGCCCCCCCCAATTAACACCTTACACCCAGTCCTGTACATTATACACCAGTTCTTCGGAATTCCATTTCATCACTTTTCCACATTTTTGGAAATCAAACTACTCCTTTTAAACTCTCAAATCACCCCCCCCCCCCCCCCCCCCAATTAGCACCTTACACCCAGTCCTGTACATTATACACCAGTTGTTCGGAATTCCATTTCATCACTTTTCCTCATGTTATTTTTAAACCCCTCCCTGCCTTATATCCCCTCCTTTGCCACTTTTCATTCCCCCCCCCCCCCCCCCCATTTTTTCTTTTTTAGACCCCCTTTCACTTATACCACCCCCCCGGTGAACAATCTATTAAACTCCCCCCATTAAAATTCATTTTCTTACTTATTACCTTTGGGATTTCTACACCACTCTCTACCTCTAGTCAATGGACAAACTCACAGCCCTTTCAAAGTACACCTTCACCCCCCCCCCCCCCCTCACTCTTATATAAAGAGCATCCTCTTCTCCTCTATTTCAGTATTCTCCCTACTACTACCACTGATGAGCTCCTTAAAGGAGCGAAACGCGTTTGGTACCCCATAACCCACCCCCGTCTCCCTTCTACCTTTTACCCCTTAGCCCACCCCCACCTCCTTTCCTTTTGCTCCAAATCAAAGTGCCTCGCACGCTTAAATGTAATTATATATTAACTTTTTTTCGTCGGAGTATTCTTTTCGCCGGAATATTATGGCCGGACGGCGGCCGGAAAGTAGTCGGAAAACAACCGGTCAGTTGGCCGGTGGCCGGTAGTCAATGGTGGGTGGCCAGTGGTCGGAAGTCAATGGCCGGTGGCCGAATTCAAAAGCGGACTTGTATTCTCAAGGGCGGCCACACATGGGCGGATTGGAGGGTCCGATTTGGACTTATTCGCACAAGGGCGGCTACACATGGCTGTCTCTCATAAGAGAGGGCAGCCCTTTTGGCCTATAAAAGGAGGCCATTTCTACACACATTTCATAGTGTGAAGTTGATGCAACAAGGTGAGTGTAAGGTGGTGAGACTGAAGCAAGGCGAGAGCTCCATTAAGGGTATAATCCCTTTGTAAACTACTTCTTGTTTTGAAGTACTAAAGCCATTGAGTGGCTGCTTTCCCGTGGACGTAGCCCACATTGGGTGAACCACGTATATCGTGTGTGCTCTCTCTCTCTCTCTCTCTCTCTCTCTCTACTCTATAATCTCGTGTATATAAATCTGTCTCTCTCTATTAAGTAATCTACTCAATTATCTATTTAGCTACGTCTTATTTCCTAACAACTGGTATTAGAGCAAGGTTTGCTCATAGCTAAATTATCTCAAGGAAAGGATTCCTTGAATTGAGTGGGAGTTATGGCGGAGGAAGGGAAGCTCAAGATTGAGAAGTTCAATGGCAAAAACTATCAACATTGGAAGATGCAGATTGAAAACTATCTCTACCAGAAGAACCTCTATTTGCCACTAGGTGGTCTTGCGAAGAAGCCCACAACAATGGCAGATGAAGCATGGATTGTCCTTGATCGAAAGGCGCTAGGAACAATCCGGTTAAGCTTGGCGTCAACGGTGGCCTTTAATGTTTCGGAGATGAAGACCACGGAGGACTTGATGAAGTCACGTGACGACTTCTACGAGAAACCATCGGCATCCAATAAGGTATTTCTTATGAAGTGCTTGTTCAATCTAAAGATGGCAGAGAATGGTTCAGTTGCAGAACACCTAAATGACTTTAACACAAACATAAGTCAACTTCGATCAGTGGAAATCAATTTCGATGACGAAGTGCGAGCTCTCCTTATACTATCATCTCTACCGGATAGTTGGGACAGCCTTGTGATGGCTATAAGTAATTCTATCTCTGGCACAAATACTCTTAAGTTTGATGATGTTGTGGGTGTTCTCCTAAGCGAGGAAATGCGAAGGAGAAGCACAGGAGAATCATCAAGTGTTGCACTATCAGTGGAAACAAGAGGAAGGCTTAAGGAGAGGTTCAAAAACCAAAAGGGTCGTGATCGCTCAAGGCGGAGCAAGTCACGCACAAAGTCAGTTCTTGAATGTTGGAACTCCGGCAAGAAGGGCCACGTCAAGAAGGATTGCTAGTCCAAGAAGAAGAAGGAGACAAAGTCTCAAGAAAACAAGCCAACATCGGAGGCCAATGTGGCAGGTAAAGTAGAGCAAGATGCTCTAATTCTCTCAGTAGACAATGTGTCTCATTCCTGGATAGTAGATTCCGGGGCTTCATTCCATGCGACACCACACAAGCAACATTTCCAAGACTACACCAAAGGTAATTTTGGGTATGTATACTTGGGAGATGATGAAGCTTGTGAGATTGTCGGCAAAGGTACAATTTCTGTCAAAACTGCTAACGGAAATGAATGGAAGCTAGCTTAAAGATGTTAGGCATGTTCCTTCTCTTCGCAAAAATTTGATCTCTACAGGACAATTGGACGATGAAGGTCACAACATTGCATTCGGAAACAAACGGTGGAAGATCTTAAAGGGATCTTTGGTGGTTGCCAAGGCTGGTGAAAAAGTCGGTACACTTTACTTGTGTACTGTTAGCACACAACCTTCAGCTTGTGTAGCAACTACAGAAGTTGACAGTGCGGTGTGGCACTACCGACTTGGGCATATGAGTGCCAAAGGAATGCAAATTCTTCAAACAAAGAAGCTTCTACCAGGTTTGAAAGAAGTGGACTTAGAGTTCTGTGAAGATTGTGTTTATGGTAAACAAAAGAGGGTAAATTTTCAAAAATCAGGAAATGAAAGAAGAAATAAAAAACTTGAGTTGGTTCATTCTGATGATTGGGGTCCTGCAAGTACACCATCACTTGGTGGCTCATTGTACTATGTAACATTCATAGACGATGCGACTAGAGAAACATGGGTTTATATCATGAAGAATAAATCTGATGTATTCTCCATATTTCAAAGGTGGAAAGCCTTTGTGGAGAATGAAATAGGTAACAAGGTTAAATGCCTCAGATCCGACAATGGAGGCGAATATTGCAGCCAAGCTTTTGACAGCTTTTGTGCTAGCAATGGCATTCAGAGGCAAAGGACAACCCCAAGGACACCTCAACAAAATGGGATTTTGGAAAGGATGAACAGGACAATCATGGAACGAGCACGAAGCATGCGGCTACATGCAGGGCTATCGCTTGAGCTTTGGGCGGAAGCTGTAAGTTCGTCTGTGTACTTAATCAATCGGTCACCCTCAACGGCATTGGATGGGGGAGTTCTAGAAGAGGCATGGACAGGTAAACTGGTGAATTATGCATTTCTCAAAGTGTTTGGGTGTGAGGCTTTCATGCACATAGATAGAAGCCTAAGATCAAAGTTAGATGCAAAGTCTAAAAAGTGTTTCTTCATTGGCTATGGAGAAGGAGACTTTGGGTATCGCCTATGGAATCCTGAAGATGGTAAAATCTTAAGGAGTAGGGATGTAATTTTTAACGAAAAAAAATATGTACAAAGATTACTTGGAAAGAAAACAAACAAAAGAAACAGGTGATGAGTACATGGAGCTTGAGGACGGTGAAGACTCAAGGACTGCAAACGGTGACAATGTGCAACAACGTCAACCAAATGAGGAGCCTCAACCTATTCCCCGAAGATCTACAAGAGCAAGTAGACCTCCAGAAAGGTTTGTTCCTTCCTTCAACCATCTCTTGATCTCAGATTCTAGAGAGCCGGAATCATATGAAGAAGCTATGCAACATGAATCCAAAGAAGAATGGACGAAGAGCATGCAAGTGGAGATGGACTCACTACATCGCAACCAAACATGGGAGTTGATTGAGTTGCCTAAAGGTAAGCGGGCACTTCAAAACAAATGGGTGTACAAGCTAAAGGAAGAAGAAGGTGGGAAGAAAAGGTACAAGTCTAGGCTTGTGGTAAAAGGTTTTTCTCAAAAGAAAGGTATTGACTTCAATGAAATATTTTCTCCTGTTGTAAAAATGAACTCAATTAGGCTTGTCTTAAGCCTTGTGGCTGCTCATGATCTAAATCTCGAGCAAATGGATGTAAATACGGCATTCCCTCACGGTGACTTAGAGGAGGAAATCTACATGCTTCAACCAAAGGGGTATGAAGTAAAAGGTAAGGAGAAAATGGTTTGCAGATTAAAGAAGAGCTTGTATGGTTTAAAGCAAGCATCAAGACAATGGTACTTGAAGTTTGATCGATGGATGTTGGATCATGGATTCACAAGATGCAACTCCGATCATTGCGTCTACACGGAGAATTTGGGAGATGGGAAATTCATCATCCTAATGTTGTATGTTGATGACATGTTGATTGCAAGTGCTAACATGCAGGACATCAAAGACCTAAAAAAGGAGCTGTCCAAATCTTTTTCAATGAAAGATTTAGGTGCTGCATAGAGGATACTTGGTATGAAAATATCAAGGGACAGGACGAAGAAGACAATAAAGCTATCTCAAGAAGATTACATCAAGAACGTACTAGAAAGGTTTGCAATGCAAAATGCAAAACCAGTTTCTACACCTTTGGCTGGTCATTTTAAACTAACGAAGGATATGTATCCAAAGACACAAGAGGAGATAGCCTATATGTCTAAAGTTCCATATGCTGCAGCAGTAGGTTCTCTAATGTATGCTATGGTCTGGACAAGGCCAGACATTGCACATGCAGTAGGAGTTGTGAGTAGGTTCATGGAAAACCCAGGTAAAGAGCATTGGCAAGCTGTGAAGTGGATACTTAGGTATCTAAAAAGGACAACAACAAATGCTTTGTATTTTGGAGGAACTGATATTTTTCTAGAAGGGTATGTTGATGCAGATATGGCAGGTGACAAAGATACCCGAAGGAGCACTACTGGCTATGTGTTCACGGTTGGAGGCACAGCAATAAGCTGGGCTTCAAAGCTGCAGAAAGTGGTTTTACTTTCTACCACGGAAGCAGAGTATGTAGCAATGACGGAGGCAAGCAAATAAATTCTGTGTCTTCACAGATTTTTAGAAGAGCTTGGATTCAAACAAGACAATTGTGTCTTGTACAGTGATAGCCAAAGCGCTATCCATCTTGCGAAGAACTCAGCCTTTCATTCAAGGACAAAGCACATTGAGGTGAGATATCACTTCATACGCACTCTTTTGGAAGAGGGACAACTAAAGTTAAGAAAGGTGCATACAAGTGAAAATCCTGCAGACATGTTACAAAGGTGGTCAACAAGGAGGAGTTGAGCTTTTGCTCATCTTCAATCGGCATTCAAGGATAACAAGCCAGAATGGAAAGCAGTCACAGGTTTGGTTTGGAGATCAGTCTCCAAGTGGGAGATTGCTAAGTATGGAGCCTGATTTACCCTTGTAACTTTCTGTGGTAAAAGCGCACATTTGTAAGGCCCCCATTATGAGGAGAAGCCATCGTGCGTGAAGGAAAATCACTCACTGGAAACCAAAATTTTCACGGACAAGAATTAGGGGCAACTTTAAAGGCCTCGGGGGCGGAGGCCCCCGAGACTTTTTTTTTCGCCGGAATATTATGGCCAGACGGCGGCCGAAAAGTGGTCGGAAGTCAATGGCCGGTGGCCGAATTCAAAAGCGGACTTGTCTTCTCAAGGGCGGCCACACATGGGCGGATTGGAGGGTCCGATTTGGACTTATTCGCACAAGGGCGGCTACACATGGCTGTCTCTCATAAGAGAGGGCAGCCCTTTTGGCCTATAAAAGGAGGCCATTTCTACACACATTTCATAGTGTGAAGTTGATGCATCAAGGTGAGTGTGAGGTGGTGAGAGTGAAGCAAAGCGGGAGCTCCATTAAGGGTATAATCTCTTTGTAAACTACTTCTTGTTTTGAAGTACTAAAGCCATTGAGTGGCTGCTTTTCCGTGGACGTAGCCCACATTGGGTGAACCACGTATATCGTGTGTACTCTCTCTCTCTCTCTCTCTCTCTCTCTCTCTCTCTCTCTCTACTCTATAATCTCGTGTATATAAATCTGTCTCTCTCCATTAAGTAATCTACTCAATTATCTATTTAGCTACGTCTTATTTCCTAACATTTTGGTCATACATGCTACGCCTCCTTGGCCTCTTCGTTGCTTTACATTTTTGGCCCACATCAAAGAATGCACATCGTATTTGTCAAATCCAAGAATTCGTTGCGCATCGTGCTCCCATGTTTCGACAAGAAGTATCACATCGGAGTCATTGGTAAGCTCATCAATGCCAATTCCCGCATTCCATGGATACCCGTTACAATTCCAAAAGCTTATTCGCAAGCGTGAGTTGGTCTCATAGATCATGTGTCCCTATTTGTTGGGTGGACTTGCATCCTCCTTAAGTGGCTTTTCTTCTTGAGGTGATACCTTAACCTTCTTGCTTCTTTCCTCATATGCTTTGCGACGTACATTTTGTTGCATAATAGTGCGATCCTCATATACATTACAACCTGTTCCTTTGAGGTAGATCCAACCATTGTCAAGGATGATCTTTCTCTTTACCTCATCAGCCACAGGACATACAATAGGTCTTTCTCCCGAGCGAGGGACTCCTTGTTTTCCAACTCGATGTGTATCATAAGCCATGATTCCTGACATGCCAAAGTGTGTAGCAAAAAACTCTTCAATCGCAACTGCAAGAGATTGGGGTATTTCCATGCTTTCCTCCTTGATTCCACGAATGACGATGTTCTTTGAGCGTTTTTGTCGTTCGTGCAATTCTTGAGTGTCCACATTCTCTACATTCTTTGCTTGGACAACGGCTTGCGTGATAGGAGATGTAGAAACCACATTATCCTTACATATATCAGCCCATAATTTGGATGCATTTCTCATCTCACATACATCATGTCGTATTATATCTATTGTTTCTTCTTTCAATACATGATCACTCTCAACTTTGCTCAAGCGCTCTTTCAATACATTCATGTCAACAAGAGAGCGTTTACATTCTTGAACTTCATTCTCAAGATGCATCAAGCGTGTTGTTTGCATTTCAAGAACCTTTTTGAGGTGCTCATTCTCCACAACGAAAACTCTTAAAGTACCATTCTCCATTGCAAGTGCGCGCAACTCTTCACCTTGTTTGTTGACGGTTTCTTGTAACGAGATCAAGTAAGCCATGATCATTGCTTCCGTTGTTGTAGATGATGTGGTTGGATTAGCATCCAAATTCCTTGGAGATTTTGCATCATTTTCCATGGCGAGTGTGGCTTTTCCACCCATGCGAGTTTTGTCTGACATTGCCTTCAAGTCGGCAACAAAAACGCAAAGTTTTGACAATTTTTTCAGTTCTGAGATGCTGTTACAGCAAAGCCTTCCATTACACAGAAAAATTCTGTCTTTACATCAATGCGTAGAGGGCTTCGTGCTCTTCGATTGAAGCTATAGATCACTTAAATCGGAGTTCGGATGAGCAAGCTATGGTCAAAAGAGTGAACTACTGTCTACTAGGTCAAAAAACGGCTGAGCGAGCGAGCGAGCGAGAGAGAGAGAGAGAGAGAGAGAGAGAGAGAAGGGAGGGAGGAGAGGTAATATTGAGCTTTAAGAATTTGAGAAATGACACACAAAAGGTTTTTGATACTCACAAAGAAATATTTTCACTCGTTCTTCGTGTAGTGTTGAGCTCATGTATCCCCAACCCACCTAACTAGGGTATGTGGTCCATCAATGGTAGAAGCCCATGATGTGCCATGAACTACTTCTGGTTAGAGTGCAAGTGGCTAGCAAGAGTGGAAGTTGAATCCCACAACTTGGTTTTCGTTGTCGATTTGAATGAGAAACGAGGAGAGCATTGTGCTGCCAAGAGTGATGAGGTTAGGATCGTCAGTGGCTCTGAAGGCCAAGCACTGCATATTAAACGTTGGATGCTTAACAAAGATGTTTTTTGGCTAAAGGGGGACGTTGACACCATTAGCAAACTCCAGGTAAATGGTGGGGGCATTCTCGAAGCTGTGTTTTCCTCCTGGAGGAGAATCCAATAAGAAACAAATATGTGGCCATAGAGTCGGATCAATATGATAGGTTCTGGGAGGCCTAAATTTGTTTTCCAACTGTGCAAGCTGTACGTATTCATGGTTAAGAATCTGAAAAATCTCAGTGGGTAAGTATGAGAGGTAGGACCCTGTATCAATAGTCACACCAATGTTGCGTGCATGAGGTGGAAACGGTACATTTATAGTACTACGTCTTGCAGTGATGCCAATCGCACGCAGGTCCATCACATAACGACCAGCCCCAACATTCATGAGCGGCACATGTAAAGTACCCGGCAGTTGAAGCTCTGGCTCGCCTAGTCCGATCACCCCTTCATATATATATATATATATATATATATATATATATATATATATATATATATATATAAAACAGATAGCAAAAAAAAGAATTAGTAAAATGCCCACATTGTGACTTATGAGAGCATGACGAGCTTCTGTGATGGAGGCATGGCATATCTAGGTAGGTGGTGTTGGGGACAGGGGATTGCCGACGGCCCAGTGGGGGGCTAGCAATCTGGTGTCCCTAGCCACACCAGGCTAGATATTTGTCCCAATCAGCAGAAGCTCGTGATGTTGTACACTGTATGATCAAAGCGGGACAAAATGGCTGAAATTGCTCACCTATAGGTGGAGGTGGCGGATTATAATAGCCACGAATTTGCACGTGTGCCCTTGGCGGAAGGCAAAAATACATTTTCTTGATTAAGGATTGAGACATGAGCGAGAAGGGATGCGACCCGAAGCCAATTACGCCTCGCCCCGGACCCGGTGTATCCCTGATGCCGCGTTGCATGCACCCGATCACCGTCGGTTTCAATGCCGATGTTCCGATTGTCACTGTGTCGTTCACTAGAAACCCCGATGCGCTCTGGTGCACACTGAACCTACAAGCCTGTAATTGCTCATCACAACGTCCCTGACAAAAATATATAAAGATGATCAAACGTGAGAAACTCTCAAGGGCGTGAAAAAATTGGCTTTTTGTGAGATTAGAGATTGGAAATAAATGAATATATTAGTACGTGCCTGTGAGACTGGATAAAATTTACCGCCCGAGTCAGTACACTCATGAGAGGGACAAGGGAAAAGACTGGCAGAGCTTGATTCAGCGTGGTTGTAAAGGGGAGGACTCCGCCTGTGGTCACCCGCATTAATATCGATGCATCGCAGCCAAGTGAGGCTACTCGCTGTATCGATCAGAACGGGGTAACGTTGACCGGGCGTTCCCACGGCTATCTCCATATAATAATGCAGAGAGTGAGGATCCTGCTCATGTTCAGGAACTTCAGACCCAGGATAGGTTTTTGTGTGAAAGTCGTCCTGATTAAGCTCGCTCATTTGAATCTGAAGCAGCGCCTTCTCCCCCCGTTCCACGACTGCGACCTTATCATCCACAAAACAAGTTTTAGTCAAAGGAATTAAACAAGCAGACCGGGTGGACCAGCGGTCCGACGCTGCCTTGCCCAACCCGCCGCGGCCGGTGCTCCCCTAGCGGAAGCTCATCATGTATGAAAAAAAACATGGCTGCAAGTTGCAACCTTCTCGTCTTCTGCCATCGTTTGAATCGAGATGATGGGTGATCCACGTGTCGTACCCTGGTCACCATCCCGCGGCCTCCCGTTTTCGCCTTCGACAAGAGCTGCTCAGCCAAGGTTTCCCCGTCTGCTCTAACACAGGCTGCCAGTATTAACGCTAAAACCTGCAGCACTAGCTGCTGTGCAAGAAAGTTTCGTTTCATCATTCTCAGCGAGCGTTACTATATGTTCATGCGCACGCTACTTTTTATGCTTCGCCCCAAAGGGGGAAAGCCTTATAAGTGATGGTTTCTCTTTTTGCTAATGAAAAAGAAAAAGAGAAGATTATTTTTAAAAAAATATAACATTTTATTTAGATATTTTCGGCCGTCCAAAAGGCTGAGACCGTAGTGATGTGTTCCCTTCTTCATAAAATGAAAGTTTAGAAATTTTTGATTGGTTGATATATATATATATATATAGTTTTCTTTTAAAAAAAATTATTTTTATTTTCTGTGGTCTCCCTTGTTATCTGCTGTCACGATCTGCATGCCTATGTCTCTCTATCCAGTCCACCTCCATCCTGGTCTCCTGTTGCGCCCGAATTCAACCAATAGCTTTGCGACCAACAGCTGGAGGCGAGCCCCCAAAGCATAATCTTTATAGAAGTATGGGGATGACGAGTCGTCTGCAGCCCCAATCAAAACCCTGTTTTATACCACCAAATTTCTAGTTATTGATCTCGACATCAGTGGGCATCTTGGGCTATTTTTGGGCGAAAAGAGGGGTCGCCATTCCAGAGATAATATAAGGAGGTTTCCGTAGTCAACGGCAGTGTGAGAAGCTCTTGGGGAAGGGCTCCTGTACTGGCCATTTATAGAGGTGGTCTTCATCGGCAAGCTTTTGGGGGCATCGGAAGAAGTTCTTCTTGACCTGAAGCTTAGCAAGTGTAGCAGGAACGGCAGTGGGCTGGGCATCCATTGGAACAAGGGTGATCTCTTAGGAAAGAGCCTCGGCCCATCTCTCCTGCTCCTTTGCTTGTGGTCTCTTGAAACTGCACAATCCTGTGTGTACAAGAAGCTGCGAGGGCCTGGTCAACCACAGGTTTCTCCATTTTTGTGATCAATTTAGGATCTTAAAGAACCAAAGTTCATTGAAGGTCGTTGGTGCGGCAATATTCGGCAGCCTCGATAGTAAAGCAACTCACATAACTACAACTATGATGCAGTGATGGGCTATTACAACAATAGCAATGCGGGCCCACTGAAGCAATCTGACAGGGTGGCGTTGCAAGAGAAAGGATACAGGCCAAGGGGGATTTGGAGGTCTCCATGGTCAAGGGTTCGCATTTAATAGAAAAATCCAGGGCAGTGGTTGTAGTAGAGAACTCGGCAATTTGCAGGCGTAACGCCAGACACTCTCACCCCAACTCCAATGATGAATTCTTGTGACTCCTCCGGACTCTACGTAGGAGACCTCTTAAACAATGATGCAGACCTTAGTACCACATAGGTATTGGATCTCTCGTGCAACGAATTGGAGGGTGACATACCCGAAGATATGATTATCTCACTACCCTAATGATGTTGGGCATGGGGTTCGACTTGCTGGTGGGTGCCATCCCTACGAGTTTAATCCATCTCAGAATCATAGGATTTTTGGAGCTCTTCTATAACAAGCTTCAAGGAGTCAATTGCTCCTTTGTGATGTGTCTAGCACAGTCCCTGTCGCTTCACCTTGGCGCTTGAGCAATGTTTCTTTAGCAAGTGAAATTGTGAAAGGACATGACTATTGTGGTGGCATTAAGCACAATGCGAGGGAATTCAATGAGTGTACGATATAGGTGCCATGGAAGAGGGGGTAATCACCAAGAGAGATCATCAACTGCAGGTCGGACACATCTATATATAAGTGAGGTCATCATGAAGAGCATTCCTGCCAGCCCGCACTGTCCAGTGTTGCCTCCATAAGGAAATGTGGAGCTTGGAGATGGGACAAAATTGGGAGCAAAGCGTGCAAAGTAGGACTATAACTAGACGAAATATCACTAGTAAAGAAAGCAGTCATGCATGGGGGGCTAGCAGAGTGAGAGCTGCCTTGATTATGAGCCAAGAGGGATCAAAGACATGAAGCCAAGAGGGATCTTACCGAGTTTCGTGGATGCTTCCTCTTTACCACACCCAGTTCCTCCTTGCAATTGGATCCAATACATCCTGCAGTTCCATTTGACTGAACGATCAGGTAGCGATGGTGAATGAAATGGAAACTTGTGAGATGTGTGTATGAGAAGAAAAAGCAAAGAGTTTTCAATGTTGCTTTGCTTACCCATAATTTTTTTTATTCCTTGCCTTGAGCAACAGATCAGTCAATAGCAGTATACAATGCAAAATGGTGGATGTGGTGATGTTCTTTGTGCTCTAAAGATCAATGCCCAACCCAACAGACACATTAACTTTGTTCTCTCATGAGTGCCAACCTCTCTAGTTGCTAGAAAATCCTCTTCCCAAGACTTCTTTTTCTTTGGACTTCAGCTAATGTTGCATGCATGTCGACTCATTGCATATTGGAGGGCTTTCCTTACGTTAGATTCAAGCATTGGGTCATACGTACTTTGTGCCAAAGCACTTTAGGAAGCCTACTTTACAACATAGATCATGCTTTACATGTGATCAATAATAAGCTTCTCTTGCTCACATGTCTTGCTTACTCTAAAGATGGCCTCCTCTAAAGTTGACTTGGGGATCATTGAACAACTTGGAGCTCTGGTTGATGTAGATACACCATATTGACATTGTCTAAGAGATGTTGTTTGACAAGATTGCAAGGGGTTAAAAGCAGAGATGGGTGTTCACTCTCCACCACAAGATTTGCACACGGGCCTACCATTGCCACCCACTTAGTACCCTTTGCTAGTACACTCATTGCCATACACTCAACTTTAAATATTATTTCAACCTTTAGGAGGTTCCACACTAGTAGTGTGGTACTATTGTGTTTATCAAAGAAGTGTCAACATTTTGAATGCTCGATTGAGTTCGCCAAGCAGTTTTCCACTTCCACTATACCACATCTTTAAAGATGTTTCAAGGTCTCTTGAAAGACTGCATAATTTCTAGGCTAGCTTTGTGTTGTTATATAATTTATTAAAGGCTATTTGATAGGTTATGTAATTGTTTGGGCTATTGCTATGATATATGCATGTGAAATTGCATTCTTTGCACGGTTGGTAGAACCACATTCATTGTTCTCAACAGCCTCAAAAGTTGATCTCGAATCTCGATTACAATGTACCACTTCTTACCATGCTTAAGGGCATCTTAAGTTAACCTCATCTTCTATCGGCATGCTAAACAACTATCCTTACATCACCTTTAATTGGCAGGCCTCGTGAAATTTTCACTTGTTTAACTGCCTTACATCCTCAAGATGTCCACTCTCCGCAATTAGAACACAAATCGCTTCACGACAAATTTTAACAGGCTCCACGATTCGAAGTTAAGTGGAATCTTCTGCAGATTTTCCCCTTTCTCTCACTCTATCCCCTCCCCCCCCTCTCTCTCTCTCTCTCTCTCTCTCTCTCTCTCTCTTTACTTGGTGAGCCAAAGGTCTTTTTTTTTCAAATAAGACCACCATTTTGAGGTACTTGGCTCAATCCTGATCATAGAATGTCGATCTTAATCAATAGTCATCGTATCAACTAAAAAAAAAAGGTCAGCTTGTCTTTATGCAGCTTCTCAACGTTGCTATAAATAAATTGCTTCGGACTCTACACTGCTATCACTACAAGTATTAAACTTTTTCTCAACTTGAGAAAAAGGACACTTTTTAAACCCATTTTTCTACTGTCAACTATAAAAAGTCCAATGAGTGTAGATTTTCTTTTTCTCTACCAAAAGTAATTTTCCTATGCATAATTTTTATTATCATTAACTCATCCAATGGACTAAAGGTGAAATATTCACACCTGAATCTATGTAAAAAGAAATCTATAATGTTTATACCTAAAAATATCTCACC
This sequence comes from Adiantum capillus-veneris, assembly GCF_014529385.1. Classification (NCBI taxonomy): domain Eukaryota; kingdom Viridiplantae; phylum Streptophyta; class Polypodiopsida; order Polypodiales; family Pteridaceae; genus Adiantum; species Adiantum capillus-veneris. The sequence continues at coordinate 22,830 of NC_140943.1, forward strand.
CAATGAGCATTGATAGTGCTTAATTTTTTTCATTTATTTTTTACTCCATCCATTTATTCGAGTAGGAATATCTTTTTTTTGAGAAAAAAAATCACTTTATTCTATAAACTGACTATTTTGACGATGAAAATTTTTCATACTTGAGAATATCTCATGCTATAAATTGTTAATGCCCTATAATGTTTTACATGTGCATTTTTTATGCTATAAATTATTTGAACACAATTTTTTTTCCATGAGGATTATTTATCTTTTAGCTTAGAATTTCCGTTAATTATGATATGAATTTTTCATATCACTTGCTATTTCTACGCTTGCACTTATGACAAACTACTCATTTTTTGATGAAATGTTTTTACACCTGACAATATTTCACACTATAAATACTCATAATTGCTAATGTTTTACATGCATGTTTTTTATGTCATAATTTTTTCATACCCAAATATATCTTTTTCATGTGTATTATTCACTCTTTAGCATAACCTTTCTCTAATTGTGATGTGAAATTTTCATATCTATACATTTTTTCATCATTTTTGCAATTAGTGCCTAAAAAAAATTTCACACATCTAAATTATTTGCAACTCGAAAAAAGGCTTTGTTGTGTGAAAACAAGTGTTAAAACCCACTTTTCAATGAAAATTTTGACTACATTGTATCTGTTTGCTATAAAGAAAATATGTTGTGATCATATACTATATTGAATAAGATCCATTATTTGGATATCCTGATTGAATTATGCATAAGATTGGGATTGCTCAACTAATCCTCATATACACACTACTACATACTAATCTACAAGTCACATACTCGTTGGATACATATTCAAATAACAAAAAGTCAAAAAAAGACAATATCGTCTCTAGATTGAAAGTATCGTCCCAATATGAGTTTGCTAGTGAAGTTCAATCTAAAGTAGTTCGACGTCATCTTGACCAATGTCTTCTCCTTCGTCCGTAGCCAACTTCACTTTCTTGCTTTGGAATGTCCAATTCACCATCCCTCGCTTTTTGAGTTTTTTTGGAGTGTTGCTTTAGGGTATACACCAAAACATAATCCCCTTTTTTGAACTTCTTGCTAATTACATGTTGCTCATGGAAAGCTTTCATTTGTCATTTCTGAGCATATATTCCTACTACTGCTCTGAATCTAGTTTCATCTAATTGTTCCAAGATATCTAGCCTTTCAGACATTTCGTGTCCCGTCCATCGTAACTGTGTTGCGACTGAAATTGTGTGAATTAAGAATTCCATGGGTAGAATCGCATTAATTCCAAACACAATGTTAAAAAAGAGGTTCCTATGGAAGTTTTAAATGCTACTCTGTAAGCCCATAACACTAAGTGTAGCTTCAGGTCCCAATCAGTTCTTGACTCACTCACTATTTTGGTTATCATCGTGCATAAGATTTTGTTGGTACTCTCGGCTTGTCCGTTAGCTTGGGGGTGGTAGGGTGATGATTTGTGATGAACCACCATAAATTCATTGAGTAAGATTTCAATGAGTGTGTTTACAAAGTGTGTTCCACTATTACTCACATACCAATGGGTAGACCGTATCCCGGTAAGATATTTTCGAACAGAAAATATATTGTGGTCTGTGCATTATTTTTTTGTGTTGCTTTTGCTTCCACCCATTCGGTCAAATAATCTGTGGCTACTATGATATATTTTGTGTGCGTGCGGTATGCAAGAGGTATGATGGGACCTGTAAATATATGCCCCATTTGGCAAAGACTCGAACTCCTATCATTGGGCATAATGGAATTTCATCTCTCCATAGATGTGCTTTAGTGTGTTGACATTCATCACACCATTTTACATATGTCTCCGCTTCTCTGAACAGTGTTGTGGCCACCATATTCCTGCATGAAGTACTAGCAAGTTGCAATCTTGTCAGCAAAAAAACGTCCTCCTGGCTGGCCTCAGTGTGCTTATTCTAGGATGTATAAATATTTTCTTTTAGTAGCACAACCTTAATTAATTGTCCTTTCCCCGCCGGTACAGTTGGTTTGAAATCAGCAAATAGTTATTTGCTTCCTCTTTAATAGTTCTCATTCGTGTCTTACCCCCTCCCTTTGGGAAGGTCTTGGAGTTTAAGTACTTGATAATGTAAATACTCCATTTAGGAGCTCCCATTACTCTAAAGAGTGTGGCATGTTCCAATGAGGATTGTGTTTTACAGGCTTCACATGATTTCATGTAAGTATGAACATTGTTCTCCATGTTTTAGTAGTAGACCCCAAGTCTCATTAGTCTTTGGTGTTTTTGTGTTTTTCCATTATGAAACCCCGTGTTTTGTATATGAGCAAGTTTCAAGTAGTATTCGTTCTTGTCTGGCTGTACACATAGTCTCAAAATTTTGTCCTTACCTTTCTTGTAAAGTTATCGAGCTAAAAGCTGGAGATTTCTTGTCTAATGAATGGTGGATGGTTGTCTTTCCACCTATAATGATCCTATGGTGAGTAGAGGGATGACCTCTTCACTCCACCTTGGAACCATTTCAATGTTAAATGGATACAAATTTGAAAGATCATCATCAACACCTTCAGGTGCTTCTCCATGGAGAACAATCTTGAAAGATGATCTGCTCTCTTGTGTGTCATTCCTTTTTTTATGAATATGATGAAATCGAATTCAAGCAATATTATAAACCAACAAACAATCCTTCCTATGTTGCAAGGTTTGTTTACAAGATACAACATTGCTTGGTGATCTACGAAGAAAACAAACTTGTTTGCAAGAAGGTAGTGTCTAAATTTTTTTGACATAGTATATCATTACTAGGCCCTCTCTCTCCGTAGTCACTGTGTATAATTTTTCTTTGTGTTGTTTAGTTGCCTACTAGAGTAGCAAATAGAAAATTCCATTTTTTTTTCTCTTCTCGTTGGGCTAATATGCACCTTGTGGCATAGGCCGATGCATCTACATGTACATGGAAGATCTTGTTCCAATCAAGGGCCTGCAAAATTGGATCAAAAATTAATCCCTTCTTCAATTTATGAAAAGCCTTCTCATATTCCTCCGTCCACTCAAATTTCGCAATGAGAGCATACAGGGGCTTAGCTATTACAACACACATGTATATGAAGTGCCTACTATGATACCCAAATTGACCCAGAAAAGCATATACTATAAATGAACGTTGCTATAAATGAATTAATCTGGACTCTGCACTGCTATCACTACAAGTTTTAAACTTTTTCTCAACTTGAGAAAAAGGGCACTTTTTTAACCCATTTTTTAACTATCAACTACAAAAAGTCCGACAAGTGTAGATTTTCTTTTTCTCTACCAAAAGTAGTTTTCCTATGCATAATTTTTATTACAATTAACTCAACCAATGGACTAAAGGTGAAATATTCGCAACTGAATCTATGTAAAAAGACATCTATAATGTTTGTACCTAAAAATATCTCACCCAATGAGCATTGATAGTGCTTAATTTTTTTCATTTATTTTTTACTCCATCCATTTATTCAAGTAGGAATAAATTTTTAATGGAGAAAAATTCACTAATTCTATAAACTGACTATTTTGACAGTGAAATTTTTTATACTTGAGATAATTTCATGCTATAAACTATCAATGCCCTATAATGTTTCACATGTGCATTTTTTATTCCATGAATTATTTGCACACAATATTTTTCCATGAGGATTATTTAGATTTTATCTTAGAATTCCCATTAACTATGATATGAATTTTTCAGTTCTATCACTATTTCTACGCTTGCACTTATGACAAATTACTCATTTGATTGATTTTCTTTTTCTACCTAGCAATATTTCACACTATAAATATTTATAATTACGAATGTTTTACATGCATATTTTTTATGTCACAAATTTTTCATATCCAATATATCTTTTCCACGTGTATTATTCACTCTTTAGCATAACATTTCTCTAATTGCGATGAAAAATTGACACGTCTAAATTATTCGCAACTTGAAAAAAGGCTTTATTGTGTGAACGAGTGTTAAAACTCATTTTTTAATGAAAAAATTGATTTTTCCATTGAGTACTGTGGCACTATGTCTATCATGACAGGGTTGGTTTTTTAAAATTCATACTTTTGATCACACTAGAGTCCACCATGTAGAGGCCATTTTCATGTCGTCTAGACACATTTGCAAACCACTTTCACTCGAAGATGAAGCTATGAAAGGTTCTTAAATTAATCTTTAGTATCCTTTCAATAGTTTTGTAGTACCTGGCTTCATCACCGTCTGTGTCAAAGTTGCCCATGATGGTACAATCCATGGTGGTTCTAGGCTCGTCAATGTGGCGCGTACAAAAGTGACGACCCTTTGACCACATAGAGTTAAAGGAAAGGCACTATAAAATAGGAAAATATCTTTTATCAAATACAAATTAAAGATAACACACAAAAACATTTACAATATGGTTTAGGTATATGAGTACTCTACCTTTGGTAGACAAACTCGTGCATACTCCCATTGTTTGTTGTTGATGTCTTCTCTGCACGCTTTTACTTTGGTCATTCTCTCATGAATCCACTCCTCACTAATGAGATTTCGGAAACATGCAAAGTGTCTAGGCACTGGGGGTGCCCTCCTTCATCCTTCATCTTCCTCGTATGACCACATGCGAGGCATTGAAGGATCAACTTGTGCCAAATACTCTGATATGTAAACAAATGCCTCTTGCACGATCGACCCTTCGGCCATACATGCCTCTGGTTGAGATTGTAGCCGCACAAAATCTTTGAGAGTCTTTAAAAACCTCTCTAGGAAGAACATCCATCGTGCGTGCACTACTCCACATATAGCTATCTCCTCCACCACTGAACTAAGATGTGAATTTGACTAAGAAGGACGAATCCATGAAATGAATCCTCAATTGCACACACAAGTTCTGTTGCAAGTCCTTGTTGCCAATAATGTGCTTCCATAGATGTCATAATAACTAATATCTTATTCTCCTAAATGATTTTCTCATGTTAAATTGATCATTTAATATGGGGAAGTGACAGGGGAGAAAAAGCTAGAATATTGGTTAAGCTTGCAGACTGGCCACAGTAGGGATCCAAAGGAAGGAAAATAGGGATCCAAAGGGGGGGGCATCTTCAAAAGAGCAATGTGCAAAAATGGGCTTTAAAGACCCTAAGGTTCTGCCCATTAAGACTTCCAAAATGCTAAGGTTCCAAAATTCAAAGGTTGTGTCCCACTATGAGAGATCGTGGCCGGTGTTTACCGCGGACCATTACCAGAACACAAGAGAGAGAAATTCAAAATGAGGACAGAGAAACCGCTTTGTTGTTTATGCGGCGTATTACTGCCAGTATTACCGCACGTATTGCCGCGCTTATTACGGCGCCCATTACCGCCAAGGCCATAGACCCCCTTCCCCCTCCCTCTCCCGCGGGTTACCATTTAAATCAAATACAACTCAAAATGTATTTACACACTACAACTCCTACACTCTCCAAAATGCTCACTTCACTTAATCTCTCTTTCACTCTAAAAATTCTCTACATAAATCATAATACTCACAACAAAATCATTACAAATTTTATTCATAAGTAGCACATAACGAAACATTTGCGAATTAATCATATACTACACCAAAAAAAAGAATGGATATTTTTATTAATTCTCATCTTGTATAAGATCTGTACAAGCACTAGGGTCCATATTTAGACCCATAGTATTCAAATCAATAAACAAGTTTAGAGATTCTTCCTCCTCTCCATCACCTCCTGTAGAAACATCATCCCTTTCTCCCTCTTCCTCCTCCTCAAGATGACTAGTTGCAAGGCTTGGCTGACCTTCTTCAACTTCAACTACATCTTCCTCTGCATCTTATGGTGATGGTATGATGGGATCAATTACTGGCTCAATGTCCGTCTCTGCAAAGATAGATCTACCCCACGGCGTGGCTGGAATGGCATACCAAAGTCTTCTTTGATATATACATGGCACATAAAAAACCTGTACGTCATACAAAAAGAATAAGGTGATATACATATAATAAATTTTTAATTTAAGTTGATTGCACATAGCCTAAATTACTTGCTCGCAACTACTAGAATACACCAAGTTGTCAGTTTTTCCCCGATGGAATTGGGTGGAATCCACCATAATGAGCCCATTTTCATGTATTTTGACCTCACCTGCAAACCATCGGCACTCAAAGAGGAATTTGTGAAAAGATCTGAAATCCACTTTGATTGTTCTCTCTATCGTACTACAATATCTGACCTCATCTGTTGTTGTGTCAAAGTTTCCCATCACGCCACAATCGTTAGTGGTCCGACGCTCATCTATCTTGCGGGTGCGGAAATGTCGGCCTTCATACCAAATGGAGTTGAAAGTGAGACCCTACAATCACAATACATAAGAGTTCACATCGCATTTCATTAAGTGATTTTCATACATGCATACATAACATATACACACTCACCTTGCGCAAGCATCCTTGTGCATACTCCCATTCTTTACGGCTTATTTGTTCTCCTTGTGCTTTGGCATTGGTCATGGCATTATGGATCCACTCTACTTGAATCAAATCAGGATATTTTTCAAGCTCTTTAGGAAAAAGAGGTGCGCGTCTACCTCCATGCGACCTCTTCCATGCATCTCTATCCCTTTCTCTAGCTATGCGGGCTTCCAAGTACATATTGACCCATTTGGTCATGATAGTGGCATTGAGTAAACAATAGTTGTTGACTATGGCATGGAAATCTCTATCCATGACCAAGAGTGAGCCTTTTCCACTGGGAATGGTTGAGTGCTTCCTAGGATCCTCTTCCTCACTCCACATACGAGGCAATGATGGATCCACTGTGATGAGATACTGTGAGACATACACAAATGCCTCTTGCACCACCCAACCTTCTTCCATGATCGCCTTAAAACATTAAAACCACATATTTTTATTAGTAACTCCATAGCATATAAATTCTATCTATATTGTATTGATTTTTCATACCTCCGGTTGTGACCTCAATCTAGCAAAATCCTTTAAAGTCTTCAAGAATCTCTCCATGAAGAACATCCATCTAGAGTGAACCACCCCACAAATGGCAATCTCCTCAACAAGGTGAAGCAATAGGTGTACTTGGCTAACAAGGATTGTACGTGGGAATGCATAGCACACACTGCCTCTACTGCTAGCTAATGGGCTACTGGTATGGCTTCCACTTCTATCTCCTTGGAGCTCACAAATCTACAAGGCACAAATAATATAGTACATGAAAAAAAATTCCATTGTACATGGCACAACATGATATAGTACTTGAAGAAAAACCCATTACCTCACAATATCACCCACTTTGAATATTGCATCCTTCACCTTAGTGTCTCCATAACCACTAATAGTTATGGGAAGTACAAACTACAAACAATAAAACATCTTAGTGAATGCCAACTTATATATAAGGACACATAGACACCACACACTGTTCTACTCTTACCTGAAGAGTTTTATGCCAATCATGGGATTTCAATCCATACAATTGAGTGGAGCGACCCTTTTTGTTTTCTGTGACAGCACCTTTGAGTGACCGCATATATCCTGTTGGAGTTCGGATGGATGCCATAACTTGCTTTGTTCGCTCTGGGTTTGCCTTTGACAGTATCCACGGTGCTTTTGCGGGGCGTGGTTGAAGGGGGGAGACGTCTCATGGATCTTAAATCTTCCCTAGCACCCAATGAATCCTTCTTGCCAATTATGTGCTCCCATATAGCTTGCCCAACAGTTTTTAACACATGCATAGGGTCCAACAAGTTCTGAATTTTCAATGAAGCCCAATAGGGGAGCGACAAGAAGATAGAGTACCTCAACAGACCCCTTGGCAGCCCATTGGGAGGGGGTGAGGTACTATGATGCTCCTCCCAATGCTTCGCCCAATCAGCCATGTTCCAATGGAACGGCTTCACTCCATTGATAGGGGGAGCATATCTACGATGTGAAGGAGGCAGGAAGCGATGGTTTTTGGGATAGATCACCTTCCCAAGAAGAGGAGGTCTCTCTGTCACAAGGGAAGGGCCACAAGTTGGACATGCATTATGTCCAGATGTTGACAATCCTACCAAGAGGTAAACAAATGTTACACATGAGATGATAAACCTAAAGCAAAGAGTACACTTAACATGTGCATACTTACCACATACCTCTCCAAATCCTGGGTAATCATGCATGGTCCACATGAGGATGCACTTGATGACGGCTTTGCGGTCTCGTGGTGGCCATGAAATGTCAATGACATCTATGCCTCTCCATAGATCTTGAAGCTCTTCAATAAGAGGCTGCAGATATATATCCATTTTTTTTACCTTGTGCTTTCCTAGAATGAGAAGTGATAGTAAAATGTTTCCCTTTTTTGTTGCAGCTCTTCAATAAGAGGCTGCAGATATATATCCATGTTTTTTACCTTGTGCTTTCTTAGAATGAGAAGTGATAGTAAAATGTTTCCCTTTTTTGTTGTTTCCCAAGGAGGAATATTGTAGTTCACAACCACCACCGGCCAAGTGCTCCACGAAGTAGAGCAATGTCCAAATGGATTCACTCCATCACTAGCTAACCCAATCCTCAAGTGACGGGGCTCATCCTTGAACTCTGGTCATGTGTCCTCTATGTGCTTCCATGTTGGTGAGTCAGTGGGCACTCTCATAATACCATCTGTGGAGAGATTTTTTGCATGCCGGCCAACTCAAAAGCTCGCTCGTACCCTTCGATCTAAACATGTGTTGGATGCGAGGGATGAGTGGAAAATGCCTCAAAACTTTACGTGGAATTCTGTTGCTCTGCATTCCTTCTTTGAACCTAGGCTCCCTGCACGATGGACATGTCTCACAATCGGCATGCTCATTACGAAACAGCACACAATCGTTCACGCAAGCATGAATGCGATCATAATCCATCCCTAATCCTGTCACCACTTCGCGTGCTTTTTGTCTATTCTATGGCATGTGATTGCCAGCTGGCAGCATCTTTCCTAGCAACCTATCACAAGAAGAAAGTACATTAAAAGCTAATTTATGCATTCCACAAGCATCCTTCACAATCTGTATACATACCTCAAAAGTGCGTCCACAATAGCGTTGCTCCATCCAAACATCGCCTGAAGGTTAAGGACTTCGAGAGATGCCCTTAAAATGGAGTAAGAGCATCTCTCATATATTGCACTGTGTGCCGAATCAAGTATCTCACTCCTCGTTCTTTCAGAACCTTCTTCGCATGCACACTCTAGTTCATGCTCCTCCTCTCGTGCAAGGAGATCCTCAACCATTCTATGCAAATGGTCGTCTTCTACATCCACGTAAGGAGATGGGATGTGGTCACTCGTAGAGGGAGCAGCAGTTGGCTGATTTGATGTGCTTCCTCGCTCTCTAATGGATTCTTGGCATGCGCTCTTCCACCCTCCTTTCCCCTCCTCCACCAACCACACGCCAATGAGGGGTGACGTCAATAGCTTCTACAATTCGCGAATCGTTTGTTTCCATTCATGCACGCTTACGAGGATCGTCCCATAGTCCATAATCTTCTACATGACTCAAGCATATCCTTTGTGAAGTCGCGGAGCGGAGCGTGGGTCGACTCTCTCACACACACACACAGTGAGCTTACACAGTACAGTAGTACGCAGAGAACTGTTAGAAGGGTTATCTCCCAATTCCTTAGTATTCACAAAGTATAAGTTAGTATATACAAAGAGTTAGAGGAAAGTGAGTTAGGCGGGCGGCCGGCCATATCCGCATAAGAGGCCACTTGGGCTTTAATCCCAACAACCTCCCACTTAAAGTCCAATGTGGCACTTTAAGTAACTGTAAACCTATGAACATAAATGTACAAAGATTTACATGGCTGCCATCTATCCAATGCCCAATAACTCACGACAATGCACAAAGCCCTCTCCTGGAAGTCCCTTTGTGAGTAGATCAGCAGGATTGTCCTTGGTGTGAATGTACAAAGATTTACATGGCTGCCATCTATCCAATGCCCAATAACTCACGACAATGCACAAAGCCCTCTCCTGGAAGTCCCTTTGTGAGTAGATCAGCAGGATTGTCCTTGGTGTGGATCTTCAGCAGTTGTATCTGCTTGTCTTCAAGTACTTCCCTAATGAAGTGATATTTCACATCAATATGCTTAGTCTTCGAATGGAACACTGGATTCTTTGCCAATTGTATAGCACTTTGACTATCACAATATAACGCTGGCATATCTGCATTGATTCCCAAGTCTGCAACCAATCTACCAAGCCAAATAGCTTCTTTGCATGCCTCATTTGCTGCAACATACTCAGCTTCTGTAGTAGACTGCGTAACACAATCTTGTAATCGAGATCGCCATGATATGGCACCTCCAGCCAATGTAAAGACATAGCCTGATGTAGATCTCCTCTTATCCAAGTCTCCTGCATAATCTGAGTCAGTGTATCCTCTGACACTCAAATCCTAACTACCATAGCATATGCGCATACTCTTTGTATGTTTTAAGTATCTCATGATACCTTTCACTGCCTCCCAATGTTTCTTGCCGGGATTTGACATATATCTGCTAACCACTCCCACTGCAAATGCAATATCCGGACGTGTAGCAATCATTGCATACATCAAACTACCCACTGCAGACGCATATGGAATCTTATCCATTTCAGCCTTTTCTTCCTCAGACACAGGACAATCTTGTTTGCTAAGTTTCACATATGGTGGCAATGGAACACTCAATGCCTTTCCCTTCTCCATATTGAAACGTTGCAAAACCTTGTCAATATACTCTGTTTGAGATAACCAAATCAACTTCTTTGATCTGTCTCTCTCAATGCGCATACCAAGTATATGACTTGCCTCACCCATGTCTTTCATGTCAAACGATTTTGCCATCTTTGACTTCAAAGCTGAAATTTCTTCCAAGTGTTTGCCAGCAATCAACATGTCATCCACATACAAAATAAGGATCAGCCAACTGCCATCCTTAGCCTTCTTTGTATATAGACAGTGATCGAACTCACTACGTTTGTAGCCTTGAGAAAGCATAAACTGGTGGAACTTATGGTACCATGCCCTCGGTGATTGTTTTAAGCCATAAAGACTCTTTAACAACTGGCATACCAAATGTTCCATGCCTTTCTCAACAAACCCTTCTGGCTGCTGCATGTAAATTTCCACATCTAAATCACCATGCAAGAACGCTGTCTTGACATCCATTTGGTGCAACACCAAATCCAATATAGCAACCAATGCAAGAAATCATCTCAATGTAGTCATCTTGACCACTGGAGAGAAGACTTCATCAAAGTCAATGCCTTGTTCTTGCTTAAAGCCCTTGGCAACAAGCCTTGCTTTGTACTTTGGCTGACTATCATGAGCGGTGATCTTATACCTGTAAACCCATTTACAAGGTAGAGCCTTTTTGCCCTGTGGTAATTTAACCAACTTCCATGTCTGGTTTTTATGCAGAGCTGTCATCTCTGACTGCATGGCCAACTGCCATTTTTTCGAGTCAACCACTTGTAATGCTTCCTTGTAACAAGATGGTTCTCCGCAATCTGTGAGCATGACATAATTTAGAGATGGCACATAACGATCAGGTGGTTTGGAGACACGCTCAGAACGTCTCACCACAACTGATTCTGCCTCTCTAGCCACTACAGGCTGTTCCTGAGCCTGACCATGCTGTCTTGATGTGCTAGCACTAGGTCCATCTTCCCTGAAGACAACTCTTCTGATCTCCTCTGTCTTCTTTGGCTTAGCGTGAAACTTGGCTTCATTGAAATGCACATCATTGCTACGAATAAGCTTTCTGGACTCAGGATCCCAAAGCCGGTAACCCATCTCGCCCGATTCTCCATAGCCAAGAAATATACACTTCTTGCTCTTTGGTTCTAACTTATTTCTGAACTCCTTAGGAATATGGCTATAAGCTTCACAACCAAAGACTCTGAGATGCTTATACGAAGGTGCCTTGCCTGTCCATAGCATCTCGGCCACTGCACTCTTATCCAGAACCCTACTAGGAGACCTGTTGATCAAATGGACTGCTGTAGCCACTGCTTCCGCCCAAAATCCATTAGGCAACTCAGCATTTGACAACATGCTTCTGACCTTCTCTTGTATGGTCCTATTCATACGTTCTGCAACCCCATTCTGTGAAGGATTATATGGTGCAGTAAGTTCCCGCTTAATCCCTTTTGCTTCACAAAAGTCTTGAAAAGCTTTGGAAACGTACTCTCCACCATTGTCAGTTCTCAAGCACTTCAGCTTCTGACCACTCTGATTCTCCACCAGCTGCAAGAATGTCTTAAAGACCTTGAGCACCTCATCCTTGTGCTTCAAGAAGTAAACCCATACTTTGCAAGAATAGTCATCTATGAATGTACAAAAGTACGCTGCTCCCCCTAGTGACAAACTAGGCATTGGTCCGCATAGATCACTGTGTACAAGAGCTAACCGTTCATCCCTACGATTCCTCTTTGATCTGTGCGGTTCCTGTGTTTGCTTACCATAAACACAATGCTCACAAAACTCGAAATCTTGAAATGAAAAGCCAGGCAAATAACCATAATGAGAAAGTATTTCCATTCCTCTTTTTGACATATGTCCCAACCTACGATGCCACAGTGACACACTTGGATGCTCAATCACATTAATTACATGGTTTTTAACCTCTGAAACATGTAAAGTGTACAGAGTTCCTGACTTGCTGCCATGTGCTACAGTCATCGAACCTTTGGAGATCTTCCAAGCGCTGTTCCCAAAAACTGTCACATAACCCGCATCATCCAACTTCCCTGTACTAATCAAGCTCTTTCGGATTGCTGGAACATGTCTGACATTCTTGAGCCATAAAGAAGAGCCATTCTGAAACTTCAACTGCACATCTCCCACTCCAAGTATGTCACAAACCTGCTCATTGCCAAGTCTGACATAATCTTTAGTAGCCACATATGATGTAAAACACTCTTTGTGCGGAGAAACATGTAAAGATGCCCCTGAGTCGATAATCCAATCACTCATAGCATGTCCATCCTCTGCAGTCAAGAAAACAGAATCAAGATTGCTTGTAAGGAAGATGTCACCAGCTGCTATACCAGAATCACTGTCTGAACCAGATCCTGTGACATTCACCTCTTCAATCTTCACTGAACTCTTCTTTTCATCTTGCTCAGAACTCTTTGTTTTTCCTTTTTCTTGTTTCCACTTCGTACAGTCTCGCTTCATGTGACCCTTATTGCCACAATGGTAGCATTCTATGTCATCCTTTGACTTCGAATCACGAGACTTACTTTGGTTTTGTGCCTTCTTACCCTTCTTCTCTTTAAACTGTTGTCTCCCTCGAACGACCAAAGCACTATTGCCTTTGCCTTTGTCAATGTTCTTCCTGTTCACTTCCTCTGTGAGCAAGCTGCCTTCTACATTGGCACTTGTAAGACCTTCTGGCGCGACAGAATTACTTAACGCTGTACAAAAAGTATCCCAACTGTTTGGCAAAGTGATTAAGAGAAACATAGCCTTCACTGAATCTGGAAAGACTATCTCCTGTTCTATTAACTGGCTGAAAATTGTGTGAAATTCATTCAGATGATTTGACATGGCTGTCCCTTCCTTCATCTTCAAATCCACCAATTTCTTGAGCCAATAAATCTGAGAAGCAGCGCTTTGTTTCTCGTACATACCACATAGCTTTTTCCATACGCCATACGCTGTAGTCTCTACTGCTACGTTGAAGTAAACATTTTCTGCCAGTGTCAGCATGATTGTGGAACAAGCTAACTCGTCAAGCTCTTCCCACTCATCTTCAACCATACCTTCTGGTCTCTCCCCTTTGAGCTTCAGTGGCTTCACTTGTTTTTTCTGCACCAAAACCTGCCAAATCTGCTTCTTCCAGAATGGAAAGTTTGTGTCATCCAGCTTCTTTATGTTGTAAAGAGTCTCACTTTGAGAAGATGCCATGTCTGCCAAACTGTTTACTCCTGAGAAAAATTCGGCAGAGTTTCCCCTGTAAACTGGCCTCTGTACACAGTAAACAAGCTGTAATCAACAAGCTGAACACCTCTCCTCAGGAACTGTCAGTATTTTGAAAATTTTTGACAGAGTCTCCCCTGTAAACTGAGCTCTGGGAACCAAAAGATAGCTCAAAAAACAATCATAAATAGCTGACCAGTGACAAATCTAAAAAATCTCTATAATATGCTGTCATGTAAGCATACATTGTGTCCTCTCTGGGCGATGATAGAACTTGTATCTGTCTCAAGACTGAACCCTGAACAATGCCTCAACGGCCTGACGCATAAGATGCAATCCAGTGTCTACACAAAGTCATACTTCCTAAGGGATAAAAGTCACCGAAGAGGATGCGTGTAGAGGGGAACTCCAGCAACCTAATCCACCTCACACTGGGTAACCCAGCCCCCAGTGCTTGGCTTCAAAAAACCTCACACACGACCCTCTCAGATGGCTCAGCAAACTACCCAGAACTAGCATACATCCTATAATAGACCAATCACTGTCCTATGACCGCTGCGGCGGTCTGTCTGCTAGCGTGACTCACAACTAGCAGACCCACAATCACAGTACAACAATCTGCAATACATGCCAGTGGTGTCAAGCCGTCGTATGGCCACACCTCCCCTAGAACCTGGCAAGCACAAGAAGTAACTATGCAGACTGCAATATATATATCTGATGATATATATGTGTACCTGGTCTATAGATGATGCTCTGAAGACTAATAAGTGATGTATGTCGATGCCGATATTGATGTCGACCACCTCCTGCTTGCCAATCTACACAAGACGGATTTCTTTGCGGCTGAAATCTATCTTCTGCTGTAGTGCTCAGAACGAAATTCTGAGGGCATAAACGGCTTCGAAAGGGGGGTAAAACTGCAGGTCGCTTGCTGGAAACGCTCCCGGAACGCCGAGTGTGAATTTTCGAACTCCGGATCCAGAATCTGTCGGAAAAGTGCGCGCGCGCGCGATTGCGCAAATCCGCACTGAACCAAGGCTCTGATACCAATTGAAGTCGTGGAGCGGAGCGTGGGTCGACTCTCTCACACACACACAGTGAGCTTACACAGTACTGTAGTACGCAGAGAACTGTTAGAAGGGTTATCTCCCAATTCCTTAGTATTCACAAAGTATAAGTTAGTATATACAAAGAGTTAGAGGAAAGTGAGTTAGGCGGGCGGCCGGCCATATCCGCATAAGAGGCCACTTGGGCTTTAATCCCAACACTTTGAAGTCGAGCAATGGCGCATTTGCACCGCAAACATGGTCATGGTAATGGCTCTGCCAACCACCGTGATCTATCCGGTTCAATGGACGAGCCAAAATCATCCCAAGAAACCTACATTAATAAATTACATACACTAATTAAAATCAAATTACAAAAAAAAAAGGTTAATAACATATCAGCAAAAAGCCAAAAAAAAAATGCATGGTAATCAAAACTTTTAGGTAGAAATGTCATTTTCAAAGTACTAGAAATCATTTCATTTTATATACATTTCATCAAAAACATAGTACCAATAGATTTTGAAAATCAAATGTCATAATGTCAGAACGTGGCCTTCTCTCTGGTTGCGCCAAAATTGCGGTGCGGTAATAGTCGCAGTAATATCTGTGGTAAAGGTTGCGGTAATGCTTGAGGTAATAGGTGCGGAAAAATATTTTTCAATTTTTTTAATGAATAGGGCACCCGCGTGCCCCGCGAAGTTCAAAACCCTAAATTTCAAATTTCATCGTCTTCTTCACAGAAGCCGAAAGCAAGAACCTCACAACCTTGAGCTCTTACACCATTGCTACCTACTCTTATACTCTCCACCATCTTTGCTCTTCCATCTATACTCTCCTACCCTCTCCCAACAAGCTCTTCAATTCCATGTAAGTTTTCTTGTTATGTTTCTTGATTTTTACACATTCTTACACACGCATACACACACATGCACAAGTTAACACGCATGCAAATACACATACGCACACACATGCATATGTTAATTTAAGTTATGCATTAGTATGTGCATACACTAATTAGTATGTGATTAAACACACTAATTAGTGTGTGCATTACTCTAATGCACACACTAATAGTGTGTTTACATACACTACTTAATGTGTTCTTTACACACACTAATTAGTGTGTGCATTATTCTAATGCACACACTAATTAATGTAAATAAAGACACACCAATTAGTGTGTGCACATGTTAAACTTAACACTTACTTGAAAAACCTAAACTTAACACAAACTAATTAGTGTGTGCATTTGTCAATGTGATTGGCCAATGTACACACTAATCACACACTAATTAGTGTGTGTTAACAGTAACACACTAATTAGTTTGTGCATTTGTCAATGTGATTGGCCAATGTACACACTAATCACACACTAATTAGTGTGTGATTAGTGTGTACATTGGCCAATCACATTGACCAATGCATACACTAATTAGTGTGCGTAAACTAATTAGTGTGTGATTACTGTGTGCATTGGTCAATGGGATTGGCCAATGCACACACAAATTACTATGTGTTAACACGCACTATTTAGTGTGTGATTAGTGTGTGCATTGGCCAATGTGATTGGCCAATGCGCACACTAATTAGTGTGTGATTAGTGCGCGCATTGGTCAATGGGATTGGCCAATGCACACACTAATTAGTGTGTTAACACACACTAATTAGTGTGTTAACACACACTAATTAGTGTGTGATTAGTGTGTGCATTGACCAATGTGATTGGTCAATGTGCACACTAATTAGTGTGTGATTATTGTGTGCATTGGTCAATGAGATTGGCCAATGCACACACTAATTAGTGTGTGCATTGGTCAATGGGATTGGCCAATGCACACACTAATTAGTGTGTGCATTGGTCAATGGGATTGGCCAATGCACACACTAATTAGTGTGTGATTAGTGTGTGCATTGGTCAATGCGATTGGCCAATGCACACACTAATTAGTGCCTATTAACACACACTATTTAGTGTGTGATTAGTGTGTGCATTGGCCAATCACATTGGTCAATGCACACACTAATTAATGTGTGTTAACACACACCAACTAGTGTGTGCATTGGCCAATCACATTGACCAATGTACACATTAATCACACACTAATTAGTGTGTTCATTGGCCAATCACACAAGCCAATGCACACACTAATTAGTGTGTGATTAGTGTGTGCATCGGCCAATCACACAAGCCAATGCACACACTAATTAGTGTGTGATTACATACACTAATTAGTGTGTGCACTGGCCAATGCACACACTACTTAGTGTATGTTAACACACATGAATTATTGTGTGCACAAGCCAATGCACACACTAATTAGTGTGTGTTAACACACACACAAGTCAATTACACAATCCAATCCACACACTAATTAGTGTGTGTACATGTCAATTACACACACTAATTATGTTAAATTAAACAGTAATCAACACAAAAACATAAACATGCCTCCATGGTTAAGTCGTAGGTGACGTATTAGGCCCCAATGGCCATCCAAGTGATTGCACAATCGGTCACACTAATCATAAACACAATAATCTCTTATTAGCCAATACACACACTAATATCTTATTAGCACTCAAGGCTTTGCAAGGTTCTTTTATAGGTTGTAGACCCACCTTGGATTTTTTCCACATCGAACTCTTTCAACATTGGATACTATAGAGAATACAGTGTTAAAAAGTCCAATGTTTGAAAAAAATCAATGTGTAAATTTTTAATCATATATTCCAATTTTTTAATAGCGAGTTTAATCTTTGTCGCAATAAAAATGCAGACCATGTCTTCTTCTTTCACACCACGCTTTCGCAGCATTGAGGAGTTCATGGCGGACAAGATGTCATATCCCGACGCTCTCTCTACCTATCATTCACAGTCGTAGCCTCAACAGTCATCATCAGGGTTCAGTTCGTTTCAATACGCTCTTGGTGGGTCCGCTACCGTACCTGTGACCGATCTAGATGTGGAGAGAGCATTGCGTCTTTGGGCTAAGTGGTTAGGTTCATAGCAGACCCTTATGCAGCGCTATTCACCGGTGCAGCTAGCAGCGTTTGGATTATCTGAGGTCTCTACTCCGACTGGTGGCACTCCGTACCTGCAGAGTTTTCCACCTATAGCTCCAGGTTCATCTTTTCCTTCACAGGGTCTAATGCGGTTGGGTGCAACGCCCTTGGGTTTAGGGTTCGACACCACAGGCGTCCAGCTATCCATCACCTATCCCACCTTCTGCCCCAGATTCACGTCGGCACTCTTCTGGCAGTCAACGCCAGGGCAAATCGCGCGCTAGCGCCGGTCGATCTCAACGAGGGAGCGGAGCTAGTTGTTGTTTTGGAGGGGGGGGAGTACTGCAGATTCTCCTCCACAGTCACCGCTCTCTGCTCCAATAGAAGATGAGGACCATGACATGCCTGCACCAGATGCTCGCGGGTTATACTACCAGGTTCATAGAGGAGGTATGGTGGATATCGGGACAGCGCAGGGCAGGAGATTCCGCACAAACGTCAACCAATTAATCCACTCCACATATATCAATTGTTTTCTCAAATTTGATCAGCAGGATCCCTACAACCTCACATATATAGAGACAACCATGTACATGCGTTTCCCCAACCCTGAGGGGCAACAATTCTCAAGGCAATGGTTGCAAGAGCATATCAAAACATTTCTCAAGAACAAAAAATATAGTGTGAGGAGAGCTGCAAAGAAGACAGTGGAGTGTCCTGAGCACAGCTATCGGCCAGGAAATGTCCATGATGTGGAGTGGGAGACAGCTATGGAAGAGAAAGAGGACGAAAGGGCAACGGGTGAGAGGATGCTTATGCGCCAAGTTGAGGCCAGATCCCATCAGACTCCTACGCATTATGGTTCGGGAGGAAAAACGGCTTGGAAAGACAAATATGTAAGTAAAAATATTAGTTTTATTGTAAAAAACCTAATGTTTTTCATTTAATTAATTGGTTGCTATTTTTTTGTCAGTATAATATTACCATGAGTCGTCCGACCAGAGATGTGCAGAGATATAGAGAGAACCATACCGAGTATCGAACTTGGTGTTGGCTGTTTGAAAATCAAATAATCTCTCGAGAGGAGTTCGAAAATGCGTGCAGAAGTCTGCAACATGTAAGTTTAATCTTATTTAAATTATCAAATTGTTGATTTTATATCAAATATTCAATAACAAAGTGTTAATGGTTTCTTTTTTTGGTTTTGCAGAGTCAAGGAGTTCCACGCAAAATGCCGCCCTCTTCCCCATGAGCAAATTGCACAAATGCGTTAGCGTTTTGGCCATGACCATCCTCTATTTTGTATACGTGGACTCTTTTTTGCCCTCTTTATGTAAATGCAATTACCTATCATTTTTTGGCTCAATGTATTGTCCAATTGTAATTCCACTTATGTAGATAAAAATTATCAATCATTTTTTTGTCTCAATGTATTGTCCAATTGTAGTTTGCTCAATTGATATTTTGTTGTAATTAAATTGCTTGTAATTAATAATAATTTAACAAAATATTTTAAATAAATAAAAAAATAAATGACCTTTTGGATGGTCTTGCAAAGGATCATCCAAACAGTCATCTATTTTTTTATAATAAACTGGCACGCGGTAATAGCATGGTGGTAATGATTGCGGATATGGTTGCTGTAATATACGCGGTAATACATGCGGGAATTCAGCCGCATCCATTTCCGTGAACTTTACCGCTAGACCATTACCGCAATCTTTGCCACCCGCTTTTTTGCTTACGGAAAATTTCATATTACAAGTTTATTTGTTTCTGTGTGGTAATGCGGGCGATAGTACAGCGCATATGTTATAGTTTCCATTTGGTCAAAGCTTGGTTAAGTTGGATGCTTTGGGTGTGTGTGTACAAAAGTCTTCATGTTTCCTATATAGAAGGGGGCGAGCCTTACAAGTAGGGGATGAGAGAGAAACACACACACACACTCACAATATTCCTTTACACAAAGGGAATGGGGGATACATTTCAGGTGCCTAGCCCATATAGCCACAAGGTGCACTCAAATCCTATTGGATGGCTATGGAGGTGGACCAATGAGAATTAGGCTAGAATAAATCTAGTTTATTTCATTTAAAAACACTTAGTAAAATAACCAATAAGAATTAAGCTCTCTAGAAGACTATTGGACACTCTCCTGAGGGGTCCAATGAGCATTCAGCAGCCCAATGGATTACGTGATTCCTATTGGCCAAAAGAAAAAGGGATCCAATGAGATTTTAGTTG
This sequence comes from Adiantum capillus-veneris, assembly GCF_014529385.1. Classification (NCBI taxonomy): domain Eukaryota; kingdom Viridiplantae; phylum Streptophyta; class Polypodiopsida; order Polypodiales; family Pteridaceae; genus Adiantum; species Adiantum capillus-veneris. The sequence continues at coordinate 43,066 of NC_140943.1, forward strand.
CATTATTTAGTTACCGAAAGCTCTCAAAAAGGGGAAAATGGGGACACATGTCAAAAGGCTATCACTTATGCTACTTAATTATTACTCGCTAAGCATGGCATGGGCCAATGGGTTGACCAAGAGAGAGAGAGAGAGAGAGAGGGACTGATTTTGTCAAGTGATTCTTCCACACACACTCACACTAGCTCATGTGTGAAGCAAGAAGACTCTCTCTCTCTTTCTCCTTCTCAAGCTTTAATGGAAATCTTATCACCTACTCCAAGCTTGTGAGAAGGGAGGCCTACACCAACAACTCTTGGCTTTGTGATGCAAATCCAACCAAGAGCCATGCTTCAATGCGTGCTCATATTCTCTACCATGCTAATTACTAAGTTATGCTATGCTAATATGAGTGCTTATGTGAGGAGATATACATCTTTCCCATAAGACTACTCCTTCTTCCTCTCAATCTACTCTCATACCGTACTAGCTCTCACCATCTTTGAAGGTGTGTGAGGTCTTGGGTCTGAGACCATGAGGGAATTGATGTTTTGTTTTAAAGTGTTTTCTAGTTCTTGAACCTTCCATCTTCTCTGCACTAGCTAGTTATTGAAGGAACACGAAGAGTTGTCTTGTAAAATGTCTCCCTTGATGGGGGAAACCTATAATACAAAGCCTTTTGGAGGGGGGACCTGCTCCATATAAATATGGTCCTCACTTATTGTCAATAGCTTAGTTTCTCTCTCTTTTGAAGTATTGTTCATGCCTATATAACTAGGTGTTATGCTTTTTGTTTCTCTCTCCACTCAAGCACTCTTGCTATGCTCATTAGGAATCTATTTTAATGAAATGCTCACTATGTCTATGCTATTTTCCGCTTCACACAAGTTACTATGCCATTAAATGTTACATTGGTATCAAAGCACAAGGTTTCTCTTATCTTGATCAACAAGGGAGGTCCTCAAGATAGCTATAAATGGTTGGTATTATTAATTTCAATTGAGTAAGTAGAATAGGGATTTTTCAGCCTTGTAGGGCGCCTACCTTCGTACAAATAACGGGGCATCACCGTCGAGAGCTATGGTCTTAATAGTGGAGTCCTACGGGGCTTGCCTATGGCTTTTAACCACTATTGAGCTATTAGAAACTTGAGAGGTTCCGGTGTTGTTTTGGTGTTGAAAGACTCTCCCTTCTATTCCTTGCAATTAATGGTATTCGAGCCACGGGTATAGTAGCTTGAGTGATTTTGTAAAGGGGTAAAGAGGAGTAGCAACTAGGGCTTGAAGTGCCAAAGTACACCAGTAAAATTTTACACCTAAAAGTTGTCAGAATGGCTGACAATAGTAAAGAGAGTGAAATTAATGTTGATAGCTTTGATTTTGCTAATGAGCAGGCTACTAATGATGCCCCTATGCTTGTTAACTACCTTGTTTCTAGGCTTCAACAAGCCATGGACAATCCATCCCTCCAAAGTGAAGTGCAACGGCATCCATATGCTCATGGGATTCTCCAAGCTCCCCACCATGACAAGAGAGTACCTAGGAGGCCTCCTTAGTGGCCTTTCTCTGATTCGAAAAGAAGAAGAGGATCCATACGAAGGGCTCAAAAATTTGATTCTTGATGACACATCTCCTTTCCAAAGGAGAACTCAAGAGCCCCCACCAAAGGAACGAGAAATAAGTGAGTCTCCTGCCACCTTGGTGGAGATGTCTCCAGAAGACAGCAGCCAAAACGCTCTCCATCACCTCCTAAATGGAGAAAACCATCCCACACCTCTCCACATCATGATTCAAAAAGGGCTGATAAAGAGCAAGAGAAGAAAAAGGCGAGAAAGAGGTCACCCTCTTCTCCATCGTCTTCATTCTCTTACTCTTATGAAGAAAGTGATGGGCCAACAAGGAAGACCAAGGCAAGAAAAAGGTGAGAAAGAGGTCACCCTCTTCTCCATCTTCCTCAAATTCTTCATCTGTCAAAGAAAGCGATGGTGCAACTTTTGAACCATCAAAAATAAGAGTCCATAGGAAATCCTATGCATGTGTAAGAGATTGCCCAAGCTCAAGAAGTTCAAAGAGGGAGAAAAGAGCATCTCTTTCCTTACCTACAATGGCACCTTTGGTGCCATGGACAAAGTCTTGGCTTTCATCCAGCAATTCACTAAGGCGTTTGGAGATGAGGGCTTCGCGGAGTCCTCTAAGATACACCATGTATCTATGCACTTTCAAAAGTTTCCCAGGCAATGGTGGTCTAGCCTACGGGCTAATGGTGAAGCTCCACGAACATGGAAAGCTTTAAGAGCTTCCATTATGAATCGGTTTTTGGCCACCGATGCAAAAGACAAAGTACTTACCGAATGGCGAAGCTTGAAGCTCTCTCCCTACGAATCCATTCAAAAATATGTAGACAAGTTTTCTGATTTACATCTCAAAGCCACTGTCTTCAAAAAGATGGATTTTGGATGGTCTAGCCTACGGGCTAATGGTGAAGCTCCACGAACATGGAAAGCTTTAAGAGCTTCCATTATGAATCGGTTTTTGGCCACCGATGCCAAAGACAAAGTACTTACCGAATGGCGAAGCTTGAAGCTCTCTCCCTACGAATCCATTCAAAAATATGTAGACAAGTTTTCTGATTTACATCTCAAAGCCACTGTCTTGAAAAAGATGGATTTTGGAGAGCAAGAATAACAATTCTCTACGGGCTTATCTGAATAAATAGCGGAGTATGTTAACTCCCAAATGCCACGCACCATATCTGCGATCATAACCATACTATGGTGGCTTCACGAATCAATTTCCAAAAAGCGGCTATGAGAAATCCTAAGCCCACAGAAAACAAAGGTGTTATAGTGAGCCTAAGGGGAAGGAAAATGTCCCAAAGTCTCCTAAGGGCAATTCTAATAACCACAAAGCTAAGGAGAAGGGAGTTTAAAAAGGCAAAAACAAACTTTCTTCTGAGGAGCTTGAGCGTTATTGCAAGGATAACCATTGTTTCAAATGCGGCGAGCAAGGGCATGCATACCGCACTAGTCCCCAAAAGAACACGCCATGAGCCTCCTAGAGCTACCTTGGTCGAAATCCAAGAAGAGTAAGCTCACCACAAAGGATCTCCTCTATGCCATTGTAACATTTTATGGCCTTATAACTTGTGTTTAGTGGAAAATAGCATGAACATAGTGAGCATTTCATTAGGATAGATTCCTAATGAGAATAACAAGAGTGCTTGGGTGGAGAGAGCAACAAAAAGCATAACACCTAGTTAGATAGCATGAACAATACTTCAAAAGAGAGAGAAATTAAGCTATTGATAACAGTTGAGGACCGGATTTTCATGGAGCCGGTCCCCCCTCCAAAAGGATTTGTATTATAAGTTTCTCCCATCAAGAGATACATTTTTACAATACAATACTTTGTGTTCCTTCAATACTAGCTAGCACAATGAAGATGGAAGCTTCAAGCACTAAGAAAAACACTTATAAAACACAACATCAATTCCCTCACGGTCTCAGACCCAAGACCTCACACACCTTTGCAGATGGTGAGAGCAGATATGAGAGTAGATTGAGAGGAAGAAGGAGTAGTCTTACGAGAAAGATGTACATCTCCTCACATAATCACTCATATTATCATATCATAGCTTAGTAATTAGCTTGGTAGAGGAGATGAGCATGCATTGAAGCTTGGCTCTTGGCTGGATTTGCATCACAAAGCCAAGAGTTGTTGGTGTAGTCCTCCCTTCTCACAAGCTTGGATTAGGTGATAAGCTTTCCATTAAAGCTTGAGAAGGAGAGAGAGAGAGAGAGAGAGAGAGAGAGAGAGAGAGAGAGAGAGAGAGTCTTCTTGGTTCACACATGAACTAGTGTGAGTGTATATGCAATAATTCCTTGAGAAAATCAGCCCCTCTCTCTGTTGGTCAACCCCTCTTGCTATTTACTCATGCTCACACCCTATTGGACCTCTCCAAGCTTAGCAAATGGGATTTTGTCATAATAATCAATATCTAATTCTCCTAAATGATTTTCTCATATTAAACTGATCATTTAATGTGGGGAAGTGCCAGGGGAGAAAAAGCTAGAATATTGACTAAGCTAGTAGACCGGCCACAGTAGGGATCCAAAGGAGGGAAAATAGGGATCCAAAGGGGAGGCCATCTGCAAAAGAGCCATGTGCAACAATGGGATAAAAAGACCCTAAGGTTCAGCCCATTAAGACTTCCAAAATGCTAAGGTTCCAAAATTCAAAGGTTGTGTCCAAAGGTCAACCCTAGGGAAAATTGGATGCTTTGTGTGTGCCCTAAAAGTCTTTGCACATCCCTACATGGGAGGGGGCGCCGAGCCCTAAAGGTAGGGGATGAGAGAGAAAGCTACACACACACACACACACACAGGCTCCCTTTACACAAAGGGAATGAGGGACACATGTCAGCTCCCTAGGCCAGATGCCCACAAGGTGTGCCCAATTTCTATTGGATGACCCTTGAAGTGGACCAATGAGAATTAAGCTAGATTAAATCTAGTTTAATTAATTTAAAAACATTTAATAAAAGAAACCAATGAGAATTAAGTCTCCTAGAAGACTATTGGGCAGTCTCCCAAGGGGTCCAATGAGCATTCAGGAGCCCCATGCCTTGCCTGATTCCTATTGGCCAGGAGGCAAAGGGGTCCAATGAGAGTTTAGTTTAATTTTTTAATTACCTAAAGCTCTCACAAAAGGGGAAAGGGGGACACATGTCAGAAGGCTATCACTTATGCTGCTTAATTGTAATTGGCTTGACTTGGGGAGGGCCAATGAGGCTTCAGCAAGAGCAATTAGCAAGAGGGATCGCCCAAGAGAGAGAGGGGGCTGATTTTTGCAAGGCATTATCACACACACACTCACACAATCTCATGTGTGAAGAAAGAGAAGACTATCTCTTCCCAAGCTTTAATGGAGAACTCATCACCTACTCCAAGCTTGTGAGATAGAAGCCTACATCAACACTCTCTTGGCATGTGGATGCAAATCCAACCAAGAGCCAAGCTTCAATGCATGCTCATCTCCTCTACCAAGCTAATTACTAAGCTAAGCTATGCTACATATGAGTGATTATGTGAGGAGATGTACATCTTTCTCGTAAGATACTCCTTCTTCCTCTCAATCTACTCTCATACCCTGCTAGCTCTCACCATCTTCGAAAGTGTGTGAGGTCTTGGGTCTGAGAACGGGGATAACTCAAGTTGTGTTTGTTAAGTGTTTTGCTTAGTGCATGAAGTTTCCATCTTCATTGCACTAGCTATTCTTGAAGGAACACAAAGAATTGTATTGTACAATGTCTCTCTTGATGGGAGAAACCATAATACAAAGCCTTTTGGAGGGGGGACCGGCTCCATGAAAATCCGGTCCTCAACTGTTGTCAATAGCTTAATTTCTCTCTCTTTTGAAAGTATTGTCGATGCTATCTAACTAGATGTTATGCTTTTTGTTGCTCTCTCCACCCAAGCACTCTTGTAATTCTCATTAGGAATCTATTCTAATGAAATTCCCACTATGTTCATGCTAATTTCCGCTACACATAAGTTATTAGGCCATTAAATGTTACATTGGTATCAGAGCTCAAGGTTTCTCTTTTCTTGCTCAAGAAGGGAGGTCCTCAAGCTAGCTACAAATGGTTGGTATTATTAATTGCCTGTGAGTAAGTACAATAGGGATTTTTCAGCCTTGCAGTGCGCCTGCCTTCGTGCAGTTAACGGGGCATCACCATCAAGAGCTATGGTCTTAATAGTGGAGTCCTATGGGGCTTGCCTACGGCTTAACCACTATTGAGCTATTAGAAGCTTGACAGGAGACAGTGCTGTTTTGGTGTCGAAAGACCCTCTCTTCTATTCCTTGCAATTAATGGTATTCGAGCCGCGGGTACAATAGCTTGAGTGCTTTTTCTAAAGGGGTAAAGAGGAGTAGCAACTAGGGCTTGAAGTGCCAAAGTACACCTAAAAAGTTTACACCTAAAAGTTGTTAGAATGGCTGACAATAGTAAAGAGAGTGAAATTAATGTTGATAACTTTGATTTTGCTCATGAGCAAGCTACTAATGATGCTTCAATGCTTGTTAACTATCTTGTTTCTAGGCTTCTACAAGCCATGGGCAATCCATCTCTCCAAAGTGAAGTGCAACGGCAGCTCCGTGCTCACGGGATTCTCCAAGCTCATCACCATGACGAGAGAACACCTAGGAAGCCTCCTTGTGAGACTACCAAAAGAGGTCTCTCTCCGATTCGGGAAGAAGAAGAGAATCCATATGAAGGGCTCAAGAATTTACTTCTTGATGATGCATCTCCTTCCCAAAGGAGAACTCAAGAGCCTCCACCGAAGGAACGAGAAATAAGTGAGTCTCCCACCACCTTGGCGGAGATGGCTCCACGAAGACGGCGGGCTAAATGCTCTCCATCACCACCAAAGCGAAGAAGACCATCACACTCTTCTCCACTCCATAATTCAAAGAGGGATGATAAAAATAAAGAGAAGAAAAAGGCGAGAAAGAGGACACCCTCTTCTCCATCTTCTTCATCCTCTTCCTCTTATGAAAGCTATGGTGAAGACGACAAAGATCAAGACAAGAAAAAGGCAAGAAAGAGGTCACCCTCTTCTCCACCTTCTTCAAATTCTTCACCTTCTGAAGAAAGTGATGGTGCAACCTTTGAACCATAAAAAAGAAGAGGCCTATGCCGCATGGAAGAGGTCGTCCAAGTTGAAGAAATTCAAAGAGGGAGGGAAGAGCATCTCTTTCCTTACCTATGATGGTACCTTTGGTGCTACGGACAAAGTCTTGGCCTTTATCCAACAATTTGATGCGGCGTTTGGAGATGAGGGCTTCACGGAGTCCTCTAAGCTACGCCATGTAGCTATGCACTTTCAAAAGTCTGCCAGACAATGGTGGTCTAGCCTACGAGCCAACGGTGAAGCTCCACAAACATGGAAAGCTTTAAGAGCTTCCATTATGAAGCAGTTTTTGGCCACCGATGCCAAAGACAAAGTACTCACCGAATGGCGAAGCTTAAAGCTCTCTCCCAATGAATCTATCCACAAATATGTAGACAAGTTTTGGGACCTACAACTCAAAGCCACTGTCTTCAAAAAGTTGGATTTTGGAGAGCAAAAGAAACAATTTTGTGCGGGCTTAACCGAAGAAATGGCGGAGTATGTCAACTCCCAAAGACCACGTACCATATCGGCGGTAATACACCACACTATGATCGCCTCTCGAATCAATTTCCAAACAGGGGCAAAAAGAAATAATAAGCCCCCGGAAAACAAGGGTTCCAATGAGCCTAAGGGGAAGGACAATGTCCAAAATTCTCCTAAGGGCAACACCAACAAAGCTAAAGAGAAGGGAGTTTACAAAGGTAAGAATAAACTCTCTCCTGAAGAGCTTGAGCGTTATCGTAAGGATAACCGGTGTTTCAAGTGCGGCGAACAAGGGCATGCGTACCGCGCTTGTCCCCAAAAGAACAACCGCCAAGATCCTCCTAGAGCTTCCTTGGTTGAAATGCAAGAGGAGGAGACTCACCAAACTCACCACAAAGGATCTCCTCTATGCCATGCTTGGGGAAAGGTAAGAGAACATGATGATTTTATTCTCTTTGACCCTGGTTCTACTCACAATTTTATATCTATAGAGCTGGCCACCAAGCTAGGAATACAATCCTACGAGATGGGAGATGTCCTACCCGCAGACAGTGCCTTCAAGGGGCAAGAAGCTTCAGTCACTCCCTTAATCGGTAAATTGAGGCTTCATGTCCAAGGCTATGTGGACAAAGAGGTCTTCTTTATCTCTCCTCTCCCGCATGAGGATGTAATCCTAGGGGCACCATGGTTTGACCGCCTCGCTGCCGATGTTAAATTTCCTGAAAGGAGAATCTCCTTTAAGTTCAGGGAAAAAGACATGTATATAGATGCTAAGGAAATGGGTAACACCATCCCCATTGTACATACACCAGCTTTCAACAAGTCAATAAAGAGCTCTATTTCCGTGTAAATGATTTTTGTTAAAGACTCTCAAAATGAACCTAATGCTTTAGCAAAAGAAAATAAAAGCAACCAAAAGGAATTAGAGTTATCCAATTTTCTCAAGGGGTTTCAAGATGTTTTTATTGACGACATCCCTTGTGAGCTACCTCCTAAACGAGGTAATGACGACCATCCAATTGAACTTCTTCCAGGAAGTTCACCGCCTAATAAACCTCCTTATAGAGTTTCTCAAGCTCAACAAGAGGAGATTATGCGGCAAGTGCATGAGTTAGTTGAGAAGGGTATGGTTAGGCCAAGCTCATCTCCATTTTGCTCACCTGTGCTATTAGTGCAAAAGAAAGACGGCACATATCGTATGTGTGTCGACTATAGAGCACTAAATAGGATCACTATCAAGAATAGGTTTCCCGTTCCACGGGTAGAAGACCTATTTGATAAGCTACAAGGATCGACCTACTTCAGTAGGATTGACCTAAAAAGTGGCTATCATCAAATAAGGATAGTTGACCAAGACATTGTAAAGACCGCATTTCGTACTACATTTGGTCTTTACGAATACATTGTCATGCCTTTTGGCTTGACCAATGCACCAGCCACATTCAACCGCTTGATGGAGAAGCTGTTCAGGCCTCATCGAACCTTCACTGGAGTGTTCTTTGATGATATTATCATCTACTCTAATTCATTGGAGGAACACAAGCAACACCTCCAGGTAATATTTCAAGTTTTAAGAGAGAATAAACTTTATGTTAATCGAAAGAAAAGTGAATTTTTCTTGCAAGAGATTCAGTATTTAGGTCACATTATCTCTCAAGATGGCATCCAAATGGATCCATCCAAGTTAGAGGTAATAAAAGGATGGCCTAAACCAAGGAATCTTCATGAACTAAGAAGCTTCATAGGTATGTGTGCATACTATAGACGCTTCATAGAAAAGTTCTCACAAATTACGGGACCATTACATGACCTAACAAAGATAGGTATACATGGTCTGTTAAGGAGAACAATGCTTTCGAAAAGCTTAAAGAAAAGCTTATCTCTCAACCTGTGCTTACACTACCGGATCTCTCAAAACCATTTGAGGTCCAATGCGATGCTTGTGGTGATTTCCTTGGAGCTGTTTTGCTCCAAGAAGGGCACGCCATAGGCTATGAGAGTCGAAGGCTCGACCCTGTTGAGCAAGCTCTAGGCATATACGAAAAAGAACTCCTTGCAGTTCTACATGCCTTAGACTCATGGAAGCACTATTTATTGGGGACTCTTTTCAGTCTGCGAACGGATCACCAAAGTCTTAAGTACTTCATGACGCAAACCAAGCTCTCCGACAAACTAATGAGGTGGGCAAATTTCCTTTCGCAATTTCATTTTCATATTGCTCACATTGCTAGCAAGTATAATCAAGTAGCTGATGCACTCTCAAGACGGCCGAGAGTGAATGCGGTTTCCATAGCAACTCACAATGATCTATCTTCAATGATAGATGAGTATGCTATTGATCCCGATTTTAGAGATGTGATTTCAGCCCTTGCATTAGGGAAGAAAGAAGAACCATTTACTTTACAAGATGGTTATCTTCTCTATGGCAATAGACTATGCGTTACTAACTCACTACGTGAGAAAGTAATGTATGAATCTGATGCTCCACCTTATGCGGGGCGTAGAGGGATTCAGTCTACCTTAAAGGGAATTGAAACATATTTATATTGGCCTACCATGAAAGTGAACATACAAGAGTATGTTTCCAAATGTGTGGTATGCCAAAAGACAAAATTTGATAGAGGGAAGCAACTTGGATTGCTTCAACCCTTGCCAATCCCTAATTCACCATGGGAGAGCATATCCATGGATTTTATCTTTGGATTGCCTAAGTCTATCCATGGGAATACGGGAATATGGACGATAGTAGACACGTTTAGTAAACAAGCTCATTTTATACCTGTCGAAAAGACTATCAAAGCCCATCAAATGGCAACCCTCTTTATTTCACAAATTTTCAAGTACCATGGCTTGCCCATGTCCATAGTGTAGGATAGAGATCCTAGAATGACCAGTAATTTCTGGAAGGGTCTCTTTGAGAATTTAGGAACAAGGCTAAACTTCTCTTTGGCCTATCATCCACAAACTGATGGCCAAAGTGAAATAGCTAACCTAACCATTCTCGATCTACTAAAAGCCTATGTAACGGAAGTAGATCAAAGATCCCAATGGGAGAAGTACTTACCCTTAGTGGAGTATGCTTACAATAACACTGTACATACTTCCACGGGAAAAGCACCCTTCGAGGTAATTGAGGGAAGATCAAAAAGTCCCTTGCTACTTAAGGTACATGGGAAGATCTTCGCTGCAGATGAGTATAGCCGAGACCTACAAGAATCTTTCCAAAAGATTAAGGATGCTATCTCTATCTCACAGCAAAGGCAAAAGGCTGTTGCTGACAAGCACAGAAGAGCCCAAGCCTTTAAAGAAAACGATTGGGTCTTGTTAAAGTTTCCCAAGGCTCGATTAAGGCACACAACGGGCAAGAATCCTACGGGTCACCAAAAGTACTATGCTAAACTAGCAAAAAGGTACTATGGTCCCTTTCAGATTCTTAGGCCAATCAATGAGATGGCCTATCAACTCAAGTTGCCCAGTCATTGGCTCATACACAATGCTTTTCATGTGAGCCTATTAAAGCCTTACAAAGGAGAGCCACCTCAAGAACCAACTATTGAAGACCCACCGGAGATCGAGGACCAAGAAGAGGTGCTGCAGCCCGAGTCCATTCTCCGACATGAAGACAAGGTGCTAAGAGGCGATAAGACTATCCGACGATAGATTATTAAGTTTAAGAATTATCCTTTTGAAGATGCTAGATGGATGCAAGGCATATAATTAAAGGATAACCTAAACCTTGTCAATGCTTACAATGCTTCCCAAGAGTAAGCAAATGTACAAAATGTTAAAAATGAACAAAATTTTTGTCTTATAAGACTCTCTTTTTCTTTATTTGTGCACAAAAATGAAGTAGTATGCATGCTTAGATCAAGTTTGCGCAGACAACGTCTCCCAAACACCAAGTAGAGCTTGTCACTCTACTATGGAAGAATGATAGGACTAATGTGTAGACATGCTTGCGGAAGCCTCAGGCTCTCAAGCACCAAATGGACTAGTCATCCATTGTGGAATGATATCGTAGGGTAACATAGGGATCCTCTACCCTCTAAGAAAAGGACTCATGAATATGCTTTATCTTCTCTACACCATAGTCGAGGACGACTATGATTTCAAGAGAGAGGTAATGTCATAATAATCAATATCTAATTCTCCTAAATGATTTTCTCATATTAAACTGATCATTTAATGTGGGGAAGTGCCAGGGGAGAAAAAGCTAGAATATTGACTAAGCTAGTAGACCGGCCACAGTAGGGATCCAAAGGAGGGAAAATAGGGATCCAAAGGGGAGGCCATCTGCAAAAGAGCCATGTGCAACAATGGGATAAAAAGACCCTAAGGTTCAGCCCATTAAGACTTCCAAAATGCTAAGGTTCCAAAATTCAAAGGTTGTGTCCAAAGGTCAACCCTAGGGAAAATTGGATGCTTTGTGTGTGCCCTAAAAGTCTTTGCACATCCCTACATGGGAGGGGGCGCCGAGCCCTAAAGGTAGGGGATGAGAGAGAAAGCTACACACACACACACACACACAGGCTCCCTTTACACAAAGGGAATGAGGGACACATGTCAGCTCCCTAGGCCAGATGCCCACAAGGTGTGCCCAATTTCTATTGGATGACCCTTGAAGTGGACCAATGAGAATTAAGCTAGATTAAATCTAGTTTAATTAATTTAAAAACATTTAATAAAAGAAACCAATGAGAATTAAGTCTCCTAGAAGACTATTGGGCAGTCTCCCAAGGGGTCCAATGAGCATTCAGGAGCCCCATGCCTTGCCTGATTCCTATTGGCCAGGAGGCAAAGGGGTCCAATGAGAGTTTAGTTTAATTTTTTAATTACCTAAAGCTCTCACAAAAGGGAAAAGGGGGACACATGTCAGAAGGCTATCACTTATGCTGCTTAATTGTAATTGGCTTGACTTGGGGAGGGCCAATGAGGCTTCAGCAAGAGCAATTAGCAAGAGGGCTCGCCCAAGAGAGAGAGGGGGCTGATTTTTGCAAGGCATTATCACACACACACTCACACAAGCTCATGTGTGAAGAAAGAGAAGACTATCTCTTCCCAAGCTTTAATGGAGAACTCATCACCTACTCCAAGCTTGTGAGATAGAAGCCTACATCAACACTCTCTTGGCATGTGGATGCAAATCCAACCAAGAGCCAAGCTTCAATGCATGCTCATCTCCTCTACCAAGCTAATTACTAAGCTAAGCTATGCTACATATGAGTGATTATGTGAGGAGATGTACATCTTTCTCGTAAGATACTCCTTCTTCCTCTCAATCTACTCTCATACCCTACTAGCTCTCACCATCTTCGAAAGTGTGTGAGGTCTTGGGTCTGAGAACGGGGATAACTCAAGTTGTGTTTGTTAAGTGTTTTGCTTAGTGCATGAAGTTTCCATCTTCATTGCACTACCTATTCTTGAAGGAACACAAAGAATTGTATTGTACAATGTCTCTCTTGATGGGAGAAACCATAATACAAAGCCTTTTGGAGGGGGGACCGGCTCCATGAAAATCCGGTCCTCAACTGTTGTCAATAGCTTAATTTCTCTCTCTTTTGAAAGTATTGTCGATGCTATCTAACTAGATGTTATGCTTTTTGTTGCTCTCTCCACCCAAGCACTCTTGTAATTCTCATTAGGAATCTATTCTAATGAAATTCCCACTATGTTCATGCTAATTTCCGCTACACATAAGTTATTAGGCCATTAAATGTTACAGATTTCAAGAGCATAAGTGATAGCCTTCTAACATGTGTCCCCTTTTCCCCTTTTGTGAGAGATTTAGGTAATTAATTAATTCTACTAAACTCTCATTGGACCCCTTTGTCTCCTGGCCAATAGGAATCAGGCAAGCCATGGGGCTATTGAATGCTCATTGGACCCCTTGGGAGACTATCCAATAGTCTTCCAGAGAGCTTAATTATTAATGGTTCTTGTATTAAGTGTTTTTTAATTAATTAAACTAGATTTACTCTAGCCTAATTCTCATTGGTCCACCTCCAAGGCCATCCAATAGGATTTGAGTACACCTTGTGGGCATCTGGGCTACGGAGCTGACATGTGTCCCTCTTTCCCTTTGTGTAAAGGAAGCTTGTGAGTGTGTGTGTGTGTGTGTGTGTGTGTTTATCTCTCATCCCCTACTTCTAGGGCTCGCCCCCTCCTATGTAGGAACTATGAAGAAATTTGCACACACACACACACACACACACACACAAAGCATTCAATTTAACTAAGCTTTGACCAAATGGACACAACCTTTGAATTTTGGAACCTTAGCATTTTGGAAGTTTTAATGGGATTAACCTTAGGGTCTTTAAAGCCCATTGTTGCACATTTCTCTTTTGCAGATGGCCCCCCCTTTGGATCCATATTTTCCCTCTTTTGGATCTCTATTGTGGCCAGTCTACCAGCTTAACCAATATTCTAGCTTTTTCTCCCCTGGCACTTCCCCATATTAAATATATGGTCAATTTAATATGAGAAAATCATTTAGGAGAATTAGATATTAGTTATTATGACATTACCTCTCTCTTGAAATCATAGTCGTCCTCTACCCTATAGTCGTCCTCGACTATAGGATAGAGAAGATAAAGCCTATTCATTAGTCCTTTTTCTAGTGGGTAGAGGATCCCTATGTTACCCTACGACATCGTTCCAGAATGGATTACTAATCCATTTGGCGCTTGAGAGCCTAAGCTGCGGCAAGAATGTCTGCACATTAGTACTATCAATTTTCCATAGTAGAGTGACAAGATCTACTTGGTGTTTGGGAGACGTCGTCTCCGCAAACTTGATCTAAGCAGGCATACTATCTGTGCACAATAAAGAAAAAGAGAGTATTATAAAACAAACACTTTGTTCATTTTAAACATTTGTACATTTGCTTACTCTAGGGAAGCATTGTAAGCATTGATAAGGTTTAGGTTATCCTTTAGTTGTATGCCTTGCATTCATCTATCATCTTCAAAAGGGTAATTCTTAAACTTAATAAGATTTCATCGGATAGTCTTACCACCTCTTAGTACCTTTTCTTCATGTCGGAGAATGGACTCGGACTGCAGCACTTCTCGTTGGTCCTCGATCCCTGGTGGGTCTTCAATAGTTGGTTCTTGAGGTGGCTCTCCTTTGTAAGGATTTAGTACGCTCACATGGAAAGCATTGTTTATGAGCCAATGGCTGGGCAAATTGAGTTGATTGGCTATCACATTGATTGGCCTAAGAATTTGGAAGGGACCATAGTACCTTTTTTCTAACTTAGCATAGTACTTTTGGTGTCCCGTAGAATTCTTGGCCATCGTGTGCCTTAATCAAGCCTTGGAAAATTTGAGTAAGACCCGATCATTTTCTTTAAAGGCTTGGGTTCTTCTGTACTTGTCAGTAGCAACAGCCTTTTGCCTTTGCTGTGAGATAGAGATAGCATCCTTAATCTTTTGGAAAGATTCTTGTAGGTCTTGGCTATACTCATCTGCAATGAAGATCTTCTTGTGTACCATAAGTAGTAGGGGACTTTTTGATCCTCCCTCTATTACCTCGAAAGGTGCTTTCTTGTGGAAGTATGTACAGTGTTATTGTAGGCATACTCCATTAAGGGTACTCCCATTGGGACCTTTTATCTACTTTTGTTACATAGGATTTTAGTAGATCAAGAATTTCTAGGTTAGCTATTTCACTTTGGCCATCTGTTTGCCGGTGATAGGCCAAAGAGAAATTTAGCCTTGTCCCTAAATTCTCAAGAGACCCTTCCAAATATTACTGGTCATTCTAGGATCTCTACCTGACACTATGGACACTAGAAAGCCATGTTACTTGAAGATTTGTGATATAAAGAGGGTTGCCATATGATGGGATTTAGTAGTCTTTTTGAAAGGTATAAAATGAGCTTGTTTGTTGAATCTGTCTACTACTATCGTCCATATTCACGTATTCCCATGAATAGACTTAGGCAATCCAAAGATAAAATCCATGGATATACTCTCCCATGGTGAATTAGGGATTGGAAAAGGTTGAAGCAATCCAAGTTGCTTCCCTCTATCAAACTTTGTCTTTTGGCATACCACACATTTAGAAACATACTCTTGTATGTTTGCTTTCATGGTAGGCCCATAGAAATATGCTTCAATCCCTTTTAGGCTAGACTGAATCCCTCTATGCCCCACATAAGGAGGAGCATGAGATTCATAGATTACTTTCTCACGTAGTGAGTTAGTAACGCATAGTCTATTGCCATAGAGAAGATAACCATCTTGTAAAGTAAATGGTTCCTCTTTCTTCCCTAATGAAAGGGCTGAAATCACATCTCTAAAATTGGGATCAATAGCATACCCATCTATCATAGAAGATAGATCATTGTGAGTTGCTATGGAAACCACATTCACTCTCGGCCATCTTGAGAGTGCATCAGCTACTTGAGTATGCTTGCCAGCAATGTGATCAATATGAAAATGAAATTGCGAAAGTAAATTTTCCCACCTCATTTGTTTGTCAGAGAGCTTGGTTTGCGTCATGAACTACTTAAGACTTTGGTGATCCATCCACCGCAGAATGAAAGGAGTCCCCTGTAAATAGTTCTTCCATGAGTCTAAGGCATGTAGAACTGCGAGGAGTTCCTTTTCATATATGCCTAGGGCTTGCTCAATAGGGTCGAGCCTTTGACTTTCATAAGCTATGGAGTGCCCTTCTTGGAGTAAAATAGCTCCAAGGCAATCACCACAAGCGTCACATTGGACCTCAAATGGCTTTGAGATATCCGGAAATGTAAGCACAGGTTGAGAGATAAGCTTTTCTTTAAGATTTTCAAAAGCATTGTTCTCCTTGGCAGACCATGCAATGTCCTGCTATTAGTGAGAAATTTTCTATGAAGCGTCTATCGTATACACACATACCTATAAAGCTTCTTAGTTCATGAAGATTCCTTGGTTTAGGCCATCCTTTTATTACCTCTAACTTTGATGGATCCATTTGGATGTCATCTTAAGAGATAATGTGACCTAAATATTGAATCTCTTGCAAAAAAAATTACTTTTCTTTTGATTAACATAAAGTTTATTCTCTCTTAGAACTTGAAATATTACCTGGGGGTGTTGCTTGTGTTCATCTAGTGAATTAGAGATGATAATATCATCAAAGTACACTCCAATAAAGGTTCGGTGATCCCTAAATAGCTTCTCCATCAAGTGGTTGAATTTGGTTGGTGCATTGGTCAAGCCAAAGGGCATGACAATGTACTCGTAAAGACCAAACATAGTGCAAAATGCGGTCTTTACAATGTCTTGATCAAATATCCTTATATTATGATATAGGTGGACCCTTGTAGCTTGTCAAATAGGTCTTCTACCCATGGAATGGGAAACCTATTTTTGATAGTGATCCTATTTAGTGCTCTATAATCGGCACACATACGATATGTGCCGTCTTTCTTTTGTACTAAGAACACGGGTGAGAAAAATGGAGATGAGCTAGGTCTAGCCATGCCCTTCTCTACTAACTCATGCACTTGACGCATAATCTCCTCTTGTTGAGCTTGAGAAACTCTATAAGGAGGTGAACTTCTTGGAAGAAGTTCAATTGCATGGTCATCAGTGCCTTGTTTAGGAGGTAGTTCACAAGGTATGTTGTTAATAAAGACATCTTGAAACCCCCTTATGGAATTGGATAACTCTAATTCCTTGTGACTGTGTATATTTTCTTTTCCTAAAACATTAGGTTTATTTAGGTAATCTCTAACAAAAATCATGTACATGGAAATAGAGCTCTTTATTGACTTATTGAAAGCTTTCATATGTACAATGGGTATGGTGTTACCCATTTCCTTAGCATCTATGTACATATCTTTTTCCCTGAACTTAAAGTAGATTTTCCGTTCAGGGAATTTAACATTGGCGAACATGCGATCAAACCATGGTGCCCCTAGAATTACATCCTCGTGCTCTTGAGAGGAGAGATAAAGAATTCCTCTTTTTCCACATAGCTTTGTACATGGAGCCTCAATTTCTTGATTAAGGGAGTGACTGAAGCTTCTTGCCCCTTGGAAGCAGCATCTACCGGTAGGACATCTCCCATATTGTAAGCTTATATGCCTAGCTTGATGGCCAACTCTGTGGATATGAAATTGTGAGTAGAACCAGGGTCAAAGAGAATAAAAGAATCATGTTCTCTTACCTTTCCCCAAGCATGGCATAGAGGAGATCCTTTGTCATGAGTTTCCTACTCTTGGATTTTGACCAAGGTAGCTCTAGGAGGCTCATGGCGGGTCTTCTTTTGGGGACAAGTGTTGTATGCATGCCCTTTCTCGTCGCACTTGAAACAACGGTTATCCTTGCGATAATGCTCAAGCTCTTCAGAAGAGAGTTTGTTTTTGCCTTTGTAAACTCCCTTCTCCTTAGCTTTGTTGGAATTGCCCTTAGGAGACTTTTGGACATTTTCCTTCCCCTTAGGCTCATTGGAACCCTTGTTTTCCATGGGCTTAGAATTTCTCTTATCCCCTGTTTGAAAATTGATTCGAGAAGCCACTATAGTATGGTAAATAGTGGCGGATATGGTGTGCGGCCTTGGGTAGTTGACATACTCTACCATTTCTTCAGTTAAGCCCGCACAAAATTGTTGCTTTTGCTCTCCAAAATCCAACTTTTTAAAGATAGTGGCTTTGAATTGTAGGTCCCAAAACTTGTCTACATATTTATGAATGGATTCGTAGAGAGAGAGAGCTTCGGGCTTCGCCATTCGGTGAGTACTTTGTCTTTGGCATCAGTGGCCCAAAACTGCCTTATAATGAAAGCTCTTAGAGCTTTCCATGTTTGTGGAGCTTCACCGTTTGTCCGTAGGCTAGACCACCATTGCCTGGCGGACTTTTGAAAGTGCATAGGTACATGGTGTATCTTAGAGGACTCCGTGAAGCCCTCATCTCCAAACACCGCATTGAATTGTTGGATAGAGGCCAAGACTTTGTCCGTAGCACCAAAGGTGCCATTGTAGGTAAGGAAAGAGATGTTCTTTCCTCCCCCTTTGAACTTCTTGAGCTCGGATGACCTCTTCCATGCTGAATAGGATTTCCTATGGCCTCTTCTTTTTGATGGTTCAAAACTTGCAGCATCACTTTCTTCAGAAGATGAAGAATTTGAGGAAGATGGAAAAGAGGGTGACCTCTTTCTCACCTTTTTCTTTCCTTGATCTTCTTTGTCTGCACCATCACTTTCATAAGAGGAAGAGGATGAAGAAGATGGAGAAGAGGGTGCCCTCCTTCTTGCCTTTTTCTTCTCTTGCTTTTTGTCATCCCTCTTTGAGTTATGGTGTGGAGAAGTGTGCGATGGTCTTCTCCATTTAGGAGGTGATGGAAAGCGTTTAGCCCGCCGTCTTCGTGGAGCAATCTCTATCGAGGTGGCAGGAGACTCACTCCTTTCTTGTTCCTTTGGTGGGGGCTCTTGAGTTCTCGTTTGGGTAGGAGATGCATTATCAAGGAGAAAATTTTTGATCCCTTCGTATGGATCCTCTTCTTCTTCCCAAATCGGAGAAAGGCCTCTTTGGAAGCCTCATAAGGAGGCTTCCTAGGTGCTCTCTCGTCATGGTGGGGAGCGTGGAGAATCCCATGAGCACGAATCTTTCGTTGCACTTCTCTTGGGAGGGAAACCTTGTGCTCTAATACCAATGTAACATTTAATGGCCTAGTAACTTGTGTGTAGTGGAAAATAGCATGAACATAGTGAGCATTTCATTAGAATAGGTTCCTAATCAGAATAACAAGAGTGCTTGGGTGGAGAGAGCAACAAAAAGCATAACAGCTAGTTACATAGCATGAACAATACTTCAAAAGAGAGAGAAATTAAGCTATTTACAACTGTTGAGGACCGTATTTTTATGGAGCCGGTCCCCCCTCCAAAAGGCTTTGTATTATAAGTTTCTCCCATCAACAGAGACATTTTTACAATATTATACTTTGTGTTCTTTCAATACTAGCTAGTGCAATGAAGATGGAAGCTTCAAGCACTAAGAAAAACACTTATAAAACACAACATCAATTCCCTGATGGTCTCAAACGCAAGACCTCACATACCTTCAAAGATGGTAAGCATAGCCTTCAAGACCAAAGTTTAATTGACTAAATTTGGAGAGATACAGTTGCTTTGCATACACTAAAAAAATCCAAGAGCTTTCTAGCCCTGCTCTTGTTGTGCACATTCTGCAACCAGTGCATTCCAAGAAACGACATTCTGGACAGGAATCTCCTCAACCACTTTTTGTGCTTTCTCAAACACACTACATTTGGCATACATCCAAGATAGTGCCAAGCACAATATCTTTTTACCACATTTTTGACTAACAATATAATTGTGAATTTTTGTGCCCATATATAGCATCTTGCGTAGAGCCATATGCCTTCAATACGCATACGTAGGTCATTGCATCTAGAGAGAGGCGCTTTCTCCAGTGGGGAAAATCCTGCAATAATGTATTCCAAGAGTCCACACTCTAGATAGGAAGCTAAAAACAGCCTAGAGATTTTTGGTCGTGCTCCTATGGTGTATATCTCCCGACCAATGGATCCCAAGAGATGACATTCTCATCATTCAATGTATCTAACATGCAACATTACGGGGGGGTAAAATGGTCATCAAGAACATGCCAAGGTCGTATAGAAGCACTCCATGAGACTTTGTATGTTGAGAAACCCTCATTTTTCATGTGGTTAAAATAGCCAAGATCTGCCTTGCCACAGCCATGTCAATCAACATGCTCCAAAAGGCGACAATTTGTAGAAAAATCTCATCTTGAAATTTTTGTAGTTGCATGAGGGCACTACATTCAGCATACATATTGATCAAATCATCGTTAAGCATGACATTCCCCTACAACAGCCGTGACTAGCAATTACATCATGGATTCTCAAACCCATGTGAAGGTCTTGCATAAGGTGACCAACTTTCAAGGTGCAAGCATGGGTGAATGCAGTTGGAATTGATTTGTGTTGTGACTATTGCTTCTTCCCTAGAGTTGTTAGTGGATTTTTTGCCTCTCTATGGATAATTGTTGGCACCACAATTGGTATACATATCGACCAACATACACATTCACTAGTATGATCCTAAATATGCGATTTTCTAATGCGAAGCAACATATCTCACTGTTGACTTGGTACAACTCCTTTGGCTCATTGTGAGAGGGTTGGTGGTGTTGGATTTAATGGAGTCTAGATTGGCTTTATGAGTCTTTCTGTATTAGGTTTTCAGGATTTCTTGTACATAAAAAGTCTAATCTATGGACTTGTGTATGTTTGTGGATTTTTTATGATGGTGGTAGATGCCCTCGCTCGTTGTGAGGAGGGCTTTCTGTAATTATTTTTGGATTTACTATATCACTGACTGTTAGTGGGTTTTGCCAAAAAACAAAATAGTGAATAGAGTCTTCTTTTACTGTGTGTGTGTGTGTGTGTGTGTGTGTGTGTGTGTGTGTGTGTGTGTGTGTACTAAATGTAAAAGTGAATACACTTTTCTTTTTAAAAGCTCTTGTGTTAATTCCCTCAAAGAATCTGTGTCGGCACAAGGATATATTTTTAACTATACAATGAGAGAGAAAGCGAAAAAAATCCATTGAGCTTAAATTTTTTAACTATACAAAGTTGAAGGTCAACAGTAGGCAAGAAGTTAGTGTTGCATCCACTACTGCATGCTTGTCTCCTCGCATTTCTTGAAAAGGAGAATCTTAATAAAATCCATTAAGCTTGCAAGGCTGCCTCTCATTAACTCGCTCGATTTTATCATCGCTCAAAAAAGTTTGCTCAAAGTTCGAGGTTTCGACTCTATAAACGGAGCCAAGATCAACTTGTATTACAACAAATTAGATGGTATTTCAGCAACACTAGTACTAGAAATTAGTTCACAATCAGAGGATTAACTCCTTGATCTGTTTCATATCAAATAAATTGAAGTGGGAGGCCACTGGAATGAGTGGACTATTCAAAGGTAATACAAGTTTACACTCAAACAAACGAACATTCTTTAGTGTATGAGATTTTAAATGGTTAGAGACATAAAGCAACTGAAATCATGAAGGACAAAATCTCATGGGTAATGAGTAGGAGGCTTGACGAATGCATGGGTGCCACGTTGCACACGGCGTCCCTAAAACCAAGGACGCAAGCAAGTGAAGAATGTGTGGCACAAATAAGGATAACTATGTGTAGAGTACATGTTCCAACACCTTATTCTTGGCCATTTGTGCGCCTTGCACCTTTGCCTTCTGTACCCTCACCTTCTACACACGACCCCCAGAGCACACCATATCCTTGCCTTCTCCTTTTGCTTCCATAGTCTTTGCAACCAAGCCTGACACCCTTAGGGTTTGTTGTGTCTCCTTGTCGACTAATCCAATTGAATCCTCCTCCTCACATGAATCTTCAAAAGAATCATACATGGATTCAGGACATGAACAAGACCAAGAAACTCTCATAGCAGATACAAGAAATCCTAGATTAGGTAGAGGAGCAACTCAGTCAAGTCCACATGCATGTTCAGTACCTCATAACAGTATAAGAAAATATGTATTCCATCTAAATGAATGAGAACTTTTGAAGCTCTGGGACTTGGAAGATGTATTAGAGGTCACTAGGATGGACTTTGATGCAGGGAACATCCAACAAATGGTCAACACTTTTGATCTTGATATTGGTTTTGGAAAAATCAATTGCAGATTAGTCCAAGACACATCATTACCTCTTTCCATGTACTTAGCATGTCGTATGTGGCTAAGTCTAAACCATTATCATCTGAAGAAGTTAGCAAATATTTGAAAGAGGATGACGAGGCTACAAAGAAATGAAAAAGGGAACCTGAAGGAGTTCCATTGGCTGCTTTGAAGCACGAACCAAACCTATAAATTCATTGCAGAGTCCATTAGTTTGAAGAAAAATCCCACATCAATGTTGCAGAAAATCTATTTCATATGCTACTGATTCGACAAAAAAATTCAAAGGCTTAAATCAATTTAGCCACATTCTTGCATAACAGTTTAATTCAACATACAGCTAAGGTGAAGATCCAGAGTGTCTTCAAAGGCTAGTATGCATGGAATTTTTGGTAATGGGAAACATATATCCCAATTAACCCGAAGACATAAAAAATATAAAATAAAACTGCAAGGAAAGTAGCTAGAACTAGTAAATATATTGAGCAAGAGACATCTGGAGGCCAAGAGACACAACAAGACATGGCAGACCAAGGCACTCAACTGGCTATAATTAAAAGAGGTGCCAAGAGGAGTGCAGTACATGCAGAAGATGGGGCTAGCACCAGCGAGGGTAGCAAGCCACCAAAAAAGAAGCACATGACAATGTCTTTTCTGACCTGTCTATCTAGCTAAAACTTAGAATCCCAACCAAGCTTGCTGAAGTGTGTCGTATTTTGGAGGACTTGTTGTGCACCATGTGTGAGCCGCTAAGGCTGCAAACACAAAACCTGTGCACAAGGAATCTCACGAACACAAATTTTGTATCACTCACCTATGTAATTTGTTGATGCAGGAATCTTATGCCGCCGTGAAGAGGGAGCTCGTCGCTACTGCTCAACCACCATAATGCTGTTGTTGTATCATCCCTCACTCACCCTAGCTCGCTCGCACGTGTGCGTGCAGTGCACATGTGTGTGTGTGTGCGTGCACGTGCACACACACACACACACACACACACACACACACACAAAAGAGAGAGAAGGAGAGTAGGCAAACCATACATTCAAGAATGAGAAAAAAGTTAGGGTTACAAGCCCTTATGTGACTCGTCCCATCCACATGTGGGCACCCACACTTGGTCGACAGTTAGTATGCTCTCTCTCTCTCTCTTTCTCTCTCTCTCTCTCTCTCTCTCTCTCTCTCTCTCTCTCTCTCTCTCTCTCTCTCTCTCTCTCTCTCTCTCTCTCTCTCTCTCTCTCTCTCTCTCTACACTAAAAGTGGTGTGTGCCTATCATCGGCGATCACCCATGAATACATGTGTGGATCCAACAATCCTGACCCATAGCTCAATAATAATAACGAGGATGACCAAAGTTAACATGCCCCCCTTCCTGATGTTAATTCCACCCTCAAAATTCAGGAAGGTGTGTTTCAAAAGTAGGAACTTGGTGGGTCCAGTCGTATGGGTCTTGTAGTAGTTAAACATCTCGATGAGAGTAGTGGCCCATGGATGTGCTCTCAATCAATAAGTTTAATACTACAAGAGGCTGCATTGATCCTCTACAAGAGCTCGACTCTTTAGCTTCACTCGAACACTGCAAAATCAACCAAAAGTGACACAGTAATTGTATTCTCATAAGAACATGGATAACTAAAAATCATATGCAGTGAACAAGCACACATATTGATTGGTAACAAATTATTAAACAATTTGTTGAGCAGTAAACATTAAAATGCAATATTATCAAACACATAAGCACTTGTAAATGTCAACAAATCAAAAGGTCTAGGGTCTCTAATTTAAATGTCAATAGGCATTAAAGGTCAACTATTAACGCATGGGAAAGATTCTCGATTTTCTATGGTCAATTAAGTTGTTTAATCACGAGAGGAGAGTGTTTCATGTCCCAGGGTTGACTAGAGGCTATACCTAGAAGACCGTCTAGTTAAGATATGATAAGAGAGATCGTACATGAAATCATCACCTGAATTGTTCCCTTTGTTTGACCCCCCAAAGTGTTTATGATATATGCTTTGTTTCCACGTAGAGCCTCAATTGATCTTTTGGGATCTTTTTTTTCACATTAATTCAAAGTCATTTGACGTGTGTGCTTATTTTGTATGCCTTGAGCTTTTTGCTTCTCAAGGAAAAGCACCCACATTGGGAACCTTTAGGGCTCTAGTACCATAGGCAATACATGTGAGTGAAGTACCAAATCAAGCCAAGATTTCTCTTTCAACTTAATATTTTACATTTTTGGCACTTTTGTTTTTTTTTGTTTGATTGTTGTTCTTTCATTGCATTTCAATTTTGTAACTTTGGGGGGTCATTTTGATATTGTTACTCTCCTCAGGCTCAACACAATAGTCAAAATCTTGTTATAATACCTAAGCTAAAGGTTACGAGGAATTAAGCCCACTAGAAAGTACTACACACTACGTACCATGCTTCATAATATCATATTAAGAGCCTAAGATAACCATTGAAAATTAGGAAGGAATATCCTATGGTATTAAGAGAAGATCTCTAACGTCCTACCTTGGTCAAACTAGCTTAGCCAGACTTCTTGATTAATAAACCTAGATAAGGGACTATGACATAACATTATATTGAATTTAATGTCTAATAGTAAGCAAATGTGTTGAACGTTTCGCTACCAATCATGATTCAAGAAGATAAATAGATCCTAGTGCCCATGCAGAGGAGGGATGGCAGCAGGTCCGTGGTCATCGTTGCCAAAGACCACCGCGCCAATTCGGCCCCCCTGGTAGTTGTCCTACACTAGGCCAACAACAATGGGTTCCCATAGGAAACCATTTTGGCCCATTATAGTAGGACAAGGCCACAGTTCCACCCTCCACCTTAGCTTTATCATCAACAGCCCCATCTCCCCCTGTGCCACCCATCGCCCCACCCCCTTTCTGCATCTCCTTCACCTCCCCCCATTCCTCGAGAGGAGGTCACTACAACAAAACAATGCCTATCACGTGGGTTCAACATTGGGGATTATTTTAATCTATTTTTTTCACATTTTTACATACAAAAGGGTATTAAAAAAATGTTCTTGAAAACGTTTTTACAAATTGAATAGGAAAAGAGTTCCTTTTATTGGTGAGAAATATATAGATAAGGGGTTTTATATATAGTGCTTGAACGCACTTGATATATAGATTATACATATAGTGACCTCGTTGCTACCCCCTCCCCTTCCATTCCACCCACTTACCCCCCTGCTCACAACCGAATCAGGGGACAGGACCTTCATCGTCTGCTAGGAGGTCTCTTGGCAACACTTTTGCCACGAGCTGCCTGGCGAGAGAGGAGCAGACTTTCTTGTGAACTCCCCTTTTGGTGCAATGGTCACCCTTTGGAGTGAATTTATCTTGGATAGATTGCTTCTACGCCAATGACCATATTTGTGGCATGGGTGGATCTGTTTGCATTCTGGCAGGGAATAATTTTTTTGAACATACAGACAAGGGAGGGGCAGTACAATGACACGCATCCTTGAGAGAATCTTGTTGGATCCAGAGCTTTAAATCTAGAGCTTAAAGAGCGGGTGGTGGCACTTTGGAGAGAGATCTTGGACACACATGACACCCCCACTGGTAGAGTAACCTTTGGACTTGTTGACCTTATTTTCTTCTTTATTCAAGAGTCTGAAACTCGCTTAGATGTGGAGCTAGGGAGGAGGAGAAGTATCTCTACAACATGGCATTGTTTCCTTGCAAAGGATGTAGGAGTACCACCCATACCATCCTTGGTTGCAAAAGTAGATGCAACAGGATCGAGGAGCTGACTAGCATTAAGGAGTGGTGTCATGAGTTTCCTTCCATCAACAAGCATCTCACTAGAACCAGATGGGTGACAAAGTTAATGGGGAATTCTCATAGATGGTGGGGCCTTGCCATGCACACATCCATGTCAGCTAGTTGAGGAGACCCGACTGGTTACTTGCTTTAGAGCTTGAGGATATGCATGCAATTGCTACAAACTTTTGCTGTGATTTGTTATCAACTGAGCCTCAATCAGAGCGTCAGGATGCATGCAAAGAGTAGTTTTAGGCATAGATGCCTTGCCTTATTGTTAAGGAGATGCATCAGAGACTAGAGCTTCCCCTCTAACTAGACGATCTCCATGAGGCCCTCAAAGCACTCCCGTGAGGTAGCTATCCATGGGAGTATGGTTGGACTCCCAAATTCTTCTTGGAGAATTGAGACTTTCTTGGTTCAGATCTTTATAGTGCATTTTAGTACATCTTGCACACTGGAGAGATGCCTGACAACATGAGTGAAGGCTTGATCTAATTTACTCCCAAGGAGGGAGGCTCTTTGGATGAGATTCCACAAGTGGCGACATTCTAGAAAAGGCTGTGAGCTTGAGGATTGAGCCACTACTTCAAAGCATTATACATGGGACCCAAATAGGTTTTGTAAAGAAGAGTAGTATCCTTGCAAACATTTCCTTTTTTTGGGAGGTGTCTTCCCTTGCACATCTCTAAGGAGAGGATCTTGTGATACTTCTTCTCAATTTTGAGAAGGCTTATGATAGAGTTGACTGGGACTTCTTGGAGGGCACTCTATGTAGGATGGGTTTCTCATATGCTTGGATCAGCTCTCTACAAGTGTGTGCATAGTCATATGCTCTTGGCAAGGGGAAGAGGGGAATGCTTCATGCTCACACGTTCAGTTGACAGGGTTGCCTTCTAGCCCCCTTCCTCTTTTTTTTTAAAATGATGAGGCAATAAGTAGACTTTTGACTTCACAACTAGTTGGCTTTTGTGGTTTAGAGCTCCCTATTAGGAAATACGAGCTACTTGACGCTGATTTTGCCAATGACTTGTTACCATATACATGTGGTAGTGATGTGTGTGAACGCACTAGGACCGCCGGGGCATTTTTTCCCTCTTTAGGAGGTTTTTTCCCCCGAGCATTGTATATACGCCCATCACTCTAGGGCTATCTATCTTTCCATTGCATACTAAGTAACACACTTTCTATTGTGTGCCTTGAGCTTCCTAAGTTCAAATGCATGAAGACCATGATGAGGACTCAAGCACGCGTATGTGATTGCACCTAGAGAGAGCCCCTCTCTTTGCATCCTCTGAAAATAGCCAAGAGATTTCTAGCCCTGCTCCTGTTGTGCAGATCCCGCAATCAATGCACCCCAAGAGACGGCATTCGGGACAAGAAGCTCCTCAAGAACGTTTTGTGCTTTTTGAAGTGCACCACATCTAGCATACATATCAACCAAGGCATTGCCAAGCATGAATTGTTTTGGCAGTAGACCTTCACTAACAATAACAAAGTGAATTTTTAAACTCAAATCAGTATTTTGTGTAGAGCCACATGCCTTCAAGATGCACGCATAGGTGATTGCATCTGGACAGAGGCCCTCACTTTGTATCCCCGCTAAAAAAAGCCTAGAGCTTTCTGTCCCTACTCCTATTGTGGCTATCCCACAATCAGTTGACGTTGTTCCAAACAGTAAGCTCCTCAAGCAAATTTTGTGCTTTCTCAAGTGTCCCACATTTGGCATACATATCATCTAAGGCAGTGCCAAGCACGCCATCTCTTTTCAAGGGCATCTTGCATAGAGACACATGCTCGCAAGCTACTCACATAGGTGATAGCGTCTCGAGAAAGGCCTGTGCTTCACACCTGCCGAAAACAACCCACAGCTCTCTGGCCTGCTGGCCCTTGTTGGGCATATCTTTGCAATAAGTGCGTTCCAAAAAAAGACATCCTGCATAGGAGCACCACATTTGGCATACATATCGACCAAGGCATTTCCAAGCACGTTATTTTTTGCAACAGCCCCTGACTAACAACATCATAGTGATTTTTTATGCCCATATCAACATCTTGCGTACGAACACATGCCTTCAAGATGCACGGATATTTCATTGCATCTGGAGAGAGGGCCTCACTTTGCATCCGCTGAAAACAGTCAAGATCTTTTTGGCCCTGCTCATGTTGCATGTATCTCGCAATCAATACACTCCAAGAGAAGGCATTCGAGATAGTAAGCTCCTCAGACACGTTTTGTGCTTTTTGAAGTGGACCACATTTGACACATATCAACCAAGGCATTGCCAAGCACGAATTGTCTTTGCAACAGCCCTTGACTGACAATATCAGAGTGAATTTTTAAGCTCATATCATCATCTTGCATAGATCCACATGCCTTCAAGATGCTTGCGTAGGTGATTGCATCTGGACAGAGGCCCTCACATTGCATCCGTTGAAATCTTTTTGGCCTTGCTCCTGTTGCACCTATCCCGCAATCAATGCACTCCAAGAGATGGCATTCAAGATAGGAAACTCCTCAAGCACATTTTGTGATTTCTCAAGTGCACCACATTTGGCATACATATCGACGAAGGCATTGCCAAGCACGACAATTTTTTGCAACAGCCCTTGACTAACAATATCAAAGTGTGGGGCAGAATTTTGATACAGTTCTTGTGCACATTTTTTCCCATAGGTTTTCCTAGTACACTGGTGAAATTTTTTCAGCTTTGGAATTTTTTTCCTTAGTTTGCCCCATTTTTCAGTTTATGGCCATGTTTTTTCCGTTTTGACCATATCTGTTTCTGGCAACCACTTTTTGAACTCGTGTTTTGCCTGAGATCTATCATTGTTTTGATTTCTGATGATTTAGGTCTATAGTTCATAGCTTTGCTTGGTTCCTTGGCAAATTCCACCAGACATTGAATTCTTTTGAGAAGACAAACTGAATCCTGCAATTTTCACCATTTTGCAACTAAACATTTGCTTAGTTTTGATCCTACCACCATCCTTAGGTTTCAATTGCTTGTTGATAGGCTCTGAGGAGAGTGTGAAAATTTGTCAGGACTTTATCTTTAACCATTCTTTATAGGTCTTGCTGGCATCCCAGCCTCTGTCCTCTCCTGAGTTTTTTTCTTGGGTTCCACCTTTTTTCCTGTGAAAATGACCAAAAGACCATTTGCAGACTGAAAGTAGCAATCCAGGAGGGTTTGATGATCTTTAGAGCTCAAGTTGGAAGGGTTAGATAACTTTCAGCAAGTACGGGGATTTATATGTGGTCTAACACCAGAGCTTAAGAAGCACGTCAAGACCCAAAACCCTAAAACACTTGAGGAAGCCAAAGTGAAAGCACATATTCACGATGATCTAGATGAAAAGAAAGCACATAATACTCATGTGTCTGCTAATACAAATGGTAATACACGCACACAGTATGGGAACAATAAAAGAAGATTTATAGTAGCCAATTCAGAAGCATCTAAAAAACATAAGGGGTCTAGAGGTCCTCTCTCTCCTGAGGACTTTGATAAAGCTAAGAAAGAAAAACTATTTTTTCAATGTTTAGGAAGCGGTCATGGCAAAAAGGATTGTCCCAAGGGGAGATCTGTTGCTCATGACAAGGAGAAAGCAGTGCACACAGTGAAATTGCTGCCTCTTGAGTCTTCCTCACGATTCTCTACAGTGGAAGTAACACACACCAAGGTGGTGCATGAATGCTGTCTCACAGCTTCCATGTGGCAACAGACCTTCGGACCACATGAGTTTGTACATATGCATGGATCTCTACAAGGGCACAAGGTGCACATCTTGGTAGATGACAAGGCTACTCACAATTTCATCAATAACGGATTGGTGACAAAACTCAAATTGCCTCAAACTCCGAGTACCCACTGCTACAAGGTAGCAATGATGAATGGACATGATACCAAAATTTGGGATACTCAAGTCCGAGCTGTTCCTTTGGAAGTACAAGGTTACTCCACATCCTTGGATTTTCAGGTTATAAACATGGAGAGGGCAGACGTGGTCCTTGGTAGGGAATGGTTGCATAGCCTAGGCCCATCACTGAAGCGTAGCTATGAGCACAACAGCTTGATGTTCGAATCCCATGGCGCACATGTGTTTTTGCTAGGAGAGAAGGACGTACAGTCTTCACCATTGATATGTACAGATGAGCTTAGCAGCTCATTTCTGATAATGAAATAGAACAAGTTTTCTTGTGTTACTCATTGTCTCATTTTCTCTCTAACATTGAATATGTTGAACATTCCTCAACGCCGCATGATTCTCTCTCATCTCTTGCACAATGGCTACTTCCAAACAAGAAAACGTTGCTAGTGAGTTACAAAAATTATTAAAGGAGTTTCAAGATGTTTTTCCTAATTATTTGCCACCAGGATTACCGCCAACACGATTGATGCAACATAGCATCGATGTGGTTGCAGGCAGTAAACCTGTCAGTAAACCGCCCTACCGTATGAGTTACTCTGAAGCTGCTGAGGTGGAACGTTAGCTTGTTGACTACCTTAGCAGTGGGTTTATCCAACCCAGTTCTTCACCATGGACTTCTCCTATCCTATTAGTAAAGGAAAAAGATGGTAGTATGCGCATGTGCATAGACTACCGTGGCTTAAATGCGATTACGGTTAAGAACAAGTACCCATTGCCATGAGTGGATGAGTTGTTCGACAAACTCACTCATGCTTGCATTTAAATGCAAATAGACTTGCGGTCAGGTTATCAAGTCCGTATTCGACTTGCTGATATACCCAAAACTGCTTTCTGAACAAGGTTTGGACACTACAAGTTCTTGGTGATGCCCTTTGGGTTAACCAATGCGCCCACAACATTCATGACACTTATGGATAGTGTCTTGAAGCTGTACTTGGGTAAATTTTTCATCATTTTTCTCAATGACATTCTAGTCTATAGTGCTTCTGAAGAAGAACACTTCCAACATCTCAGGCAGGTGTTTGAATTGTTACGAACAAATAAATTATATGCCAAGGAATCTAATTAAGTGTGATTTTCTGAAAGAAGAAATTCACTATTTGGGGCATGTTATTTCAGCTAATTGGCTATATATGGATCGATCCAAAGTGGATACAATCCGGAAATGGCCTTTTCCTAAAAATCTAGAAAGTTACTGATTTTTTTAGGATTTGCAGGTTTCCGCAGGTTCGTTAAAAACTATTCTAATATTGATGTTCCCATGACGGATCAACTGAAAGGCAAAGGAAAAGCTTTTCAATGAGGACCCACTCAACAACACAATTTTGATACGCTCAAGGATGCATTAGCTCAAGAAGGACGGCCAATTGCATTTGAAAGCAAGAATCTTGATGTAGCTCATCAAAACTACTCTGCTTATAAGCGCGAACTCTATGCAAGAGTGTCTGCCTTAAAAAGATGGCGGCATTATTTGTATGGTGCTCAATGTGAGATTGTGTTTGACCATGAAAGCATCAAATGGTTTACACAACAAACGGATTGCCAGGTGGGCCGAGATTCTTCAAGAATATGATGCCAAGCTTCAGTCTCATAAAGGTTGATACAATGTGGTGGCTGACGCTCTAAGTCGTATGTCAAATATCAATTCTCTCTTGTTCACGAAACTTCGTAGTGAATTTTTGGATTCTCTCAAAGGCAAATATGAGCATGATGAAGCATATTCCAAAGTGTGGAGCCATGTACAAATGAGTTATCCTTCTCACTCCAATGATGGTAGTGTAACGTTAACCTCCACACCTAATTCTACTCTATCGAGTGATGAATTACAGCGATCAAAGCATTTCACCATCGATAATGGGTACCTACTCCATAAGGGGAGAGTTTGTGTACCGACGGACACAGACATTCGGTGCCAAATTCTTTATGAATGTCGTGATAGTCCAAGTGCAGGGCACCCGGGTATTAGAAAGACTTATGCTCTCGTACAATGACAGTTTTACTGGCCAGGTATACATCGCTTTGTTCAAGCTTATGTCTTGCATTTGCCAAAAATGTCAAGTTAACAAAGCAGAGCACCTGAAAGCAGGAGGACTCTTACATCCTTTGGAGATTCCCAATGGAAAATGAGAAAGTATCTCTATGGACTTTATTGTGGGTTTACCAACCACTGTACGAGGTCATGACTCGGTATGGGTGGTCGTAGACCGGCTGACTAAACTATGTAAGTTTATTCCAACCAAATCAACGGTTAAGAAACCAAAACTAGCCGAGTTATTTTTGGACAATCTATACAAGCTGTATGGTTTCCCAAGTAACATTGTCAGTGATCGTGATCCCAAGATTGACAGTCATTTTTGGAGGGCTGTGTTCAAACGATTAGGTACACAACTAAACCTCAGTACAGCCGATCATCTAGAAACAGATGGTCAGACTGAATGAGTTAACCAAGTGCTAGGGGATATGCTGAGAGAATACATCAGCAAAAAACAGTCAGACTGGGAAGAATACTTACATATTCTTGAGTTTGCCTACAATAGTGCTAAGCATGTCACAATTGGATTTAGTCCTTTCATTCTCATGTATGGGTTTCAACCTAGGTCACCTATTACGGTGGGGTTGGCATCTGAAAAGCTCCAACAGGTTAAGGATTTTCTCCAAGACCACATGGATATGCTGAAACTCGCTTGTCAGAATGTCCGACAAGCACAGGATCAGTATAACAAGTATGCTCATGAGAAACGTCGGCAAGTTACCTTCGAGGAAGGGGAGGAAGTATTTTTACGTGTGCCAGAACATTCAAAAAGTTTGAAAACTGGGCCAACACCTAAATTATCTCCCCGATATTATGGACCTTTTAAAAGACTGAAGCGAGTAGGTGATCGTGCCTACAAATCATTGCTACCTACACATTCTCCCCTTTATCCGGTGTTTCATGTAAGCCGTTTACGTAAGCGGTTACATGGGGATGACAATGTCATTGACCAATAGATTTTGGTTGATTTTGTTGAACCTCCTACCTTGCCGCATGAACCTGAACGTATTCTTGACTATCATGAGTTACGTACACATCATCATGTACGTCAACAAGCCTTAATCAAGTGGAAATATCAACCTGAGGAAGGTGTCACTTGGAAAAACATTAGTGTTCTTAAGAAGAAGTTTCCCACTATTGTTTTTGAGGATAAAAAATCTTCTTTAAGGGGGGAGTAATGTCAAGACAACGGCAAGACCAGACTAGACAAGGGCAAGGTCGGGCTAGGTAGTGAGGATGTTGGAGCTATATATGGCTCACTCTACTCAACTTGGTCTCACCTATATACTTGTATCTTGTCCTCAATATGAATCAGTCTTTGGGAGCGTATATGGTGTGTCTCTTGTCTCGTCTCTCTCTCTTTCTCTCTACATCTCAACATGGTATCAAAGTGGTAACGATCACGTGCCGATTCAATTCATGGTGACAAACAGTATGTGTATGCGATTCGCATGTAAGATTCAAAATTGCTACAAATTTTATTTTTGAGCGGCGTTGATTCTTGTTAAATGTGGTTGTTTTGTGTTAAGAAGAATATGATTAGTGTTTTGTGTGGTGTTTATTGCTAATCAATTTAATCGTTGATTACGTTTTCTTGTTGATGACACCCTGAACTTCATCTCAATTTTTGGGGGTCTTCTGCTCAAAATTTGGAGAAACGGGAAAAGCGCAATGGAGCATAGTGTAATGGCCCTTTTCATCCAAAACTTGTTCGTCTCCTCGAGCTCTTCGATTTGAGTTCTAGGTTTGCGTCAATCGGAGTTCGCAGCAGAAAGTTATGTTGTTTTTACTACAATTGAGCTTAACGCAACTTTCTTCGTGAAGCGTCCGCGATCATTTTTCTAATTTTGGCGTTAGCTTTTTCAAGAAAATTTAGATTTTTTCTATTCGTATTGTGGCCGTCAATCTTGTGTCTGATGCCACTCTATTTTGAGGACTCTTTTATTATTAACGTCTCCTTTACCCTGCCTTTTTTTGGTGACGTTTCTCACATCTTTGGACGTTCCTTGAGCATCCTTCTTGCGTTTATCATTGACAGAACGCAATCCTCATATTTCTCTCAATCTCAATTGCGGCCTTCACCATATATGGTGTGAAGATGCTACGATTTTATCTTATATGTCTTCTCGCAATAAGATATGGCTATGACTATTCTCGTCAACGGCTTTCCTTCTGTTTCTCCTTTCCAAGGCCAAGAATTTCTAGGCTGGAAAGCAAAGATGTTGTTAATTCTTGAAGGCGATGAACTCTCTGATGTTGTTCTTGAAAATCGTGTTTGTCCGCCTCAGCCTGTTGATACGGATAATGATAATGTGCTTATCACTGAAGGACCTATATTTGAAGATTGGAATGTTGCCTATACGGATTGGCAACGACGTGATAAAGCATCTCGTCGATCTATTCTTTCTGCTCTTACTGATTTCCTTTTGCTTGATATGTATGAACTCCCTACTTCCCACGACGTATGGAAGTACCTTATTGCAAACTTTCAGAAGAAATCTGTTACATAAATACTTTATTTGAGAGGGTTGCTGAACAAGTTACAATATGAAGTTGGTACTGTCATGATGGGACATATTGAATCTTTCAAATCTATTATTAATCAACTTGTTGTTTGCCGGTGATCTTGTTCCACAAAAGCAACTGATTACACTTCTCCTTGATACGGTGAAGGAATCTTCTTATGATAACATTCTTACTATTCTCTCTAATAAAGATGGTCTTGATTTCGACCAAGCCTGCATGTCTTTAATTGAATACTCTCAACGTCAAGAACGTCTTAATGCTGGTCACGATACACCTATGATTTCACAAGAGGAGACTAAGTCACAACAGATGGAATGTGCTTTTTATGCTCGAAGGCGTCCATTTCAACGAGGAAACCGCAGAGGTGGCCGTCGTGGTAATATTTTCTCTCGCCTCAAATTTCCTAATAAGCAATGTTCTTACTGCAACAGAAATGGCCATATTGAAGATGATTGTTGGGCACGTCAATATGATGAAGAACACAATACTACCATGAAACAACCACGTTTATCTAGAGACTCTTCTTCTTCTTCTCGTGAATATTGTGGACGATCTGATCATCCCACTCATATGTGCTATAAGAGTTGATTCGACACAGATCGTAATAGAGCATATGCTACTAAACATCGACATTGTACCAGAAAAAAGCTGCGTCCTATGTTCAGTTTCTCCTGACAGAATACTTCATGTATGTGATGGATCACTTTTTATTGTCGATTTTGGTGCTACAGGAAATATGACATATCAGTCTAAGTGGCTCCATAACTATCATCCACTACCAGTTTAACTATCATCCACTACCAGTTTAACATGTTGTTTATCTTGCTGATGATACTACTTGTGAATTAAAGGGTATTGGAGACTTATATCTTGGTACCTTATCTTCTTCCACTCGAATTTTGCGAGGAGTATTACATGTACCAGATCTTCAATGTAATATTCTTTCAGTTACTAGACTTGTTGATCTTGGTCTGTTTGTTGGATTTGATCATACCAAATTCCGAATTGAGAAAGATGGGCAGACTACAGCCACTTCTTCTCGAAACGGTAACTTGTTTGAACTCTCTCTCAACGATGCTGTAGCAAATGTTGTCACTGCTCCAGGTGATCATGATTGTAAAGTATGGCATCACCGTTTTGTTCATGCTGATTTCTCAAAACTCCTTGATCTTCAACGTCGTGATCTTGTTCATGGCATGGATCTTAAAGCACATCCCCATA
The DNA here is from genome assembly GCF_014529385.1 of Adiantum capillus-veneris. Classification (NCBI taxonomy): domain Eukaryota; kingdom Viridiplantae; phylum Streptophyta; class Polypodiopsida; order Polypodiales; family Pteridaceae; genus Adiantum; species Adiantum capillus-veneris. The sequence continues at coordinate 78,381 of NC_140943.1, forward strand.
TGGAAATTTGTGAATTTTGTGCTCTTGGGAAACACAATCGTAAACCCTTTTCTCTTTCAAATACAACTCATTCTCATGACATATTGGATCTTGTTCATACTGATATATGTGGACCTCTACCTTCTTCGAGATCACAATATCGCTACTTCATTACTTTCATTGATGATTTCTTAAGGTATACAATTGTATTTCTACTTAAACAAAAATCTGAAGCCTTATCTGTTTTCAAACAATTCCACAAGGCTGCAGAACTTCAAACTGGTCGTCGTCGCCTTAAGAAGCTTCGTAGTGATAATGGAGGCGAATATGTTTCTCGAGAGTTTGTGAGTTACTGTGCTGACAGTGGAATTCATCATGAACACACTATTCCATATTCACCTCAACAGAACGGCATTGCTGAACGAAAGAATCGCACTATTCTCAATGCTGTAAGATGTATGATGATTCATTCTGGCTTATCTCGTGTTTTCTGGGTTGAAGCTACTTTGACAGCAGTATTTATTCAGAATCATCTTCCTACTACTGCACCCTCTGGTAAGATACCCATCACAGCATGGACAGGTGACATTCCTTCTGTATCTCATTTTCGAACCTTTGGATGTATTGCTTATATTCATGTTCCCAAAGAAACACGAACAAAGCTTGATGCTCCTGGTCTTAAAGTTATTTTTATTGGATATTCTGACACTTCCAAAGGCTAAAAATTCTATGACCCTTCCTCCAAGAAAGTAATTGTGAATCGTGATGCTACTTTTAACGAACAGCTTATGGGAGGCTCATGGTCCATGGATGATTCTGATGATATCAAATCATTGCTTAAGGTTTTTCCATTTCTTTCAGATGATGAAACTCTTCCTATTGAGCAACTTTCCTTTTCACAACCATCCATTCCGAATGTTGCCAATGATGATATTGATATTTTGGTTGATCTGCCTATTGATTTTGAACATGGCTCATGTCATGTTTATGATGATGATATTGCTGAAAATGCTTTTTCTACTTCTGAAGATCCCGTTACTTATGATGAAGCTATCTCTTCACCACAAACGGATCAATGGCAAGAGGCTATGGAAGCAGAGTACGATTCTCTTATCTCTAAAGGTACATGGACACTAACTGAATTACCTCTTGGTCGTACAGCTATTAAATGTAAGTGGGTGTATAAGACAAAAGTAAAAGAAGATGGATCTTTTGACAAGTTCAAGGCACGTTTAGTTGCAAAAGGTTACTCCCAAGTAGCTGGTGTTGATTATCAAGAGACTTTTTCACCAATTGTTCGAGTTTTATTGGCATTTGCTGTTCAATTTGATTTAGAAGCTCATCAAATGGATGTGCAAACTGCTTTTCTTAGTGGCGACTTGGAAGAGGAAATTTATATGGAACAACGAGAAGGGTTTGCTATTCCAGGTAAAGAAGACCTCGTTGCTCAACTCCATAAAGCACTATATGGTCTCAAACAAGCTTCGCGAGTCTGGTATACAAAATTTGATATTTTTCTCACCTCTAAAGGATTCATCTCTTGCTCTTCAGACCCCAACTTATACATAAAACACCAAGGTAGCAGTTTTGTGATTCTTGCTCTTTATGTGGATGATACCATCCTTGTTTCCAATGATTTGGGATTTCTTCAGCAAGTGAAAAAGTTATTGTCTTTTGCATTTGATATGGTGGATCTTGGAGAGATTCACTCGTGTCTGTGGCATTCAAATCCAACGAAACCGTACAAAAGGTATTTTATTCCTTCGACAGTCAAAGTTTATTGCAGATACTATTCAAAAATTTGGTATGGAATCTGCACATTCAGCCAACACACCTTGTCTTGCAAGCTCTACGAAGAACACTTCTGACAATGGCGGTCAACTTGTCACAAATCAACCTTATGCTAACTTGATTGGATGTATTCAGTTTGTTGGCATAAACACTCGTCTTGATATTCTATTTGCTGCTAATTATCTTGGACAACATCTTGCATGTCCTTCTCTTAATCATTGGTCTACTGCAAAGCGTGTATTGAAATACTTAAAAGGCACTACAGATTTTGGTTTAGTCTATCGACAACAACTCACATCGGATTCTATGCAATCTCTTTCTCTTTTGGGTTACACAGATGCAGACTGGGCAAGCTCACATTTATCTATGCGATCTACTAGTGGAAATTGCTTCTTTATAAATGGTTGTCTTGTTTCTTGGACCAGCAAGAAACAACGTTGTGTTGCAGTTTCTACGACTGAGTCAGAATATGTTGCGGCATCACTTGTAGCTCGTGAGTTGATTTGGCTTTGACAAATGCTAGTTGATATTGGTCACTCTCCTCTTTCTAGCACACCCTTGCGGTGTGACAACCAAAGTGCTATTAGACTTGCAAAAGACTATGTTCAACATAATAAGTCCAAGCACATTGTTGTCCATTATCATTATGTCAGGTATGAAGTACGCAAAGGAACCATTATGGTTGAACACTGTCCAAGTGACCAGATGATTGCAGACATTCTAACCAAAGGCCTCAACGAGTCACGTTTCATCCTCTTGCGCTCGGAGCTTGGAGTTGCTTCGGCCTCACTCTTTCTAGATTAGCTTCTTTGCTATTGTAATAGCTTTGTACATATGACATTATAATCGTTTAGGTACCATGCACTATGCACACTCCACATTTGCACATTGTGATCTTGGAGTCACTTGAATATTTGTACATAGATGCACAATTCACTTTCACATCATCATCGCTGGTTCGTATTTTCACTTTGCGATATATCATGTATTACAAAAGGCCCCATTCCTGGCTTTTTGGGTTTTTTGGAGTGTTGTTTGAGGGTGTACATGAGAACGTAATCCCCTTTTTGGAACTTCTTTCCAATTACGTGTTGATCATGGAAAGCTTTCATTTGTTTTTTTTGAGCATATATCCCATCTATCACTCTAACTCTGGTTTCATCTAATTGTACTAGGGTGTCTAGTCTCCCCGATAGCTCATGGCCTGTCCATCCTAATTTTGTTGACACTCTTAGGGATTTGATTAGGAATTCCAATGGTAGGATCACATTAATCCCAAATACCAGGTTAAAGGGAGTTGCTCCAATGGAAGTTTTAAAAGCTGTTCAGTAAGTCCATAAGGCTGTGTGTAGCTTTTGATCCCAATCATTTCTTGAGTCGCTGACTATCTTGGTGAGCACGATGCATAGGATTTTGTTGGTATTCTTTGTCTGCCCATTACCTTGCAGGTGATAGGGTGCCAATTTGTGATGGACCACCATGAATTCGTAAAGGAGGCTTTCAATGACGTCGTTCAAAAAGTGTGTTCCCCTATCGCTCACTATTTCTATTGGTAGTCCATATCTTGTAAAGAGGTTTTTGAAAAGGAACTGAGCTGTAGTTCTTGCATCATTTTTTTGGTTGGCTTTTGCTTCCACCCATTTCGTCATGTAGTCTGTTGCTACAATGATGTATTTTGTGTGAGTCCTGTATCCTAGAGGTATGATGGGACCAATGAGGTCAATGCCCATTTGGCAAAATCACGTACGCCCATCATTGGCTTCAGTGGCATTTCATCTCTCCTTTGGGATGGTTTTGTGCTTTGACATTCATCACATCGTTTGACATATGTCTCTGCATCCATAAACAGGGTTGGCCACCATATGCCTGAGTGTAGCACAAGCCTTGCTATTTTGTCAGCAGAGAAGTGTCCCCCTGGCTATCCTAAGTGTGCTTGATCTAGGATAACGTAATATTCGCTTTCTGTAGCACACAACCATAGTTGTTTGTCCTTTCCCCGCCTATACAGTTGGCTGGCAATGAGCAGATAGTGTTTGGCCTCTTCTTCGACAGTTCTCATTCTTACTTTTCTCCATTCCATTGGAAAGGTTTGGTTTTATAAGTACTCAACTATGTGAGCACTCCATTTAGGTTATTGTACTACGCAAAACATGGTGGCATGTTCCACTAGGGTTGCATTATACAACTATCATAGGATTTTACATATGTATGGACACTGTGTTTCATGTTTGGCTAGTAGACACCCAGTCTCTGTAGCCATTGGCCTATCTGTGTTTCACCAGTGTGAGATCCTGTATTTTGTATTTGAGCTTGTTTTAGGTAGTAGGTGTTATCTTTCGGCTGTATACATAGTCTCAATATCCCATCCTTACTGTGTTTGTACAACCGTCCTGCTAAAAGCTGGAGATTTCAAGTTTGATGGATAATTGATGGTTGTCTTTCTATTTGCAATGAGCCAATTGTGAGTAGAGGATTGACCTCTTCACTCCATCTCGGCATCATTTCAATGTTAAACAAATATGAATTAGGAAGGTCATCATCGACACCCTCAGGTGCTTCCCCATGAAATAGTCGTGAAAGATGATCTGCTCTTTGGTGTGTGGTCCCCTTTTTTACTACCACCGTGAAGTCAAACTCAAGCAGCAGTATAAACCAGCGAGAAAATTCTTCTAGTGTTGCAAGGTTTGTTTACTAGATATACCAGTGCTTGATGATCCACAAAGAAGACAAACTTTTTTGCTAGAAGGTAGTGTCTAAATTTCTTGATAGCATAGATTATTCCCAGACCCTCTCTTTCCCTGGTTGTATAATTTCTATTTGCATTGTTTAGTTGCCGACTAGAGTAGCAAATGGAAAAATCCATTATCTTCTCTCCAACTGGGCTAATGTGCACCCGATGGCATAGGCTGATGCATCCACATGGACATGAAATATTTTGTTCCAGTCAGGGGCTTGCAAAGTTGGAGTCGAAATTAACTGCTGCTTCAATTTTTGGAAATCCTGCTCGCATTCCTCCCTCCATTCGAACTTAGTTATGAGGGCGTACAATGGAATAGCTATTACAGCATACATATATATGAAAAGCATGTAGTACCTGCAATGCCCCATAAATGCTTGCAGTTCTTTTATCTTTGTTGGTCTCGGTAGTGCAGCAATTATTTGTACCTTTTCTTGATTAGTTGAAATTCCGTTTTTGGACACAATGTGGCCCAAAATTCTACCTTGTCTTACCATGAAGGTGCATTTTTCTGGGTTTAAGCAAATACGATACGTTCTGCATATTTCAAAAACTTTTTCCACATGAGTGATGTGGTCACTTCGTCGATGAGAATGAACATAAAGATCATCTATGTAGATCTCCAAAAATTGTCTGAGATATTCTTTGAATGCGTGCCTCATTAGTCCTTGAAATGTAGCCGGGGCATTGGTCAAGACAAAAGGCATTACCCTGTAGGCAAATCCACCCCACTCTATTGCAAAAGTTGTCTTATGTTGATCTTCCGCTTTGATCGTCAAACTGATTGTGGCCTGAGAACCCATCCAAGAAACTATAGGCCTCTTTCCCTGCTAGCCTCTAAATAACATAATCAGTTATTGGCAGTGGATAGTTATCCCTGATAGTGGCTGCATTTACCTATTTGAGGTTTACATAGACACGCAATTTGCCATTCTTTTTGGGTCCACCACAATCGGGGACACCCAATCGGTGTGCTCAATCTCGTAGATAAACTCAGCATCCTTCAGTTTGTCTATCTCCTCCTTAATTTTCTTGGCAAAAGTTTCATTGTATGTGTAAGGGTGTTGTACAAAGTCAAATACAATGAATTGAATGTTTTTTTTCTGGTTTTTGTATGTTTTCTCTTTTTTATTTTGTATGTTTTTTTCTCTTTTGTATGTTTTCTCTTTTTGTATATTTTTCTCTTTTTCTGGTTTTTGTATGTTTTCTTTTTTCTATTTGGTTTTGGTTGAGACAAGTTTCATGTATTTCTTTGATATCTTGTCCTTGAGGCAGTCAGTCGCTTCTACTAATCTTAAGTACTACATTTTGTCAGTCAATAGAGATATTGAGTCCTCGTTGTGCTTGTTTTGGTTGTTTCTGCATTTATCTCGATACCTACGTTGTCTTCTAGGGTTTTGGTTTGGGAAATCATATCACCCGTTGATCCTTCCGTTTGATGCTCTGACTTGAGCTACTAGACAGCTCCTCGTCCGCATTATCCTCTAGCATCTTATCAGCCGACTCCTGGAAATCTTCTTCATCCGTTTGGTCAAGGTCTCTTACAGAGATTTCGTCCACTATGCGTCGGCACTCGGCCACCCCGTCCTTGTCAGGGACTTCCCCCTCTGTCTTCGAAGTTACGCTGGCACCCATCATGTGGAATGTAATGATATCATACCCTTTCTCATCACAGAATTTGGTGAGGGTCACCTCGTTTACACAGACATCAAGAGTAGCTAGTATTTGTTGCTATCCAAAAAGGTTCAAACATCTCTTCTGGAAAAGGCTCTGGTATGTATGCCTTGTCTTGTGCAGTCCTATAAAGAATGCAATTTTCCTTTTTTAGACTTCCACATTCCGAAGCTTCTCCTGTCCCCTGGTGAGCTTTGTTCTGTAGCCAAGCCGGTATTCCTCCTTCCTGGTCAGTTGTGGAATACAAGTCTTCTCCTAGGGTTCTTTCTACGTCTCTATAGATATGATCTGTGACACTACATTTTGTAGTGACATCCTTGTTCATGAGATAGATATAGTCGTAGCCCCAATCTTGCACCATTTTGAGCTGACGCATGAATGGTCTGCCCAATATGATGTCAAAATTGCTACTCTCATCAAAACTCATAATAGCGAATGTGTGTTCATATGCAATTCCACAAGAGGTTACACAATCTGCTCCAAGATACCTATGGGTCTTTCAAGATACCCATCTGCCAATTGAAGTCTCATTCTCGTCTTTCTGAGAGCAGGTTTTTCCCATTTTTTCCACATGGTGTAGGTAGCTATGGCTAGTCTAGCCCCGCTATCCAAGGTTGCTATCCACTTAATCTCTTTGTACTCCTGGTAGGGTAGTATTTCCTTCTTCACCTTCACAATAATCCCCTACCTTGTTTACTGGTACTGGCTCATGTTTAGTTTGTTTCGAGGGTTGTGTCTTTAGTGTGTTTAGAGAAACCTCGGGTGAAGGAATTACCAGACCTATTTTTTTCAATTTTTTCCCGACCTCGTCCCAAAGATGCGGTCTGATATGCAGTAACTCTGACAGAGTCAGTGTACAACGGATAGGGGATGATATCAGCTCGTGAAGAGTTTTGTATCTATCATCTTAGGATTGGCTTTCCATTAGGATGGGACTTTCCTTACCTCCGATTGAGTTTCAAGATTACCAATAAATGAAGGTAAAGTTTCTTAAAATATTCTATTGACAAAATCAAGGAAAGGAATTTTATAAGTTTGGAGAAATATTTTTTCTCCAACACCGGACTAGAGGCACATGCAGGTTATTGTCACTGCCAAGACCACACTGTAGGCTGGAAGGTGGCGGCTATCAGGATAGTTGAAAACGTAGAGTGTGTGGGGGATTGAACAGTGCAAATGGCGGAAAAGAAAAGCCAAGCACACAGCCTTTTGCACGGGCACATCGTGGATGAGCAAACTATAGTAGCATAATAGCTAGTCTCAGCACTAGGGAAGATGGGGTAGTATGGGTATGCAAGGTGGAACAACGTGCACGAAAGGAGACCCATGGGAAGGTACAAATGCACAGCTCCCCCCCCCCCCCCCCCCCCCCCCCCCCCCCCCCTCTCTCTGTGCAAATGTGGCCGCAAGGACATGGGATAATCAAGGCATTTTTTAGCACAAGATTGTGTATGTTAAGATTCATTTACTTTTTGCCATATGCATTTCCAATCCGTTAATGAAGGATAACTAGCTACAACTAATTATATTGACTATAGCTAACAATAAAATCGAAAGAGACATTCAAGAAAATAGTGCACCTGATCATCTATCAAGTCTTGCATGTAGAGGCAAACCAATGTGGACTTGAATTAGGACCCCAACCAATTAGATCAGCATCTAATCGTGGAGAACGATAACGAGCAGACAAAGGGAATTTCGATCTTCAGCACTTTGCACTATATAACTTGCAAATCATTTATCACTGCCCTTTACCGCATTTTGTAGAGAGAGAGCAAAATGGGGTGCCCAAAGGGAAGAAAGGTGAGTGGGAAGGATTTATTTTGTAAATTAAATATAGCCGCGTATATTATGGTGAATATTACCATGCACATTACCTTGTATGTTACCTCACATATTACCACGTATATTACCATGCATATTACCACGTAAATTTCAAAAAGGAAGAGAGCGCGGTATGCCGCGTTTTTTGTAGCATACCTTCCTCTTCTACTCCTACCGCCATTGCACTTGCAGTGTAATATGACTAGTTTGCCAAGTTCTTAAAGTCAAAAAGCATGCAATAGGTTAGATCCTTTGTTAAATATGGTTTAAAAGATTGCTGAATAGTTTATGAGATAGAGAGTATTAGTTGTGCACAAATGAGTTCGAGATATCGAAGGGAAAAATATATTTTGTTCATAATATATTAAAGATATATTTTAATAATAAGTATTAAATAAAAAGTCATTTGGCTGCAGATTGTAAAGTAAACACATAGTCAAAATTGTTGTTTTTTTCAATATCAATGTTTTATTTTCATGTGTTTTAGCTTAAAATACATAAAAAAGCTTAAAATAATTTGAAAAAGTCATAGAGATCCAAAAATAGTATTTTGTTTGAGCTGTGACCTAAAAGTTACTTTTTTTTAGCCAAAGAAAGAATTTTTTCACAATTCTGTCTGTGATGCCTTGAAGACCAAACCAGTTTCCGTCGTTTTGAGTACATGGAAGCCTATATTCAGAGTTTGTATGACAAAGTTATGACAGAAACAAATTGCCAGCAGTAGTAGGCTAGCCTACAGGCAGCAACATGTTAGCTTACAAACAAATATACACAGATAATATCTCTTTTGTTTCATCCAATCAAGAAGTGATTGCACTCTTTTATGATGGTACAAAATGATGTTTTGAATTTAATTATTAAATTGATTTGGTTGCACGAGTATGCTCTTTGACGATGCAAAAACTAATGTGTGAAACAGGATCTATGCAAGGTGTCATGATATTGGAATTATGATCGTGTTGTGATTCCGATTATGATCGTTGTTGTCATCAAGAGATTGCGATTGAGAGTGTGATTGTGATTGATATTGGGAGTGAGAGTGTGATTGCGCAAAAGATTGAGATTGAGATTGAGATTGCGATTGTGATTGAGAGTGAGAGTGTCATTGAGATTGAGATTGAGATAGCTCGACAATGGTCAAGAGGTTATGAAACGAGCTATGCTCTTCTTGTAATGACTACCTTACATCCATATAGACTCTTTATTTTATATATTCACTCTTTGTACTCTGTATTTTCCTGTTCATCATCAATCTATTTCTCTTTCCCATGTCTCTCCTTCTCTCTCTCTCAAAGATCACACCCATCATTGTTTTGGCTCAACTAGCCCAGTGACTAGCTTGAGGGTTTTTAAGGAGATATGGAGAAAGTCCCCTAAATCACACATGCCTATATAGTGAAAGGATAAGGATTACCACAGTGTTTGAGTGATTTTGATAGGGTGAGGTAGCTCACTATGGAAATTTTGGATAGCTAAAAAACGGCTATCAGCATGTAGAGGTGCTACCGAGGGGGAGGGCCAAATAACATAGTTAGTTGACCGAGCTATTTATAAATGGTTTATGATTTATTTGGGTGAGTTGATTTCAAGTGTTAGATGTCCATAAACGTATGTGAGGGTATATGGTTAGTCAACCCGAACCATACCAGTAGATATGAATAAACACTACAAGAGGCTATTCATATTAGCGACGCTCACACAGCGACGCTCAAAAAAAATTCCCGGCGTCGCTATGAGCGTCGGAAATTTCTTTGTAAATTTGCGACGCTCATAGAGACGCCGACTGGGCTAAAACAATAACAGAGAGCGCCCAAAAACTCAGATCTCAGATCTGAGTTTTTCGGGGCCCTCAAGCAAGGAGCAGGTAACGCTCTCCCTCTCTCTCTCTCTCTCTCTCTCTCTCTCTCTCTTTCTTCTCCACACACACACACACACACACGAGGAGAGGAAGGAGAGCCAGGTATGCTCCTTCCCTCTCCTCACTCTCATGTTCCCTTCCCCTCTTTCTCTCTCCCTCTCTCTCTCTCTCTCTCTCACACACACATACACACACACATAGTGTTTTTGAGAGAGAGAGAGAGAGAGAGAGAGAGAGAGAAAGAGAACAAACATAAACAAAAACGCACACACACATACATAAACAAAGAATGCACACACACATTGAGAGAGGAAAAGAGAGAGAGAGAGAGAGAGAGAGCATGCATAAACAAAAAACGCACACATTGAGAGAGGAAAAGAGAGAGAGAACATGCATAAACAAAAAACGCACACATTGAGAGAGGAAAAGAGAGAGAAAACATGCATAAACAAAAAAACGCACACACATTGAGAGAGAAAGAGAGAGAAACTAATTTAACGTCGTAGGAAACTAATTAAAATTAAAAGACCTAAAGATCTAGTCGAGGAGGAGTTGAACTCAAGACCTATTATTCAAGAGGGAAATGGCATAACCAATCTATCATACTTGGCATGGGTGATAGAAAGATTATATCATTTATCTCTTTTTATTGGCACACACATCCACACACGCGCACACACACAAGAAGAAGAGAGTTATAACGTCGTAGGAAACTATCCTAAAAGACGTTAAAGATTAGGTTAGATGTAGACTTACGTTAAATTAGATTTCGTTTATTTAAGTTAAATTAGATTAGATTTAGGTTTATTTTTAAATAGATTTACGTTTATTTACGCTAGATTTAGATTTACGTTATATTAGATTAGATTTAGGTCTCCATAGACTGCGATGCCTGCATGAAGCGGGTGAAGAAAGCCCTCAATGGAATATAGGGTATTGCTGCCTTCACTCATGGTGGGCGCGCTCCGTCGATCCAAAAGTACTCGTGAAATGTCTTCAGAAGATAGGGAAGAAGGTGGATCTTCAGGGCGGCAAGAGTCACTACATCCCCGACACAATGACCATCTAGACAACCTCTAGTCATTCAACAGCAACTTCAAAGTTAGTAACAAGAGCAAGAACGGTCTAAAGGGCCAATTGCTGTCGTCAGATGTGGATGGAGATGAGGCAGCGTCACCGCCGGAAGTTAACTCTCACATCTTTAGTGATGAGAATGCCAACTCTTGCCGAGTTATGTGAAAAATTATGTGTTAAATCAGTTTTAAGGTTCTTATAATCCCTGTTAGTTTAGTTCTTTGTTTTTAATATAACATAATTTACGTTAGATTTAGATTTATGTTATATTAGATTAGACTTAGGTTTATTTAGGTTTACCCACACACAGACACACACACACAAGAAGAAGAGAGTTTTAACGTCGTAGGAAACTATCCCAAAAGACGTTAAAGATTAGGTTAGATGTAGACTTACGTTAAATTAGATTTAGGTTTATTTTTAGTTAGATTTACGCTTATTTACGTTAGATCAAGTCCACGCAAGAATTACTTACGGTTTAGGGTTTAGAGTTAGACGAACAGTGAAAAGATCTACTGTGAAAAGATGTTAAGATGCTGTGAAGTGCTACAGCTAGAGAAGAGGCAAAGGGGTTTTGTCCACTACATGCAGTATCATGTAGACGTGGGTCTGTAGATTTCTTGTACCCACAAATATAGGTATTGACCAATAAAGACGAGATTATAACCCGGTGGTTCTGATCTCCGTGCACCTCTAGACCGAGGTGTGCGGGGATTGGACATGACTAGAGAAAGAGAGAGAGAGAGAGAGAGAGAGAGAGAGAGAGAGAGAGAGAGATAAGACGAAGAATGCCAATAGAATATTAAATTTGTTGTCCAGGTTATAAGATTTTTATCCTCATTATGAGTAGTGACGAGGATGTGGGACCGTCCAACCGAAACACCTATCTCTCAACGAGGGTCTTATGTCCTTGTAATCAATGCAAGCATGCTGTGCGACGGACAAGACGTGTTTCTTTGCAGCACGTTCGCGAATTTGGCGAGTTCGATCCATCTATTATAGATCGAGTTGTTGACAATTATAACTCGTTGGACTCTGACGCTGGCCAACAAGCAGCAATCTTGCAACCCAATAGACGTGTTCGCAGGCGCTTTGGTCAAGCAGCATATGTGAGGCCACAAGATGTAGCCTTTGACAGCTCGGGGGATGATCATGCAGAGCACATTCCCAACGAGGAAATGTTTGAGCCCGAGATTGATGAAATGATCGAGACGATCATGGATTCAGAAAGGCTTATCTATGATGATATGAAAAGTGAAGCCGATACGCCATTGTATAATGGAGCACGTATGTCTAGATTGAAAGCACTCCTGGTTCTTCTCAACATGCAGGCAAAGTTTGGATGGAGTGACACTAGCGTCACAGCGCTTTTCAGATGATCTATTACAATTAGTTTACTTTAATAAAACTCTAAATGTATAATGATCTGATAGATTTTTACACGACTGTATCGTATTTTTATGTTGTGTAGATTGCTTAAAGAGCACATACTACCAGCTGACAATGTGATGCCAGATTCCCGAGATGAAGCAAGAAAGATTTTGCAAAACTTGGGGATGGATTACAATTCTATCCACGCTTGTCCTAATGACTGCATTCTTTTCAGAGGGGAATACATAGACATGGAGAAGTGTCCGAAATGTGATTCCGAAAGATATCGAGTAGATCTCCACGGGACAAAAATTCCACAAAAGGTTTTGCGACATTTTCCTCTGCTTCCTCGCATCAAGCATTTCTTCGAATGTAAGTCCATGGCCGCCCTAGCATCATGGCATGAGGAGAATAAATCTTCGGATGGTGTGCTACGAATTCCTGCAGATTGCGCAGCCTGGAAACATATAGATGGAACATGGTCAGATTTTGCCAGGGAAGCTCAAAATTTGCGCTTAGGCCTGGCTATGGATGGCGTAAATCCATTTGGTCAAAGATCAACATCTTACAGTGTATGGCCCGTTGTCATCGTCAACTACAACATTCCCCCGTGGTTAACTATGAAGAAGGGGCACCTATGGCTAAGCTTGATTGTGCCAGGGCGATATAAAGTGGGGAATATGGATGTGTATCTTCGTCCACTATTGGAAGAGCTACAACAATTGTGGATTGGCATAGAAGTGGTGGATATGAGCCGACACACAGGACGACGGAATGCTTTGATCAGAGGCATTCTAATGTGGACCATGCATGACTATCCCGGGCTAACAGAATGCTCAGGTGATCTATTGACACTCCTCACTCAGACACTGTAAATCTTGTTTTTTCCCATAGTTGATCTATTATCATGTGTATACATGCAGGGCTTCAAACAAGCGGATACAGAGCATGTGTCACATGTGGATCTAGACTGAATGCACGTAGGGCGCCCTCACTGAAGAAGCAAATCTACGAAGGTCATCAAGCGTATCTTCCGGAGAATCATGTGTTACGCGACGGCTTTTTGGGAAGAGAGCCACCAAGGATGTCTGCACAAGCATGGTTAGAGCAGAAGGAGATGTGTGATGACGGATTGCCTCCAGGGATGAAGAGACTATCTCTATGGTAGGAGTTACCATACGGGCCCCGACTCATGATCAATCACTTGCTCGATCCAATGCACATATTCAAGAATGTGGGTAATCTACTATGGGACCATCTGACCGGTAAGAAAGATACTTTGGGAGCCAGAGTTGACCTTAGAAATGTGGATCGTATGGAGCAATATTGGCCGCAAACAGCGTCTGATGGATCGATAAAACTCCCTAAAGCACCATGGATTTTCACAGGAGCCCAAGAACGCAAAGTCAAAGAGACCATTCGATCTTTGCGGACCCCCACTGACATAATGCACTCGCTCCGAACGTGTTTTACTAAAGAAGGAAAGCTTACCGGTTTGAAGTCACACGATTGGCATAAAATGTGTCAGGTACGTTCATAGTGGACTTTAATATCATTGCATAAAATGTGGACTTTAATATCATTGTTGCACATACTTTACAGTTTATTTTATCGGTTGCCATTGAGGGATGTTTGTCTCTCGACATCCGTAACACAATCTACAAACTTGCAAAGCTGGTGCAATGGATCTCACAAAAGGAGATCAACGTAGACTCCATACCATTTGCCAAACTAAATGCTGCGGAGCTTGTGTGCATGTTTGAGAAACATTTTTCTACTACCATGCTAACCATTCAGGTGCATCTTCTTGTTCACATAGTTGATGAGGTGGAAATAGCTGGCACAGTTCATTCCAGATGGATGTTCTTCTTAGAGCGTTTCATGAAAACGCTTAAGGGATATGTGCGTCAAAAGGCACGTCCGGAGGGTGGCATGGCAGAAGGTTGGTTGGTATCAGAGTCCCTAGTGTACATTGGAGAGTGGCTAGACGGATTTGATAAAGCCCGGGACACGCTATGGCGAACCATAGATGATGAGCGCATATCTGGGATTGTCATGTGCAATCTCGGTGTTGAGAAGAAGATGACGGAAGATCTAGAGGCTAAAATCAACCGATTTTGCATGCTTCACAATCCAGTGATGCAAAAGTGGATTTCACAATATGAGGATGCAAAGCAAGAGCGACAAAGGGCACGAATCGAGTGGAGACGGGGAAGACGACCACCGATGCACTATCCGACGGTTCTGGAGAGCCTACCAACCTTCATGAGCTTAAGATGGTTGCACAACCAATTGAAAAGTGCACAACAATGCGGTGACGAAGTGACTGAGGAAGAGTGGGAGTACTCTCGGGGTTGCGCGACCAAGGTAAGTTTGCAATGTACGATTAGCTAGTGACTTTATTTCTAAACGTTTGAACGGCCACTCATAATCTTTGTTCGTTGTAGTATAAGTCATACACAGCAGCATGGTGTAAAGGTCGACATTTTAGGGTGGAACGAATCGACAAAAAGCGTTTTACTCAAGATTGTGGAATCATGGCAAAATTTGAACAGTCTAGTCGACGACGTTCCTCTGATGTAGATCCTGTGGTGGCGGAACTCACTTACTTCGGCACGCTGCAAGAGATTTTGAGGATCGATTACAGGGGATTTTTTGTCGACTTGTTCGACGTGCAATGGTTCAAGATAATCATGGAGGGTCGCAACGCTACTGTGCGTAGAGGAGAGTATGGTTTTCTTGAGGTGGATTCTACTAAGAAATGGACTGACCTAAGAGACACTTTCGTACTACCAGAGCATTGTGAACAAGTATGTAAATAGTTAACATCCCCCTTTTACAAGTTATGTGCTTGAAAGCTCTCATGTAAGTTATGTGGCTCTGGCAGGTAATATTTCATCCTACAAAGTCTACATCAAACTGGTGGTACGTCATAGAGGTAGCCCCTCATAGTGCAAGGATGTATGAAGGCTACCATGTGCCAATCACAACGGCATCAATGGAGGAGATCAGAGAAGATGCTCAATCAGAAGCCGCTGCGGTGGTGCCAGACGAGCATCAAGATGCTACTACTCTATATGGGGTGCATGCAGAGGAGCTACAAAATGAAACAGAGGATATGTGTTTAAACCGAGAGCTCTATATAAATATAGGAAGTTATGCTGAGTTATGCGAGGATGAGAGAGAGATCTCTTAAAGCCACAAATATTGTATTTGAACAATTTTGCTCCGTGTTGTAAAAGCTCTGGCTCTCTAAGTACCTTCCATGGTGTATAACACTCTTTTCTACTCGCGCTCACATCTTTTGATTGAAAATTCTGAGTTTTCGACTTGCCTCTTCTATCACTCAATTCATTGCATCATTGTATTCATATGCGTCATTACGTCCTTGTATTTAATGGTCTTTGCGTCATTGTCTACTCTATTCATTCAATATTAAGTTTAAATATTCGTGTGTTTAATGCAGGTATGGATGATGAGGAGTTTCTTTCTTCTTTGTCACCGCAGCAGAGACAGTGGTACGTGGAGCGTCATCACTCTGGCGCATCATCGCGCGTTCCTACTCCATCCGCATCTCCCTCTATTTCGGAGCATTCGGCGCGCTCCGAAGCTTCGGCGTCGACGAGACGAGCTTTACACTCGTCTAGACACCGGCGCTCTAGTGGTGGTGGTGGCGGTTGTTGTGGGGATTCCGCCACCGATGCCTCCACACCGCCTCGTGTTCGACGAGGCTCTTTACCCTCCCCTTCTTTGCCCGCCCCCACACCAGCCACAGCATCGCCATCTACGCCAGGTTTTGCACGGCTGACTGTTCCTAGCAGCTACACACCTCTATCTACTCCGCCAGGGGCCACCCCACTCGACACTCCTCGCTTCGGGGCCCAGACGCCGGTGGAGACACCTGACGTCCGTACCCCCATCGACACGCCGCTAGAGACCCCTGCCGGGACACCCAGGTTCACGCGTCACCGGCCAGAGGGCTTGCCTTACTCCGTCGACTTCAGCGGCGGCATCATCATGGATGATGACGGCAAGAAGGTGATCTCGCGCATGCGTGGTCTTTGCTCTCAGCTGTTTAGACACTACATACTAAACAAATGGAGTGAAGTACCAAGTGATTTAAAAAACAGAGTCATCAGCATACTTCATGATGAGTTTCCCGTTCCAACACGGGATCAGCGCTTCAATGAAGACCTGATGAAGATTCAAATGCGCGAATACTGCAAACACAAGCGTTCCAAAGTGCAAAAATCAATCAAGCATGGGTGGAACAGGCCAGATTGACTGGCCAAAGAAGATTGGAAGAATGCGAAGAAAGCAGCGCGCGAGAATCCCGACAAGTGGAAGCAACAAAAGGATGCAGCCAGAGCGCGAGTAGAGGCAGGGAGCTCGCACCACTTGGGGAGCGGTGGATGGGCATCATTTGAGGCCGATTTTGTAAGTGTTTTCGCATTGCTCTTTTTGTTCGATAGTTTAGGGTTTGTGAGTTTTTTAATTCTAACATAATGAATTCTTTGTATGTTTTGACAGTGGTCGATGACAGGACGTGATCCCACACCGTACGAGCGCGAGTACGCAGGCAGGAAGGGCTTAAACGCCCTGATGGACATTCTCAGTTCTCGCGGAGGCATGGTTAGTATTAGGGTTTACTCTTTTCTATTTTTTGTATTGTTTAATAAATGTCGTTATATGTTTATACTTACTGAAAGCTATCTTATTGTCTTTTTTTGCAGAATCCGACAGATACGCCACTTGGACGCGATGAGACGTCTGACTAGACGACGTCAGTTTAGCCGTAGCTAGATAGCATTAGTTTAGGGTTTCTCATAGCTTATGTATCATGAGACGGATTTTATACGTCTTTTTGAACCATGTATATTATTACATTTTTCACCGCAGTTCATTTTGCCAATCAATTCTTTATGCCTATGATGTTGTACAATTATCATTATTACATTTGCCAATCAATTCATTTTGCCTATGATGTGTACAATTGTCAATTTTACGCTTGTCAATTTTGCAAACAATGCGTCTTGTGGGTGACTATTTTGGGTCTATTATCTACCCTTGCACTTTTTTTAAAAAGTGAATCAAGTGCAATATGGTTGATGGGTGGCAGGGCATTCAATGTCCTGTCACCAAAAAAAAAAATCTCTCGGGCGTCGCTATAACCGTCGCTATTTATGGCTCTGTAGCGTCGCTATGAGCGTCGCTATATACTTCTGTGTAAACGTCGCTATAACCGTCTCTATGAGCGTCTCTATATAGCGATGCTTATAGCGACACATATAGCGACGGTCATAGCGACGGTTATAGCGACGCTCTCGTAGCGACGCTATTAGCGACGGTTTTAGCGACGCCGGGGGTTATAAAAACCCAGTGTATTTCCATCGCTAACAGCGTCACAAGAGCACACAACCTCTTGTAGTGAAAGTGGCTTTCTTTTTGTGTTACTGTTTGTTACATGAGTATCACATGGGCAAAGTGATATGATAAGATGTTAGTATATATTATGGATCTGAGTTTAATGATGTACGCAACCAAAAATGACAAAACGTTGAGAGCTGAGTATGTTATATATTCACGCAAAAATGACAAAAAGTTGTTTTTTCACATATATGTGAAGTTGTGGTTTATGGTCAATCTAACTGTCGGAGCTGTTTTTCATCATGTTTATGTTGATGAAATGATATTATACAATGTATGAAACATCACGAATAGATGTGGATATTTCATGTGTATGTGTATGATTTCTTTCCACCTTTCTAGGTCAAAACTAGCTCTGTGTGCTAGAGGGGTGAAGTGCAAATATGGTGGATCAATTATGCATGATTGGATATTTTCAGAAAAAATGGATTTTAATATCATGTTTAGTTGCTGATCGGGCTTATTTTATGCATAAAGGTCCATGTCTTAAGGGCCATGTATGTGGGCTCAGTTTGATTACAGTGAATACGTCAAACTCCAAGTGTAGGAGTTGATTCAGTGTGAATATGGTTTATGGTCAAGGGATGAGATCCCTCATGGATTATGGTTGTGATTTTGATTATGAAAGACGGTGTGGATCCAAGTTTTTCCAGGTATGGTTATGCTACCGAAAGTTTTGCAGCCATGTTATGTTCTAAAGTGATTATGCAGGGTTAGTTGTGCATCACCCTGAGTTGGGTGGAGTTCTCACCCATGTGATGTGATTGGATTATGGTTTATGGTTTTGCAATTGGATCATGAAGTCATTAGGGAAATTTTGGACTCTGAAATGGGCCCTATAAGGACTTTGACTTTCTTTCTCTTATCCAAAACGGGTGTACCTTAATTTTTTTACAAACAAAATAAAAATGTTCTGGATTTAGAATGTACTCATTGAGATCTATCCATTGATATATAGCATGCCATTAGATTCGTTATATTCTAGAAGATTCCTTTTTTGATGTGACAATTGTCTTATAAATGGAATCTCTCCCCACTTTTCAGCTTCAGTGGGGAGGACATAACTTCTACAGATCAACTCCAATTTTTTTGGAGTTTGGGGATTTAGAAGGGTGAAAGCATGTTAACATGTCGCTCTTTTTGTGCTAGTTAACATTTTCAAGTTAGCACATCTTTACAAAATTGGGCGTTCGGTAAAATTTTTATGAATAATATCAAAAAAATTCAGAGGTTGTAAATTTGGATTCCTTGTTTCAAGAGCTTTATATTGATATATCATACGTCATAGATCTTGGAGATATAGCTCATGTTATTGTACTAGTAAGCATATGTCAAAATTTTGCTAGTTAGCGTTGTCCGGGACATGAAAAAGTGAGATACGTTAACATGCTTTCACCCAGAACCTAATTACTAAGATCTTTCCAATGATATGTTGGTTAAAAGGGTTTTGACAAAGCGCTTATGTACTTCACTGGGTTGTCCACTTTGGTGGACAAGAGAGGCAAGGTCAAACCTCCTTATAGGGCCCCGTTGAGATCCAGTTTTTTCCTGCTAATGGATTTGGATGGCTTATGATATACGTATAAGGGTGAAAGCATGAATAGGTGGAATGATATTTAAGCTATTAGATAGAATATCACAAAAACAATCTTGTGGAAAAAAGAATACAAACTAAATAAAATTTATAAGTGATTGCACTTCTACATTTTATTCTTTAAGAGCTATCCATTGACATATATCATGATAGAAATTTTATGTGAATTCATGTCTAATTGTAGGCCAAAGTTTTTGATAGTAGGTGTCCATGGACACAGCTATTTGAGCCACCATTCCATGCTTTCACCCATAAGGGTAGAGACCTTGTACAGTCTGACTGCTTGAGAAAGATTGTTTGTGCATATGGAAGATGCTATTGTGATTGGACTTATGTGTTATGTTTCTCATGGCAGCGCGGCTACAAGATTAGGATCACCTACATCTCTTAGCCTTAGATAAAAGGGTCATTGACCTGGGGCTTTCCTGGATTGGGGGTGTTGCGTAGGTCTTCTTTTTTGTTAGGCTCATATACACAGTTAGTACATTGGGTGTTGAATGAACTGCACGGATAACGCATCAGGGATGTTGCCTTAGCTTTGCCTAAACACACGATGTTGGGCATCAAAGAGGCGTGGCACCAAAACTGGTATGGTTGGTGTTGATACCCTACCACCTGTTGGTATTTGGGATCCTTCCAAAGCTCAGGTTCATGGAGGGAGGTGAAGCGGCCTTAGTCTATGTCTGGCTCAGGTAGATTGAAAGTGTTCTAGCTCTCTCTCGACGAAGTGGAATTCTCTTTGTTTGTAGTAGAGCGAAAGTGGATGGGTGGACTGGTCAATCCCTACACAAGCTCCGGTGCTTTTCTAGTTATTTTTAATACTTTTTGATGTTATGGTATACCTAAAAAAATTTATTGTATTTATACATGATTGCCTGTTTCATTTAGTAGACAAAGCATTTAAAGATTCTCTTGTGTCTTTGTACACTCTACTTCACCCACCACTATATTTTGTCTCTCTCTTGCAATGCAGCGTACACATATATTCATCCTCCACAATGTTATTTTTTCTTGAGTATGCTTTCATTCATAACACCCATTCAAAGGTAGCACTAGTCCCTAGGTTCCCCTGGATGTACGCCAGCTCATGGCATAAACTCCATGCTAGGTTGGGTACTGAGAACTCCTCCCCTATGCAAATGCTTTAACAAATTTGATGTATATTGAGAATTGTATATGAAAAATTATATAAACTGTGTATTTTGTGCATAAACCATTGGGTAGGGGTATCTCTCAATATCCCATGCCTAGATTCTCTACAATTCCAACATTGTAATACTTGCTTGGTTCATGGCTCTTGTTCCTTTTCTTTCTTTGTTTATTCCTTGGGAACTATAAATTGTGAAAGGTGAATTGACAAGTTGCTCAAGGATTGGTGCTTGTGTTGTCTCCCTAGGCCTAGGACACTCTACTGAAATTTCTCCCTGAATGCACTTCATGTTGGAATTAGGGTTGTAGAGAAATGCACACAGCTTGGAGAAGACGAAGGAAGCTTAAGGCACACAATAGAGAGTGTGTTACTTAGTGTGCAATGGAAAGATAGATAGCCCTAGAGTGGTGGGCCTATATACAATGCACAGGGGAAAAAACCTCCTAAAGAGGGAAAAAATGCCCCGGCGGTCCTAGTGTGTTCACACACATCACTACCACATGTATATGGTAACAAATCCCTCCTAGACTGATGCGGTGAACGAGAGCTGGCACATGAGTAAAGGGAAGTGACATGCCCTAAGGACATGATCATTCCACAAAGGGAAGTAAGGCCAAACCTTTGTGGAAAGCTTCATTCGATCTAATCACGAGACAATGCCTTTCTGAAAGGATCTACAAGGTTGTCCTGTGTTGGCACATAAGCCAAGCTAATCTCTCCTGCTGAGAGCCTCTCCCTGACATAGTGGTAATGCACCTTAATGTGCTTTTTGCGAGCATGAAAAACTGGGTTCCTCGCAGCTGCCAATGCGCTCTGAATGTCAGTGTAGATAGTGTTGGCAGTGTCATGTCCAACACCCAAATCAGCCATAAGGCGTCTGAGCCATACACACTCAACCGTAGCTGTGAAGACTATCCTGTACTCAGCCTCACAACTCAAAGTGGCCACAGTAGGTTGCTTCTTGCTCAACCATGATATACATGAACTGCCAAGCATGAAACAAAAACCACTTGTGGACACTCGTGTGTCAAAACAACCAGCCCAATCTGAGTCCGAAAAAGCATGTAAGTTTGGTGGAAATGATCCCCCCTTGGGATAAAACAAGCCAAGATGTAAAGTTCCACTAAGGTAGCGAAAAATCCTCTTGACAGTCTGCCAATGCTTAGACCCTGGGCTATGCATTAATCTATTGACCTGTGAGACTGTAAACTGAATATTCGGCCTTGTGTTGTATACATAAATGAGGTCGCCAATAGCAGTTTGATAAAGAGTGACATCAGCAGTATCGACAGCATCATGTAGACTCAACTTCAAACCTGTTTCCATGGGAGTGGCAATAGGTTTGCAATCCTCAAGTTCATAATTACATAGCAATGTCTCTATATAGCTTTTTTGACACAAGGCATTACCACCATCACAGTGCTTAAACTGTATACCCAAGTAATGATGCAACAGCTTTCATATTGAGATTAGCATTCAAATCAGCCTTAAATTCAGCAATATGTCTTTCATTTGATCCAATGATCAGCAAATCATCGACATAAAGAACCACAATGAGAAGTACATCACCCTCACGCTTTACATACAATGTGCTTTCTGTTGGACTGTTACGAAAGCGTCGTTTGACCAAATGAGTGTCAGCTTTCTTATACCAAGCACGAGGAGATTGCTTCAACCCATACAAAGCCTTCTTACATCAGCACACTTTGTCCTCTTGTCCTTTTATGACAAACCGCGAGACTGCGTTACATAAACTTCCTCAAATATGTCACCATTCAAGAAAGCAGTAACAATGTCTGATTGATGTACATCCCAACCAAAATGAGGTGCCAATGCACATAGAAAATGCACAGTAGTCATACGACAAGTGAGAGCAAAAGCTTCTTCATAATCTATGCCTTTTTGCTGTGCATAACCCTTTGCAACAAGTCAAACCTTATGGCGACCGATCTCAGTATCCGGCTTGCGTTTCAACTTGTAAACCCACTTTGTACCAATGGCCTTTTTGCCAGGAGGCAAATCACATAAAGTCCATGTGTCATTTTCTATAAGTGCATCATATTCTGATTGCATGGCAACCATCCAATTTTTTGAATTCTATGCTTCATCAAAAGACAGAGGCTCCTCAACATCATGTAAGCTAGACACAGCCAAAGCATAACAATCTGATGCATAAGATGCATGGCGAGAGCCTGAACGAGTACGACTAGACAAAGGTGCATCCAATTTACTGTCACGCAAAGTGTGCACCAGCCATTTTGGCATACCTCTAGCTTGCTCATTTTCAGCCCTTTCCTCATCAAGTACATCATGTACATCTGCATCAGTAATAGGCTAATCTGTAACATTTTCAGAAACCCCCATAGGCTGTATATTTGCATCATTGTAACTTACATTCGTATTTCCATCCCTGAAAAGAGGCAACAAAGTGTCATAAATGTCTTGTGAGCTTACATTACTATCTCTAGTACATGACAGCAAGGGCTGAACAGAATCTTCCACAAACACTACATCCTGTGAAACCAGAATACGTTTTGTTTGCGGATGATACAACCTGCAACCTTTTCTTTCAGCACTATAACCAACAAAAATACATTTGACAGACTTATCATCCAATTTTTTTGCGTTGTGTTTGTGGCACCAAAGCATATGCCAAACAGCCAAAAACACTCATCTGCTCAATAGAAGGCTTTCTATCATGTCATGCTTTATATGGAGTAATAGACTGCAAAGCTTTTGTAGGACACCTTTTTAGTACATAAGTGGCAC
Organism: Adiantum capillus-veneris; assembly: GCF_014529385.1. NCBI lineage: Eukaryota > Viridiplantae > Streptophyta > Polypodiopsida > Polypodiales > Pteridaceae > Adiantum > Adiantum capillus-veneris. Next base: position 101,629 of record NC_140943.1, read on the forward strand.
ACATGATGGCCTCAAGCCAAAAGGAATGCGAAAAAGCTTGACTTTTGACCATACATCGTGCCATTTTCGTAAGTGACCTCTCAACAACACCATTTTTCTGAGGTGTGTAAGGCAGTGTACATTGGTGTTTTATCCCACGACTAGCCATAAATGCATTGAATTCATAAGACATATACTCCCCCCTCGATCAGAACGGAGGGTATCCATAGTACATTTCGAGACATTTTCAGCCATAGCCAGAAATTGTTCAGTGAAGCACATAAAAACTTCGGACTTTGCTTGAAGCGGAAATACCCATCCATGCCTGGAGTAATCATCAATGAAAGTCACAAATTACAGGTAATTGCCCAAGGATGGAGTTTGCATGGGCCCACAAACATCATTATGCACAAGCTGACACCTACATGTGGCCCGAACTTAACCATCCTTTGGAAACTTAGAATGCTACATCTTACCCAAAATACAGCCTTCACAAACATGTTTGGCAGGTGCTTCAAGAGGCGGCAAAGAAGCAACCATATTAGATTTCTGCAAACGCAGCAAACTGGCAAAATTCAGATGACCAAAACGTGCATGCAAAAGTTTTGCATCTAAATAGCCCTTGAATCTGCAACAGCATTTGCAAAATTTTGTCCACACTTGTCATACAAAGTGACTTTATACAAACCATGGCACAAAAGGCCATATGCAACAATTTCATCACCAAAATTGAGATCATGAACCGTACATTTGTCATCCACAAATTTGACTACAAGTCCAAGTCTAGCAAGTACAGATACAGACAAAAGATTCTTCTTGATCTCGTGTACATAAAGTGCATCAACAAATGTGAAAGAACTGCCATTAGCAGCAAAATCACAATCTTTCCAACTCCCTGAACTGGATAAGAGGCATTGTTGGCACAAGTGACAGAATTCCCATGAAGGACAGACTCAAGAGAGGTGAACAATTCACGATGTGAGGTAATGTGCTTTGTAGCACCACTGTCGAAATACCACACATGTGAATCTGCAGCAAACTGACAAGCATGCATCATGGACAGCAAGATTGTAAGTGCACTCTGCGCTAAAAGCCCATTCTGCATTGACATCAGCATCACAGTCTCCTTTCACAGAAGACTCAACAATGGTTGCATTTGTAGTGGAACCAGCATTTGAGTGGAACCACCCTCTTTCCTCTTAGCCTCTTTGGACTTCAACTTAGGACACTACTTGATCAAGTGATCATTAGCTTTACAATAATGGCAATGCGTCTTCTTTTTGCCCTTATCACCAGAATTGCCAGATGAAGTGCTGTCAGCAGAAGCATTAGGAACAAAAGTTTTGCCACTCGCAGTAGATCCATAAGAAGTGGTTGCATTGTTGTTACCACCCTTTCTTTGAGAAGCAATAAAAGCGTGTTCAACTGCACAAAAGTGACTCTTGCAACAGCAATGTGCATAATGCATCAAACTTGACAACTTATGGATTTCCTTGGGTCATAAGTCTCCAAGTACTAGCAAAATTCTGGTAAGAATCTGGTAAGGCATCAAGACCAGTCTGCATGAGGGAACTGTCTGAAATTACTTCACCTAAAGAAATAAGTTGCTCATTGATATCCTTGACACTAGCAGTGTCCATATCATCTTCCTCATGCATAATCTTCGACTCCTGCTCTTTACGCAGTAAAGCAATTTTAGCCTCATTGCGGCTTGGATAAAGACCTGCTAGAATATCCCAAGCTTGTTTTGAAGATTTTACGAATGTGAGGAACAATGGTGCGCTTCACAGACAACGCAATCAATGCATGAGCCTACGCATCCTTTACATCCCAACGAGCTTGTTCTGTCGTAGGCAAAACAACTCTAATAGCAGCAATCCTTGTAGCAAGACCTGCAACATCGTCAACATTGCCTACATCCTCGGAAGCAAGAAGTACATCAATGCCTTGCACAATGTTCCAAACGCCCTTTGACACAAGAACATGTTGCATCATATAGGCCCACATAGGGTAGTTGTCCCCATCCAACATGTCCTCAGCAGCAAACATCTTGAACACATCTGTGTTGTTGTCAGCCATGGTAAATGCTGCACCTGATGTGAAAACTGCCCAAAAATAGAAGAAACAGAGCGGAAACAACACGTGCTATATAGCACAAACCGTAGAAGACTATGAGTCACCTGTTATGCAAAAAATGGCGCTGACAAAAATTTTGCACAAAATGATGAAATAGCCTGTGCAGTACTGCCTGTAGTGGAAACGGAGGGCGAAATGAGCCTGACTCAAAAATCTGAGCAAACCAAGTTCTACGAGCTTGCCCAAAATATTTGTCAACCTGTGAACGCTCTCCAAACCTCACTGAAATCGGAGAAAGTGAGCAAGCATGTGCTGGAGCAGCTGGCAACTAAGCCCAGGAGGATGCAACCTGCTCTGATACCAATTGTTGGAATTAGGGTTGTAGAGAAACGCACACAACTTGGAGAAGATGAAGGAAGCTCAAGGCACACAATAGAGAGTGTGTTACTTAGTGTGCAATGGAAAGATAGATAGCCCTAGAGTGATGGACGTATATATAATGCACGGGAGAAAAAACCTCCTAAAGAGGGAAAAAATGCCCCAGCAGTCCTAGTGTTTTCACACACATCACTACCACATGTATAACTAACACTTCAATTCCATGTACTTAAAGACAACCCTAGTTTGAGCAGCATCAAAGATAGCAGATACACTTTCCTCAAATTTTACCTTAAGTGTGGAAAATAAATCCTCTATGAATCTCTCCTTCTTTAAAAAGTATGGACCATCCTCGGGGTTAGCAATATTCCTTACACATATAGCCCAAAGACATAGAAACTCATGCTGGTAGATGTAGTAGTCATCTAGTTATGTCTTGTCATAGTTTTTTGGTGTTTTTGGGTTTGAAAAATATTGCTTGAAATGATCCAAAACCTCCCTATATCTCTCTCTAACTTCCTCAAATAGAGAGTAAAGTCAAGTACTAGCATCCTTCCTCAAAACTACCTCAAACATTTCTAAGCATTCCCCATCTCCTATCACCCATTTTATGTGGCAAGCCATTTTGAAATTTTCTTGAAATAACTTAGTATCCTTGCAAGGCTCTCCGAAAAAGAGAGGATATCCTAACATTTGGTATTAGGCCTCCATTGAAACAATTTCAAAGTGACATTAGGGGAGGTTTGACGTCTTATTTTTTCCTTTAATTTTTGGGAATATGCCATGAGGGCCAATGGAACGGAGGCTTCTATTATGGAACTTTTTGATTTTTCTTTGAATGGAAAGGCCATAAATTTTACAAATGAACTCCAAATTGTGCAAAGTTTGACGTGTTTGAAAGCTCTTTAAGAGATCTTTAATTATAGCTATCCATATCTCCTTTTTTACAACAAAGTGATGACTAGGAAAGTTCTTATAGGGCTAAAACATGACCTTAAAATTCCTCTAATGCAGCATGTTTCTTTCTTTTCTTTCTTAAAAAGAATTATACAATAATGTTTGCTAAATTGCAATCTATTCTAAAACAAAATTAAGATATGCACATCAAATGATCTATGATAGTCAACAAGAGATAGGATGATAGGATTTGGTGATGCAAGAATTTCTCCTACCCTTTGGACATCAAATATGAACACCATACGTTGTTGAAAATGGATCTTTCTACTAATTGTAATGTTTATTTAATGTGTGGAGTGAAATGGAAGGAGAAAATCTCTATTTCTATACCATTATCCATGGTCTATGCATGACCTCATGCTTAAAATAGAAGAAAAATTATTTGCACTAAAGGATTTAGTGCAATAATTTCTCCTACCCTTTGGACACCAAACATGAACACCATACATTGTTGAAAATGGATCTTTTTACTAATTGTAATGTTTATTCTAATGTGTGGAGTGAAATGGAAGGAGTACACACCACCTACAATGAGAGTTTGTACAAGGATTTAGCTTCAATTTTAATGATTGAGATGGATGTATAAATAGCTTGGAGGAGAGTTAAGAAACAATGATTAATATATCTTGATGATGTTGCAATCTACACATTATCTTAGGGTTACGGGAGCACTCTCACCATACAAGCCTCTTTTAATGTGTTCCTAAGAAACAACAAACACAAGATCTCTTGAGTCACATACAAGCAAATGCTACAAAAGAACCACAAAATGAGAATGCTTCACCTTAAACCAAACGAGATGAGGTTGCCAAGTGTGAATTTAAGAGACTCAATGTCAGAACGAGGGTAGGACCAGTCACGGCCAAGGGCCAGGATGGACATGGGAGTCAAGGGGGTCCCTATATTTAGCAGTCCAAGGGCCTATATAGGGCATGGCTTGGTGGAGATTAGCATGTTCAGTCCCCATGTCCTTTCACTGGTATCAGAGCTAGGGGAGAAGGAGCCATGGAGGAGGGGGGAAGGTTGCATGAAGCATGCAGCGTCTCTCTCTCTCTCTCTCTCTCTCTCTCTCTCTCTCTCTCTCTCTCTCTCTCTCTCTCTCTCTCTCTCTCTCTCTCTCTCTCTCTGTCTCTCTCTCTCTCGCAATCGAAGCATAAGGCATGGCCTCCCTCTGTCCGAAGCAACCCTCTCTCTCTCTCTCTCGGGTCGTGGACAAGCCCTCGAGCAAGGGGGAAACTGTGGAGACTGTGGGAAGGCGCCTTAAGGAGGAGAAGGAGGGGAGCAGGTCAAGTCCATAGATCACAAGTCATGGGACACCGCCCCTGCAGGGCCGAAGCTGGAGAAGAAGACCGTGTGACGGCAGGCTTAAACGGGGGTGGATCGGGGTCGACCTGCGAGAAAATATCCATGGCCGGGCTCGTTGGGAGCGCAATGAATTAAGGAGGAGATTTTGTTGAAGACACGCTCAGCTTGGAGTAGCACAGCCGAGTGGAGATCTCCCTTCGTCACCGGCGCAGTCATCCATCGCTGCTGCAGCAGAAAAAGAAAACAAAGTTTTTTCTTTTTAATTTTTTTCTTCTTTTTTTCCCTACCCAACTAAGGGCTTTGGCCCATGGTGCATAGTAGCCTCCGTTTGGGTTGTGAGAACTCATATGCACGGCATGCAGCTAGCAAGGTCTCCCTTCGGAGTTCGCAGGCAACAACCAAGGACCCACAAGCAAGATCAACTTTGAGCTACCATGCGAAAAGTTTTTATCACTCCCGGCTCGATCACCTTCGCTCATCCCAAGTTCAACACATGACTGATGAAGCACGGCTTTGATTACACCATATTCCCACTAAGCTTGACAGTTTTCTACGAGAACGGCAATAAGGTAACCTCTTTAAGAGGTTTTATCAGTTGATTACTCTCATAATTATGTAAGGAGGCAAAGTTTCCTAGTAGTAATGATGAGTCAGGCTATGACTCGTATTGCAAACAATGAGCAAGGCTCCGTACAAGAGTGCTAATGAGCACGACTTGTGTAATCCAATGTTGTGTTACTGTTTTCCTCCTATTTGCAGTTTCTATCTACAACTCTATGTAAAAGCAAGGCTTTTTAGAACTCCCGCTCTAGGGATGCACGACCATTCAAAAGCATGCCTCACCTGTTGGATTGCTAGCACTCTAGATAACGGAAAGCAAATATGCACTCGGGTCAGGCAAAGCCTCTGCTTTGTAAACTCAAGGTACTTGGCAAGGCCGATTATTAATTCCTATTTCAAGACGTTGGTCAAAACTGCTTGGATCAGACTCCAAGGCAATTGTCTGCCATCGATGCAACAACAAGATTTGTTGCTCGTTTTGGGTCATCCACAACAGAGGAGCACGGCTTCATAGCTTAGATTGGCCATTCACTTTCTTGGCAATAACATGGCTTTCAGGAGCATGGCTCTATATCTATATGCATTGAGTGTAAGGTCACTTCCATGCCTCTCCAGCTTGCTAAATTGCGGGCGAACTCACCTGTCTTTTTCACTATTGAGCAATCGCATGATTCTTAATAAGATGTATTTAGGCAAGGAAATTTTTATCTGCCAGCTCGATGAGGAAGCAAAGCTTCAGGTTAAGACATATCGCATAGCACTTTTCAAAGTTATTACACCAAACCATAAAGGCGTGTGTGGGACATCCGAAAACTCTCAAATTCTTCGTATATCTAACTATGAGTCAGAGTCGAGCGTACTACCATACACCTGCCCACAAGTAGGCACCAAGAGTGCTTGGGAAGACTCCATAAGAAGCAACTGTATAAAGCAAAGTCCTTTGCCTGTCTTCATGAGAAGCATGGCTTCTCTTCTGTGCCAAGATATTATCGATTGACTTCATATCAATGATAATGGCACACATATTTGGCACTATGTGGATATAAGTTCGTAGTTTACGCAACAACACTGTGATGTATCCATGCCAGTTTCATCGTGCAAGGCACGTACACCAAGGGCTTACATGGTTGAGACTGTCATTGAAGCCAAGGGCTTACTATTCTATTTTTTGCTATGTCTGCACGGCGTACTAGTCAGTTGGACGTATGCCACTCCATCCTTGTATACGCTTTCGCTCTAATACTAAATACTCTGTCAAGGACAGACTGAGGATGGATTGTTTAATATGATTGTTGGTTGCTATCAACACACACCAACACTAACAGGAACCTAAATCAAGGACTTATTGTACGGACAAAGTGCCAATGCTAAGTCGTCCTAAATCACGACCCCTGCATGGTAGGTGGGTCGCAATAAGTTTTTTGTTTTTCGATTACCTCTCTCAATGTGAGAGTCATACCAAAAAACTGTGGAATGCTTATCCAATAAGCTGCAATTTAGGCATAAGATGTGTAAGAGCACATAGCTTGGGTACACACTCTAAAACCTTAAGGAAAGTTCCTCAACCCAGCATGCTCTTGTTCTCTTTCTGTCTCCCTCTTTAAGGGAATAATGAAAATCTTCTAAGAAGTTTTTGATACATGTTTTGTTTGGGAGTCAACATGAGCCAAGGTGCTCTAACTCTCAGCTAGAAATTGGCCACAATGCCATTCACATTAGTTTTCATCGGTTTATCAATTGAACACTAATTGTCGTAATAGCTAGGAGCCACACACAAGCTGGCTAAGAGCCATTGTCAGATTTGGGGTAGGACCCAACTATTGGCATTCCTTGGGTGATTTTTCTTATGATTGAATAGATCTGCCCAGTGGAGTACACATCAAATATATCGACGTTAATGGACGAGCAAGAGTCTTGTCATTTCAGAGGATTAGGGTGTCATTTTTGCACTATATGTTTCTAGTGCGATGCTCAAGTTGAGTTTTTGATACTCTTGCACTTATATCAGCTGATCTATACCATGGAGTCTAGAGGCAGCAAACAATTGAGACAGCATGGCTGTTGATACGAGCTAGGCATCTTCCTTGTATGGATTTCTTGCTCTCTCAATAGCACTACGAGTGTCTATGGCATCACAGTTTGGGGGTACGACCCAGTGGGTGCTTATTAAATCACCCCATACGCATTGAGGATCACAGTTTGATCTATTCTTGTTATACTTTCAAGGAAATAATTCCATAATCTACCACGCGGTAGTGGAAAAATTCAACTTTTCAAGTTGATTCTCAGCATTCTGTACACTGTTAACTAGGTTCGTTATCGTTACCTGCTAGTTGAGCAGTTTCTACAAAGGGTCTTACCAAGGGGTTTGACTACGTAGATTCTACCCAACGGGTTTGGCTTGCGAAGGCAACACCCAGGGTTTCTAGTGCAATGTTGCTTAGTTTTTCACAGGTGGGAGACGTACTCCTGTACATTTAAATACGAGTAACTGAACTTTCAGTTCAATCCCCAAGGCCATGCCAAGGGCATGTCAAAATGCGTATTTTGGGCCGTAGTGTCCAATGTACATTATGCTGTTATGAATTCATTTGTAGGATTAGATTTGGCACATGTTGTCACATGGGATACAACATGGTCTAGGGACTCAAGGAGTTCGGTTTAGACAGTGTGGAGCAATGAATGAGGGTCCCTCTCACTCTTGTCGCAGAGTGTTTAGAGTTACCTCCACACACAAGTACATCTTGTACTTGAAGGATGTTCTTTTTTCAGACATCCTTAGTTGAGACATATTCCACATGTGGCAAATATGAGTCTCTGGGACTGACACTGGTGCCCCTTATTTCAAATATGTGTCACGACAAAGTCCCTAGGTACTGGTCACATCTGCTTTCTAGACCATTTTCAGCACGACGTATCAGGAGCAATTTCAGTGGCCAAAAATTGTCGGATACTTAGAATGACTTGTTCAGCTACAAGTATTGCTAAACAACCTTATAGATAGTTGTTTATACATATAGCAAGGCTATAAGTTGTTAATGAAAAAGTTTCATTGTCTGTACTAAGAAATGATCAATGTTTCACATTCTATTGTGATTCAAACATTTCAGCAAGGCTTGCAAGAGATTGCAACTGAAAGTACTTACTTTCTTCTCAGAACTATTTACATTCCTTTTTAATGTGTGCTAGGCGCATCACATTTGCCATAAGTATTGGCAAGGATCACCATGGATATACACGTTGAGATCTGTTTCTTGCTAAATGCATGCACACTAGGTGTTATGGGCCCTAGTGTTTAGCAAAGTCTGATTTGGAACGGCATGCATATTCCTCAGGTTGTTGCTTATGAAGCATTTTGCACTCTATGTGCACTATCTCTATGAGATTACTTTTGGGTCTACTAATCACCAATAGAGATCATGGCTCGGTTTGGGTGTTTGTGGATTTTTCAAGTTAACCACAACGGTTATTCCGGACATTGTTGATTCCTCAACAATGTTATACGCTATTGTGATTCCCCGTTTACCAGTCGTCTGGGAAGACTTTTTGTAGACCGTGGAGGAAACACACCTCAGTACTGTCAGTATCCAAGGGGATGGGCAGATTACAAAGTGTAACCTTGGGCTAAAAGGATATGCAAAGTGCGTACATTAGCACCAAGCAATCCAATTAATAAGCATTTATTGCTCTTCTTGGAGTTTACTTACTATTAGTTAACGCATGTTGCGACTAGGTAGTCTCTTCATGTATAAGTCAGGTTCTCAACCTTGAACACTCGTTAGGGTGGGGTTGTTTACTGATGATGAAAATTGGGAACAAGTCAAGGACTTAAACTTGGCTGATGAGTTATGTCAGCAAGTTACTTTCATGGAAAGTGACAAGAGGTACTCTTTTTGGTACATCTTTGTTGTGATAAACTCATTTACCATGCTCATGAGCGTTCTAAATGGAGTCTACACACCATGTTTGGATAGGAACCGGTACCATCATATGGTTACAAATGGACAACAATGTAGAACATCAAGATGTTACTCTTGGTTTCATTGAACCTCCTACTGACCCGGATTCTGCTCAAATGAACCGTTGGATCCATAAGGGATGTTACGGTAGAAGACATTAGTTTTCTTATGAAGCTACCATCACTTCTGTTTTCGCGGACAAAAACGCTTCTCCAAGGGGGGAGTAATGTCAGGACAAGGGTAGGACCAGTCACGGCCAAGGGCCAGGATGGACATGCAGTCAAGGGGGTCCCTATATTTAGCAGGCCAAGGGCCTATATAGGGCATGGTTGGGTGGAGATTAGCATGTTCAGTCCCCATGCCCTTTCACTCAAGAGAGAGTTTTGGACCACAGGTACACCCAAATTATTGATTCAATTGACCTGCAAGAGTAAGTAATGCAAGAGTAAGTACAACCTTGATTGGAAGTTATGAATCACTCACTTCCTTGCAATGTGTTAGCAAATTGACTGTACAAACGTCCACTTGACCAAACATGTAGTCGGACACCATCTTTGTACTCATTTTTTCGAGCTAGTGTAGTGATACTCTGTGTAAATATTAATTTCAGAGTAGCAAGTCGATTCCTTGAGTTATAATTCTGTCATGATATTTGTAAAGGTCCATGTAAGCCAGCCACTGGCTATTTAGAAAGCCTAGTTATAAATGTCAATAACCTTAATGGGAAAGAGAGGCTTATCTTGGAAAAGAAGAGAGCTTTGTTGGACTTCTGCTCAAGCTATGAAGATGCTCCAACTTGTAATCAACTTTATTAATGATTGGGTAATCTGTTTTTTATTCTGAAACTGGCATTGAGTTTCTCTCTCTTTGCTCTTTTATTCAAGTGTAAACATTGTCAGTTTTGTTGTGGTTCACGACTACTCATTTGTGAGACTTAATTACAAATTTGAGTGCTTAAATCACTGTTTTTTAACGTTTTGACCATATGAGAGTGTTCTTAGATCATAGGGCGATTCCTAATATGTTCTGTTGTAATTTTCAAAAAAAATTTCATGATGGATCACAATTTTGGTACCTTGTCGGATTGCAACCAGACTTGGTAAGATAGTGCATCTAGGTGTCCCATACCTCCTCCTAAAGTTTCGTTGCATTTCAAGTCTGTTCGAGTGCCGAAATGGCGTGATGACCTTGAGCTGTGAGAAAGGACATAAGCAGATTTTTCTAATCATTGAGTGGTGGTTTTCTTGTTAAGTTGGTGTGTTTTTTGTTGGGTATCCAAGCCCTTTGCAGTAATGTCTTAGCCCATGGGAATATGGTCTTGTGGCATGCAAGTAACATTAGTGACTAGTGGAGTTTGCATGAGTAAAGGTGTGGTTGATATCACCTTTTAAAAACTATGTAAAGACTTCTTGAATCGAATCATGTGGAGTAGCGTGTTCTGTGTTTTTTCAAGCAGAGTCGATCTCTCTCTTTCTCTCTCCCTCTCTCTGCTGTAGCACACCATGCCACCATAGCCCAAGACACATCACATGGTATCAGAGCTTTGGCCCAAACCTCGGCTCTCGACTCAGCCTCACAGGTATGGCCGCTTGCAAAAGGGGAAACCAGTGTGACGACCTGCAGCATACCAAGCACAAACACTATCAACAAGAGCGCCCTGGCCTGAGCAGCATTTCTCGACACCTCAGCTTCTCCTAATTCGACCTCTACAGGCTACACAGACCGAGTTCTCAACAGCGCTGTCTACAGACGGTTTTTTTTTTTTTTGCCATTCTTGCTTTTTTTCACACTATTATCAAACAGTGGCCACCTTATTTGGTCTTAGGCCGTCAGTCAAGAGGGTCTTCACACCCTGTCATTTGTGCTCTGTGCTCGTAAGTGACTTTGAAGGTTTATGTTCAAGCTGAAGCTGTTGCAAATGGGCTATTGAATGAAGTTCAATCTCACTGCCGGTTCTTCTTGGTTATTTTATGCTACGGATCCACTGATGTGTTAAAAGGTAATTCAAAATTCCATTAACAAAGATCGACGATCATTCTTCACAAGCATAACAAACACGACCAAGCTATTCTTTGCATATTGAATATGGCATCAAAAGTCGACAAGTTCAATGGATCCGGCTTCCACACTTGGCATATCAAAGTTAAAGGCTATTTGATGCGCAAAAACCCATGGAACGTGGTCAAGCCTCTCGCAGCCAACGAATCTGGCACATCCGTTGCAGTTACAATGGCATTATCTGTTGAGCTACAGAGGAAAGACAAACAAGCTTTTGGTATCATTCTAACTTCCTTAGAAGACAATTTTATTCATTATTTGGACGATGTTGATTCTTCAAGTGCTGCCTGGATAGAGTTAGAGAAGCTTTTCGGTGCCAAAGCTAAGTATTCCAAAATGAGTTTAAAAATGGAATTATATTCCATCCGTATGCGTGAAGTTGAAAATATTGCAGCCTTAGCTAATAGACTGAAGAGCATCAAAACACGTTGAAGCCCCTGTGCCAGATGAATACCTTATAGCCGTTAATCTGAATAGTCTCCCTGCAGAATTTTGTCAAATTGTCACTATTTTGAAGGAGAAGGAACCTCTACCTTCTTTGGATGGTATTGTTAACTCATTGCAGGAAGAAGAGAAGCGAGTACCATGAATCAGCTCTTTCATACCAACTGCATATGTAGCCCGTGGTTGCAATTCAACTACCAATTCCACCAGGTCTACTACCAGCACTAGACCTTATGCTACATGTGGACGCAGCAATCATCATACCAAGGATTGTTTCTACAAAAATCCTTGCACCCATTTTGGAAAGACTAATCATCCGTCGGACAAATGCTTTAAGAAGAACAAGCGACAGATTAATATGGTTGAAGGTGATGAAGACGATGTAGCACCAATGCTTCTTGTATAAACTGATGTCCTATAGTTTGTTTTGAGTCTGTCTTTATGTTTCCGTTATGTCAGTTATTTTTCAATAATTGTATGGGTTATAGACACTGCCATAAAATAAAATGGTGTTTGGACGAGTTCTGGTATGTCTCACACTGATGGTTGTTTGAGGGAAGTACACACACACCTATGCTATAGTCAAGGGGGGGACTTCTACATATGGTTTCAGGTGAATGAACTCTGCCATGGTCTATCTATCTCGAGTCCATTGTCAATGGTTTGGGCTTGACGGGGGGGGGGATTGGGTATCCAAGCCCTTTGCAATAATGTCTTAGCCCATGGGAATATGGTCTTGTGGCATGCAGGTAACATTAGTGACTAGTGGAGTTTGCATGAGTAAAGGTGTGGTTGATATCACCTTTTAAAAACTATGTAAAGACTTCTTTAATCAAATCATGTGGAGTAGCGTGTTGTGTGTTTTTTCAAGAAGAGTCGATCTCTCTCTTTCTCTCTCGCTCTCTCTGTTGTAGCACACCATGCCACCATAGCCCAAGACCCATCATTTTCTTGTTAGATTCACTTCTTGAGATTGACAAACTCAAAGAGTCTCCGTGCCCCATCCAAGTCACTTCCCTAAGTATTGGCATCCTAGCTATGCTACAAACGTCTGTTGTGGTGGACCCGCTAACATTGGTGTCGTTGCCGGGGATAAAGATCCTTAAATGGTAGTGACCTATTGCGTATTTATGGCTTTTTTTTTGAAGATTTGTATTTTCATTCCATTTACACCTTTGCAGGCAAAGTAGCTAGACGTCGGTTTTAGTGCTTGGTAGAGTTTAGAAGTCAAAAAATTATTAGATCTATTATCGAGAGGTAAAGAGGGTTTTGAGTGAGATAGCCAAAAGCATTTCATCCTTCAATTTTCTCATTACTTTCATAGTGTTGTACTATTTTTTGTTTCTACTTTATTTCGTACCGTTATGTTTGTTCTTGTTTCATGTTTCATTTCAGTAATTAGAAGTAGGGTAAGTAGAAACTACCCCGATCAAGTTTGGGCTAGAAAATTGAGGAAAAAAAAGAGTGAAATCCACATTTTGGTCGAATTAACCATAACTCTCAAAAACTAAAAATTTGATGGTAGAGATTTAAAAAGTGATCAAAATTCAAAAAATTGTAGATCAAGGACATTAACACTCTCTACAAGTAATCTGGAAAGTCTGGCCAAATTTTGTGGAGAAACATGGATCGCGATCCGTGACCCACAGAGATCATTTTTGTAGAAAAGTGATCAGTGACATTGTGCATCATTCGGATATTTCTCTGATCAAGTTTTCTTGAAAGAAAAACTTAAAAATCACATCAAAATTAGCTTATCGGGCAAAAATAGTAAAATAGGTATTTTATACATAAAATTTGGGATTCTTAACTTTTTGGGATTTATATCAAGAAAGAAGTGAAAAATTGACATCCAAAAAGTGCATGCGTACTACTGACCAAATTTTATGTTCAGATGTGGTGGAACATGGATCGCGATCCATGTCCTCTTGACCATCTGGAGCTTAGATTTGACCAGTAGGTAGCTGATAACTAGTGAAACAACTTTTCCAAAAGAGACCATAGTAAAAAATTACAAAAATTTGATCAAAACACCAAAATTCTGTCAAACAGCAAAGCAGACACCAAATTTTGCTTTTGGTTGCATAACAGTGATTCAAATTCAAAAAGATTTAGGGAAGAGTGTTACTATAATATGAACATTAAGTTGACCACATTTCATGTCAAAATGAGGTCAAACATGGATCGCGATCCATGTACTTCATTATGATCTTTGGTGGAAAATAGTAGGTAACTGATACCATTTTGAATAACTTTCCCAAAAGGTACTATAGCAAAAAAGTTGAAAAAAGTGATCAAAAAAGCCAAAAATGTAACATTCGCAAAACAGTCACAACAGATTGTAGAATTCACTTCACTTTTGGTTGGGCAAAACTGATCCAAATTCAAAAATTCGTGAATGAACAGGTTACAAAGATCATAAGCTATCAGCACACTAAAGATGCCCCTAAGAAACTTTTGGATAGAAACCTTAAAAGTCTATAGCAAAGACCATTATGAATAAAAGTTCCCAAAGAAGCATTGTCAAAAAAGTTCAAAAAGTGAGTCAAAAAAGGTAAAAAACAATTTAAGGTGAAAATCTTAAAATTGACCTAAGGATTGACTTTTGCTTGATGTGAAGTCATCAAAATCACACAAAAACCATATAGCTAACATCAGAAGACCAAGAGCAAGTTGTGTGTCAAGTTTCATCACCTTCTGACACAAAGGTACATGGATCGCAATCCATGCCTCCCTATCACAAAATGATACCAAGCTTACATTATATCTATAGCAAATCGCAAAGAGCTTAGTGGTCTTTTCAAAATTGAATTTGGATATCGAAAACCAAGTAGAAAGCCCAAAACTATCAAGCATTTTTACAAAGTGCAAGACAATGACTTAATTTTCAATCTAGAGGTCCATTTTCAAAAATTTCTTCACACACAATCATAGCACATTGACGCTTTGAGAAGTAGCATTTTTTTCCCACCCTTGAAACATTAAGATGAATGATCACCATGTTAAGGAGAGATTCTCTACTAGTTATTAGATTGGCATATTATCTCGACTATCTTCACAAATTCCTTTACCTCATCAGAAGTTCAACATTTTTGCCAATTGGGTTTGCGTCCATGGCTTAACACTTCCTTATACATGCATGCCAATGCATGTGAATCATCTCTCTTGAGAGATATTCAGTAAAATATCATGCAAACATGCACGACATGACATTTGTTTTCTTTAGTAGATTTTTTAAGTGCATCAAAAAACTATGTATACTTTGATAGTAGGCAATATACACTTTAAAATGGGCCCTTCAGCTGCTACTTCCCAAGCTATGTGCATGCATTCCCAGAACCGAAATCCCAACAATTTACAGCATTTTTAACTTTGCTTTGAAACTTTAATCATTTCATGTAAAAGGAGGGTCCTGTTAAAAAGTGTGTACATAGATACATGTGCTAGCAAAAGTTTCCAAGCATGAACTCACAAAAAATCATAAATCTCAGCTCTTGAGTGTGGGTACCATTAAGAAAGCTGATGCACCCTCAACACCAAATAAAGCCTGTTCTGATCCCCAATGTCTAACAGCATCCCAAACAGTATTCCATACCACATTATCAAGAGAGAAGGGCATTTTCATAATCATTGCTACTGCCTTTTCCAGTAGGCCTGCACGCCCAAGGATGCATACAACACAAGTGTAATGTTTGAGACCAGGAACCAAGCCGTAGTCTTTACTCATAGCTTCAAACAAAAAGAGACACTCAAACAACAGACCTTTGCCACTGCATGCATGTAAAACAATGACAAGGGTAACCAGATCAGGATCAACACCTTCCCCTAGCATTCTAGAAAAAGTCTTGAGAACGCCTTCACTCTTTCCAGCCACTGCATACCCAGTCATTAATGCATTCCAAGAGACAACATCTCGTTCTGTAATCCTGTCAAAAACATCTTGTGCTTTGGCAAGCAATCCCATTTTTGCATATGTGCCGACCACAGTGTTCGCAATGTCCACAGTATCAGTTAAGCCCTGTCGTTCAAGATCTGCAAAAATTTCTTGAGCCTTCAATTCCGCTCCTATGATGGCACAGGCTTTCAAGCTGCAGACAAAGGTGGCGGCACTTGGGGAGATACCCTCTAGCTGCATCTCTTCCAAGCACGTTAGGGCTTCCTCACCACGCATTTGTTCAACATAACTTGCAATGAGCACCGTCCATGAAACCACGTCATGAAAAAAAAACCTATTAAACAATTTCTGAGTTACAGCAAACAAGCCACATTTAGCGTACATATTGATCAAAGTGTTCCCTATGGTAGGATCTTTCTCCAGCATCCCTTGTCTCTCTAACTCAGAATGTATTTTCTGGCCCTCTACTTTGGCACCTATGCTTCCACAAGCTTTTAAACTGCAAAGAATAGCTACAGCATCTGGTATAAACTCACTATCCTGCTGCTCCACAATCTGATTAAGTATTTCCTCACTTTGTCCATATTCAGTGTAACCTACCAATAGTGATGTCTTTGAAACTACATCATGAACACAAAGGTTACTGTAAATCTCTTGAGCCATCGCAAACAAGCCACATTTGGCATACATATTGATTAAGGTGTTACCTAGCATATGGTC
The DNA here is from genome assembly GCF_014529385.1 of Adiantum capillus-veneris. Lineage (NCBI taxonomy): Eukaryota > Viridiplantae > Streptophyta > Polypodiopsida > Polypodiales > Pteridaceae > Adiantum > Adiantum capillus-veneris. Next base: position 117,961 of record NC_140943.1, read on the forward strand.
CCACTCCACAAGTCCTTGCCTTTCAAGCTCAGCATGAATTTGCCAGCCAGTGCCTATGGCATGAATGTCGGCACAAGCTTTTAAAGACAACATATATGTCACATTATCTGGAGAGACACCCTTAAACTGCATTTCCTTGAGGCAATCAAGTGCTTCTTTACCATAGCCACGCTCTGCATACCCTGCAATCAATGCGTTCCAAGCAGCTACATTTCTCACTTGAAGCTTTTCACAGGTTCTATGTGCCACAGTAAGCAAGCCACATCGAGCATACATGTCAACCACGATGTTTCCGACAAAAAAATTCTCTTCCAGCAATCCTAACTTCTCGATTTCGATATGTAAATGCAGACCTTTCTCTGCAGCCCTAATACTGCCACATGCTTTCAAGCAACAAATTAATGAAACATCATTGGGAAAGAAACCATCAAGTTGCATTTGTTCCAAACAAGTGAGTGCTTCCTTGCCAAGCCCATGGTCAGCGTAACCAGCAATCAACGTGGTCCATGAGACTACGTCTTTAGTTGAAAGACTATCAAAAACTTGGCATGCTAAGGTAAGCCAACCACATTTCGCATATATGTCTATCAAGCTATTGCGAACAGCAAGGTCTCTCATTAACAGTCCATGTCTTGCAATCTCAGCATGTACAGTCCTTCCCTCGTCTATGTCTCCCAAGATACTGCAGGCCTTCAGGGCACAAACAAAAGTAACTGCATCAGGACGGATACCTTCAAGTTGCATCTGTTTGAAACACCCAAGTGCTTCCTTGCCATATCCAAAGTCTGTATACCCTGTGATAAGTATGTTCCACAAGACTACATTTCGGGAAGGCAGTCTCTCAAAGAATTGTTGTGCCATGGAAAGAAATTCACACTTGGTATACATGTCAAGCAAAGCCATGCTAACAACAATGTCTCTATGCAATAATCCCCGCCTTTCAATCTCACAATGTAACTCCTGGCCTTTGTCTATCGCTCCTATACAGCCGCAAGCTTTTAAACTGCATATAAAGGTGACAGCATTTGGGAGGACACCACCCACTTGCATCTTTTCAAAATACTCAAGCGCTTTCTCACCATGCCCATGTTCTGCATATCCTGTAATGAGAGCGGTCCAAGAGACCACATTTTTCTTTACAAGCTTGTCAAACACTTCTTGTGCTTTACCAATCAATCCACATTTACCATACATAACAAGTAGTGCACTGCCAACATGAATGTTGTGGTCTGATAAATTCAACCTATCAACAACAGAGTGTACCTCAAGACCTACAGTCACATTCTTTAGCTTTGCACAAGCTTTTAAAACAGCTACAATAGCGTGCGCACTTGGGTGAGCAAGGTCTATATCAGAACCATTTTGATGATACAATTCCAGAGCATCTTGTGGTCTTTCACAATTAACATAGGCGAATATCAATGAGCTCCAGGATCTTTCCTTCCTGCACAAAAGCCTGTCAAAAACCCATCGTGCATCTTTCACTAAGGCCCAATGCGCCAAGCTTGTGACAAGTTCATTGCCTAACAATGAGGCTCCTTCAAGCCCACATTTGGCGACATAGATATGCAGCCGCAAGGTGAGTGCTTGGCTTCGTGATCTGCACTGCTGCAAGATGCTTGCTAATTCTTCCACAGAAGGTTTAGGCAACATGCTACGAACAGGGAACTCTCAAACCCCTTTCTTTTTCCTCTTTCTTTTCTTCGTCTTCTTCTGGGGCTTTTGGATTTTGCAGTGTGTCCTCATCCCCCTCTCTCCCATGAAAGCTGATGAACACATTCCGCCCTGGGAGCGACGCTGTTCCATAGTGGAGCCGCTCGGGAATGCTCTCTCTTTTATACTCGCTCACGTGGCGGCACTTTTAGTGGTTACGAACCAATGCAAGGGCCATGGGATCAACCATGCGGCGTGCTCCACTATGCATTTCGAGCGGGAAACGAGCCTTGGAACTAAGTGACACCTACATTTAATGTGAGGTCCTCACCTCACCGTCTTAGACAGCGATTCTGATGGTAAACTTGATGGCCACTAGATCTACAGTGAAAGCAAACAAAGTGGTTTATGGTTTATTTAGCGGACGATCTTTCATCTCATAAAGTGAGTCGAGTTTGAGCCTACTAGCATCGAGATTTAGTTTCACCCCGCAGGGAAAGCGTGATTAACTTATCTATCGATCTTAAGACCCACCTTTCAAGAGGAGATAAATCTCGAGTACCTTTTTTCCCATGTTTCAGTGGCATGTACACTTGAGACTTCGCCGCTCTAGGGACAATGAGTAATACTAGTGTCGATTTAAACACTATGGGGACGGAAAGTTCCCGACTAATCGGGACCACCCTTCTCATAGGCCTTGGCAACTTGAGTCAAGCCCCCACTTTCCACCCCATACTAACACTTCCTTTTTGTTATCTAATCACTACCACACATGGTTGTTTAACACATAAGTTCATTGATTAGTTTCCGATTCACAAGTTCCTTAATGCGGCCCTTCAACCAGTATTGCAAAGCGGCACCAAAACAGTAATTCTAGTAAAAATTCTACTCAAAATTATTCATTAAAATTCCAATGTTCTCGAGGTACAACATCCCCCCTCCAGCGAGAGTTTACTCCTCCCGTTGTCGCCTAGCTGCCTATACATTTAGGTATGTCCACCGCATAGAAAGCACGACATGGACATTCCCACCACATAGAAAGCAAGACGTGGGTTCCTACCGCTTAACCAGCAAGACGTGGGTATCCACCGCTTAACCAGCAGACGTGGATTCAAGAGCCCTTAACCAAGAACTCTGTCCCCTGTGATCAGTAGGGGGTTCGGACTAGTATCAACATTGGAAATAGAATGAACATGTCGAGCTAAATTTTTCCTAGCATACATTCTTTCCTATTTCAAACAGTATATCCATCAACCATTCTTTCCTACTTAGACTTTAATATACAATTGAATTCAAATGCCGAGGTTTCCGTCGGATTTCTCCAACATGTTTAGGGATATGTTCTTTCCTAACTTATCGTATGCAATGTTAAATTAAACGACTTGAATAAAAATGTGACCTACCTCCTCCATTTCCTCGTCATTGGCCCCTGAGATGGCCGGTACTTGGTAGTCCATGGGAGCTTTTTCTTTCCCATTCACATTGCTTGTTCCGCCTTGCGGTCGTGGGAACCACCGAAGCGAGTTCTCTTTATCGGGGCCATTTTATACTCACTACTTAATTGACAAACTTGGAGACAAGAACTAATGTCCGAGAGTACCATAACAATCAAGATGACAGATTAGAATCACTGAACAATTCATTCTATACGAAGGGTTAGATCTCCTTCAAGACATACTATTTTATGGATAGTACCTTACTTGCCCTGTGGGAATTGGCTCTAAAGTTAATTACTTGGCCTATGTAATTAGGAATTTTAGAATTTTACTAATTAAATTACTAGAGGGGTGAATTAGACATGCTCAATCACCTTCCTAATGTAAGTAGATACAGAAATACCGTATGCATAGGTGAGAAGAAAATTCCTTTCCTAGTGGATTGTTAACGGATTAATTTCCCTTAATTACTTCCTAACAGATTGAATCTAATTTAGCTACTCAAATATTGTGTGGTAATAGGATGAAAATGACCAATTCCACATCATTACCGGCTTGACAATTATTTACTATGATGACTAGCGGGAGATTTCTTCTTACTAATCAAGCATTAATCTATGATTAAGAGAGATTAATTGCTTGCATAATTAACAATTGGATGATGATTAGGTAATAGACTAATGATATGAAGAATTAGAGAGCAGCTATTGAGAAATATAGCTATGATTAAGAAGAATAGTTGCGAGATTAAGAGAATGGTGGAGATATTTGCAGCAAAACATAAATTAAATCGATATTACCGTGATTAGGGGCTGAAATCCACTCGAATTTCTAATCCAATGGAGTTCTCAAGACGAGAATCGGGCAGCACTTCCCTCCTTTGCTTCTTCTCCAAAAAATATGTGTGCCGGCAGCACCTCCCCAAGGTGTGTATAAGTGTGTGTGTGTGTGTGTGTGTACTGAGTGGGTGTGTGAGCATGTGTGTGTGTGTGTATGTGTGTGTGTGTGTGTGAGCACACTCTTAAATAGGCCTCTCCATGATGAAAATTGAACCTAGCTGCTATAAGCATTTGATGAGCACTCACTTCATGAATGGCAAGTCTAGTTACATGCCTACCAAGTGTCCAGTTAGCTAGTCTAACTGACTCTCACACTCACTCTCAAACTTGGAAACTCTCCCACAACTCCCAAAAGAACAAAGGGCGTCCCCTAGCTGCTAAAGCAGGCTCTGAGTGGCCTGGAACCTCTTCCCACATAACCTCGAGCCCCGGTGCCTCCCCGCACAACCTTAGGAAGATTTGGTTTTATGCTAAAACGGGCCATACGAGTCGGAATATAATGCCGTAAATTGCTATACTAAGCTCTAACTAAGGTGTATCTGTCCGAGTACCTACCATATTTAGTAGCCCTCGGGGTCCGAAAATGCATTTTTTTCAATTTCGAGGTACGGGTGCAGTTTTTCGAGAGAGTCAAAACTAGATGGGTCGGGTGACCAACTTACTTTTTTTGGAATTTTTTCACAAAAATTATTTTAATTCACTTTTAGAAGCTTTATAACATTCTAAACATCATGGCACCGACAGAATTTGGAAAGCTGCTAAAAATAGTAACTTTTTCCATTATGATTGTTTCATGGTACAATGGTGTTCTTTTAGCTCGGGGTCGGAATCCTTAAATCCTCTCCAACGTGAAAAATTTGAGATGTCCTCATCTCAAGAATACATCTGGGTAAATTTTATGCTAACTACTTAGGTACATATATCCCTTGTCGAAAGTAAAGTCATCCTTTGCTAATAGAATGGTCTTTAGCTTTATGCATCTTATTCTACTGAACTTTGATGAGATCCTGGTGCTTGAATTATTGCTCACTAGGATTAGTAGTTGCAGCATACAAAACTGCTCTCTCTTCAGCTTCGTCACCCACAGTTGGTTGTCTCACTGCGGCATTAGTGAAAGCTCCGCTTCCTTGTCCTATGTTTCCTCTTCCTCGGCCTCCTCTTCCGTTTGGTTGACTTTGCCTGTTGGACGTTCAGAGGTACATTATTAGCACCGGATGTTTGGGAAATCCTTTTTGGACATCGTCTTTTGTAATGTCCATACTCCTGGCACTCAAAGCATCTTATATTGGAAAACTCGGTAGCTGTCGTAGTAGCTACTACCGGACGATGGTCGTATGCAGGGTTGATTGGTTTGTTACTCCAGTTATCTGTCCTGGCCCTCTTTGGCAAATAGTATTGACTATCTTGGGTCGTCTTCTGAATCTCTTTAGCTAACGGTTTGGCCCTTAGCAAGGCGTCTTGCAGAGTTGCTGGCCTGAGAGCTTCTAGTCAATTGTTCAAGGGGTTGATGAGTCCTTGGCAGAACCGTGCTACTTGCTGTTCCAATGTCATCCTAGGAGCATATCTCCGAAGAGTGACAAACTTTGCATAATACTCTTCGACAGATGAAGTCAGCTGCCGAAGTGAAAAGAACTCGTTCATCTTCAAGGTTTTATAGGCGGGTGGTAAGTATCGCTCCATCACAGCATCCTTGATGTCTTTCCATGACTGGGAAGATCCCTTGATATCCAAGTCCTTGCAATGTTGTTTCCACCAGATCTTGGCATCGCCAGACAAGCGGAACATTGCAAGCATGGTTTGATTCACGGGTTAGGTTCTCACAGCTTCGAAATAGTCGTCCAGAGCCTCCATCCATACTTCCGCATCTCTCTCCACAGTAACCTTTCGCCTTTAAAGGTTGGAGGCTGAGCTTGCTTAAGGAGAAGCTTTTTCTCCTGAACGGCGGTATATAGCACAGTAGATGGTACCTATCCAATGGTATAAAACTCATTACTATAGCACTCTTCTCAAATGAACCTAGGCTTTTCCATACTCAAGAAAAATTTTAACTTTTTGGGCTTAACCAGCCTACTTAATCTGTACAACTATCACAAAGGATTTAACCATCCCACCATTAGTTTAAATTCCATTGAATACATCCAAAATTGTCCGATAAATAATGGTAAAAACTTTACTCCAGATCTTTGATCCATAGCTATAACTTTATGTGCATCAACAGGCTACCCGTCCGTAGCACTAGTCGCACAAACGACTTCTAAAAAAAACATCATGTGGACCCCACTGAATCCCAACAAGCTCAATGAGTAAAACTCTTTAACATCACTCAGGACACAATCCACTAGACAAATACAATGTCATTATTTTGGGAAACATCATGCTCAAGCTTTGAGTACGAGCTATCCTATTATCTCTTATTTTTTAAAATTTCAAACAACATCATTTTGCAGTTCGTAAACCTAGGCTCCGATACCAGATGTGAGGCCCCCACCCCGCCGTCTCAGACAACGGTTCTGATGGTAAACCTAGTGGCCACTAGATCTATAGTGGAAGCAAACAAAGTGATTTATGGTTCATCTAGCAAACGATCTCTCATCACAAAGTGAGTCGAGTTTGAGCCTACTAGCATTGAGATCTAGTTCCACCCCACAGGGGAAGCGTGATTAACTTATCTATCGATCCTAAGACCCACCATCCAAGAGGAGAGAAATCTCGAGTGCCTTTTTTCCCATGTTTTAGTGGCACGTACACTTGAGACTCCGCCGCTCTAGGGGCAATGAGTAATACTAGTGTCGATTTAAGCACTATGGCGACGGAGAATTCCCGACTAATCGGGACCACCCTTCTCATAGGCCTTGGCAACCTGATCCAAGCCCCCACTTTCCACCCCATACTAACACTTCCTTTTTGTTATCTAATCACTACCACACATGGTTGTTCAACACATAAGTTCATTGATTAGTTTCCGATTCACAAGTTCCTTAATACAACCCTTCAACCAGTATTGCAAAGCGGCACCAAGACAGTAATTCTAGTAAAAATTCTACTCAAACTTATTCATTAAAATTCCAATGTTCTGGAGGTACAACATCCCCCCTCCAACGAGAGTTTACTCCTCCCGTTGTCGCCTAGCTGCTTATACAACTAGGTATGTCCACCGCATAGAAAGCACGACATGGACATTCCCACCGCATAGAAAGCAAGTCGTGGGTTCCCACCGCTTAACCAGCAAGACGTGGGTATCCACCGCTTAACCAGCAGACGTGGATTCAAGAGCCCTTAACCAGGAACTCTGCCCCCTGTGATCAGTAGGGGGTTCGAAATAGTATCAACATTGGAAATAGAATGAACATGCCAAGCTAAATTTTCCCTAGCAGACATTCTTTCCTATTTCAAACGGTATATCCGTCAACCATTCTTTCCTACTTAGACTTTAATATACAATTGAATTCAAATGCCGAGGTTTCCGTTGGATTTCTCCAACATGTTTAGGGATATGTTCTTTCCTAACTTATCGTATGCAATGTTAATTAAATTAAACGACTTTAATAAAAATGTGACCTACCTCCTCCATTTCCTCGTCATTGGCCCCTGAGATGGCCGGTACTTGGTCGTCCATGGGAGCTTTTTCTTTCTCATTCACGTTGCTTGTTCCGCCTTGCGGTCGTGGGAACCAACGAAGCGAGTTCTCTTTACCGGGGCCATTTTATACTCACTACTTAATTGACAAACTTGGAGAAAAGAACTAATGTCCGAGAGTACCATAACAATCAAGATGACAGATTAGAATCACTGAACAATTCATTCTATACTAAGGGTTAGATCTCCTTCAAGACATACTATTTTATGGATAGTACCTTACTTTCCCTGTGGGAATTGGCTCTAAAGTTAATTACTTGGCCTAGGTAATTAGGAATTTCAAAATTTTACTAATTAAATTACTAGAGGGGTGAATTAGACATGCTCAATCACCTTCCTAATGTAAGTAGATACAGAAATACCGTATGCATAGGTGAGAGGAAAATTCCCTTCCTAGCGGATTAATGACGGATTAATTTCCCTTAATTACTTCCTAACAAATTGAGTCTAATTTAGCTACTCAAACATTGTGTGGTAATAGGATGAAAATGACCAATTCCACATCATTACCGGCTTGATAATTATTTACTATGATGACTAGCGGGAGATTTCTTCTTACTAATCAAGCATTAATCTATGATTAGGAGAGATTAATTGCTTCCATAATTAACAATTGAATGATGATCAGGTAATAGACTAATGATATGGAGAATTAGAGAGCAGCTATTGAGAAATATAGCTATGATTAAGCAGAATAGTTGCGAGATTAAGAGAATGGTGGAGAGATTTGCATCAAAACATAAATTAAATCGATATTACCGTGATTAGGGGCTGAAATCCACTTGAATTTATGATCCAATGGAGTTCTCAAGACGAGAATCGGGCAGCACTTCCCTCCTTTGATTCTTCTCCAAAAACTATGTGTGCCGGCAGCACCTCCCCAAGGTGTGTGTAAGTGTGTGTGTGTGTGTGTGTGTGTGTACTGAGTGGGTGTCTGAGCATGTGTGTGTGTTTGTGAGCACACTCTTAAATAGGCCTCTCCATGCTGAAAATCGAACCTAGTTGCTACAAGCATCTGAATGAGCACTAACTTCATGTATGGCAAGTCTAGTTACATGCCTACCAAGTGTTCAGTTAGCTAGTCTAACTGACTCTCACACTCACTCTCAAGCTTGGAAACTCTCCCACAACTCCCAAAAGAACAGAGGGCGCCCCCTAGTTGCTAAAGTAGGCTATGAGTGGCCTGGAACCTGTTCCCACACAGCCTCGAGCCCCAGTGCCTCCCCGCACAACCTTAGGAAATTTTGGTTTTAGGCTAAAACATGCCATACGAGTCGGAAATTAATGCCGTAAATTGCTATACTAAGCTCTAACTAAGGTGTATCTGTCCGAGTACCTGCCATATTTGGTAGCCCTCGGGGTCCGAAAATGCATTTTTTTCAATTTCGGGATACGGGTGCAGTTTTTCGAGAGAGTCAAAACTAGACAGGTCGAGTGACCAAAAACTTACTATTTTTGGAAATTTTCCACAAAAATTATTTTAATTCACTTTTGGAAGCTTTATAACATTCTAAACATCATGGCACCGACATAATTTGAAAAACTGCTAAAAATAGTAACTTTTTCCATTATGATTGTTTCATGGTACAATGGTGTTCTTTTAGCTCGGGGTCGGAGACCTTACATTTAACGCCCGGGGTGTGTGTGTGTGTGTGTGTGTGTGTGTGTGTGTGTGTGTGTGTGTGTGTGTGTGTGTGTGTGTGTAATGGGATTGACGATCGGGGTTGGGGGCCGGAATCTCAGAGCGCACGAAAAACAGCTACGCAAAAAACGAGGCGCACTAAACTTGGCAACAGGAAAAACAAGGCGCAGCATCGCGATTTGAATCCGTTGTCGGGGGATTTTATGTTCACGAGTTGAGCCGGATCAGGATCGGGCTATTTGTTGTAGGAAACAACGAGAGAGAGATACACAACACAAGAGAATTTGATACAAAAGACACCTTAGAAACATTAAATTATACTAATGAACTTAAAAGCTGAATACAAAGACTTGACCGTTGCAATAGGCCCACTGTGCTCTTAAAGCTGTCAAGATCTTGAGCAGAAGCATGAACACCAAAGCCTTACTTGCTTCAGTTCCCTTCCCTTGCTCTTCCCAACCACCTTTAATGTTGTTGGGCTTGCTTTCAGTGTTACTCTTACTTGCTTATGCACTCGGCAACAAGTGGTACCGATTCTCGTCTCTAATAGTGCCTCCTATCAGCTCCACCTTGAGGTACCGCCCTTTAACCAGCTGGTGGCCCTTTGTTACGAGACTGGGCACCCTCCTGTTGTAGTGGTTAGCTGCAATTGGGATAGCTGGCATAATGGTTAATTATGTGCTGTCTATTTATTTTACTAATTGAGTTGATGATGATTTTGTAGAGTGGAATGCGGGGAGTTGATGAAGAGGCGACGACAATTACTCTTGGCCATTTTATATTTGCACAGTATCTTAGAAAATCATTTCAATAAGCCACTATGGCTCTGTAAATAGTTGTAGTGGGAACTTCCCTTATGGGTCATGCAAGAACTAATGAGCTTCACTCATTTACAAAAGTGAAGTGGTTGTAAAAAGAGGGGCCTCAATTTTTGGCACCTTAAGCTCAAAATAATATATTAAATACCAACTCCACAAGAGAGGTGCCGTGGAGTTTGGGGCTAGATTTAGGCCTCTCTCTTGCAGATTCTCTTCTCTACTCTCTTAAGCTATGGTTATTTGCTGTGTACTCTTTAATCTATTCTCCATCTCTTACACATCTCTTACAAGCATGTCTATGTCAATTCTATGTTTACTGTGTGTGTGTGTGTGTGTGTGTGCGCGTGTGTGTGTGTCATAGTATAGGTGAGTGTGTGTGCTTGGAAATTGGAAGAAGAGGTGGACAAGTTGATGGTGATTGCTTGGAAGCTTGTGTTGAATATTTTAAGCGGTTGATCTCCCCCTCTTCTCCCAACAGTGGTATCAGAGCCTCAAGTTCGAGGATAAATCGACACCAGATTTCAATTTTAAGAAGGAGTTCCTGTAATCGACAAAATCCCAATTGCAATTCATCGACCTTGCAATTCAAGGATTCAAGGACTTGTGGAAATTCAAAGTATAATTGATCGAATTTGCAGAAGAAAACTCGACTGTTAATTGGTGGATATTCGGCCACTGATTTCCAATTCGGCTTCATAACGACCCAAAATATGGTATGTCGAGTGTCCACTTTCAATTTTAATGCATAATCATTGCGGATTGTGAAGGCAAGAAGAAAGCAGAAAAGCTTGGAGAGTCGGGAAATTCTTGATTTCGAAAAGCTAGTTGCAATCGAGCAATTACTTTGTCATATGGACGGTATCGAAAAGCTTCGTTACAGAGGAAAGAGAGACGGATTGAAGGAGAGAGGAGGAAATAAAAGCTTGTCACGGAAACTCGAAGATTGAGGGAAAGTAAGAAGACGCGAGCCAATAAGGGGGCAAGTTTAGCTCAAAACCAACAATTTTTGGCTCTCAACATTACTGCCGAGTCCTCGTGGGAAGCAACGCCTACAGCCAAAAAAGCTCCTCTGTCGACTTGCTTGAAACCTGTCAAACTTGCCCTTAAACTGGTCGCCCAGGGGGCGTGTACACTTGGTCCTTCTTGCTCGCGGGCCGAGAAGCCTACTACAGGCAGTAGCAAACCCTGCAAGCCCTCGCGATGTCGGCAGCCCTGACTGCACGCCACCATGCATTAGGAGTACACACTTTAATCCAAAAGTGTGGCTTAAAGCATTAAAGCAATTTATTTTTGGCCGGCCGCCCACTGCAAAAAAAAAAAAACTTACAAGCCTTACTATTTAAAGCTTGGTCGCCCATTGTTCCTCCTCAGCCTCCCACTGCAGCATATGGTCCCGTTTCAAAATAAACCTTCAAATTCATTTAACCCAAGCCTCTAAAGGCTTTCCAATTTAATTGTGGCCATTTCAACTTAAGTATTAAGTTGGCCCCTTTTATTAAGGACTCGGCACACTTCTATAATCACTTGGTCGGTCTCCACCAACCCAAATCAACAATAAGTCACCGACTCTATTAAAACCAGTTCGACTGACTCCCTTGGCCGCACAAGCTTTCTATTTCGTTGTTCAAAGGGGAATATTGGCCGTCCATTCTTCGCCGAACATCTTCGACAACCTTTGGGGTGAAAGTTAAAATTATCACTATCTTTTGGGATAAGGAGACCGCACGCTACAAAATTCAACTGGCTCGGTAAAGCACTGTCGGACTGTCTACTTCTCTGGCAATTTCCTAGCACATCACCATTCCGGACTGGACGCCACCGCTACTTTTCAGCTAAGTACATTACGTTTCTATTATTTATTTTACTTTTATTCCGCATATTGCATCTGTGAATATCACCAAATAACCTTTTTTAAGCATTACCATTTAAGTATTTATTTAAAAAAATAAAAAAATAAAAAAAGAGCACACAGTCATGGCACACCTTCCTCAGGCACCCACGATTGCAGAGCAACTTCAAAATTTGCAACAGTCACTCACATATGAACGCATGCAAAGGCAAGAACTTGAAGATAAATTATTGCATTCTGTACGCACCGAATCTGCACCGGCACCCAAGAAAAACAAAATTAGCAGAAAATCCTTCACTTTCAAAGATTTCTATGGCACTAAAGATGCTAGCATGGGTTAGTCAACTAGATGACTATTTTCATGATGAAGACTTTCCCGAGCGTGAAATGGTAAAGTGTGCATCAAATCATCTCACTAGCAGTGCTGCATTGTGGTGGAATGCCACCAAACAACATGGAAGAAGACCACACACCTGGAATGCATTTAAAAAAGTGTTTTTACCCCAATTTTTGCCCACACAGTACAAAGCTAAAGCACGACATCAATGGGATTTAATTCGACAGGGTAGAAATGAAGATGTACAGTGTTACACTGACCGTTTTTGGAATTGTCTAATTCAATTGCAAGCTATTGAACATGTTAGTCGCAGGAAACTGAACCGAAAGTACATATCAGGCTTGGCACTACAAATTAGTGTTGAGGTAGATATGTTCGAACCAGATTCTCTGTCAAAGGCCATTAATTTGGCTCTCAACGCAGAAAAGAAGAAAGGTGGACATTCCTCTCACATTGATCAATCTGCTAACACTAACCGCAACAAGAGACCTCCTTTCTCTCCTAACTTTGACAAAAGCAAACACCAAAGCCATACTTTTTTCAAAAGACGTAGATTTAACAATCCTCCTACAACTGCTCAACCTCATACGAGCAACAACAACAACAACACCCAGCAAGGAGGCAACCAACATCCTTTCAACCAGCGTTCTCCTCCAAATTCTAATGGTAACAAAAAGGTGAAGTGTTTTAAATGCTTTCAGTATGGTCACTATGCACATAAGTGCCCAAATGGTCATGCTAAGGGCAATGGTCAATCCAATGGCCATTCAAATGGAGTCAACAGGAATGGAGTCAATAGGAATTCAAGTAAAAAACCCTTCAACAACAACCGCCCCAACGGAGCTACTCTTAACCTCATCGAAGATGCTACACCCGACGACAATGAAGTGGAAGTTAACTACGGTGAGGGATATGATCCTGATTATGATAACGATGACAACCCATCCTCAGGTACTCCTATATCTCCCCACACTTTGTTTAAAGTGCAAGGCATTGTTAAGGGTAAAAATGTCACCATTCTGTTAGATGATGGTAGTAGCCATGATTTCATTTCCACACGTTTAGCACATCAACTATCACTCTCTGAAATCTCATCACCTCACAAGGTCAAAACTATTTTTAATAATCAACGTTTTAATTGTAAAACTCAAGTCACTGTTGAATTTTGCATTGGTGAATTCACACAAGCACATACATTTTTGGTAGCACCATTGCATAGTCTTGATATGATTTTGGGAATGCCATTTCGTCATGAATTTGACCCGTTGATTAATTATCAAACACGTACAATGTCTCTCACTCATAATAATAAAAATTTCTCCATCCAAGCAACACTGACACATCAAAAATTTCCACTCCTCTCTCAACGTTAAAAATTTCAACGTTTTTTTTAATAATCAACGTTTTAATTGTAAAAATCAAGTCACTGTTGAAGTTTGCATTGGTGAATTCACACAAGCACATACATTTTTGGTAGCACCATTGCATGGTCTTGATATGATTTTGGGAATGCCATTTCGTCATGAATTTGACCCGTTGATTAATTATCAAACACGTACAATATCTCTCACTCATAATAATAAAAATTTCTCCATCCAAGCAACACTGGCACATCAAAAATTTCCACTCCTCTCTCACACTCAAGCCAAACGAGCAATTCGAAAACAGGGGAAAACATATCTAGTCTTGGTAAATCAAATTTCTGCTGAAATGGAAACTTCACATAACTCCACCCATGATGAATTTCTCTCACAATTTAAAGATTGTTTCATGCATGATCTGCCACCTGGAATTCCACCATCACGTCCAGAAGACCACAAAATTGACATCATACCGGGTAGTGAACCTCCTTGTAGAGCACCTTATCGTGTAAATCCTACCGCACACAGGGAAATACAAACTCAAATCACTGATTTACTTGACCGAGGCCTAATCCGACCTAGTAGTTCACCATACGGAGCTCCAGTACTTCTTGTCAAGAAGAAAAATGGAACCTTTCGTATGTGTATCGACTACAGGGATTTAAACAAGATCACCATTAAGAATAGGTTTCCTATTCCTAGAGTGGATGATCTACTAGACAAACTGAAAGGGGCAAACATCTTTAGCAAAATTGACCTTACATCAGGGTATCACCAAGTCAAAATGTTTGAACATGATGTCTACAAAACTGCTTTCAGAACACAAACTGGACACTATGAATTTCTTGTCATGCCATTTGGTTTGACAAATGCACTAGCTACATTCACACGCATGATGAATCAAATTTTCATTGACCATCAAGATTTTGTGATTGTATTTTTTGATGACATTTTGGTATTCAGTAAATCTGAAGAAGAGCATAAACAACATTTAACACGCGTATTCGATTTGCTTGCACAAAATCACTTGTATTTGAATCCTAAAAAGAGTTCATTTTTTCAATCTGAAATCGAATATTTGGGACACATTGTATCGGGTAAGGGAATACATGTCGATCCAAAGAAAATTGAAGCCATTCAATCATGGCCTAAACCGAAATACTTGCATGAGCATCTTTTATTAGTCTTTGTAGCTATTACAGAAAATTTGTTCGTAATTTTGCTTACAAATCACATTATTTGACGCTCTTGTTGAAGAAAAATACGCTTATGAGTGGACCGATTTGCAAGAAAGCTCATTTAATGCACTTAAACATGCTTTGACTAATGCACCTGTATTGCAATTGCCTGATTTTGAAAGACCATTCTTTGTGGTGGTCACTGATGCTAGTGGTAAAGATATCGGTGCAGTCCTTATGCAAGATAACCATCCAATTGCTTTCGAAAGTCTTAAATTCAAACCGTCAGAAACAAAGTTCAGTACTTATGATAAAGAGTTGACTGCTGTGGTACATGCATTGAAAATTTGGAAACATTATGTAATGGGTACTGACTTGATCATTAAAACTGATCAACAAAGTATCAAATATTTACTAATTTCTCAGCCCTTAATAGATGATAGACATATTAAGTGGGCCGCTTTTATTCAAAGTTTTTAGCCCAACATTCAATACCAACCTGGTAAAGAAAACGTTGTAGCTGATGCTTTGAGTAGAAGACCCTCACTTAATCATCTATCAACCATTACGGGAACTTCATTTGACACTATGCCTGACACTTATGTACATGATGATGACTTTAAAACGACATGGTTGCACATGCTTGATAATTCTGTACACACATTTCTTGAATACACTATTCAAGAAAACTTCCTTTATTTCAAACAAAACTTGTGTGTGACTAAACCTTTCCGTACATTAATTATTGAAGAATTGCACAAACCACCTTATGCTGGACATAGACGATTTGCTGCAACTTTTCAAAATTTATGTCGTGATTTCTATTGGCCTACTATGAGAATGGATGTTAAACAGTATGTTTCAATTTGTTTGATTTTTCAAAAAATCAAAGCAGCTACTACAGGTAAAAAATTGGGACTTTTACACCTCTCCCCATTCCTGAAAGACCTTGGGAACATATTTCAATGGATTTTATTACTGGTTTCCCACTCACAACGCACAAACATGACATGATATGGACTATTATTGATCGTTTCTCTAAACAAGCGTATTTTGTTCCGTGTAAGAAAACACTCACAACACATCAAGCTGCACTTTTCTTAAGACTGTTTTCCCACATCATGGTTTGCCTAAAGTGATTATTTTTGATCGAGAATCAAAATTTTGTAGTGCTTTTTGGACTACTGTGTTTGAAAATCTTGGCACTACACTTGACTTCACTTCTGCATTTCATCCTGAATCTAATGGCCAAACCGAAGTCACCAACCGCACTATTATTCCGCCGCTGATGATTTCACTACTGACTTTCATGATATTTATGCAAGTGTGCATTCTTCCATGAAACACTCTCAAGAACTTTACACCAAGCATGCTAACAAGCACCACAAGGCACACCAATTCAAAGAAGGTGATCATGTTTTACTTCGCATCGAAAAATGAAGGATCAAAAGTGTTGATACTAATGTCTTTGTTAAGCTTGCTCCTCGTTTTTATGGACCTTTCAAAATTTTAGTTGTCATTAATGATGTTTCTTTTCGTTTAGAACTACCTGCACATTGGCACATTCACAATGCCTTTCACATTAGTCTTTCATGCCCATTCCAAGGACCCCTACCTACACACCACATTTATGAAGACCCACCTTCACTTGTAGACCAAGAAGAGCAACTCATCCCTGATAAAATAGTTGACCATGAGACCACCACTACATGCACTGGAATGGTTTATAACCGTTACCTTTTGACTTTCAAGGGCCACTCTAGAGAGGATGCCAAATGGATGCCTGAAAAGTTTTTTCTCAACTTTCCTGACCTTCTCCACACTTTTCATCACTCATGGTCCAATTGATTTCTCTATTGCGAAACTGAGGACAGTTGCTATCCCTGGTGGGAGGGATGTTACGAGACTGGGCACCCTCCTGTTGTAGTGGTTAGCTACAATTGGGATAGATGGCGTAATGGTTAATTATGTGATGTCTATTTATTTTTCTAATTGAGTTAATGATGTGCGGGGAGTTGATGAAGAGGCAACGGCGATTACTTTTGGCCATTTTATATTTGCACAGTATCGTAGAACATCATTTCAATTAGCCACTATGGCTCTGTAAATAGTTGTAGTGGGAACTCCCCTTATGGGTCATGTAAGAACTAATGAGCTTCACTCAATTACAAAAGTGAAGAGGTTGTAAAAAGAGGGGCCTCAATTTTTGGCACCTTAAACTCAAAATAATATATTAAATACCAACTCCACAAGAGAGGTGCCGTGGAGTTTGGGGTTAGATTTAGGCCTTTCTCTTGCAGATTCTCTTCTCTACTCTCTTAAGCTATGGTTATTTGCTGTGTACTCTCTAATCTAGTATCCATCTCTTACACTCTCTTACAAGCATGTCTATGTCAATTCTATGTTTACTGTGTGTGTGTGTGTGTGTGTGTGTGTGTGTGTGTGTGTGTGTGTGTCATAGTCTAGGTGAGTGTGTGTACTTGGAAATTGGAAGAAGACGTGGACAGGTTGATGGTGATTGCTTGGAAGCTTGTGTTGAATATTTTAAGCGGTGGATCTCCCCCTCTTCTCCCAACACCCTTCTCCTAAACTCTTGTCAGTGTCCCTCCCTTTGGTTCATAATCGAGCTTTGCTAGAAGCTGGACACACCCCACGGAAACTGACTACTCGGAAGATTATCATTTTTGTAATTATTCATTTATTGAGGAAACCTGATTTTTCACCTTGTAAATATTGGGGCTTACAAAAGTTTCCAGATTGTATCCCAGTTTTGATAGTTAGATTGAGTAGATGGTTTATTTGGAACTTTAGGGTTTGAGAATTGTAAGGTATATCTACCACTTTTTGACCTTAATGAAAAAACCTTTTGTCATTTAAAAAAAAAGAAGTTTTGAAGGCTGTGAGTGAGCGTACTGTGTACGAGGGAGAGTGTGAGCTTCATCTTGACGCTACGTGTGCACCTGTTTTTGGAATCGAGTGCGGAGAAGTACACTGTGTTGCCCCCGATGAGAGCTACCCGCCGATACCTACATTGCGCACGTACGGTCCGGTTTTGCGAGCTCCTTCTACGAGCTTCATCTGGTGATTTGGTGAGAATACGTTGTCCGATTTTGCATTGCAACATATCCACGCGTTCACATTGAGTAGAGCTACACATTAGGCACTTTAGATTTCGGAAACGAAGACCTGTATATTTCGGCCAGACATCCTACATGATTTTGCACCGGGTGTTTTAGGTTGAGGTTTTGGTTCATAGACCTTAGGGAGAACGACCTATTGGTGTTAGTAGGGTCTTCTTCAAGTTCTATGGTGTTTTGAGATTTGTTTGATGGGTGTTCGGCTCTAGACAGCTTTGTAGAAAGTCTCCTCTTATGCACTCTTGAAGGCTGTGACTTAGACAATTGGTAGAGACCTCTGTAGGAATTAGTTAGGAGTCGATCGAGTGTAGGTTGACACCTTATGCTTGCTTCCACGCGCCTGCGGGTCGAGCTTCGTCCTGAGCTGACAAATCTTGTTAGGTGAGTTCTCGCTGTGCTGACGTCAGTCGCGGCGTATCCGGCCAACATTGGCGCCGTTGCTGGGGACGAAAACCCTAGGTAGGTGACCGAGACTAGTCCTTGAGGATAGGGATTTTTGGCTTGCCAAGAGTCTCGTTTTACATTTAGATAGGATCAAAGGGTGGAGGAGTCTCTAGGTCTTAGAGGGAGTCTAGGAAGCGTGTGTCTGGCCTAGATCCTTCGACTTAGGTAGATTTAGGTAGACTAAGATAGTTTTAGGTATTAGTTGAGTTCTTGAGTAGGAGTTGGAGGGATAGAAGCGGTGAGAGGAGAGCTTGAGGGTCCGGAGAGGCCAGAAAGCAACCAAAACACCATTATCACCATTTCACATGATGAGTAGGAGTAGAGTAAGTAGGACATCATGATTCAGGATCTAGAGCACTTCATGCATGTATACTTGCTTGGTAAATTCATCACAAGTTTGTAAAAGATGCAAAAAGACACAAAAGTGTGTTTGAAAGCCTAAGTGAAGTCAAAAAGTAATTGTGAGTGTTTCTGAGAGAGTTGTAGAGTATTAGGAGCATTTCTGTCAGGAAAAAAATTAATTTCAAGCCAGGAGATATCCTACGCGTAGGATGTTTACATGCTAATCTGGTGGAAATTCTGGGATTTTGAGTTGACCAGTGTGTTCAAAAGGTGGGGTTTACCCCATTTTCAATTGGAAAGTGGAAATTTGACCATATCTTGACAGGATAAGGCCAGATAGACTGAAATTGCCAGACATCCTACACAAATTGTGCCAAAGCATTATTTTAAGACCAAAACCATAAGATGGCTGCATGAGCATGACTTGCATGATATATTGAGTGACTGAGAGGGGTTTCATCTCATTTGGGTGAGAAGCGGACTTTAGCACTTTTGACTGAAAAAGGCAAGAACAGCTAAAATTGGGGACTTTTGAAATCCAAACCAAAATCTAAGCATACCATTGGGTTGCTCACATCAAGGGGAAGCTGTGGGTCAAGTCTGGGGTCAAACAGGCCAAAAAGACATCCTACGCGTAGGATGTCTTCTGTGTGATTTTACACTCCAAACCTAATTTTGAGCATACCAAAGTGATCAGCAACTCAAGGGGAGCCTGTGTTTTGAATTTGAAGCCATTCTGATGAAAAAGACATCCTACACGTAGGATGTCTAAAGCAAGAAATTGAAGCCAGATACTGACAGTGGGCATAGTAAGGTGTTGTGTAGCTTGAGGCAAGCCTCCTAGTCAATTTTAGTCCAAATTGGAGTTGATTAGACTGATTAAGATCAACAACAGACTGTCGAAACATATTTCTGAGCCATTGACCAGCTTATAGGTGTCAAAATCAAAAAGTAAAAACAGTTGTGGACTCAGCACATCAAGGGGAATCAATAGTGCAAAAATCCAGGCAAAACAAAGCAGGAGACATCCTACGCATAGGATGTCTATTGGGGCCTACTGAAGAGAAAATTTGATTGGGCTTCGACAGTGAGATTTCATTTGGCTCAAGGGTTCCAGAACTTATTTCAGAAGTAAATTTGGACCTTGTTTGTCCATTTGACGGAGCAAAGACTGAATTCAAACTTTTTCACGTAAATTGACCAACATCTGAGGAAAGTACAATTCCAGATTAGTAGACCTAATCCAGAACATTAGCAGTGTATAAAATACAGTAGTGGTTGAGATTAACTTTCCAGTTATACCAATCATTACTAAGATAACCTCTAGCAGATAAATGCTTTGATTCGATTGCCGAAATTAAACGCTTGTGTACAGGTATATTCAGCAACAAAGCAAGAAGTTGTGCGGAGACTGATCCTTTGCCAGGTGAGTAGTTGGATTTGTGATAAATTGCATTGATAAGTTTGATGAATTTAAGATCAAGAAGATACATTTTTGGAGACCAGAAGGTGGCAGGTGACCAAGGTAGCTTAGTGTCCACCGAGGAGAGTGTAACTCAGGTAAGGCTAGATCCACTAGCACCAATTATTGAGGAAGGTAGTGATACTGACACTTCTTCAGACAAATCTTTCTTCATGATGGGTAGTCAGCAGCCAGGAGGTTTCACCTATGATGGACCAATGCCAGGAGGAAGCACCTCCCTAAATCCTTTGAATGATTTCAAGCTCACTGTGATCTTCTTAGAGGGAACAAACTCGAGGGGAGCCCTAGTCTATTCTGACTATCGAGGACGCAAGTGCATTTGTATTGAAGAGAGGCCGGCTCAGAGATTGGAGATAATTCGAGTCTATGATGATGGAGATAGATTCCGAGACGAAAAGGGGAACCACTATCTAATAGTCAGTAACCCTGAAGATTACAACAGATATGGAGATAAAGTGGCGAAAGGGAAAATGGTTTCATAAGCTCAAGAACCACCACCAAACATTGATCGGCTCGGAGCCTTTTTTATGTATGATAAGAAAACAACCAGGGTTCCAACTTATAATGAGAATGTGGGAATCTACAAGCATGAGAGTGAGGGTATAGTCGCTTACTTTTGCAGCAAAGAACCATACTTAAACGAATTAAGCAAAGACAAGGTTCTTTACTTATTCTCTTATGAAACTGCTGTGGGGAAGGGTATAGTTTTTGTTGATAGATACGGGCGAGAATACCAACGTATTCTCCCAAAGGAGGTAGAAAAGGCAACAGGTTCAGGAGCATCAGCATATGCCCTTGAGGAAGTACCAAGAGCCACCTACACCCCAAGCAAGTCGACGAATCCCTTTTCAGAAGATTATGACGCCACCTCACATTCCACCCGACCGCAGGCATTCAACAACCAAACCAACCAGCAAACCAACCATCATTCCAGGCATGGCTTCGACAGTCGACAACATTGGAACAAGACCGAAACCGAGATGGTTATCAAGCCGCATGAGGGCTAAGGGATTTGCAAGAACCACCACTCTATTCAAGGTATCAAGGAGAGAGTAAGCCAAAGACTCAAGGGTCAACAGAGCCTGGAGGGCCACCCATAGAACGAATTCGAAGAGATGAACCATCTTTGGCGAGAACTGTTAGAAATTATGGCTTAGGAGAACCACTGGGAGAGGAACCAATCTACTACAGAAGACCTGAGGAGGTATATTGATTAGGACGTGGAGATCCAATGATGAGGTTTGTAGACCATCGTAGAATTAGACCTTCTCAAGCGCAAAAATGGGTAAACAAGAAATACACAGGAAACAGAGACCCATGAGATCATGTAGCAGCCTTTGTGCGTGTAATTAGAGCCGAAGAGGTGTTAGACTTCCCTACCCAATTTGCAGGGTTTGGACTAACCCTAGAGGTTGACGCTGCCACTTGGTTTGACTCTGTAGAGCATAGAGACCTTGAGTCTATGGAGGAAGCGTTTGACGAATTTATCGAGGAATTCTCACAAAGGGGGATAGCTCATAATACAGTCTCACAAATCCATAAATTCAAACAGAAAGATGGGGAATCTGTACGAAAGGCAGCCCTAAGACTAAAAAGATATGTTAAGTTCTGTCCTGTGGAAGAACTACCAACTCAGTTTAGACTTATGCTTATATTCATCCAAGGACTAAGGAATGCGGACCTCTAGAAAGACTTACATATGAAGAGGAGCACGACTTTGAATGAGTTGACCAAGGAGGATCTTTACCTTTTGGACAATTGTGCGGTCTATAAAGAGGGGGAGTTCAAGGACCTTGACAACGATTCATCTTCACAACAAAGTGGAAGAAAGTCTTCTAAAACAGCACCGAAAGGAGAAGTAGCTGTAAACCAAGAGCTGCTTGTAGATGAAGTGCTAAAAAAGATTAACTTGTACGCCAAACCCCAGGCTAATCAGCCCAGGCCAAGTGGTGTGCTATTGAACAAAAATGGACAAACCATGGGACCGAGGAATGTTACTATAACAAGGGATATGTGAGAGAGAGACCTTACGCTCCCCAAGCTCCGGTAGCTTCTCCTCAAGTTCCACCGATGCCTAGGTATCAAGCAGGCAACCTACCAGGACCTGTAGGTGTAGAAAGACCACAACTGGTGTTGAATCAACAACCACCCCTACCAGGAATATGACTAGTCGGTATAAGATACACACCAACCGTAACCGAATCAGAGGATAAGGCTTTGGTGCCTATGTATGCATATTATGAAGATCCCAATGGATATGCGAAAAACTCTGTCTATTGTCCACCGAAAGAACCCTCGACACCAAAACCATGGAGCATGATAGGAAGTACAGGACCACCAACAACTGCACATGCAGCAGGAGAAGGAAGATATAGCTTAGATGAACGAACATTGTTGTTCATAGCCAATGGAGGCATGGGCGGACAGAGACATGCATACCAAGAAAGGGAAGCTCAAGGAGCACCTCAACAACCCAAGGGACCCTGCTACAAGTGTGGTGGAGACCATTGGCTAAGAGACTGTCCTCATGATGAAATCATTAGAGTCAACGCATATTGCACCGAGTGTGGAGTTACTCATTTGATTCCCGATTGCCCTAAAAACCCGAGCAAAGGAGAAAAAACCACCTTGAACATGCTATAAGCAGTACCTTCCAGTGGAGGGTCAGAAAATGAAACAATCATACCTATTCAGGCGGTAACACGAGCCCAAGATCAAAGAATGACGAATGAACCCATAGTTGAAGAGCCAAAAACCGATGCCCAAAGTTCAAAAACGAAAAATCAGAGAAGCACTTGGAAAGCTAGAAAGGCGCGTATGAAAGCCAGGAAAGAACGAGAGAAAACTGCTCTATCAGAGGAGTTGAAACATACAAAGGATAGATTAGAGCGGTTAGAGGATCTAGCTAGCTTAAGCTTACACACCACGGCAACCATAGCACCCAAGGAAATAGCAGAGCCCAAAAGTGCAGGATCAGGAGGATCTGTACTAGTAGAGAAGGTAAATAAGTAGTTGGATGCTGTTCTAAAAGCTTATGAATCCAGACTAAAAAAGAACCAAACCCAGGAGCAAAGGTGGATGACTTATCCATATGAGAAAATAGAAAACAAAGATTGGAAATGTGTAAAAAGATGATTGAAACAACTCAATCATTGATGGAAGACCCGCTGGGTAAACCTGCAAATTTGCATGAAGCACCAGCTCCAACCCCTATCCAACCAACTTTAGAGGAGCAAGTAGGAACAAAGGAAAGACTCACTAATGCCTATGAGTCCAGAGGAGAACCTATCATAGTGCCAAATACAACAGATGAGGCAAGTGACGGGTTCCACCCTAAAACATTGACAGAAATGGGTAAGGACTGTAACGGTCTAGATGATCTGTGGAAGCAAATTCGTGAGGCCAACGAGGCTAACAGGATGAGTAAGCACATGAATAGCACTAGGAAAGAGAAGAATGTGATCTTACCTCCTATTGAAGAATTTGAGGCAAGGTCACCAATGAACTTTGAGATACATTCACAAGGGGGAGACCAGGGATCAATTAGTTCGGGGCACAGCCAACCAGACTCACTGAAAACTTTACCCTCTTACCTAGGAGAGTATGAAGCCAAGTCTGAAGTGAGAGCAATCCCATCTCAAAGACAATCTTCTAACAAAGTGATGGATTCACAAGGATTGATTGAGTTATTGTCCACCTCGGTGGCATGCACAATCACATTAGCCGAACTCCTAAGGTTAAGACCAAACATGTGGAGCACGGTAGGTAAATGCCTAGAAAAATTTGGAGTGAAAGACCCCACCTTGAGGCTAAAGAAATGGATCAGAGAGTTGGACAGGCCTCAACTAAACACTAGGCCAGTACCATTAAACAAGGTTAGAGAGTATTGCGAGGGAGAAGATGGAAACACCACGCTACCATTAGAATTCCAAGGAGTAGTTTCCAAGGCTATTCTTGACAGTGGAGCGGGAGTTGCTATCGCCACCAAGGAAATCTGGAAAAAATGGGGAAAACCAGCTTTAAGAGCTACTAGAATGAAATTGCAATTGGCAAATGGGTTCATGGAGAAGCCTCTAGGACTCTTAGAAAAAGTGATTGCCACTTCGTGTGGAATCGAGTATGAGCATACATTTGCAATAGTCGATTTCGACAAAAAGAACAATTATGAGATCATCTTGGGAAGACCATTCATGCGACAATTGAAAATGGTCCAAGATTGGAGTTACGACCACATATACCTTAGACATGGCGAGACAACAACTAAAATACACCTGAAAGACCATAGTTACAAAGATGTAAACCAAACACCTGTGGAAGAGTTTGATTTAGCTACAGTAGCAGGATCGGAACTCCCAACATGGTTAGGGCAACAAAAAGAGCTATGGATGTGCGGAGCTTCACATTGTGGAAGTTTAAGAAGAGAGGAATACGTCTTAGAAAGAGCGATTGAGGACAAGGAGTATATTCCAGAACCTTTCCTTGAAGATGCCTTGGAACCTCTAGAATGGGAACACATACTAGCAACATTGGATATCTGTACCATTACAGATAGTCCAACAACAAAATTTTGCAATAAGGATGGCTATGATGTGCTACCCTACTACATGGTAAGCATTATACCAGGAGAAGATGAGACAATAGAACCACCAGAACAAGAAGAGTTTTATAACTCCTCTGAACATCTGAAAGTAAATGATGATGCAGATAATGAGTGTTTAGACACCTCGAGTGAGCGTGGAAGGGAAACCGAGAATATCAAGTTTTATGATTTTGCTAATCAACACCCTAGACGCCAGGAATGCTATAGGAGGAAACGAGCAGGAAACAAAGTGAGAGAGAACCTGATGTCCAGGATAAAAGGTACAACTCACTATTTGATGCTTGTAAAAGCAGAAGATTGTGTAAAAGATCAAATATCAGGAAGATTCTCAAAAGATCGAAGGGAAATAACGCGAGAGGAAATAAAACAGGAACGAAAAGCTAAAACAGAAACAAAATCACAAAAATCTCAAAAATAAAAAAAGAAACAACAAAAGACCAAGAGTGGACCAAACTGAAGCGTAAACAGAAATACAAAGAACTGAAACGGTCTTTACGTGAGATATGGACTACTGAAGAAGATAGTGATGGTAAAAGGGAGTCAGAGAAAGGAAACATGAATGTACCATCACACTATCAAAAATTTACCATCCAGGACAGAAAAATCATCATGACACCACCAGTCAGGAAAAGAACCAACCAAGAATCTTACGATGGGCGTGAAAATGCAAAAATGATAGACCTCGCGGAACCTGGTGAAAATCCTCAGCCGGTCTATATAGCAAACGATTTAGAGCCTGAAGAAGAAGAACGGCTAACACAACTTCTCAAGAAATATAAAGATGTGTTTGCATGGTCCTATAAAGACCTCAAAGGAGTTGATCCATCGATATGCCAACATACAATTCCTTTGAAATTGGATGCAAAACCTAGCAAACAACGTCCTTATACATATAATGATACATTTTCTAAACGAATCAAAGAGGAGATTGACAAGCTGATGGAAGCCGAATTCATCTATGAAATTGAACATACAGATTGGGTGTCACCCATTGTGGTAGTTTCCAAAAAGAACGGAAAACTGCGAGTGTGTGTAAACCTCAAAAAGGTAAATGCAGCCACCATAAAGGATAATTATCCCTTGCCAATCACAGAACATGTACTTGAGCGGGTGGCCGAAAATGGGCTTATTCCTTTTTGGACGGGTTTTCAGGATACAACCAACTGGCAATTGCAAGGGAGGATCAACACAAAACAGCATTTGCCACAGAATGGGAAATTTATGCGTATCGAGTTATGCCGTTAATGATGCACGCGTTCAAAGAATACCTGAGAATATTCTTAGAAATATACATGGATGATCTTTGTGTACACTCTCTTCTACGAGAGGAACATATTGACCATTTGCAAAAGGTCTTTGAAAAATGCAGAACATATCGAATCTGTCTTAACCTGGACAAGTGTATCTTTATGGTTAAGCAAGGACGCATCTTAGGACACATTGTCTCAAGAAATGGCATAACCACTGACCTAAACAAAGTCAAAGTCATAGTAGACCTACCCAGGCCTACTAATGCGAAACAAGTGCAATCCTTCATGGGACACTGCGGATATTATCGAAGATTCATATACATGTATGCGATCATCGCACAACCTCTGTATCGTTTGCTAGTCAATTTCGATTGGACCAAGGAGTGTGAAACTTCATTCCAAAAGCTGAAGGAAAACCTTATATCAGTACCTGTGCAGATTGAGAAAAGATATTCCATGTTCACATTGATGCTTTTGCATATGCAATCGGAAATATTCTGGCTCAACCTGGAGATGGAACAATGGATTTTCCAGTCTGTTATGCACGCCGATAGTTAAACAGTGCGGAAAAGAACTACACAACCACCGAACGAGAAGGGTTAGGAATGATTTATGCTGTAAAGAAATTTTGGCATTATTTGCTCGCAAAAAAATTTGTGTTCTTCACAGATCATCAAGCTCTTTTGTATCTGGTAAATAAACCATGCAGTACAGGGAGAATTGTACGCTGGTTTATTATATTTCTAGATTTTGATTTCACAGTGGTGGTCAAAAAGGGTAAAACCCATCTACGAGCGGATCATCTTTCAAGGATACACAACGGGGAAGCTCATGAAGAAGTAGATGATGACATACCAGATGCTTATCTTTTCAATATTGAAATGATACCCAAATGGTCTCAGGAAATTGTTAGCATTCTTTCCTTTGGAAGTAGGTTTGATAATACGGAATACAGATCCAAACAACAAACAATTGGACAAACAAAAAACTTCCAATTGATAGCAGGACGACTGTATCATCTAGGATCGGACCAAATCCTACGATTATGTATAAATCCGGAAGAATTCGAGTGCTACCTTGAAGAAGCACATGTCCAGGATTGTGCATTTCATTGTTCAACAGTGAAAACACACCAGAGACTGAAACAATTAGGGGTTTATTGGCCAACTATGTATGCGGACACCCATTCTTATGTTACCAATTGTACTATATATAGTGTCAAACGACCAGTAGATCACGCGACATTATTTCAGGTAAAAATTACACCTGCATGGAGTCAATATATCATTGATTTCTTAACCACTAGAATGTTTCCTGAGAACATTACAAGAGCACGGAAAAAAGCTATAGAGCTGGAGACTCGTGACTTTCAGTTAATTGGGAACCAACTCTATAAGCGAGGAAAGGACAATCAACTTAGAATATGTGCAAGTGAAAGCGAATACCTGCTGATTCTAGAACATGCACATATAGGAATAAGTGGAGGCCATTTTTCGGGCGATAAGACGGTAAAAATTGTCTTAACCGCAGGTATATGGTGGCCTACATTGCATATGGATGCTGAAGAGTTTGTAAAGCGTTGTGATGCATGTCAGCGCGCCAAGGTGCCGATAAAGAGAGATGAGATGCCACTACGACCAATGATGGGAGCAAGAGCATTTTCAAAATGGGGTATTGATTTTGTGGGACCTATCTCACCCCTTGCATATTGCACCCATACCCAATATATCATTGTGGCTACGGACTATCTCACAAAATGGGCGGAAGCCAAGGCAACGCAAAAAGCAGATGCACGAACTACTGCACAATTTTTGTATGAGAATGTTTTTGTACGATACGGTTTACCGATAGAAATTGTCAGTGATCGAGGGACACATTTTCTTAATGAAGTCATTGAAAATCTGCTAGAGGAATTCATGGTCATACATAGGAAATCTGCTCCATACCATCCACAGGCCAATGGACAAGCTGAGGTCACCAAAAAAACACTATGCAAAGTTCTCACTAAAATTGTGTCAGAGTCAAGAACAAATTGGGATCAACAGCTACACTCAACCCTATGGGCATACACGATAGCTTACAAAACATCGATAGGAACAACAGCGTACAACATGGTGTTTGGCCTAAATGCTATACTACCCATAGAGTTTTCAATTCCAACTCTACGAGTAGAAAAATGTTTAGAATGGATAGGGCATGAGCTCTCTTCAAGAATAGATGATCTTGAAAAGCTAGATGAACTCCGCTTGAGACCTGTAGCTTCAATCTATGCTAAAAAGAGAAGACAAAAAGAGTTTTTTGACAAGCATGTGCGCACTAAAGAGTTCAAAACAGGTGATTATGTACTTGTTTATACTTTGAAGCAACATGCCAAGAAACTTAAAAAGCGAGGGATGGGACCCTTTGTGATTAGTGATCTATCACAAAGTGGAGCTGTCAAGCTTGCTACATTAGCAGGTGAAGAAATGCCGAACTGGATTAGTGGATGTTGATTAAAGAAATATCGTTTACCACTCACACAGGATATGCTTCAACAAATTCATAAAGAAAAACAACGAATGAAGGAAAAACAGAGAGTACGAGAGGAAGCTCAAGTAGAAGCAAAAGAACGCATTGCAAAACGAAGACTTCTGCGACAACAATAACAAATTGGAGCACCATTGCGAATCAATGCCATTCGACTAACGACGTTGGATGAAGACACAATGGAGCCAATAATTGCAGTCAAACTGGGTAGCAATCAAGTGGAATCGACGGCATTGCTTGATTTTGGAGCTCAAGCAAATTTGATCTCTTGCGGATTATACCAACAACTGAAATCCATAGGTCAACTTCATCCTACTCCTCAAGTGCTGGAAAGTAGTACATCACACTCATTGAAAACATTGGGCTGGACTATATTGCATGTACAAGTACATCAATCTATTTACCCACACAAAGTTTATGTGGTGGAGGATGCAAGAACACAACACCCAATGATGTTGGGACAACCTTGGCAAAAAGAGTACAATGTGCAGATAGATTGGAATGCAAATGCAATCAAAATTAAGCATGCACAAGAACAATAGGTAATAGCCTTTGCCCAACAATACCGGAATAATCAGATGCCAGCCATGCAATCACTGGAAAAAGAGCCAAAAGCAAGAATGCCACCAAAGAACAACATGATACCCAAGGCCAACAGCCAAGTAAAAGCCAACCATGCTAACTACATACATACGAAGTCACCGACCGCAATGCAAAGATCTAGGTTACCAAAACAAGGGAAACAAGTATGGATGCGGAAGGATAGAAATGACATGGCAGACAAACAACAATGCAACGAAAGAATTAAACCGAAGCAGATAGTTCAACCAAAAACCAAGGGCGTAAAACAGATATGGATCCCAAAGAAAATGCTCAGCAATAACCCAAATGTTACTCGCATTTGGATACCGAAACAAAATCAAAAGGAACTCCCTTCAGTACAAGTAACAACGCAAGGCAGATAGCTGCATTTGAAAAAGGACAACCGACTTATGTGGATGCCAATCCGCAAAACAACAGTGGCAACCAAGGAAGTAGCAAAACACCTACAAAAACTGGCAAAAACAAGCTACCAATGGAAAGCAAAAGAAATACGGGTCTACGGCCATTCCGGCCAAGCCACTCTTCTCCACAGAAACAACTACGGCTATATCAACAGTAGTGGAAAAGCGATTGCCTTTTGCAAAAAAGACAATTAAACAGAGAGCAGTAGAATTACAGCTGCTACATGCAAAGAAAACAGGAAACCTTGATGGAGAATGCCAATAAGCATCTTGCTTATTCCCTTCTCTTGCACATCATAAATTTTTCCATGCATTGACCGAATATGCATAAATTAGGGCCACAATTAATCGGCCAAGCATTAGCACAAATGTTTCAACCTATGTATGGAACATACTCCGAGGCGATACCTTGTCGTCTGAGAGGACTCCGGCTAGGAGGGGGGGAGGCATTCTCAAATGCAGAACCAATAGCAGAAAGAGCAAAAAAGGGCATGATTTTTGACTATTTTAAGGGTTGTTGTTTGATTACAAATTTTTCTGGACTAACCCAAGTACATATGCCCTTATACAGCATGTATCTATAGGTATATGGGTCCAAACACCAAATCAAGCCCTAGGGTGTGTATATAAGTAGAAATATCCATTTTTCAGGCAAAATATTGGTAAAACGGAGGAATCCGGCCATAAAAATTGCATGTGAGTGTATATAATGTTTTGCGGCGATGTTTGTGATTTATTATGATTTTTGGGGATTTTCTGGGTTGGATTTGCTATTTTCCTTTTAATTTTGCTAATTTTCGGCAGAAAAACTTCAAAAATACAAAAAACAGGTGAAAAACGGTCGTAATGAAAAAAAAAAATATGGGGATGATCAGTGACTATAGGAAAACCTATGGTACAATGGGGGTGCAAATATGAGACTGGAGCGGAAAGCGTGTTTTGGCTAGATTTTGACCGAAATGCCAAATTTCTCGTAAAGAGGGCAAAAGGAGTTCAAATCAAGAAATTTTTGAGCCTAAACCACATCTCGCAAGAAGATGGGAGCACATGTCAAATTTCATGAAAAGTGGTTCGGGGACCCCCATTATAAGAATTTTTCACTTCATTTTTAGCTCATTTTCACTATTGACCTTTTGGAGAGAGCTTCTGCCACCTAGAGCGAACGGACCTTCCAACAGCTTCTACGACGCGCACGACTACCCGACGGGCTTCAGACATGAGAGGTAGACTCACCACCTTGAGCTTTTCGCGCATGTTTGTCGTTTTGTTGCGAAAACTAACGTAGGGTTCACACACAAAGCGGGCGGTAGAGACCTACAAGTAGAGGCGGCAACCTAACGGTTAACCCAAAAGCAACGAGACTTCATTGGCAGCTTACCCTAGCATAGGAGACCAGTCTTGGATGCCCAAAGGCAGTAGAAAACCATCGGAAAAAACCCTAATTCTTAGATCCCGCAAGAGGCCACCAAATGGGAAATCGGCGAAAAGGTGTCCAAATGCTACCAAAATTCATGGGTAGGAGAATCTCGACATGCTCGACAAGTCTATGTGGCCCACATGACCAAAAAATGACCCGAAGCGGCACTAAACTTCAGAAACGGCATCAGACACACAAAGCGTCAAATAGCTCTCGCAGCCAAACCGCATTCCTGTTTGCCACCAAACTTCACGGACGGCTTTCCTAGACCATCAACAACCAAGTCCTATGGTGGTAGACCACCACAAATCATCGAAGATATGTAAATGCAACCACGGGTGCTTCTAGAGCGACAAATTTCCAAATGAAGCTCCTGTGAAGCCAAAGTCGACAAAAAGCATACGGCAAGGATCCCCAAGGGACCGGGAAGCTAAGGAGACCGGCATCAAGAAATTTCATCACCAAAAAGCACTCCAAAAGTCAGAAAGCGGCTTAGAGGCTCTGAAGTCCACACAGGGAGTTACTTTCTATCCATTTGACTTTTTTGTTGAAATTAGGCTTAAAAGGGACTCAGGGGGACCAAGGGTAGGCACTAGTGGCACATTCCATTAAAAAATCATCAGGAGACATCCTACGCGTAGGATGTCTCAAGGGCATTTCTGGGCACAGATCTCAACATTTTTCATCACACACATTTTTTGAATAACCTTTACATGCTAGCCACCAAGTTTCATCACATTTGGACCAAAATTGACCTCATATGCATGAAAAAATGCAAAGTTAGGGCATAGAAGCAATAATGGGCCATAGACTTACCAAATCTTGTCCAAATCACATGAAATTTGCACAACACATTCACAAGCACATAACCAACCAATCTGTGTGGTCAGAAGCAAAAATTGGTGAAGTAGACATCCTACGCGTAGGATGTCTATTTGACATTTTTGGCCTACACAGGATGTTTGTCCATTCCAGATCCAATCATATCATCATCAAGAGCTCATATACCAATTTTGAAGCCATTCTAATCATTTTTGACACCCAACACCTTCAAGATACACTTTTGAGCCCAAAAACACTACACGGACTCTTACAAGCATCAATCCTTGCCTAAATCCAAATCCAAGAGCATAGCCATGTTCCATAGGCCAAGGACTACCCACATAACAAATCCCATGCCATTTTGATGAAATAGACATCCTACGCGTAGGATGTCTCCAACATAATTTAGACCTTCTGTGCAAAGAGTGACATCATGGAAGCCAATACCATGGTGCAATGAGCCCATATATCAATTTTCAACCCATTTGGACATCACTTGCTACCTGTTATGAACTTTCTACCCAATTTGTGACCTAAAGCCTGAATCAGCCCAAAAAAAATCCACTTTTTGATGCCCAAATCCATAACATAGCCATGTTCCATAAGCCATGCACTACCGGCATGTCAAGTATCAACCAATTCTGATGAAAAAGACATCCTACACGTAGGATGTCTAAATGGAAAATTTTGGCCAAAATTGCACTGTGAGCACATGCATAGTTTCAATTTTCAAGTCATTTGGATAGTTAAAACTTAGTTTCTCAGCTAATATGGAAAATTTAGGCCAAAATTGCACTGTGAGCACAAGCTTTATTTTCAATTTTCAAGTCATTTGGATAGTTAAAACTTAGTTTCTCAGCTAATATGGAAAAAACGCTAACTTCGGACTACTGAGTGCAACAGGATCTATGGCAGCCGCGAAGTCACCGGTAAAGAAGAAAAGAATGACCATTAAGGATTACCTAGAAGAAGTGTAACCCTTCGTTATACCAGAAAGAACCCTAAAACCCACCAGCACATGGATCCAAGAAGATCTGCTAGAGTCCAACGACCTAAAGATCTACCAAGGAGTGTTCAAAGACACTTAAGGGAATGTGATCGAGCTACTAATGCTATCGCGGGAACTCAATGAGTTTAGTAAGAAGCAAGATGGCCGGGTACTTGGAGAAGATTAATCTCCACAACTATTTTGAAGCAATGCCGGCAGGGGTTGACATAAAGAGAGTCTAGGAATTTGTGACAACAATAAAGGAAGATGGAGTGGCCAAAGTAACCGATCTGCAAGGCAGGCTAGAAACAGAAATAGTCATCACCGAGCAAGTTGTAGCAGATGCACTAGACCTCTCCAACAAGGGGGATAGTGTAGCTAAAAGAAGAGATGATGTCAAGGTGTACACTGAGAAGAAAGGTAACTACACTTTTGAAGATATTGCCAACCCAAGAGTGGCAATCATGAGTCAGTTGTACAACTAATACTTCCATATGTGTACGAAGCGGCCACAAAAGTACCGAATGCCGCCAGGAGCAATTGCCACGACATTCACTTGGGCAATGATGAAGAGCACTCCAAAGATAATCAATTATGCAGCATATATACATGACAACCTAGTGAAGATGGGTAACAAGAACCCCACATATATTGTGCCAGGAGAACTAATCACTAAGGTGATTTATGGGGCATTGTACGCAAAAGGGAGATGGCCTGACCCCCCATCACAAAACAATTGGCTGAGGCTCAAAGAAGACAAAGAAGACGAGCCACAAAAAGCACCAAGGGTTGCCACAAGATTGAAAAGACGGCTAGAGCCTGTTCAAGAAGAGCAACCAGAGCAAAAGAAGGGAAAGAAAGAATTTGTCCAAGTGCCAAAAAAAGAGACAAAGTCACAAAAAGCGGCAAGACTAGAGCGGCTGATGGAGAGCTTCAGAGCAGAAAGAGCCCTTAAAGGTGATTTGAGTGAACTCTGGAAGCCATCTCTAGAAGCAATGTTGGGATCATCCCGAAGGGTACAAAGGGACAGACACTACAAGAGGCTATTCATATTAGCGACGCTCACACAGCGACGCTCAAAAAAAAATTCCCGGCGTCGCTATGAGCGTCGCTATAAGCATCGCTATGAGCGTCGCAAATTTACTTGTAAATTTGCGACGCTCATAGCGACGCCGACTGGGCTAAAAAAAATAACAGAGAGCGCCCAAAAACTCAGATCTCAGATCTGAGTTTTTCGGCGCGCTCAAGCAAGGAGCAGGTAACGCTCTCCCTCTCTCTCTCTCTCTCTTTCTTCTCCACACACACACACACACACACACACACACACACACACGAGGAGAGGAATTAGGAGAGCCAGGTATGCTCCTTCCCTCTCCTCACTCTCATGTTCCCTTCCCCTCTTTCTCTCTCCCTCTCTCTCTCTCTCACACACACACACACATAGTGTTTTTGAGAGAGAGAGAGAGAGAGAGAGAGAGAGAGAGAGAGAGAGAGAGAGAGAGAGAGAGAGAGAAAGAGAACAAACATAAACAAAAACGCACACACACATACATAAACAAAGAATGCACACACACATTGAGAGAGGAAAAGAGAGAGAGAGAGAGCATGCATAAACAAAAAACGCACACATTGAGAGAGGAAAAGAGAGAGAGAACATGCATAAACAAAAAACGCACACATTGAGAGAGGAAAAGAGAGAGAAAACATGCATAAACAAAAAAACGCACACATTGAGAGAGAAAGAGAGAGAAACTAATTTAACGTCGTAGGAAACTAATTAAAATTAAAAGACCTAAAGATCTAGCCGACGAGGAGTTGAACTCAAGACCTATTATTCAAGAGGGAAATGGCATAACCAATCTATCATACTTGGCATGGGTGATAGAAAGGTTATACCATTTATCTCTTTTTATTGGAACACACATCCACACACGCGCACACACACAAGAAGAAGAGAGTTATAACGTCGTAGGAAACTATCCTAAAAGACGTTAAAGATTAGGTTAGATGTAAACTTACGTTAAATTAGATTTAGGTTTATTTAAGTTAAATTAGATTAGATTTAAGTTTATTTTTAGTTAGATTTACGTTTATTTACGCTAGATTTAGATTTTCGTTATATTAGATTAGATTTAGGTCTCCATAGACTGCGATGCCTGCATGAAGCGGGTGAAGAAAGCCCTCAATGGAATATAGGGTATTGCTGCCTTCACTCATGGTGGGCTCCGTCGATCCAAAAGTACTGGTGAAATGTCTTCAAAAGATAGGGAAGAAGGTGGATCTTCAGGGAGGCAAGAGTCACTACATCCCCGACAATGACCATCTAGACAACCTCTAGTCATTCAACAACAACTTCAAAGTTAGTAACAAGAGCAAGAACGGTCCAAAGGGCCAATTGCTGTCGTCAGATGTGGATGGAGATGAGGCAGCGTCACCGCCGGAAGTTAACTCTCACATCTTTAGTGATGAGAATGCCAACTCTTGCTGAGTTATGTGAAAAATTATGTGTTAAATCAATTTTAAGGTTCTTATAATCCCTGTTAGTTTAGTTCTTTGTTTTTAATATAACATAATTTACGTTAGATTTAGATTTATGTTATATTAGATTAGACTTAGGTTTATTTAGGTTTACCCACACACACACACACACACACACACAAGAAGAAGAGAGTTTTAACGTCGTAAGAAACTATCCCAAAAGACGTTAAAGATTAGGTTAGATGTAGACTTACGTTAAATTAGATTTAGGTTTATTTTTAGTTAGATTTACGTTTATTTAGATTTACGCTTATTTACGTTAGATCGAGTCCACGCAAGAATTACTTACGGTTTAGGTTTTAGAGTTAGACGAACAGTGAAAAATCTACTGTGAAAAGATGTTAAGATGCTGTGAAGTGCTACAGCTAGAGAAGAGACAAAGGGGTTTTGTCCACTACATGCAGTATCATGTAGACGTGGGTCTGTAGATTTCTTGTACCCAGAAATATAGGTATTGACCAGTAAAGAAGAGATTATAACCCGGTGGTTCCGATCTCTGTGCACCTCTAGACCGAGGTGTGCGGGGATTGGATATGACTAGAGAATGTGAGGTAGAGAGAGAGAGAGAGAGAGAGAGAGAGAGAGAGAGAGAGAGAGAGAGAGAGAGAGAGAGAGAGAGAGAGAGAGAGAGAGAGAGAGAGAGATAAGACGAAGAATGCCAATAGAATATTAAATTTGTTGTCCAGGTTATAAGATTTTTATCCTCATTATGAGTAGTGACGAGGATGTGGGACCGTCCAACCGAAACACCTATCTCTTAACGAGGGTCTTATGTCCTTGTAATCAATGCAAGCATACTGTGCGACGGACAAGACGTGTTTCTTTGCAGCACGTTCGCGAATTTGGCGAGTTCGATCCATCTATTATAGATCGAGTTGTTGCCAATTATAACTCGTTGGACTCTGACGCTAGCCAACAAGCAGCAATCTTGCAACCCAATAGACGTGTTCGCAGGCGCTTTGGTCAAGCAGCATATGTGAGGCCACAAGATGTAGCCTCTGACAGCTCGGGGGATGATCATGCAGAGCACATTCCCAATGAGGCAATGTTTGAGCCCGAGATTGATGAAATGATCGAGACGATCATGGATTTAGAAAGTCTTATCTATGATGATATGAAAAGTGAAGCCGATACACCATTGTATAATGGAGCACGTATGTCTAGATTGAAAGCGCTCCTGGTTCTTCTCAACATGCAGGCAAAGTTTGGATGGAGTGACACTAGCGTCACAGCGCTTTTCAGGTGATCTATTACAATTAGTTTACTTTAATAAAACTCTAAATGTATAATGATCTGATAGATTTTTACACGACTGTATCGTATTTTTATGTTGTGTAGATTGCTTAAAGAGCACATACTACCAGCTGACAATGTGATGCCAGATTCTCGAGATGAAGCAAGAAAGATTTTGCGAAACTTGGGAATGGATTACAATTCTATCCACGCTTGTCCTAATGACTGCATTCTTTTCAGAGGGGAATACATAGACATGGAGAAGTGTCCGAAATGTGATTGCGAAAGATATCGAGTAGATCTCCACGGGACAAAAATTCCACAAATGGTTTTGCGACATTCTCCTCTGCTTCCTCGCATCAAGCATTTCTTCGAATGTAAGTCCATGGCCGCCCTAGCATCATGGCATGAGGACAATAAATCTTCGGATGGTGTGCTACGAATTCCTGCAGATTGCGTAGCCTGGAAACATATAGATGGAACATGGTCGGATTTTGCCAGGGAAGCTCGAAATTTGCGCTTAGACCTGGGTATGGATGGCGTAAATCCATTTGGTCAAAGATCAACATCTTACAGTGTATGGCCCATTGTCATCGTCAACTACAACATTCCCCCGTGGTTGACTACGAAGAAGGGGCACCTATGGCTAAGCTTGATTGTGCCAAGGCGATATAAAGTGGGGAATATGGATGTGTATCTTCGTCCACTATTGGAAGAGCTACAACAATTGTGGATTGGCATAGAGGTGGTGGATATGAGCCGACACACAGGACGACGGAATGCTTTGATTAGAGGCATTCTAATGTGGACCATGCATGACTATCCCGGGCTAACAGAATGCTCAGGTGATCTATTGACACTCCTCACTCAGACACTGTAAATCTTGTTTTTTCCCATAGTTGATCTATTATCATGTGTATACATGCAGGGCTTCAAACAAGCGGATACAGAGCATGTGTCACATGTGGACCTAGACTGAATGCACGTAGGGCGCCCTCACTGAAGAAGCAAATGTACGAAGGTCATCAAGCGTATCTTCCAGAGAATCATGTGTTACGCGATGGCTTTTTGGGAAGAGAGTCACCAAGGATGTCTGCACAAGCATGGTTAGAGCAGAAGGAGATGTGCGATGACGGATTGCCTCCAGGGATGAAGAGACTATCTCTATGGTACGAGTTACCATACTGGCCCCGACTCATGATCAATCACTTGCTCGATCCAATGCACATATTCAAGAATGTGGGTAATCTGCTATGGGACCATCTGACCGGCAAGAAAGATACTTTGGGAGCCAGAGTTGACCTTAGAAATGTGGATCGTATGGAGCAATATTGGCCGCAAACAGCGTCTGATGGATCGATAAAACTTCCTAAAGCACCATGGATTTTCACAGGAGCCCAAGAACGCAAAGTAAAAGAGACCATTCGATCTTTGCGGACCCCCACTGGCGTAATGCACTCGCTCCGAACGTGTTTTACTAAAGAAGGAAAGCTTACCGGTTTGAAGTCACACGATTGCAATAAAATGTGTC
Organism: Adiantum capillus-veneris; assembly: GCF_014529385.1. Taxonomy (NCBI): domain Eukaryota; kingdom Viridiplantae; phylum Streptophyta; class Polypodiopsida; order Polypodiales; family Pteridaceae; genus Adiantum; species Adiantum capillus-veneris. The sequence continues at coordinate 156,025 of NC_140943.1, forward strand.
AGGTACATTCATAGTGGACTTTAATATCATTGCATAAAATGTGGACTTTAATATCATTGCTGCACATACTTTACAGTTTATTTTACCGGTTGCCATTGAGGGATGTTTGTCTCTCGACATCCGTAACACAATCTACAAACTTGCAAAGCTGGTGCAATGTATCTCACAAAAGGAGATCAACGTAGACTCTATACAATTCGCCAAACTAAATGCTGCGGAGCTTGTGTGCATGTTTGAGAAACATTTTCCTACTACCATGCTAACCATTCAGGTGCATCTTCTTGTTCACATAGTTGATGAGGTGGAAATAGCTGGCACAGTTCATTCCAAATGGATGTTCTCTTAGAACGTTTCATGAAAACGCTTAAGGGATATGTGCGTCAAAAGGCACGTCCAGAGGGTAGCATGGCAGAAGGTTGTTTGGTATCAGAGTCCCTAGTGTACATTGGAGAGTGGCTAGACGGATTTGATAAAGCCCGGGACACGCTATGGCGAACCATAGATGATGAGCGCATATCTGGGATTGTCATGTGCAATCTCGGTGTTGAGAAGAAGATGACGGAAGATCTAGAGGCTAAAATCAACCGATTTTGCATGCTTCACAATCCAGTGATGCAAAAGTGGATTTCACAATATGAGGATGCAAAGCAAGAGCGACAAAGGGCACGAATCGAGTGGAGACGGGGAAGACGACCACCGATGCACTATCCGACGGTTTTAGAGAGCCTACCAACCTTCATGAGCTTAAGATGGTTGCACAACCAATTGAAAAGCGCACAACAATGCGGTGACGAAGTGACTGAGGAAGAGTGGGCGTACTCTCGGGGTTGCGCGACCAAGGTAAGTTTGCAATGTACGACTAGCTAGTGACTTTATTTCTAAACGTTTGAACGGCCACTCATAATCTTTGTTCGTTGTAGTATAAGGCATACACAGCAGCATGGTGTAAAGGTCAACATTTTAGGGTGGAACGAATCGACAAAAAGCGTTTTACTCAAGATTGTGGAATCATGGCAAAATTTGAACAGTCTAGTCCACGACGTTCCTCTGATGCAGATCCTGTGGTGGCGGAACTCACTTACTTCGGCACGCTGCAAGAGATTTTGAGGATCGATTACAGAGGATTTTTTGTCGACTTGTTCGACGTGCAATGGTTCAAGATAATCATGGAGGGTCGAAACGCTACTGTGCGTAGAGGAGAGTCTGGTTTTCTTGAGGTGGATTCTACTAAGAAATGGACTGACCTAAGAGACACTTTCGTACTACCCGAGCATTGTGAACAAGTAGGTATATAAATAGTTAACATCCCCCTTTTACAAGTTATGTGCTTGAAAGCTCTCATGTAAGTTATGTGGCTCTGGCAGGTAGTATTTCATCCTACAAAGTCTACATCAAACTGGTGGTACGTCATAGAGGTAGCCCCTCGTAGTGCAAGGACGTATGAAGGCTACCATGTGCCAATCACAACGACATCAATGGAGGAGATCAGAGAAGATGCTCAATCAGAAGCCGCTGCGGTGGTGCCAGACGAGCATCAAGATGCTACTACTCTATATGGGGTACATGCAGAGGAGCTACAAAATGAAACAGAGGATATGTGTTTAAACGGAGAGCTCTATATAGATATAGGAAGTTATGCTGAGTTATGCGAGGATGAGAGAGAGATCTCTTAAAGCTACTACTCTATATGGGGTGCATGCTGAGGAGCTACAAAATGAAACAGAGCATATGTGTTTAAATGGAGAGCTCTATATAGATATAGGAAGTTATTCTAAGTTATGCGAGGATGAGAGAGAGATCTCTTAAAGCCACAAATATTGTATTTGAACATATTTGCTCCGTGTTGTAAAAGCTCTGGCTCTCTAAGTACCTTCCATGGTGTATAACGCTCTTTTCTACTCGCGCTCATATCTTTTGATTGAAAATTCTGAGTTTTCGACTTGCCTCTTCTATCACTCAATTCATTGCGTCATTGTATTTATATGCGTCATTACGTCATTGTATTTAATGGTCTTTGCGTCATTGTCTACTCTATTCATTCAATATTAAGTTTAAATATTCGTGTGTTTAATGCAGGTATGGATGATGAGGAGTTTCTTTCTTCTTTGTCACCGCAGCAGAGACAGTGGTACGTGGAGCGTCATCGCTCTAGCACATCATCGCGCGTTCCTACTCCATCCGCATCTCCCTCTATTTCAGAGCATTCGGCGCGCTCCGAAGCTTCGGCGTCGACGAGACGATCTTCACACTCGGCTAGACACCGGCGGTCTAGTGGTGGCGGTGGCGGTTGTTGTACGGATTCCACCGCCGATGCCTCCACACCGCCTCGTGTTCGACGAGGCTCTTTACCCTCCCCTTCTTTGCCCGCCCCCACACCAGCCAAAGCATCGCCATCTACGCCAGGTTTTGCGCTGCTGACTGTTCCTCGCAGCTACACACCTCTACCTACTCTGCCAGGAGCCACCCCACTCGACACTCCTCGCTTCGGGGCCCAGACGCCGGTGGAGACACAAGACGCCCGTACCCCCATCGACACGCCGCTAGAGACCCCTGCCAGGACACCCAGGTTCACGCGTCACCGGCCAGAGGGCTTGCCTTACTGCGTTGACTTCAGCAGCGGCATCATCATGGATGATGACGGCAAGAAGGTGATCTCGCGCATGCGTGGTCTTTGCTCTCAGTTGTTTAGACACTACATACTAAACAAATGGAGTGAAGTACCAAGTGATTTAAAAAACAGAGTCATCAGCATACTTCATGATGAGTTTCCCGTTCCAACACGGGATCAGCGCTTCAATGAAGACCTGATGAAGATTCGAATGCGCGAATACTGCAAACACAAGCGTTCCGAAGTGCAAAAAGCAATCAAGCATGGGTGGAACAGGCCAGATTGGCTGGCCAAAGAAGATTGGAAGAATGCGAAGAAAGCAGCGCGCGAGAATCCCGACAAGTGGAAGCAACAAAAGGATGCAGCCAGAGCGCGAGTAGAGGCAGGGAGCTCGCACCACTTGGGGAGCGGTGGATGGACATTATTTGAGGCCGATTTTGTAAGTGTTTTCGCATTGCTCTTTATGTTTGATAGTTTAGGGTTTATGAGTTTTTTAATTCTAACATAATGAAATCTTTGTATGTTTTGACAGTGGTCGATAACAGGACGTGATCCCACACCGTACAAGCGCGAGTACGCAGGCAGGAAGGGCTTAAACGCCCTCATGGACATTCTCAGTTCTCGCGGCGGCATGGTTAGTATTAGGGTTTACTCTTTTCTATTTTTTGTATTGTTTTATAAATATCGTTATATGTTTATACTTACTGAAAGCTGTCTTATTGTCTTTTTTTGCAGAATCCGACAGATACGCCGCTTGGACGCGATGAGACGTCTGACTAGACGACGTCAGTTTAGCCGTAGCTAGATAGCATTAGTTTAGGGTTTCTCATAGCTTATGTATCATGAGACGGATTTTATACGTCTTTTTGAACCATGTATATTATTACATTTGTCACCGCAGTTCATTTTGCCAATCAATTCTTTATGCCTATGATGTTGTACAATTGTCATTATTACATTTGCCAATCAATTCATTTTGCCTATGATGTGTACAATTGTCAATTTTACGCTTGTCAATTTTGCAAACAATGCGTCTTGTGGGTGACTATTTTGGGTCTATTATCTACCCATGCACTTTTTTTAAAAAGTGAATCAAGTACAATATGGTTGATGGGTGGCAGGGCATTCAATGCCCTGTCACCAAAAAAAATTCTCTCGGGCGTCGCTATAACCGTCGCTATTTTTGGCTCTGTAGCGTCGCTATGACCGTCGCTATAGACTCCTGTGTAAACGTCGCTATGAGCGTCGCTATGAGCGTCTCTATATAGCGACGCCTATAGCGACGCTCTCGTAGCGACGCTATTAGCGACGGTTTTAGCGACGCCGGGGGTTATAAAAACCCAGTGTATTTCCATCGCTAAGAGCGTCACAAGAGCACACAACCTCTTGTAGTGAGATTCAAAGATTATTTTAAAAATTTTGAGATTCTTGATGCCGCATTAGAAAATATTCCACATGTACCTTTTACAAAAGAGGAAGTGGAGCAAGTACGACAGAAACTGTTCGACGAGCAAGAGAGCCAAGAGAGAGAAAGGGGCCAGCCCACCGCCCTCACCACCTCCTCGTAGCCCTCCACAAGAAGATAAAGAGGAGGAAGACAAACCAGAAGAACAAGAAGAGGCCAAGCAAGAGCAGAGCTAGGAACCGGAACCAAAGGAAGAGGCTAAGCCTCGAAGTGGGCAACCAGAGCCAAATGAGTCATATAATACATTTTTGGACCTGCTAGCTGCAGGATACACAAAAGAAGAGGCTGCCACAGTCGCATTCGACTTGGCAAGCACAGGCCCTAAGGAACAAATGCAAAGCATCAGGTTAGTAGAACTAAAAGAGATGGCCACAGATACAGTGGACCTGCACCCGCCCTCCAACGATTGGGATGTGGTGATAACGAAGTTAACCGGGTTAAGAGCGCAGTCCATGGCCTCAGAAAGTGAGATGGAAGCTCTCAAGGCCACTGAAGTGAAGATAAAGTTGGAAGTAGACTCTTTACAAGGACAAAGTCAAAGGCAGAAAGAGAGAGAAGCGGAGCTACAGGCCAGTCTAGCAAGGGCATTGCAAAGAGGCCAGGAAATGGAAAAAGAAAATCAGGCAGCAGCCCAAAGAATGCAAGGATTCGAAGAGGAGTGCAGGCAGCTCAGCAAATCATTGATAGATGCAGAGAGGGAAAGGGATAACCTGACCCTACAGCTAGCTGAGGAGTCTAAAGAAGTTGAAGCAATGCGAAACGCCAAAGAGAAGGCGGAGATAGATCAAGAAGCCAGCCAGGATGAGGTCCTTGAGCTTAAGGACCAGCTCAAAGTGAAAGATCAAACCATCCAGAGTCTACGGGCATCTCCTGCCAGAGTCAGAGCTACTAGCTCGACTCACATCACTACGGAAAGCCAAATTTATGAAGAATAGATGCAAGAACTTCAGAAGGAGCTGACTCTAGAGAAAAAGCAACGATTGATGATGGCAGAAGGATCAATTGTTATGCAAACACGAATGGAAGAAGAACAAAAAGCCATGCAAGAGGAATTAGAAATTATCAAAAGAAAGCTTGAGGAGGCGGAGAAGATAAACGCCGAGTTGAACGACCTCCTCGTGAATATGGGAGAAGAAGCTGAAACAAAAAAACAATAACTCCTAAAGCAGATTGAGGAGCTGGGAGGACAAAAGCTAGAGAGGAAGAAGGAACAGGGCCAACGGCCACTTAGGGCATAGATTTAGAAAATGTGTCAGATCCTGTGGACACACCTATGCAAGAGGAAATCCTAGGAGGATCCTCTCAAGAGCCACAAGATCTGACACAGGAAGAGGAAGAAAAGCTACGTAAAGCAATAGAGGTAAAGATCAGAGAGACAACAAGGGAAGCCTTGGAGTGGGAGCAGAGGGTTTTCAAGTCCATGACCATCTAGAAGATTGACGCTAGCAACCTCAGGCGCAAATGGCTTCAACCCTCTCTCCCATATCCTTTGCTAAAATATGAAGCCACCACCATCAATAAGAGGATTAGAGAAGAGCCGACAGTGCCACTCTACAACGCAGATATCTCTCAGCCAGAAGGAGCCAAGTTAATAGTTCACTCTCAGCCAAAATGGAGGAAGGCGTGGCTGACGAAGTACCCACAATACCTAATCCATTTGGTAGAGGCACCGAAAAACATCAGAGACAACCTCAGCTTTTGTCCTCTACCAAGGATTAGGACGTGGAAGGCCCAAGAGATATTACAAAGGAGCCAACCCACTTGGCTGAATTATCCTAAGCTGCCGGGCTTGAAGGCAGGTGAGAGAATAAGTGTCCAATACATGGTGAAAACCCTAACGGGCGCCATCAAATTGCTCACTGGCTCACTTGACCTTACGTGCATCATGATGAAGAAAATCTGCAAAACTCTTCTAGCAGTATTTGAGACATTCAATCATGGCCAGGTGACAAAAAATATCTTCTTCTTCCAAGATACTTACAGATGTGCCTATGATCTCTCTGGTCAGCCTTCCAAGGAGGTGATACATGCGTTGTATCAAAGGATAATGTTTCTGCCATCCTATCACCTCCAGGCCTTTGAAGAAGCGTTCTACACCGGCTTCTTCACAATAAACACTGATATTTTTGGCCCAACAATGATGAATCTACATGCAAGTTACGAATCACTGATCAAGATGCGCGAAACCATACGATGAAGAAGCAGGTCAACGGCCATGTCCATGACGACATGAGCAAGGGGGGGGAGTGTTAGAAGCTGGACACACCCCACGAAAACTGACTACTCGGAAGATTATCATTTTTTGTAATTATTCATTTATTGAGGAAACCTGATTTTTCACCTTGTAAATATTGGGGCTTACAGAAGTTTCCAGATTGTATCCCAGTTTTGATAGTTAGATTGAGTAGATGGTTGATTTGGAACTTTAGGATTTGAGAATTGTAAGGTATATCTACCACTTTTTGACCTTAATGAAAAAACCTTTTGTCATTAAAAAAAAAAGAAGTTTTGAAGGCTATGAGTGAGCGTACTGTGTACGAGGGAGAGTGTGAGCTTCATCTTGATGCTACGTGTGCACCAGTGGTCGGAATCGAGTGCGGAGAACTGCAACGTGTTGCCCCCGACGAGAGCTACGCACCGATACCTACATTGCATGCGTACGGTCCGGTTTTGCGAGCTCCTTCTACGAGCTTCATCTGGTGATTTGGTGAGCATACGTTGTCCGATTTTTCATTGCAACGTATCCATGCATTCACATTTTAGATTTCGGAAATGAAGACCTGCAAATTTCGGCCAGACATCCTACATGATTTTGCACCGTGTGTTTTGGGTTGAGGTTTTGGTTCATAGACCTTAGGGAGAGCAACCTATTGGTGTTAGTAGGGTCTTCTTCAAGTTCTATGGTGTTTCGAGATTGTTTGATGGGTGTTCGGCTATAGACAGCGTTGTAGGAAGTTTCCTCTTATGTACTCTTGAAGGTTGTGACTTAGACAATTGGTAGAGACCTCTGTAGGAATTAGTTAGGAGTCGGTCGAGTGTAGGTTGACACCTTATGCTTGCTTCCACGCACTTGCGGGTCGAGCTTTGTCCTTAGCTGACAAATCTTGTTAGGTGAGTTCTCGTAGTGCTGACGTCCGTCGCGGCGTATCCGGGCAACAAACTTCTATGGGTCACCCAAGAACAATCTGCAGCTTGCTTTAATGCACTCCAAGTCGATCCTTCATACACCACTGATGCTCGGCATAAGTTGTGATGACTAGCTTTTCAATCTAGCATTTCTCCTCTTTATGCACTTGAAGGTTTTCAACCCTCCCTCCTTATGGGTCACAACACCTTGCACAAGCGATGGCCCCTTCTACTCATATCAAGCACTGCTCAATGGTCGTTTTTCCCCTCTAGAGCCCCAAAGGCCCGCCAATCTATAGCCTTCTCTTTCGCTTCTTGACGACCTCCAATTACTATCACCTTATGCTCTCAGATAGCCTTCACTTCGTCAACTCTGACCAGCTCTCGGAGCCACTCTTTGCAACACTTTTTTATCTGCTACTACAGGTCACCCTCTTCACCTTATTTACCTTGCTAACAACCTCCTGCATATGATATTCACTCCGCTACCTCGTTCAAGGCTAGGCCCTCAGCTTCTCGTCGTGGGCTCCTTTTTTTTTTCTGATGGCCTGAAAAACGCCTCCTTTGCTGCTCGCCCTCGCCAAAAAGCAACCCGACAGTCGTTCGTCAACCTCCTGCTGCTCGACGACTCTTTTGTTGCTCCTCGTTATTTTTCTCTCTGCTTCTAGGCTTGCTCACCCTTGTCGATGCTCCCTTAGCATGATCGTCGCCAGCCCAAGCTTTCAAGCCTCATCAACTCGAGTCTAGCTCGATGGCGGCTCCTTTCGCTTCTTTTGACGGTGTGTTTTGCTACAATTACGCTCCTCTTTTTTTTCACTCGCCCCCCGCTTTTTATTTGCTGCTTGTCTTCCTATTTAGCTGCTCAAGCCTTGCTTTCTCAAGCGGCCATTCACACTAAGCCCCAAACTCCACCAAATTTGGCAAAAACCTTATGCAAGGTAGTACTGAGCATGTATTCAATGTGCTCCAAGTTATAGTGTTCTAGAGAATAACTCCTCAAACTCTTATGGTCATCTCTTAAATGAACCATATTTGGTATACATATTAATATGCTAACTATGTACTTGAAGCGACGATGCCCATACAATAAATGTCTCAAGGATTTATCGTGCCCTCCATAGTTCATCGTAGTAGATATACATATCAACCATGGCTTTGCCGAATACAATCTTGATGGTCCTCATCCATAACAACTGATGTTTAGGCTGTTAGTTTTCTTGGATCTAGTCGTCCAAGTCCCAAAGTCTCCCATGATCAATCTAGAGCCTTTCGGATAACATAGTCCTTAGCTTGGTCTTTGATTTAGGGCTTCACAAAAAAGTCCCCATCTCCGAGCACAATTAAGCTCGCCATCAATGCCATGTTTTCCTTTGCTAATATCACGAGAATCCATATGAGGGATGATAATACCCAAAAGTGTGTATTCTGATTGAGATTCTGCTAGTGGATGCGGTGCATCATGACATCCACCCCCTCTAAACTTGCACATCCTCCGGCATGTGCCAACCATCCTCAAAATTTGTAAGTATAAAACCAGCTACACTACAAGAGGTTGTGTGCTCTTGTGTCGCTGTTAGCGACGGAAATACACTGGGTTTTTATAACCCCCGAAGTCGCTAAAACCGTCGCTAATAGCGTCGCTACGAGAGCGTCGCTATAGGCGTCGCTATATACGTCGCTATAAGCGTTGCTATATACAGACGCTCATAGCGACGGTTATAGCGACGTTTACACAGAAGTCTATAGCGACGCTACAGAGCCATAAATAGCGACGCCCGAGAGAATTTTTTTTTGGTGACAGAGCATTGAATGCCTTGCCACCCGTCAACCATATTGTACTTGATTCACTTTTTTAAAAAAGTGCAAGGGTAGATAATAGACCCAAAATAGTCACCCACAAGACGCATTGTTTGCAAAATTGACAAGCGTAAAATTGACAATTGTACACATCATAGGCAAAATGAATTGATTGGCAAATGTAATAATGACAATTGTACAACATCATAGGCATAAAGAATTGATTGGCAAAATGAACTGCGGTGACAAATGTAATAATATACATGGTTCAAAAAGACGTATAAAATCCGTCTCATGATACATAAGCTATGAGAAACCCTAAACTAATGCTATCTAGCTACGGCTAAACTGACGTCGTCTAGTCAGACGTCTCATCGCGTCCAAGCGGCGTATCTGTCGGATTCTGCAAAAAAAGACAATAAGACAACTTTCAGTAAGTATAAACATATAACGACATTTATAAAACAATACAAAAAATAGAAAAGAGTAAACCCTAATACTAACCATGCCGCCACGAGAACTGAGAATGTCCATCAGGGCGTTTAAGCCCTTCCTGCCTGCGTACTCGCGCTCGTACGGTGTGGGATCACGTCCTGCCATCGACCACTGTCAAAACATACAAAGATTTCATTATGTTAGAATTAAAAAACTCATAAACCCTAAACTATCGAACATAAAGAGCAATGCGAAAACACTTACAAAATCGGCCTCAAATGATGCCCATCCACCGCTCCCCAAGTGGTGCGAGCTCCCTGCCTCTACTCGCGCTCTGGCTGCATCCTTTTGTTGCTTCCACTTGTCGGGATTCTCGCGCGCTGCTTTCTTTGCATTCTTCCAATCTTCTTTGGCCAGCCAATCTGGCCTGTTCCACCCATGCTTGATTGCTTTTTGCACTTCGGAACGCTTGTGTTTGCAGTATTCGCGCATTCGAATCTTCATCAGGTCTTCATTGAAGCACTGATCCCGTGTTGGAACGGGAAACTCATCATGAAGTATGCTGATGACTCTGTTTTTTAAATCACTAAGTACTTCACTCCATTTGTTTAGTATGTAGTGTCTAAACAGCTGAGAGCAAAGACCACGCATGCTCGCATCCTCGCATAACTCAGCATAACTCTCTCATCCTCTCTCTCTCATCCTCGCATAACTCAGCATAACTTCCTATATCTATATAGAGCTCTCCGTTTAAACACATATCCTCTGTTTCATTTTGTAGCTCCTCTGCATGTACCCCATATAGAGTAGTAGCATCTTGATGCTCGTCTGGCACCACCGCAGCGGCTTCTGATTGAGCATCTTCTCTGATCTCCTCCATTGATGCCGTTGTGATTGGAACATGGTAGCCTTCATACGTCCTTGCACTACGAGGGGCTACCTCTATGACGTACCACTAGTTTGATGTAGACTTTGTAGGATGAAATATTACCTGCCAGAGCCACATAACTTACATGAGAGCTTTCAAGCACATAACTTGTAAAAGGGGGATGTTAACTATTTACATACTTACTTGTTCACAATGCTCGAGTAGTACGAAAGTGTCTCTTAGGTCAGTCCATTTCTTAGTAGAATCCACCTCAAGAAAACCAGACTCTCCTCTACGCACAGTAGCGTTGCGACCCTCCATGATTATCTTGAACCATTGCACGTCGAACAAGTCGACAAAAAATCCTCTGTAATCGATCCTCAAAATCTCTTGTAGCGTGCCGAAGTAAGTGAGTTCCGCCACCACAGGATCTGCATCAGAGGAACGTCGTGGACTAGACTGTTCAAATTTTGCCATGATTCCACAATCTTGAGTAAAACGCTTTTTGTCGATCCGTTCCACCCTAAAATGTCGACCTTTACACCATGCGGCTGTGTATGACTTATACTACAACGAACAAAGATTATGAGTGGCCGTTCAAACGTTTAGAAATAAAGTCACTAGCTAGTCGTACATTGCAAACTTACCTTGGTCGCGCAACCCCGAGAGTACTCCCACTCTTCCTCAGTCACTTCGTCACCGCATTGTTGTGTGCTTTTCAATTGGTTGTACAACCATCTTAAGCTCATGAATGTTGGTAGGCTCTCCAGAACCGTCGGATAGTGCATCGGTGGTCGTCTTCCCCGTCTCCACTCGATTCGTGCCCTTTGTCGCTCTTGCTTTGCATCCTCATATTGTGAAATCCACTTTTGCATCACTGGATTGTGAAGCATGCAAAATCGGTTGATTTTAGCCTGTAGATCTTCCGTCATCTTCTTCTCAACACCGAGATTGTACATGACAATCCCAGATATGCGCTCATCATCTATGGTTCGCCATAGCGTGTCCCGGGCTTTATCAAATCCGTCTATCCACTCTCCAATGTACACTAGGGACTCTGATACCAAGCAACGTTCTGCCATGCTACCCTCCGGACGTCCCTTTTGACGCACATATCCCTTAAGCGTTTTCATGAAACGTTCTAAGAAGACATCCATCTGGAATGAACTGTGCCAGCTATTTCCACCTCATCAACTATGTGAACAAGAAGATGCACCTGAATGGTTAGCATGGTAGTAGGAAAATGTTTCTCAAACATGCACACAAGCTCCGCAACATTTAGTTTGGCGAATGGTATGGAGTCTACGTTGATCTCCTTTTGTGAGATCCATTGCACCAGCTTTGCAAGTTTGTAGATTGTGTTACGGATGTCGAGAGACAAACATCCCTCAATGGCAACCGGTAAAATAAACTGTAAAGTATGTGCAACAGTGATATTAAAGTCCACATTTTATGCAATGATATTAAAGTCCACTATGAACGTACCTGACACATTTTATGCCAATCGTGTGACTTCCAACCGGTAAGCTTTCCTTCTTTAGTAAAACACGTTTGGAGCGAGTGCATTACGCCAGTGGGGGTCCGCAAAGATCGAATGGTCTCTTTTACTTTGCGTTCTTGGGCTCCTGCGAAAATCCATGGTGCTTTAGGGAGTTTTATCGATCCATCAGACGCTGTTTGCGGCCAATATTGCTCCATATGATCCACATTTCTAAGGTCAACTCTGGCTCCCAAAGTATCTTTCTTGCCGATCAGATGGTCCCATAGTAGATTACCCACATTCTTGAATATGTGCATTGGATCGAGCAAGTGATTGATCATGAGTCGGGGCCAGTATGGTAACTCGTACCATAGAGATAGTGTCTTCATCCCTGGAGGCAATCCGTCATCGCACATCTCCTTCTGCTCTAACCATGCTTGTGCAGATATCCTTGGTGGCTCTCTTCCCAAAAAGCCGTCGCGTAACACATGATTCTCTGGAAGATACGCTTGATGACCTTCGTAGATTTGCTTCTTCAGTGAGGGCGCCCTACGTGCATTCAGTCTAGGTCCACATGTGACACATGCTCTGTATCCGCTTGTTTGAGGCCCTGCATGTATACACATGATAATAGATCAACTATGGGAAAAAACAAGATTTACAGTGTCTGAGTGAGGAGTGTCAATAGATCACCTGAGCATTCTGTTAGCCCAGGATAGTCATGCATGGTCCACATTAGAATGCCTCTGATCAAAGCATTCCGTCGTCTTGTGTGTCGGCTCATATCCACCACCTCTATGCCAATCCACAATTGTTGTAGCTCTTCCAATAGTGGACGAAGATACACATCCATATTCTCCAAGATACTTTTGGATCGACGGAGCCCACCATGAGTGAAGGCAGCAATACCCTATATTCCATTGAGGGCTTTCTTCACCTGCTTCATGCAGGCATCACAGTCTATGGAGACCTAAATCTAATCTAATATAACGTAAATCTAAATCTAGCGTAAATAAACGTAAATCTAACTAAAAATAAACCTAAATCTAATCTAATTTAACTTAAATAAACCTAAATCTAATTTAACGTAAGTCTACATCTAACCTAATCTTTAACGTCTTTTAGGATATTTTCCTACGACGTTATAACTCTCTTCTTCTTGTGTGTGTGCGCGTGTGTGGATGTGTGTGCCAAGAAAAAGAGATAAATGGTATAACCTTTCTATCACCCATGCCAAGTATGATAGATTGGTTATGCCATTTCCCTCTTGAATAATAGGTCTTGAGTTCAACTCCTCGTCGGCTAGATCTTTAGGTCTTTTAATTTTAATTAGTTTCCTACGACGTTAAATTAGTTTCTCTCTCTTTCTCTCTCAATGTGTGTGCGTTTTTTTGTTTATGCATGTTTTCTCTCTCTTTTCCTCTCTCAATGTGTGCGTTTTTTGTTTATGCATGTTCTCTCTCTCTTTTCCTCTCTCAATGTGTGTGTGCATTCTTTGTTTATGTATGTGTGTGTGCGTTTTTGTTTATGTTTGTAATCTTTCTCTCTCTCTCTCTCTCTCTCTCTCTCTCTCTCTCTCTCTCTCTCTCTCTCTCTCTCTCTACAAGAGGCTCTTCATATTAGCGACGCTCACACAGCGACGCTCAAAATTTTTTTTCCCGGCGTCGCTATGAGCGTCGCAAATTTACAAATAAATTTGCGACGCTCATAGCGACGCCAGCTGGGGTAAAAAAAATAACCGAGCGCGCCCAAAAACTCAGATCTCAGATCTGAGTTTTTCGGCGCCCTCAAGCAAAGAGCAGGTAACGCTCTCCCTCACTCTCTCTCTCTCTCTCTTTTTCTTCTCCACACACACACACACACACACACGAGGAGAGGAAGGAGAGCCAGGTATGCTCCTTCCCTCTCCTCATTCTCATGTTCCCTTCCCCTCTTTCTCTCTCCCTCTCTCTCTCTCTCACACACACACATACACACACACATAGTGTTTTTGAGAGAGAGGGAGAGAGAGAGAGTACAAACAAAAACAAAAACGCACACACATACATAAACAAAGAATGCACACACACATTGAGAGAGAAAAAGAGAGAGAGAGCATGCATAAACAAAAAACGCACGCATTGAGAGAGGAAAAGAGAGAGAGAACATGCATAAACAAAAAACGCACACATTGAGAGAGGAAAAGAGAAAGAAAACATGCATACGATCCAAAAAAACGCACACACATTGAGAGAGAAAGAAAGAGAAACTAAGGGAGCGTCGTAGGAAACTAATTAAAATTAAAAGACCTAAAGATCTAGCCGACGAGGAGTTGAACTCAAGACCTATTATTCAAGAGGGAAATGGCATAATCAATCTATCATACTTGGCATGGGTGATAGAAAGGTTATACCATTTATCTCTTTTTATTGGCACACACATCCACACACGCGCACACACACAGGAAGAAGAGAGTTATAACGTCGTAGGAAACTATCTTAAAAGACGTTAAAGATTAGGTTATATGTAGACTTACATTAAACTAGATTTAGGTTTATTTTTAACTAGATTTACGTTTATTTAAGCTAGATTTAGATTTACGTTATATTAGATTAGATGCGGGTCTCCATAGACTGCGATGCCTGCATGAAGCGGGTGAAGAAAGCCCTCAATGGAATATAGGGTATTGCTGCCTTCACTCATGGTGGGCTCCGTCGATCCAAAAGTACTGGTGAAATGTCTTCAGAAGATAGGGAAGAAGGTGGATCTTCAGGGCGGCAAGAGTCACTACATCCCCGACACAATGACCATCTAGACAACCTCTAGTCATTAGACTTACGTTAAATTAGATTTAGCTTTATTTTTTTATATTTACGTTTATTTAGATTTACGCTTATTTACGTTAGATCGAGTCCACGCAAGAATTACTTACGGTTTAGGGTTTAGAGTTAGACGAACAGTGAAAAGATCTACTGTGAAAAGATGTTAAGATGAAGTGAAGTGCTACAGCTAGAGAAGAGGCAAAGGGATTTTGTCCACTACATGCAGTATCATGTAGACGTGGGTGTGTAGATTTCTTGTACCCACAAATATAGGTATTGACCAATAAAGACGAGATTATAACCCGGTGGTTCTGATCTCCGTGCACCTCTAGACCGAGGTGTGCGGGGATTGGACATGACTAGAGAATGTGAGGTAAAGAGAGAGAGAGAGAGAGAGGAGAGAGAGAGAGAGAGAGAGAGAGAGAGAGAGAGAGATAAGACGAAGAATGCCAATAGAATATTAAATTTGTTGTCCAGGTTATAAGTTTTTTATCCTCATTATGAGTAGCGACGAGGATGTGGGACCGTCCAACCGAAACACCTATCTCTCAACGAGGGTCTTATGTCCTTGTAATCAATGCAAGCATGCTGTGCGACGGACAAGACGTGTTTCTTTGCAGCACGTTCGCGAATTTGGCGAGTTCGATCCATCTATTATAGATCGAGTTGTTGCCAATTATAACTCGTCGGGCTCTGACGCTGGCCAACAAGCAGCAATCTTGCAACCCAATAGACGTATTCGCAGGCGCTTTGGTCAAGCAGCATATGTGAGGCCACAAGATGTAGCCTCTGACAGCTCGGGGGATGATCATGCAGAGCACATTCCCAACGAGGCAATGTTTGAGCCCGAGATTGATGAAATGATCGAGACGATCATGGATTCAGAAAGGCTTATCTATGATGATATGAAAAGTGAAGCCGATACGTCATTGTATAATGGAGCACGTATGTCTAGATTGAAAGCACTCCTGGTTCTTCTCAACATGCAGGCAAAGTTTGGATGGAGTGACACTAGCGTCACAGCGCTTTTCAGGTGATCTATTACAATTAGTTTACTTTAATAGAACTCTAAATGTATAATGATCTGATAGATTTTTACACGACTGTATCATATTTTTATGTTGTGTAGATTGCTGAAAGAGCACATTCTACCAGCTGACAATGTGATGCCAGATTCCCGAGATGAAGCAAGAAAGATTTTGCGAAACTTGGGGATGGATTACAATTCTATCCACGCTTGTCCTAATGACTGCATTCTTTTCAGAGGGGAATACACAGACATGGAGAAGTGTCCGAAATGTGATTCCGAAAGATATCGAGTAGATCTCCACGGGACAAAAATTCCACAAAAGGTTTTGCGACATTTTCCTTTGCTTCCTCGCATCAAGCATTTCTTCGAATGTAAGTCCATGGCCGCCCTAGCATCATGGCATGAGGAGAATAAATCTTCGGATGGTGTGCTACGAATTCCTGCAGATTGCGCAGCCTGGAAACATATAGATGGAACATGGTCGGATTTTGCCAGGGAAGCTCGAAATTTGCGCTTAGGCCTGGCTATGGATGGCGTAAATCCATTTGGTCAAAGATCAACATCTTACAGTGTATGGCATGGCCGTTGTCATCGTCAACTACAACATTCCCCCGTGGTTGACTACGAAGAAGGGGCACCTATGGCTAAGCTTGATTGTGCCAGGGCGATATAAAGTGGGGAATATGGATGTGTATCTTCGTCCACTATTGGAAGAGCTACAACAATTGTGGATTGGCATAGAGGTGGTGGATATGAGCCGACACACAGGACGACGGAATGCTTTGATCAGAGGTATTCTAATGTGGACCATGCATGACTATCCCGGGCTAACAGAATGCTCAGGTGATCTATTGACACTCCTCACTCAGACACTGTAAATCTTGTTTTTTCCCCATAGTTGATCTATTATCATGTGTATACATGCAGGGCTTCAAACAAGCGGATACAGAGCATGTGTCACATGTGGACCTAGACTGAATGCACGTAGGGCACCCTCACTGAAGAAGCAAATCTACGAAGGTCATCAAGCGTATCTTCCGGAGAATCATGTGTTACGCGACGGCTTTTTGGGAAGAGAGCCACCAAGGATGTCTGCACAAGCATGGTTAGAGCAGAAGGAGATGTGCGATGACGGATTGCCTCCAGGGATGAAGAGACTATCTCTATGGTACGAGTTACCATACTGGCCCCGACTCGTGATCAATCACTTGCTCGATCCAATGCACATATTCAAGAATGTGGGTAATCTACTATGGGACCATTTGACCGGCAAGAAAGATACTTTGGGAGCCAGAGTTGACCTTAGAAATGTGGATCGTATGGAGCAATATTGGCCGCAAACAGCGTCTGATGGATCGATAAAACTTCCTAAAGCACCATGGATTTTCACAGGAGCCCAAGAACGCAAAGTAAAAGAGGCCATCGATCTTTGCGGACCCCCACTGGCGTAATGCACTCGCTCCGAACGTGTTTTACTAAAGAAGGAAAGCTTACCGGTTGAAGTCACACGATTGGCATAAAATGTGTCAGGTACGTTCATAGTGGACTTTAATATCATTGCATAAAATGTGGACTTTAATATCATTGCTGCACATACTTTACAGTTTATTTTACCGGTTGCCATTGAGGGATGTTTGTCTCTCGACATCCGTAACACAATCTACAAACTTGCAAAGCTGGTGCAATGGATCTCACAAAAGGAGATCGACGTAGACTCCATACCATTCGCCAAACTAAATGCTGCGGAGCTTGTGTGCATGTTTGAGAAACATTTTCCTACTACAATGCTAACCATTCAGGTGCATCTTCTTGTTCACATAGTTGATGAGGTGGAAATAGCTGGCACAGTTCATTCCAGATGGATGTTCTTCTTAGAGCGTTTCATGAAAACGCTTAAGGGATATGTGCGTCAAAAGGCACGTCCGGAGGGTAGCATGGCAGAAGGTTGGTTGGTATCAGAGTCCCTAGTGTACATTGGAGAGTGGCTAGACGGATTTGATAAATCCCGGGACACGCTATGGCGAACCATAGATGATGAGCGCATATCTGGGATTGTCATGTGCAATCTCGGTGTTGAGAAGAAGATGACGGAAGATCTAGAGGCTAAAATCAACCGATTTTGCATGCTTCACAATCCAGTGATGCAAAAGTGGATTTCACAATATGAGGATGCAAAGCAAGAGCGACAAAGGGCACGAATCGAGTGGAGACGGGGAAGACGACCACCGATGCACTATCCAGCGGTTCTGGAGAGCCTACCAACCTTCATGAGCTTAAGATGGTTGCACAACCAATTGAAAAGCGCACAACAATGCGGTGACGAAGTGACTGAAGAAGAGTGGGAGTACTCTCGGGGTTGCGCGACCAAGGTAAGTTTGCAATGTACGACTAGCAAGTGACTTTATTTATAAACGTTTGAACGGCCACTCATAATCTTTGTTCGTTGTAGTATAAGTGATACACAGCAGCATGGTGTAAAGGTCGACATTTTAGGGTGGAACGAATCGACAAAAAGCGTTTTACTCAAGATTGTGGAATCATGGCAAAATTTGAACAGTCTAGTCGACGACGTTCCTCTGATGCAGATCCCGTGGTGGCGGAACTCACTTACTTCGGCGCTGCAAGAGATTTTGAGGATCGATTACAGAGGATTTTTTGTCGACTTGTTCGACGTGCAATGGTTCAAGATAATCATGGAGGGTCGAAACGCTACTGTGCGTAGAGGAGAGTCTGGTTTTCTTGAGGTGGATTCTACTAAGAAATGGACTGACCTAAGAGACACTTTCGTACTACCCGAGCATTGTGAACAAGTAAGTATATAAATAGTTAACATCCCCCTTTTACAAGTTATGTGCTTGAAAGCTCTCATGTAAGTTATGTGGCTCTGGCAGGTAGTATTTCATCCTACAAAGTCTACATCAAACTGGTGGTACGTCATAGAGGTAGCCCCTCGTAGTGCAAGGACGTATGAAGGCTACCATGTGCCAATCACAACGACATCAATGGAGAGATCAGAGAAGATGCTCAATCAGAAGCCGCTGCGGTGGTGCCAGACGAGCATCAAGATGCTACTACTCTATATGGGGTGCATGCAGAGGAGCTACAAAATGAAACAGAGGATATGTGTTTAAACGGAGAGCTCTATATAGATATAGGAAGTTATGCTGAGTTATGCGAGGATGAGAGAGAGATCTCTTAAAGCCACAAATATTGTATTTGAACAATTTTGCTCCGTGCTGTAAAAGCTCTGGCTCTCTAAGTAGCTTCCATGGTGTATAACGCTCTTTTCTACTCGCGCTCACATCTTTTGATTGAAAATTCTGAGTTTTCGACTTGCCTCTTCTATCACTCGATTCATTGCGTCATTGTATTTATATGCGTCATTACGTCATTGTATTTAATGGTCTTTGCGTCATTGTCTACTCTATTCATTCAATATTAAGTTTAAATATTCGTGTGTTTAATGCAGGTATGGATGATGAGGAGTTTCTTTCTTCTTTGTCACCGCAGCAGAGACAGTGGTACGTGGAGCGTCATCGCTCTGGCGCATCATCGCGCGTTCCTACACCATCCGCATCTCCCTCTCTTTCGGAGCATTCGGCGCGCTCTGAATCTTCGGCGTCGACGAGACGAGCGTCACACTCGTCTAGACAACCGCGCTCTAGTGGTGGCGGTGGCGCACTACTACACACTCCGCCAGGAGCCACCCCACTCGACACTCCTCGCTTCGGCGCCCAGACGCCGGTGGAGACACCTGACGTCCGTACCCCCATCGACACGCCGCTAGAGACCCCTGCCGGGACACCCAGGTTCACGCGTCACCGGCCAGAGGGCTTGCCTTACTCTCCGTCGACATCAGCGGCGGCATCATCATGGATGATGACGGCAAGAAGGTGATCTCGCGCATGCGTGGTCTTTGCTCTCAGCTGTTTAGACACTATATACTAAACAAATGGAGTGAAGTACCAAGTGATTTAAAAAACAGAGTCATCAGCATACTTCATGATGAGTTTCCCGTTCCAACACGGGATCAGCGCTTCAATGAAGACCTGATGAAGATTCGAATGCGCGAATACTGCAAACACAAGCGTTCCGAAGTGCAAAAAGCAATCAAGAATGGGTGGAATAGGCCAGATTGGCTGGCCAAAGAAGATTGGAAGAATGCGAAGAAAGCAGCGCGCGAGAATCCCGACAAGTGGAAGCAACAAAAGGATGCAGCCAGAGCGCGAGTAGAGGCAGGGAGCTCGCACCACTTGGGGAGCGGTGGATGGGCATCATTTGAGGCCGATTTTGTAAGTCTTTTCACATTGCTCTTTATGCATGTTCGATAGTTTAGGGTTTATGAGTTTTTTAGTTCTAACATAATGAAATCTTTGTATGTTTTGACAGTGGTCGATGACAGGACGTGATCCCACACCGTACGAGCGCGAGTACGCAGGCAGGAAGGGCTTAAACGCCCTGATGGACATTCTCAGTTCTCGCGGCGGCATGGTTAGTATTAGGGTTTACTCTTTTTTATTTTTTGTATTGTTTTATAAATGTCGTTATATGTTTATATTTACTGAAAACTGTCTTATTGTCTTTTTTTGCAGAATCCGACAGATACGCCGCTTGGACGCGATGAGACGTCTGATTAACGACGTCAGTTTAGCCGTAGCTAGATAGCATTAGTTTAGGGTTTCTCATAGCTTATGTATCATGAGACGGATTTTATACGTCTTTTTGAACCATGTATATTATTACATTTGTCACCGCAATTCCTTTTGCCAATCAATTCTTTATGCCTATGATGTTGTACAATTGTCATTATTACATTTGCCAATCAATTCAGTTTGCCTATGATGTGTACAATTGTCAATTTTGCAAACAATGCGTCTTGTGGGTGACTATTTTGGGTCTATTATCTACCTTTGCACTGTTTTTAAAAAGTGAATCAAGTACAATATGGTTGATGGGTGGCAGGGCATTCAATGCCCTGCCACCAAAAAAATATTCTCTCAGGCGTCGCTATAAGCGTCGCTATTTATGGCTCTGTAGCGTCGCTATACTCTTCTGTGAGAGCGTCGCTATAGGCGTCGCTATGAGCGTTGCTATATAGCGACGCCTATAGCGACTCTCTCGTAGCGACGTTGTTAGCGACGGTTTTAGCGACGCCGGGGGTTATAAGAACCCACTGTATTTCCGTCGCTAACAGCGTCACAAGAGCACACAACCTCTTGTAGTGTCTCTCTCTCTCTCTCTCTCTCTCTCTCTCAAAAACACTATGTGTGTGTGTGTGTGTGTGTGTGTGTGAGAGAGAGAGAGAGAGAGAGAGAGAGAGAGAGAGAGAGAGAGGGAGAGAGAAAGAGGGGAGGAACATGAGAGTGAGGAGAGGGAAGGAGCATACCTGGCTCTCCTTCCTCTCCTCGTGTGTGTGTGTGTGTGTGTGTGTGTGGAGAAGAAAGAGAGAGAGAGAGAGAGAGAGAGAGAGAGAGAGGGAGAGCGTTACCTGCTCCTTGCTTGAGGGCGCCGAAAAACTCAGATCTGAGATCTGAGTTTTTGGGCACTCTCTGTTATTTTTTTAGCCTAGCCGGTGTCGCTATGAGCGTCGCAAAAAGTAAATTTGCGACGCTCATAGCGACGCCGAGATTTTTTTTTTTGAGCCTCGCTGTGTGAGCGTCGCTAATATGAATAACCTCTTGTAGTGCTAGTATGCAAGTAGTGGTCCACTGTAAGCATGCTATCAATAACCTTTTGACTTCAGGCAATCATAAGCCTCTAGGATTGAAGGGAAAACTTAAAAACTTCTTATCAGTGAAGTGTAACCATCCAAAAGCCCATAGACTTGTTGCATCATTGTAAAACCTGTAAACTGATTGCCATACTATGCAAGCATTTCGAACTCTACCAGGATCATACGGCATATAGATCAATTGTCATTGGGCAAATACATAACCATGTCCTCCTGGATCAAATGGCTTAATTAGAAGACCTTGCTTAAGTACCGGAGCTTCATAAAAACCACATGAGCATACACTATCATTCTCGACTGACATCAAGTAACCTTGGTGTAAGCTTGCTATTCTTGGATCAAGTAGTAACCAACGACATTGTGCACCCAGAAGAATCCAACCATATTCAACCTACTTCTTAAGGAGCTCAAAATCTCCTAGGCCTAATACCATTGCAAGCACATAGCATCTATGAGCCTCACAATAGAGTAAAACTTCCCTGGAATCATTATGCAACACTCAGATCCCATAAAACTTTGACACCTTTTTCTCAACAAACATATGTGAAAATTGCATCCCTTTTACTGGCAACCATAAAGACGTTGACATAATCATTAGTAGAAAGAGTATCGAAACCCAACTATAGCGCGAGTACCTCGTCCAAGAAAGTAAAGAAGCATGTGCATCCTTGCTTTATCCATAGTGATTTAGCATCATCACCCCTTCTACGCATATCAAGCACTGCTCAATGGTCGTTTTTTCCCCTCTAGAGCTCCAAAGGCTCGTGAATCTGCAGCCTTCTCTTTCGTTTCTTGACGACCTCTAATTACTGCCACCTTATGCTCTTAGGTAGCCTTCACTTCGTCAACTCTGAGCAGCTCTCGGAGCCACTCTTTGCAACACTTTTTTATCTGCTATAGGTCACCCTCTTCACCTTCTTTACCTTGCTCACAACCTCTGCATATGATTTTCACTCCGCTACCTCGTTCAAGGCCAGACGCCCTCAGCAACTTCTTCTAGTCGCAGGCTCCTTGTTTTTTCTGACGGCCTGAAAAACGCCTCCTCTGCTGCTCGCCCTCGCCAAAAAGTAACCCGACAGTCTCCTGCTCGTCAACCTCTTGCTGCTCGATGACTGTTTTGCTGCTCCTCGTTCTTTTTCGCTCTACTTCTAGGCTTGCTCGCCCTTGTTGATGCTCCCAAAGCACGATTGTCGCCAGCCCAGGCTTTCAAGCCTCGTCAACTCGAGCCTAGCCCTCCTTGCTCGATGGCGGCTCCTCTTGCTTCTTCTAACGGCGCGTTCTGCTACAATTTATGCTCCTCATTTTTATTTTTTTTACCGTGCTTTTTATTCGCTGCTTGCCTTCTTATTTAGCTGCTCAAGCCTTGCTTGCTCAAGCAGCCATTCACACTAATCCCCAAACTCCCACCAAATTTGGCAAAAACCTTATGCAAGGTAGTACTGAGCATGTATTCAATGTGCTCCATGTTACACTATTCCGGAAAATAACTCCTCAAACTCTTATGATCATCTCTTAAATGAACCATATTTGGTATACACATTAATCTGCTAACTATGTACTCGAAGTGACGATGCCCCGTACAATAAATGTCTCAAGAATTTATTGTACCCTCCAAAGTTCATCGTAATAGACATACATATCAACCATGGCTTTGCCAAATACAATCTTGATGGTCCTCATCCATAACAACTGATGTTGAGGTTGCTAGTTTTCTTGGATCTAGTTGTCCAAGTCCTAAAGTCTCCCATGATCAGTCTAGAGCTGTTTGAATAACATAGTCCTTAGCTTGGTCTCTGATTTAGGGCTTCACCAAAAACTCCCCATCTCCGAGCACAATCAATCTCGCCACCATGAATGCCATGTTTTCCCTTGCTAATATCACGATAATCCATCTAAGGGATGATAATACCCAAGTTTGTGTATTCTGATTGAGATTCTCCTAGTGGACGTGGTGCATCATGACAGCATGACCTCGCAGTCCAAGTTTAGTGTCACATAGGCTAACCACCTCACCCGCGTGCACATCGTGTATCCACAACCGCTTTTACAACGTTATATAGTAAATTGACATGCGTTGCCCAAGTTGTCCAGGTTTAGTTTTTGATTTCACACCTGCGGCTGTGATCTCCCCGTCATTCGTGTGTGAACTTCCCCGCCTTTGATCCCATTACCCCCTTCCCCCGCTTAAATATAGGTGCTACCTATTGTTGAGGGGAAACTATGCATTATTGAAGGTGCAAGTCGATCTGTCAGACCACTACCTTTGGCAGCAATAGAAAAAGATAAGAAAGTACAATTGCAAGTATAAGAAGGTGCTACAATTTTTAAAAATGAAAAAATATAGAGAACTAGGGAGATTCACTCTCTTTTTGTCTCAAAAAAATGGTGGCTGTAGATTGCTTTAATTTGAAATCGTAGATCTACTAGAGAAAATCTACAGTTTAGGGGTGAGATCTCTCTCTCTCTCTCTCTCTCTCTCTCTCTCTCTCTCTCTCTCTCTCTCTCTCTCTCTCTCTCTCTCTCTCTCTCTCTCTTTCTAATGCTCTTGTGCCATGCCAATTGATTGTTGTCGTACACGTCCATGGAGTTTATGATAAGATTGTGAGTTCGCTCTATTGCGAGAGAGTCAAATCTCACCTTTCAGGGGTTGCTCTTGTGGTGGGTGATAGGCATATTGTTGAGAGAAAGGCTCTAGTATTTTCCGTATTATATGCAGTTGTGACGACTTGTAGGGCAAACAAAAATTACAAAGGGAGAAAATGGGCTACTATAGACAGAAACATAGGGGCTACATGAAAGCAACAATAGGGCATTGCATGAAAAATGGATGCAAAAGCATCCACCATATGCATGCAAATCAAGAGTAGATAGGAGTAATTGACAGAGGGGTAAGCTTGTGTGTGTGTGTGTGGGGGGATCTCTCTCTCTCTCTCTCTCTCTCCCCCCCCCCCCCCCCCCCCCCCCCCCCCCCCCCCCCGCAAGGTCTCTCCATGAGGGGTGAAGAGAGAGCATGAAGCAAGGGCAGGATTTTAAGGCAGATGACCCAATAGATAGCAAGGGCAGTAGGCTTTAGGCTTTAGGCTTTAGGTTTTGGGTTTTGGGTTTTGGGTCTAGGATTTAGGGGTTAGGGTTTAGGGTTCTAGGATTTGGGGTTTAGGGTTTAGGGTTTAGGGGTGAGGGCTTAGGGTCCAGGGTCAAGGGTTCAGGGCTCAGGGCTTAAGGTTTAGGGTTTAGGGTTCAGGGTTCAGGCTGTAATGGGTTTTGGTTTTGGGTTTGGGATTAGGGTTTCCGGTTTATGGTTTAAGATTTTAGGGTTTGGAGTTAGGGGTTAGTGGTTTAGGTTTAGAGTTTTGGGTTTAGGGTTTTGGGTTTTAGGGTTTTGAGTTTTGGGGTCGGGGTTTCGAGGGTTTTGGGTTTGAGGTTTACGGGTTTGGGATTTATGGGTCTCGAGTTTCGGGATTCAGGATTCGGGGTTAGGTGTTAGGGGTTTAGGGTTTTGAACTGCAAGAATTTCAGACGACAATGCCAATCATCGTTGGCAGTCACTTATCTACCAAAGTATCTTCTGTTGTCTTTGAATATATATATATAGTTATCAAGTAGGATGACGGATATAAGAAACTAAGAGATGTTTCTCTTTGTCTATATTCTATGTCGTCATCAACTATAGATACCTAAAATATGTATCTTTATGTCTATAGTGTATGTCCATCAACTATTGACACCTAAAATATGTATCTCTATGTCTATATTGCATGCCATATTGTATGTCACCCCTTGAATGCTGATGCCCATCCACTCTCAACGTTGGTACAGCTAAAGCGTGTCGACGCTAGCAGAGGGCACAAACAGTGATGTGTATGCTTATAGATGCATGGAAGAGGGATAGTGCAGATGGGAAGAGCCAGGGCAAGCAAATGGCAGCGGAGATGTATGATTTATGTGGTTTTCTAGGCCAAAAAGACTCTAGATAGGGCCTGGCAGGATGGCAAGTGATGAATTTTCGAGATGCTGGTTTTTGGTTCAAAAGTGTAGAGCCTTAAGTGCTAAAGAAACAAGTCCAGACGGCTCATCAAACGGAGCCATGGTGTGCAAACTACGATGCTTTGAAGTTGGACGTGGTTGCAGATCTGAGACGGATAGGCCAGATGATGCCAGGTGGTTTGATCCAGTTTAGGGCTATGCGTGTGTAGTGCTTGATTTATGGAGCATGTTGGTCTTTTCATATCGTCCATCAGAGCTACGAATACCAAGTTAATGCCAGATGAAGTTTTGTCGGGGGCCAGGTCTGGCCGCCTCGGGAGATGTGCCATCTGATGATTTTGGAGCTTTGCCAGGAATTGTGTGTGTTCAATGTGGCAAGTGAAGATCATAGGAAGCTGCAGTGCATCAAATGGATTCAGGAGCATGGCGTTATTGCAAGTTAAGTTGGTACCAGTTACTTACGGGGAGATGATAGGTAAGTGTTGCCTATTTTGATGGCCTCGTATTGTGGTTTCGGGAAACATGATGTGTAGATCAAACAAGTGGGGTTGTAGTTGGGGACATGGTCTGAAATCATGGCTTTATGGCTCAATGATCGGATCATCGGACCACAAATGGTAGGTAACACGGAAGGGGAGAAATCTTGAACTTCAAATGCTAAGTTCTTGGAAAGCTTTGGAGGCTCATTGGGGGTGAGTCACCTGCGGCTGACATGTGGTGGGCGGGGTGATCCCACATGCACATGCCAGTTTCAAAAAGCAGGGTATGTATAGTGGATGGCGCACGATTAGTGGGCATCAAGTGAGTGGGAGCTCATGAGCTCTTGTAGCTATTGCGGGTGCACCAGTGGGCATGGTGGATGGCGGGGCTGCCTGCACCGAGGCGCGAGGGGCGGTGACGTCATCAATAGCCAGTGGTGGTCGAATGGTGATATGTCAGGCCCATTGGGGCAAAACCCTTTTGAGAGAGGTTGGGAGCATCGATGGCATCATTGGTGCCCCGCTTTGGTAAGTGTGGATTCATGTGGCTTGAGGCTCAAGTAAATTGGGTGGTGCCAAAAATAGAAGGCGGCTTGTCACGCGTCATGCAAGAAAAATGGGAGGTTTGGCCCAAAATAGGGGTCCATGCACGTGCCATAAGGGGGGCCCGTTTTGCAGTTCTTGGTGGGGTTTTCGAAGAGCGACTCGAAGGGCTCTTGGAGAGCCAAGAAGGAGAAGGAGGCCCGTTCCTTTTTGCTCGAGGCAGGAAGAGGGCGGGATTTCTTTGGAGCCGAACAACGTGAAGCTTGGGGAGAGCTCTGGAGGAGTTGTTTTGGAGCTGAAGAAGATGATCTCAAGGTTTTTTGCATGTCGATCTCAACGAGGAGAGTCATACGAGTGGTGAATGAAGGGGATTGGGGAGCACCACAGACGGAGAGTGAGAGAGAAAAGGAGACACACGACACACATATATGGGTGGGGAGACTCAAAAGAGTGAGCAACCCCCTATACACTTATGCTATGTATAAGGTATACAAGTCAGTGGACACCCAGACTCTGGGCATCCGGGCAAGGCACAGACGCCTATACCCCAACAACCTCCCACTTAAATGCGACTGTGCCTTTAAGCAAGAGAATCAGTCTAAAGACTACAAAAGGCGAGAGAAAACCGCTCTCAACCGATGCCCACTGGCTGGCTATGATCGTGTGCATCCGGCTGTCCTACTCCCGTGTAAGTCCATACACCACCAGACGTACCGCACACGTACTGCACGTACCGCACACGTACTGCAAGTATGTACGCAATACCTGCATATCTCCCTCGTGCACTATGCCATCATCAGTCAACAAACGACTGACAACCCCAACTGCAAATGCTCCCACTACAGCTGCGATATCCGGTCTCAAGATCAACATCTCATACATGAGACCACTGAATGACGATGCAGTGCTAGCGGGCCCTGCTAGCTCTACGGAGCATGCATCAACATATATATCCCTGGCAATAGGCATCTCTGACTGACAAGGCGTGTCAGCCACATGCATCTCCTGACTGTCCGTAAAAGACGCATCAACCTGTCGTGCAACCTCAGAGCACTACAAGAGGCTATTCATATTAGCGACGCTCACACAGCGACGCTCAAAAAAAAATTTACCGGCGTCGCTATGAGCGTCGCAAATTTGAAATTTGCGATGCTCATAGCGACGCTGATAGCGACGCCGATTGGGCTAAAAAAATAACAGAGAGCGCCCAAAAACTCAGATCTCAAATCTGAGTTTTTCGGCGCCCTCAAGCAAGGAGCAGGTAACGCTCTCCCTCTCTCTCTCTCTCTCTCTTTCTTCTCCACACAGATACACACACACACACACACACACACACACACACGAGGAGAGGAATTAGGAGAGCCAGGTATGCTCCTTCCCTCTCCTCACTCTCATGTTCCCTTCCCCTCTTTCTCTCTCCCTCTCTCTCTCTCTCTCTCACACACACACACACACACACATAGTGTTTTTGAGAGAGAGAGAGAGAGAGAGAGAGAGAGAGAGAGAGAGAGAGAGTACAAACATAAACAAAAACGCACACACACATACATAAACAAAGAATGCACACACACATTGAGAGAGGAAAAGAGAGAGAGAGCATGCATAAACAAAAAACGCACACATTGAGAGAGGAAAAGAGAGAGAGAACATGCATAAACAAAAAACGCACACATTGAGAGAGGAAAAGAGAGAGAAAACATGCATAAACAAAAAAATCCACACACATTGAGAGAGAAAGAGAGAGAAACTAATTTAACGTCGTAGGAAACTAATTAAAATTAAAAGACCTAAAGATCTAGCCGACGAGGAGTTGAACTCAAGACCTATTATTCAAGAGGGAAATGGCATAACCAATCTATCATACTTGGCATGGGTGATAGAAAGGTTATACCATTTATCTCTTTTTATTGGCACACACATCCACACACGCGCACACACACACAAGAAGAAGAGAGTTATAACGTCGTAGGAAACTATCCTAAAAGACGTTAAAGATTAGGTTAGATGTAGACTTACGTTAAATTAGATTTAGGTTTATTTAAGTTAAATTAGATTAGATTTAGGTTTATTTTTAAATAGATTTACGTTTATTTATGCTAGATTTAGATTTACGTTATATTAGATTAGATTTAGGTCTCCATAGACTGCGATGCCTGCATGAAGCGGGTGAAGAAAGCCCTCAATGGAATATAGAGTATTGTTGCCTTCACTCATGGTGGGCTCCGTCGATCCAAAAGTACTCGCGAAATGTCTTCAGAAGATAGGGAAGAAGGTGGATCTTCAGGGCGGCAAGAGTCACTACATCCCCGACACAACGACCATCTAGACAACCTCTAGTCATTCAAGAGCAACTTCAAAGTTAGTAACAAGCGCAAGAACGGTCTAAAGGGCCAATTGCTGTCGTCCGATGTGGATGGAGATGAGGCAGCGTCACCGCCGGAAGTTAACTCTCACATCTTTAGTGATGAGAATGCCAACTCTTGTCGAGTTATGTGAAAAATTATGTGTTAAATCAGTTTTAAGGTTCTTATAATCCCTGTTAGTTTAGTTCTTTGTTTTTAATATAACATAATTTACGTTAGATTTAGATTTATGTTATATTAGATTAGACTTAGGTTTATTTAGGTTTATTTAGGTTTACCCACACACACACATACACACACACACAAGAAAAAGACAGTTTTAACGTCGTAAGAAACTATCCCAAAAGACGTTAAAGATTAGGTTAGATGTAGACTTACGTTAAATTAGATTTATGTTTATTTTTAGTTAGATTTACGTTTATTTAGATTTACGCATATTTACGTTAGATCGAGTCCACGCAAGAATTACTTACGGTTTAGGGTTTAGAGTTAGACGAACAGTAAAAAGATCTACTGTGAAAAGATGTTAAGATGCTGTGAAGTGCTACAGCTAGAGAAGAGGCAAAGGGGTTTTGTCCACTACATGCAGTATCATGTAGACGTGGGTCTGTAGATTTCTTGTACCCACAAATATAGGTATTGACTAATAAAGACGAGATTATAACCCGGTGGTTCTGATCTCCGTGCACCTCTAGACCGAGGTGTGCGGGGATTGGACATGACTAGAGAATGTGAGGTAAAGCGAGCGAGAGAGAGAGAGAGAGAGAGAGAGAGAGAGAGAGAGAGAGAGATAAGACGAAGAATGCCAATAGAATATTAAATTTGTTGTCCAGGTTATAAGATTTTTATCCTCATTATGAGTAGTGACGAGGATGTGGGACCGTCCAACCGAAACACCTATCTCTCAACGAGGATCTTATGTCCTTGTAATCAATGCAAGCATGTTGTGCGACGGACAAGACGTGTTTCTTTGCAGCACGTTCGTGAATTTGGCGAGTTCGATCCATCTATTATAGATCGAGTTGTTGCCAATTATAACTCGTCGGACTCTGACGCTGGCCAACAAGCAGCAATCTTGCAACCCAATAGACGTGTTCGCAGGCGCTTTGGTCAAGCAGCATATGTGAGGCCACAAGATGTAGCCTCTGACAGCTCGGGGGATGATCATGCAGAGCACATTCCCAACGAGGCAATGTTTGAGCCCGAGATTGATGAAATGATCGAGACGATCATGGATTCAGAAAGGCTTATCTATGATGATATGGAAAGTGAAGCCGATACGCCATTGTATAATGGAGAACGTATGTCTAGATTGAAAGCACTCCTGGTTCTTCTCAACATGCAGGCAAAGTTTGGATGGAGTGACACTAGCGTCACAGCGCTTTTCAGGTGATCTATTACAATTAGTTTACTTTAATAAAACTCTAAATGTATAATGATCTGATAGATTTTTACACGACTGTATCGTATTTTTATGTTGTGTAGATTGCTTAAAGAGCACATATTACCAGCTGACAATGTGATGCCAGATTCCCGAGATGAAGCAAGAAAGATTTTGCGAAACTTGGGGATGGATTACAATTCTATCCACGCTTGTCCTAATGACTGCATTCTTTTCAGAGGGGAATACACAGACATGGAGAAGTGTCCGAAATGTGATTCCGAAAGATATCGAGTAGATCTCCACGGGACAAAAATTCCACAAAAGGTTTTGCGACCTTTTCCTCTGCTTCCTCGCATCAAGCATTTCTTCGAATGTAAGTCCATGGCCGCCCTAGCATCATGGCATGAGGAGAATAAATCTTCGGATGGTGTGCTACGAATTCCTGCAGATTGCACAGCCTGGAAACATATAGATGGAACATGGTCGGATTTTGCCAGGGAAGGTCGAAATTTGCGCTTAGGCCTGGCTATGGATGGCGTAAATCCATTTGGTCAAAGATCAACATCTTACAGTGTATGGCCCGTTGTCATCGTCAACTACAACATTCCCCCGTGGTTGACTACGAAGAAGGGGCACCTATGGCTAAGCTTGATTGTGCCAGGGCGATATAAAGTGGGGAATATGGATGTGTATCTTCGTCCACTATTGGAAGAGCTACAACAATTGTGGATTGGCATAGAGGTGGTGGATATGAGCCGACACACAGGACGACGGAATGCTTTGATCAGAGGCATTCTAATGTGGACCATGCATGACTATCCCGGGCTAACAGAATGCTCAGGTGATCTATTGACACTCCTCACTCAGACACTGTAAATCTTGTTTTTTCCCATAGTTGATCTATTATCATGTGTATACATGCAGGGCTTCAAACAAGCGGATACAGAGCATGTGTCACATGTGGACCTAGACTGAATGCACGTAGGGCGCCCTCACTGAAGAAGAAAATCTACGAAGGTCATTAAGCGTATCTTCCAGAGAATCATGTGTTACGCGACGGCTTTTTGGGAAGAGAGCCACCAAGGATGTCTGCACAAGCATGGTTAGAACAAAAGGAGATGTGCGATGACGGATTGCCTCCAGGGATGAAGAGACTATCTCTATGGTACGAGTTACCATACTGGCCCCGACTCATGATCAATCACTTTCTCGATCCAATGCACATATTCAAGAATGTGGGTAATCTACTATGGGACCATGTGACCGGCAAGAAAGATACTTTGGGAGCCAGAGTTGACCTTAGAAATGTGGATCGTATGGAGCAACATTGGCCGCAAACAGCATCTGATGGATCGATAAAACTCCCTAAAGCACCATGGATTTTCACAGGAGCCCAAGAACGCAAAGTAAAAGAGACCATTCGATCTTTGCGGACCCCCACTGGCGTAATGCACTCGCTCCGAACGTGTTTTACTAAAGAAGGAAAGCTTACCGGTTGGAAGTCACACGATTGGCATAAAATGTGTCAGGTACGTTCATAGTGGACTTTAATATCATTGCATAAAATGTGGACTTTAATATCATTGCTGCACATACTTTACAGTTTATTTTACCGGTTGCCATTGAGGGATTTTTGTCTCTCGACATCCGTAACACAATCTACAAACTTGCAAAGCTGGTGCAATGTATCTCACAAAAGGAGATCAACGTAGACTCTAAATCATTCGCCAAACTAAATGCTGCGGAGCTTGTGTGCATGTTTGAGAAACATTTTCCTACTACCATGCTAACCATTCAGGTGCATCTTCTTGTTCACATAGTTGATGAGGTGGAAATAGCTGGCACAGTTCATTCTAGATGGATGTTCTTCTTAGAACGTTTCATGAAAACGCTTAAGGGATATGTGCATAAAAAGGCACGTCCGGAGGGTAGCATGGCAGAAGGTTGGTTGGTATCAGAGTCCCTAGTGTACATTGGAGAGTGGCTAGACGGATTTGATAAAGCCCGGGACACGCTATGGCGAACCATAGATGATGAGCGCATATTTGGGATTGTCATGTGCAATCTCGGTGTTGAGAAGAAGATGACGGAAGATCTAGAGGCTAAAATCAACCGATTTTGCATGCTTCACAATCCAGTGATGCAAAAGTGGATTTCACAATATGAGGATGCAAAGCAAGAGCGACAAAGGGCACGAATCGAGTGGAGACGGGGAAGACGACCACCGATGCACTATCCGACGGTTCTGGAGAGCCTACCAACCTTCATGAGCTTAAGATGGTTGCACAACCAATTGAAAAGCGCACAACAATGCGGTGA
The DNA here is from genome assembly GCF_014529385.1 of Adiantum capillus-veneris. NCBI lineage: Eukaryota > Viridiplantae > Streptophyta > Polypodiopsida > Polypodiales > Pteridaceae > Adiantum > Adiantum capillus-veneris. Next base: position 188,438 of record NC_140943.1, read on the forward strand.
CGAAGTGACTGAGGAAGAGTGGGAGTACTCTCGGGGTTGCGCGACCAAGGAAAGTTTGCAATGTACTACTAGCTAGTGACTTTATTTCTAAACGTTTGAACGGCCACTCATAATCTTTGTTTGTTGTAGTATAAGTCATACACAGCAGCATGGTGTAAAGGTCGACATTTTAGGGTGGAACGAATCGACAAAAAGCGTTTTACTCAAGATTGTGGAATCATGGCAAAATTTGAACAGTCTAGTCGACGACGTTCCTCTGATGCAGATCCTGTGGTGGCGTAACTCACTTACTTCGGCACGCTGCAAGAGATTTTGAGGATCGATTACAGAGGATTTTTTGTTGACTTGTTCGACGTGCAATGGTTCAAGATAATCATGAAGGGTCGCAACGCTACTGTGCGCCGTAGAGGAGAGTCTGGTTTTCTTGAGGTGGATTCTACTAAGAAATGGACTGACCTAAGAGACACTTTCGTACTACCCGAGCATTGTGAACAAGTAAGTATGTAAATAGTTAACATCCCCCTTTTACAAGTTATGTGCTTGAAAGCTCTCATGTAAGTTATGTGGCTCTGGCAGGTAATATTTCATCCTACAAAGTCTACATCAAACTGGTGGTACGTCATAGAGGTAGCCCCTCGTAGTGCAAGGACGTATGAAGGCTACCATGTGCCAATCACAACGGCATCAATGCAGGAGATCAGAGAAGATGCTCAATCAGAAGCCGCTGCGGTGGTGCCAAACGAGCATCAAGATGCTACTACTCTATATGGGGTGCATGCAGAGGAGCTACAAAATGAAACAGAGGATATGTGTTTAAACGGAGAGCTCTATATAGATATAGGAAGTTATGCTGAGCTATGCGAGGATGAGAGAGAGATCTCTTAAAGCCACAAATATTGTATTTGAACAATTTTGCTCCGTGTTGTAAAAGCTCTGGCTCTCTAAGTACCTTCCATGGTGTATAACGCTCTTTTCTACTCGCGCTCACATCTTTTGATTGAAAATTCTGAGTTTTCGACTTGCCTCTTCTATCACTCAATTCATTGCGTCATTGTATTTATATGCGTCATTACATCATTGTATTTAATGGTCTTTGCACCATTGTCTACTCTATTCATTCAATATTAAGTTTAAATATTCGTGTGTTTAATGCAGGTATGGATGATGAGGAGTTTCTTTCTTCTTTGTCAACGCAGCAGAGACAATGGTACGTGGAGCGTCATCGCTCTGGCGCATCATCGCGCGTTCCTACTCCATCCGCATCTCCCTCGCTTTCGGAGCATTCGACGCGCTCCGAAGCTTCGGCGTCGACGAGACGAGCTTCACACTCGTCTAGACACCGGCGCTCTAGTGGTGGCGGTGGCGGTTGTTGTGGGGATTCCGCCACCGATGCCTCCACACCGCCTCGTGTTCGACGAGGCTCTTTACCCTCCCCTTCTTTGCCCGCCCCCACACCAGCCACAGCATCGCCATCTACGCCAGGTTTTGCACGGCTGACTGTTCCTAGCAGCTACACACCTCTACCTACTCCGGCAAGAGCCACCCCACTCGACACTCCTCGCTTCGGGGCCCAGACGCCGGTGGAGACACCTGACGTCCGTACCCCAATCGACACCCCGCTAGAGACCCCTGCCAGGACACCTAGGTTCACGTATCACCGGCCAGAGGGCTTGCCTTACTCCGTCCACTTCAGCGGCGGCATCATCATGGATGATGACGGCAAGAAGGTGATCTCGCGCATGCGTGGTCTTTGCTCTCAGCTGTTTAGACACTACATACTAAACAAATGGAGTGAAGTACCAAGTGATTTAAAAAACAGAGGCATCAGCATACTTCATGATGAGTTTCCCGTTCCAACACGGGATCAGCGCTTCAATGAAGACCTGATGAAGATTCGAATGCGCGAATACTGCAAACACAAGCGTTCCGAAGTGCAAAAAGCAATCAAGCATGGGTGGAACAGGCCAGATTGGCTGGCCAAAGAAGATTGGAAGAATGCGAAGAAAGCAGCGCGCGAGAATCCCGACAAGTGGAAGCAACAAAAGGATGCATCCAGAGCGCGAGTAGAGGCAGGGAGCTCGCACCACTTGGGGAGCGGTGGATGGGCATCATTTGAGGCCGATTTTGTAAGTGCTTTCGCATTGCTCTTTATGTTCGATAGTTTAGGGTTTATGAGTTTTTTAATTCTAACATAATGAAATCTTTGTATGTTTTGACAGTGGTCGATGACAGGACGTGATCCCACACCGTACGAGCGCGAGTACGCAGGCAGGAAGGGCTGAAACGCCCTGATGGACATTCTCAGTTCTCGCGGCGGCATGGTTAGTATTAGGGTTTACTCTTTTCTATTTTTTGTATTGTTTTATAAATGTCGTTATATGTTTATACTTACTGAAAGCTATCTTATTGTCTTTTTTTGCAGAATCCGACAGATACGCCGCTTGGACGCGATGAGACGTCTGACTAGACGACGTCAGTTTAGCCGTAGCTAGATAGCATTAGTTTAGGGTTTCTCATAGCTTATGTATCATGAGACGGATTTTATACGTCTTTTTGTACCATGTATATTATTACATTTGTCACCGCAGTTCATTTTGCCAATCAATTCTTTATGCCTATGATGTTGTACAATTGTCATTATTACATTTGCCAATCAATTCATTTTGCCTATGATGTGTACAATTGTCAATTTTACGCTTGTCAATTTTGCAAACAATGCGTCTTGTGGGTGACTATTTTGGGTCTATTATCTACCCATGCACTTTTTTTAAAAAGTGAATCAAGTACAATATGGTTGATGGGTGGCAGGGCATTCAATGCCCTGTCACCAAAAAATAAATCTCTCGGGCGTCGCTATAACCGTCGCTATTTATGGCTCTGTAGCGTCGCTATGAGCGTCGCTATAGACTTCTGTGTAAACGTCGCTATAACCGTCGCTATAGGCGTCGCTATATGCGTCGCTATATAGCGACGCCTATAGCGACGGTTATAGCGACGCTCTCGTAGCGACGCTATTAGCGACGGTTTTAGAGACGCCGGGGGTTATAAAAACCTAGTGTATTTCCGTCGCTAACAGCGTCACAAGAGCAGACAACCTCTTGTAGTGGAGCAAACCAGCTGCTCTAGGTGTCTACTGGAAGACATATCCTGCACAACTATATCCCCATGCTCATTGTCGAGCATAGAAAGGAATGACTGCATAATCACTGACATCTCAGTCTCCTCTGCAATCATCCACTGCAAACATGACCACTCAATCTGCTGTGACTCACTAGAGCTCTCATGCTCTAACTCCATATGCATAGACTCTTGCACAACGTCCTCCTATCGTGACTCACTAGAGCAAGACCGCTCTACCTGTCTATCTTGCATAGAAGTATCTCGCACAACTGACTCTCTGCTTTGCTCAGTCACTAGCAAAGCATGCATGTATGACTCTGTCACCTCTCTGTGTGACTGCTCAAGTCGTGCCCCAACTGTGTGCACAACAAGCTCACTACCCTTCAACCCATGAGCAAAAGAGACTCGCCTGCTCTGTCGCTCTCTACCTGGTTGCGTGATCACAGAGACAACACCGTCTCTCTCGTGATCCACATGCAATGGGTAACCTGTACCACTCCTGGCACCTCTCGCAATCACTAGCGAACCCAAATGCATCACAAAATATCGCTCTCGTAGCGAAATCTGACATCCACAATCTCTAAGCTAACCAATTGAGATCAAACTCACTGTCAAATCTGGTACATAGCGCACATGTCGTAACAAGTAAGATGTACCACTCGGTAATGATAGTCTCATATCTCTTGCACCTGCTATCGCATACACCGATCCATTGGTCGAACGTACACTGCCAAGCATCCGCTAGAATAGCTACAAAACCATTCACGATGCGGCGTGACATGAAACGTAACATCTGCATCTAGCAACCACTGCGAAGGGAGTGCACTATCCACATGTATAGCATCTCGTGCATAGCTCGAGGTAAAAGTGACATCCCCATCACTAGTATACTCCGACACTACATCTGCCTCAACTGTCAAAGCAACTGAGTCCATGGCATGAATACATACATCTCTGAGACTACCATGTCTCCTACGATGTTGCATACGACGAAAACAACGCCGTCTAACGTGTCCAGAATGAACACAATACCAACATGTCACCTGTCGGCGTGCTCGTGAATGTACATGTCTCACACGAGTCCTTGATGACTCAGATCTATCATACATATCATGTAATCTACGCCAAAGTGCTCTCGAAGTAGTCTCATACATAACAAGAGCATATACAGATTCCGCAAGGTGCAAAGAGAGTGTAGATAGTGCCATCTCCTCTAGCTCCTGCCACTGATCGTCAGACATGTTTGAAGGTCTACCTGCATCACCACTCATTGGTCGATGCAACCCTCGCTGTGTCAATGCATCAAGCATACACTCTCTCCATGCCGCAAAGTCTGACCCATCAAACACGCGCATCTGTGAGAGGTCACAATCTGATCGATCACCTGTCTCTGCCATGAGCACAATGTAGAAAACTAGAAAGCAAAACCACCTCACCAACAACACCTGGAAACTGTCTACCAATATGGCCAGAAACACAATGTAAAACCTGTGAGACACACTCCAAAATAGAGCTCCCGCAATGTCAATACAAGCCTCGCATGCTCTAGTATCACACTGCAATCTGTGAGCTAATCATGAAGCCCACACTGTGCGGTATCAATGCATACACACGCACAAGTCTCCCACCTGCAGAGAACACCGCACGCAAATGCTGAGTGCAATCCGCAATCTCTACCTAGATCGCATAAAACTCCTGGGAAAATTTCGCCAGAGTTTCGTCAGTAAAACGGCCACAAAACCAGTAACCAAACTGACTGCACGCTCAAAACCATGAGCAACCAAAGCGCATCAAACCGCACTCCAAATGCATGCACCAATCTCCACACTTTGCATACATCATTGCAAACACCTGCAAATCTAGTACACAAATATCTTCTCTACCTGTGACTGCCAAAAAACATGCTCGAGGCATGCATTGCCGAGCTCAAAATGCAATCACATTAGTCTCCCTGAGCATCAAACCACATAAGGCATACATCGTATCCTCCCACCTGTGAGGAAACTTGCAGCAAATATCACTCTCACATCTGAGAGAAAACCAATATGTGTGGAATCCTCGACACACAATAAACAACTGCTGCTGCAGAAAATTCAGCGTTCAAAATTTTAAAATTCTGATATGACAAGCGCGTCCAGAGCGTGCCAAAACCCCAAGGTAGACTCTTGGATCACATGTATCCGAGTCCGGGTGTGAAAGCTATGCCAAAAAACCTCCGTTTCGACCCAAAAACGCAACATAAACTGCCAAAAGAGGGCTGAAAATGCAGCTCCTCAACCGTAGCTCGAGGTTTCCGATGGCTCGAATGACTTCGAAAGGGGGGTAAAACGCCAGGACGCCTGTTGAAAATGCTCTCGAAAAGCTGAATTTGCCGATGCCGAAGTCGAAACCCTGTTTGCACTCTTGAAAGTGCGCGCACGCGGACGCGATTTCGAGAATGAAATTGGCTCTCCGCTGTCGTCGTGACTGTGCACACACGCGCTCCCTCCACACCTACGCTCTGATACCAATTGAAGGGGATCGGGGAGCACCACAGACGGAGAGTGAGAGAGAAAAGGAGACACACGACACACAGATATGGGTGGGGAGACTCAAAAGAGTGAGCAGCCCCCTATACACTTATGCTATGTATAAGGTATACAAGTCAGTGGGCGCCCAGACTCTGGGCGGCCGGGCAAGGCACAGACGCCTATACCCCAACAGTGAAGTCCAAAGTTACCGATTTTCTTTCCTTGTTGCTCGAGGTCTCCATGCTAAGTTGTTGTAGCAAGTTTTGATAGTGTTGCAGATGATGTTTTTGCCGCAATTGAAGCACATCATATTGTAATTTGCTTTCGTTTCTTCCTTTTTCCCCCCTTCTTCTCTTTGGTGTGGTATGTTGTCAGTTGTGCCAGTTTTGAAGGTGAAGTCTAGTGGATCGGGGTGTAGTATTTATCTTGGGCTATAGAGAGGCGTTCTATTTGTATGCCGGGTGTGTTCCCCTTTCCCTCTATCCATCTTCTGGTGCCCCCACGAAGGAGATATCTGATGGCTCCTATTTGAAGACAAAGGTATGGTTACGGAGCAGATGAAGTACAAATGTTGAAGAGCAGATACGGTGCAGGATGGCTTGGATGGGTTTTCATACTTTCACTGGGTTGGAAGATGCGGAAGCCTAGCTGTAAGATTATGGTTTATTTGTTTGGAAAATAGGTTGACAAGGGAAGAAGTTGCGGTGCAGATTTTCTTGTGGTTGGTTCAGGGAAGTGCAAAGCGATGGTTTGATGGGCAGCCTACTAAAGAAAGGTTGAACTATGAAGCTTTTAAAGCGTCTTTTTGACGCCAATACGTGCCAGTGGTGCAGATGCACGAGGTAAAGGGACAACTGGACGGTTTAAAGAAAACTCTTGACAAAAATTTCCAGGCATTCATATGGGAATTTGAATCCTTTTGGCGAGAGTAAATGGAGGTAATTGATAAAGAGTTGATTTTTTAAAATTGATTAAGTTTTCTGACTGTCTGCATGAGGAGCTCAGAGATAAAGTAGACTCGGAGGGGCTTGTGACGTATGCTGAGGTGGTGGAATTGGTGAGTATCTAGACCAGAAAGATATTAAAGAAGCGACAAGCCAAACAGGGTTTACCATACGTGGTGATGTCAAAACAAATGGAAGTGGTGAGAATTGAGCCAAAAGTGGTGCAAAGGAGTGTACCAGTGTGGGTGTATACTCGTTTGCATCCATATGTAATGTTGGCCACCATATTCCAGATGTTAGTACAATTTTTGTTGTCTTCTCCCCTGAGTAATGGCCTCCACTAATCCCTCCAAGTGCTTGTTCAAGGATTGGAACGTACATGTTCTCCATTGCACACAGCCTAAGCTGGTTATCCTTTCCCCTTTTGTACAGTTGCTTTTCAATAAGAGTGAAATCGCGAGCTTCTGTTTCTATTATTTTCTGTCGTGCTTTGGTCATATTTTCAAGAAATGTTTTCATTTCCAAATAGTCAACAATGTATTGCCTCGACGCTGGTGTAAGTGTTATTTGAACCAATGTGGCATGTTCAATAAGTCGGCCAATACACTCCTAATTTCCGCAGTCTTTGGAAAGTTTTTGTTGCTGAACAATGAAATGTTACTGCCTGGATATGCGCTTCCAACAAATATGTTCCATATTCCTCAGGGTTTATGCACACTCTTAGAATGCCGTCGGAACCTATATTATATAAACATCCCCCAAGCAACTGAAAGTTCTTAGGTCCGTCTTATCGAATTCTCCACCCTGTGATAGTAGCTTGAAAATCTCTTGGGACCACTTAGGTACCATTTCTATTGAAAATGTATGCATCAGGAAGGTCATCATCCACTCCCTCTGGATCGTCTCCATTAGGTAATCGAGAGTGGTGATCTGCACGAAGGTGTGTCTTCCCCTTCTTTACCACTACAGTAAAGTCAAACTCTAACAATATTATGAACCATCTCACGATTCGTCCAGTATTACATGGTTTGTTAACAAGGTATAAAAGGGCTTGATGGTCTGTGAAAAACACAAACTTATTTGCGAGTAGGTAATGCCAAAATTTCTTACGGCATAAATCATTCCAAGTCCTTCTCTCTCAGTGGTGGTGTAATTCCTTTTAGCAGATCATATTGTAATTTGCTCTCGTTTCTTCCTTTTTTTCCCCCTTCTTCTCTTTGGTGTAATATGTTGTCAGTTGTGCGAGTTTTGAAGGTGAATTCTAGTGGATCGGGGTGCAGTGATTATCCTTGGCTATAGAGAGGCATGCTATTTGTGTGCGGGGTGTGTTTCCCTTTCCCTCCATCCATCTTCTGGTGCCCCCACGGAGGAGCTATCTAATGGCTCCTATTTGAAGACAAAGTTATGGTTTCGGAGCAGATGAAGTACAAATATTGAAGAGCAAATACGGTGCAGGATGGCTTGGATGGGTTTTCATACTTTCACTGGGATGGAAGATGCGGAAGCCTAGCTATAAGATTATGGTTTATTTGTGTTGGAAAACAGGTTGACAAGAGAAGAAGTTGCGATGCAGATTTACTCGTGGTTGGTTCAGGGAAGTGCAAAGCGATGGTTTGATGGGCTGCCTGCTAAAGAAAGGTTGAACTATGAAGCTTTTAAAGCGGCTTTTTGACGCCAATACGTGCCAGCGGTGCAGATACACGAGGTAAAGGGACAACTGGACGATTTAAAGAAAACTCTTGACGAAAATTTCCAGGCGTTCATATGGGAATTTGAATCCTTTTGGCGAGAGTGAATGGAGGTAATTGATAAAGTGTTGATTTTCTAAAATTGATTAAGTTTTCCGATTGTCTGCATGAGGAGCTCAGAGATAAAGTAGACTCGGATGGGCTTGTGACATATGCTGAGGTGGTGGAATTGGTGAGTATCTAGACCAGAAAGATATTAAAGAAGCGACAAGCCAAACAGGGTTTACCAGACGTGGTGATGTCAAAGCAAATGGAAGTGGTGAGAGTTGAGCCAAAAGTGGTGCAAAGGAGTGTACCAGTGTGGGTGTATACTCATTTGCATCCATATGTAATGTTGGCCACCATATTCCCGATGTTAGTACAATTTTTGTGGTCTTCTCCCCTGAGTAATGGCCTCCACTAATCCCTCCAGGTGCTTGTTCAAGGATTGGAATGTACATGTTCTCCATTGCACATAGCTTAAGCTGGTTATTCTTTCCTCTTTTATACAGTTTTTTTTTTTCAATAGAGTGAAATCGCGAGCTTCTGTTTCTATCATTTTCTGTCGTGCTTTGGTGATATTTTCAGGAAATGTTTTTCTTTCTAAATAGTCAACAATGCATTGCCTCCACGCTGGCGTAAGTGTTATTTGAAACAATGTGGCATGTTCAATGGATCGGCTTATACACTCCTAATTTTCGCAGTCTTTGGAAAGTTTTGTTGCTGAACAATGAAACGTTACTGCCTGGATATGAGCTTCCAACAAATATGTTCCATATTCCTCAGAGTTTATGCACACTCTTAGAATGCCGTCGGAACCTATATTATATAAACATCCCCCAACCAACTGAAAGTTCTTAGCTTGGCGAATCGTTTGTTGTTTAAGGTCTAGGTCCGTCTTATTGAATTCTCCGCCCTGTGATAGTAGCTTGACAATCTCTTGGGACCACTTAGGTACCATTTCTATTGAAAATGTATGCATCAGGCAGGTCATCATCCACTCCCTCTGGATCGTCTCCATTAGGTAATCGAGAGTGGTGATCTGCACGAAGGTGTGTCTTCCCCTTCTTTACCACTATAGTAAAGTCAAACTCTAACAATATTATGAACCATCTCACGATTCGTCCAGTATTGCATGGCTTGTTAACAAGGTATAAAAGGGCTTGATGGTCTGTGAAAAACACAAACTTATTTGCGAGTAGGTAATGCCAAAATTTCTTAACGGCATAAATCATTCCAAGTCCTTCTCTCTCAGTGGTGGTGTAATTCCTTTTAGCATTATTAAATTGTCCACTGGAATAGTTGACTGGGAATTCCATAGTTTCCTCTCCCGGTTGAGCCAGAATACATCCAATAGCAAATGCAGAAGCATCTATATGGACGTGAAAGATTTGTTCCCAATCAGGTGCTTGTAGCACTGGACCCGATACAAGGGCATCTTTTAATTTCTTAAAAGATTACTCACATTTATCTGTCCATTTGAAGGTCACGAGAATTCTATACAGTGGTTGTGCAATAATTGCATACATGTGTATGAACCTCCTGTAAATAACCACAATGTCCCATAAAGCATTGTACTTGCTTTGCATTGTTCAGCTTAGGCATTTCAATAGTCACCTTAATCTTATCTAGATCTATGGAAATGCCATGTTCCGAGACAATAAGCCCTAAGATTCATCCCTGTCTTACCATGAAAGCACATTTTTTTGGATTAAGGCAATTTCTATATGTCTTGCATTGCTCGAATACCTTTTTGAGGTGTTCCACATGTTCTTCTCTTTGCAGAGAGTGTACACATAGATCATCCATATATCCATATAGATTTCCAAGAAGTTCCTCAAATACTCCTTGAAGGCATGTGCCATCAATCTTTGAAAGGTGGCAGGTGCATTCGTTAACCCAAATGGCATGACCCAATTTGCAAATATGCCCCATTCTGTGGCAAATGCCATTTTATATTGGTCATCGAGTGCAGTTGCCACTTGATTGTAACGAGAGAACCCATCCAAGAAGGAATATGCACACTTTCCTTCCACTCATTCAAGGACATGGTTTGTAAGTGGCAAGGGATAATTATCCATTACTCTGGCTGCATTGACTTTTTTGAGGTTGACGCATACCCGGAGTTTACCATTATTTTTAGATACAACGTTGATTGGGGATACCCAGTCATTGTGTTCTATCTCATTACTGTGGCTGCATTGACTTTTTTGAGGTTGACGCATACTCGGAGTTTACCATTATCTTTAGGTACAACGTTGATTGGGGATACCCAGTCATTGTGTTCTATCTCATAGATAAACTCCGCTTCCCTAAGTTTATCAATCTCTTCCTTGATACGCTTTGCAAAGCGATCATTGTACGTATAAGGCCGTTGTCTGCTTGGCTTCGCATCAAGTTTTAACGGGATAGTATGCTGACATATTGTCAGATCCACTGATCCCTTTATGTCCTTGTAAGACCATGCAAACACATCCTTATATTCCTAAAGAACGTTGAGACGTTCCTCCTCCTTGTCTTGGCTTAGGTCTGTTGCTATGTATACAGGTTGAGGTGTTTCTCCAGGTTGTGCTAAGTCTACTTTCTTTGCATCTTCTAGCCCATCATAAGACTCTTTCTCCCGTCGCTCTCTTATGGGCTGTGTCAGTACTATTTTTCGATCTTGAATTGTGAGGCTTTTGTAATGGGATGGTACACTCCTATTGTTTCCGCTATTGTCTTTTTCATCCTCTCTGTCATTTGTTTCGGTTGTCCACACTTCCCTTAGAGTTTTCTTGAGCTCTTGGTACTTTTTCTTACGTTCAAGTCTAGTCAGTTTTGGTTCTTCCAATTTCGATTCTGTTTTCCTTTTTTTTAATTTAGTTTCTGCTTTCAGCCTTTCCTTTCTTTCTTTCACATCCCTAGGACTATCTTTTGTCCTTGGATCTCGATCTTGAGAGAGAACTGAGCTGATTTTTTTTTTTAATGCAGTCTTTTGCCTTTACCATAGATAAGAATTCTATTCTGTTTTTAATTATTGGCGTTGGGTTATCTCTAGCCTTGTGGGTTTTTCTCCCTTTTTTGTAACTTGCTTGACATCTCGATTTTTGATTTGGAAAATTGTAAAACCTTACATCATGTAGCCTTTCCTCTAGTTCACTAGGGTTGTTAGAACATTTGTTATCTGCATCGTCATCCTGTTCAAGATGGTATGTAGAATCATGAAACAGCTCTCCAATTATTTCTTGCCTATTTTTGATTTTTCTTGATTGATTCGAGATCTTGTAATCATCCTCTTTTATTAGCACAACCATGTAATATGGAGCTACATCATACCCATCTTGGAAAAAAAATTCGGTCCCTCCGCTATAGCACACACATCTAGGGTTGCTAGAATATGTGTCCATTCTAATGGTTCTAAGGACTCTTCTGGAAAAGGTTCTGGAATGTATTCCATATCTTCGATCGCTCTATCTAGAATAAATTCTTCTCGTTTTAGGCTTCCACAATTGGATCTCCACACATCCATAACTCCTTGGGCTTTCCTAACCACTCAGGAAGTTCTGACCGTACTATAGTGGCAGAGTCAAATTCTTCTACTGGGGTTCTGTCAACATCTTTGTAGCTATGGTCTTTAAGGTCTATTTGTGTCGTAGTTTTCATGTGTCTGAGGTATATGTGATTGTAGCCCCAATCTTGAACCATCTATAATTGTCTCATGAATGGTTGTCCAAGTATTATGTCGTAGTTATTTTTCTTGCCAAAATCCACCATAGCAAAGGTATGCTCGTACTCGATTCCGCAAGACTTAACAACTATTTTCTCCAAAAGTCCTATAGGTCTCTCCATATAACTATCAGCCAGTTGCAGTTTCACTCTGGTGGTTTTTAAAGCCGGTTGTCCCCATTTCTTCCATACATCCTTTGTCGCGATGGCTACACCCACTCCACTATCAAGAATAGCCATGGTGCTAACACCTTTTAGCTCCACTGGGAGCGTGGTATTTCCATCTTCTCCTTTGCAGTATTCTCCTACCTTGTTTAAAGGCACTGGTTGCATGTTTACCTGGGGTTTTTCTAATTCTTTGATTCCTTCCTGCATTCGTGAATTAGGATCCCTTACTTCAAAAATTTTGAGGCATTTTCCTACTGTTTCCACATATTAGGTCTCAATCTGAGAAGCTCTACGAGAGTAATGGTACAAGTTACTGGAGTCAATAAGAGTGTTATCAACCCCTGGGAGTCCATGCCCTTCCTTGTAGCGAGTTGCTGGGATGGTACAACTTTCATGTATGACTTTGCTTCATACTCTCCCATAAAGGATGGTAACGTTTTCAAAGATCCAGGTTGGCTATCCCAAGATTTCACTGATCCCCTGTCTCCTCTATAAGAGTGCATCTCTAGATCTACTTGAGGTCTTGTCTCAAGCTTCAATAGGAGGAAGGAAGTCATCTTCTCCCCTACTAGTTTTGTTAACCTGTTGGCTTAGTTTGTTAGCTTCATTGGATTCCCTTATCTGTCTCCAAAGATCATTTAAACCCTTATCGCTTTTATACAATTCAGGTGGGGTAGGTTGAAACCCTTTTGATGTTGAGTTTATTGTGGTCGACACTATGCCAGGTCTTTTGATTGAATGTTCAGGTTTTAATTCAATTTCTGGACTAACAATTAGTCGGTCCGATCCATGTGTTGGAGGGTTCCTCGTTATTGGCACTGGAAGTTCTACCTCCTCCACCTATTTCCTTGGAGTTGGTTCCAGTAAATTTTGCGCAATTCTGATCATCTTTTGGCACATTTCCAATCTCTATTTTTCCAACTCAGCATAGGGATATGTCATCCATTTTTGCTCCTGAGTTTGGTCGGTTTTAAGCCTGGATTCGTATGCTTTCAAGAGTGTGTCTAGATGTTCATTTACTTTTTCCACTAGTACCGATCCGCCCGATCCTGCACTTTTGGATTTCAATTTCTTCTCAAGTTCAATCTTTGTTGGTGTTTCTAGCCTTTGAAGTGCTGTAACTCTTCTGTTATTACATTTTGTTCTCGTTCTTTCCTAACTTCTACTCGTGATTTTCTAGCTTTCCAGGTGTTTCGTTGACTTTTTTTTTCGATGCTTTACCTCCTAGTTCTTCATTTCCAAGTCCATCTTTTTCTTTTTGAGCCTGAGCTCGTGTGATGACCCATATTGGTATAATTGTTTCATTCTAGAAACCACTGCTTGAAGGGATAGCCGCCAAAAGGTTTATGGTTGCTTTCATTGTTTTGTTTGGATTTTTTGGGCAATCAGCAATCAAATGAGTGATACGGCAATCTGGGCAGTACTCATTCACTCGTAAAATTTCCGAATGAGGATAATCTTTCATAAGATGGTCGCCCCCACATTTATAGCAAGGTCCCAGTGGTTGTCGTGGAGCTCCTTGGGCACCCCTCTGTTGGTAAGCTGGTCTAGGTCCATTGAAACCTCCATTGTCTATGAACAACAATGTTCTTTCGTCCAAACTATATATACTCTCTCCTGCAGCCTGTGCCGCGGTTGGTGGTCCAACATTGCCAATCATACTCCATGGTTCTGGTGTTTTCGGTTCTTCTGGTGGGTAGTATGTTGGGTCTGCCATTGTTTCAACCAGTTCTTCATATAAACAGGGACATGCACTAAGGCTTGTTCCTCTATTTCTTCCACAACAGGCATGTATCTCACACCTATCGGTCTGGTTCTTGGGAGTGGTGGTTGTTTCCCTAAAACTGGCTTTGGTCTTTCAACCCCAGTTGGTCCTGAAAAATTTCTCACAATATATCTAGGTACATGTGGCACTTGAGGTGGTGCTACTTGTGGTTGGGAAACATACTGTCGTTCTTTCACATACCCTTTGTTGTAGTAGCATTCCTCAGTAACATGATTTGTCCATTTATGGCGCACCACTTTAAAGGTTAAGCTTGTGGCTTGGAAAATGGGCTAATCCTCTTTAGCACCTCCTCTATCATCTGCTCTTGGTTTATTCCTGGTTCATTTCATTGTACAGTTCTCTCAATTTTTGAACCACTTTGTTGAGATGAATCATCATCATCTCTGTCCCTTAGATCACCGACTCTGTAGATCTCACAGTTATCTACAAGGAACAAAGCCTCTTTTGTTAACTCATTTAGAGTAGGGATTTTCTTCATATGCAAATCTTTTTGAAGATCTACATTTCTCAATCCTTGGATAAATATCAATATCAGTCTGGATTGAGTAGGTAGTTCTTCCATTGGGCAAAACTTCACGTATCGTTTCAGTCGTAGGGATACCTTCCTAACAGATTCTCTATCTTTCTGTTTAAACTTGTGGATTTGAGAGAAAGTATTGTGAGCTATCCCTCTTTGAGAGAATTCTTCCACAAACTCATCAAAAACTTCTTGGATAGTCCCAAAATCTCGTCTTTCCACAGAGTCAAACCATGTGACGGCGTCTTCCTCTAAGGTGAGTCCAAATCCTGCAAATTGTGTATCAAAGTCTCTAACCTCTTCTGCTCGGATCACTCGCAAAAATGTTGCCACATGATCTCTAGGATCTCCTTCTCTTGAATACCTTTTCTGTGCCCATTTTTGGACTTGAGATGGTCTAACACGTCTTTGTTCTACCAGTCAAACCATAGAATCTCCATGTCCCTCTCTCCTCACAAGATCTGGTTCATGTCTCAATCTTTCGTCAACTAAGCCTCCCATCCCGATTCCTCTGTATGATCTTTCAACAGGCGGTTCTTTCACAAACCCTCTTTCTCTCTTGATTCTCTCCTGATAGGAAAATCCTGCTGTGATTGGGATCATGGTTGGTCCCTTGCTTTCCTTGGGATAAGAATAAGAGCACGTGGGTATAGGTGAGACTATAGGAGTCACATATGAACTATTTGTAATAGGGGCTTCGCCTCTATAGAACTCTCGTTCTCTCATCATCATAGGTCGCAACCATGATTGTAGCATTTATGGATTTGTGTTGAGATATGAAGGAAAGGCTAGTATTTCTACCATTCTATCTTGCATGGCTGAGAATCTGATTTCATCCTCCCTTTCCTCAAAGGGATTAGTAGATTTAGTAGGGGTAGGGTTTTAGTCCTGAGTGGTAGCGAGTTCTGTTGGGATCACCCTAGTGGCTATCAATCTCGCTACCTCTGCTTTTTCTATTGGCTTATATTCACATCCGCATTTTTCAACATATATTATGACCCTAACCTGATTCATATGAGAACAAGTACAGGATCTTTTCTGTGCCTAGCTCAAAGGCAAATGGTGCTAGATATAAAAAATATGTCTTGACTCTCCCATTCAGGTATTCATAGATTCCTACTACGCCATGGCTAGTCGCAACTTTAGTCACCTTCTTGTCAAACACTAGGGTGGCATTAGGAAAGTCTATTAAAGAAGTTACTTTGGTGATTTTAGAAATCATCTTTCCCTTTACCACATTATCCCCATACTTGTTGTAGTTATCTGGATTCTTAACTATAAGGTAATGTGTTCCCTTCTCATCATGGAATCTATCCCATCATCGTATGCTAGAAGGGCATCCACTCCTTTTGCTGGTTTTTCCTCAATACATATGCTTTTCGTCCCCTTTCATCAGCATAGACCAAAGCCTCATGGGTATTTGGTCCTTCTAAGTAAAGGGTTGTAAACCTTAATGTCCAAGGAGGGTTTCTAGAGGTGCTCCCTCCCTCTCCTTGGATTGTCTGGTTCATCATGGTGTTTCGGTCCGCCATGAGATTAAAAGGATTTCTCAGAGGAGGTGTTGGTCCCACTTCCATCTTCTATGATTGGTGCTAGCAGATCTACCCTTGCTTGGGTCACACTCTCTTCAGTAGACACTATGCTGCCTTGACCTCCTGGTGGTTTTTGGTCTCTTTGAAAGTTTCTTCCTGATCTCAAATACATCAATCCGTTAATACACCACTACAAATCCAAACCTTTTACCTTTTGAGTTCACTCTGTCGTGTCTTACTCTGACTATTTCAGCTCTTCAATTGGTTGATTGCTTGCAATTTAGATTGGTCTAGACTTGGTGGACTTCGTTGCTGGGTATCTGTACAAAACTTTAGACTCTGTAATTCCTTGTCAATAATGGTTCTCTTTTAGTAACATTCAGTATTGATTAGGAAGAACATGCAAGTCTTTCCTGTCCAAATTTTCCTTTGGAAGGTTAATCCCCTATATATGTTATTATCACAGATGGACTAGCAAAAGGTGTTGTCAAAGCTAAGTGGATTACTTGGCAGGCTCTAGCTATATTGCCTGCTCTAAAATCTGGCTGTCATTCTTTATACGCTAATAGACCGCTTTTAGCGTGTATATGCATGGTCATATGTACAAAAATATGTAAATACATGCATTGGGGAGCTTTGCGAAGTGGCTTCAAGTTCTAAAAAAGATGCAACGTGTACACATTGTGAATAGTCAAGTGCCAGCAATCAGACACGTGTACATGCCTGGATAGGGTATTGGGGCCTTGGATATGGTTCTTGGTGGCCTCTTTTTTCTCTAGAGAATGTTCTTGAGCTTTCTAGAATGTAAATAATGCAAGAAACAAGTGCGGGCACTCTCATCCCACTCGAGAAGTATGGGACATGCAGTAACTGTATGCACCGCCCTAGAAGTGGTCAAAAATGGAATGTGGGTATGTGGCAAAGGAATTTGGGTATCAAGGATAAATCAAAATTTTTTTGGTGAAATTTGGAGTGTTTGGGTTTTTTCCCATGAAAAATGCCCGCCAGGGGTCAAAATTGGCCAAAACTGGGCCAAAAAAGGTGTGAAAAAGGCTTCAAATTGCCACATCACTCATGGTGCAATGATGTTCCAGGCTGAGGGAGAACTTTTGAAGAGGAATATCAACACTTTCACCCCTCTGTGTGTGGGAGGAAGCAGGGTTCCTACAGGTGGTCTAGTGCAGTCCCGTCACGTTCGTGTCCTATTTTCGAGTGTGTGGAGGAGTGAATGAGAGCTTTCTCTCTTCAACTTTTTCACTTGGGAGAGTCTATGGAATTTTTGAGGTTTCCATGGATGTGTGTGTGCAAGGATTTGAGGGAAGAAGGTACGGATTTCTGCAAGACTATGTGACCCTGTATCGGTGCCATTAGGGTTGGCGCTACTCCAAAGAGTCCAACAAAGTGGAGTTTGGTAAAGGCTTTGCAATGGTTTGAGAGTGTCCTTTTGTGGCTGGAGATTTTGAGTTTTTGATGGTTTTTCTTGTATATTTTGGTCACCATCAAGCGTGATTTCAAGTGTTGATCAACTCGACTCACCTTGTAGTGTATGCGGGTAGGCAAGGGCTTGTAGGTCGAGGCGTTTGGAGTTTGAATTGAGCTTGTGGGTATAATTTTCAAGGAGCTTTTGACTCGTGGTGAGTGAGGTGAGGAATTTAAGTAATTCCTTGTGTGTTGTTGAGTTGTTTGGGTATGTGACTGTGCGCACAACGTCTTTTGCTCCATCATCCTTTAGCAATCCCGCTGGGGAGCGAAAATCTGCCGGTTGTGCACCCAGGTGAAGCGGTTTTGCTGTGAATTTTGAGCTTCATTGAATAAAAGTGGTGGTTTGGTTGAGTGTAAGACTTCAACTTTTGTGGAATTACTCACGCAAGGGAGAAGCGACTTCAAAAGGATGGCGTATAGTCGGCCATTGTTTACAGGGAAGGAGGATGTGAAGGACTGGATAGCGGACTTCGAGTGGCATACGCTCAGTATGCAGATTGTGAATGACAAAGCAAAGCTTCATGTATTTACTCTTGCACTCAAAGGAGAAGCTTGTGAGTGGTTTGAATGTCTAGAGAAAGACAAAAGGCAAACATGGGAGCAGGTGAAGTAGACAATTTTTGACAGGTTTGGAAAGAAGCTAACAAAAATAGAAGCGACGACAAAATTGAGAGGTTTGGAGCAAGATGTTCATGCTAACTTTAAAGAGTTTTTGTAACACTTCAAAGGACTTTGGGTGAAATTGGAGGCGGCATCCCAAGTACATCCAGCGGATCTCTTTAAAGTGCGTCAGTTTATGGATTGTCTCCATCCAAGTGTAAGGGAGAAGGTCGATCAAGAGGAGCCTGCTACATTTGAAAGAGCTGTGGAAATTGCAAAGGCCAAGAGCAAGAAGATCAAGAGAAGGTGTGAGCAAGGCATGATACATGCTGAGCCAGTTGTGGTTTAATCAATGGTTCCTGTGGCAGTGGATGATAGAGTGGAGCAAGTGGTTCAAGGTCCGGATCCCGTTACGGCCTGGGTTTTGCATGATCTTGCCAACCAGTTCAGGAATTAAGAATTAACACAATGAATAGGAACCAAAGAGAAGAGTGGACAACTGGGAGAGGTAGGGGATGACGGATACAAGGAAGATGCTACAATTGTGATGAAGAGGGTCACTACATTCCTGATTATCCTGAACCACCAAGACAGAGAGGAGGGATATACCCCTTATATGGACGTGGTCGAGGGAGAATAGAAGAAAATCATCAAGAGCGGGCACTAGAAGCACCACCGCCACAACAACAACCACAACCGTTGCGTGCAAATGGAGAAGGTAGGGCTATTAACATCATTACCCTTGAGCATCAAGATGTGGATGTTTTGGCCAATAAGAGAGCTAGGCATGATAGGGAGAAAGAGATAGAAGAAGAGAGGGAAACAAGAGCAAGGAAAGGAAACCAGAGAGTAGCAAGAGGCGACGAAGAAGGAAAATAGGTCCAAAGGACTACCCCCTTGGCCAAGGTGTTGAAGACTATGATATTGACGACATACAAAATCAAAAGGCAAATATATATTTTGGTCTGTTGTTGGTGGCTTAAACACTAAATTGAGGAGGCAGTGGACCAAGTGTGTGAGTACGCGACTTCCTTCCAAAAAAGAAAAGCATCAAAGCATGGTGTCTTCCTTAAGGACTGGTCATCCAGCGGATATGGTGCCAATAGTTGAAGAAGATATGTTGAAGCTATGTTGGGAAAGAAGATAGAAGTGCAAGCATATGTGGATGGTGGTGCCCAGGTATGTGTCATGACCGAGGCTATTGTGAAGGAAGCAAGCATCAAGATGTCAGTGAATGCTTCGATCCGTATGAGGACGGCCAACCACAAAAAGGCAAGGTGTCTTGGGATAGCTGAAGATGTGAAGATAAAAGTCTTGGGGATTGATTGCTTGGTTGATTGCTACGTGATGCAAGTGGGTGAGAATGCTTATCCAATCATTTTAGGGAGGCCATGGCTTATAACCCTTGGTGCTAAGCAAGATTGGAGCACGCGCTTGATCACCATTCCTGACTAAGACATTAGGAAAAATGTGGACTCTCTTTGGGCCATATAGGATTAAGGTTAATTAGGCTCCAGCCAATAGGAAGAGAGCAATGTATATAAGTCTAGAACCTAAGAAAGTAGAGAGAATAGGGGGGTTGTCCACTCATTTATTGCTTTGTATCCTAGAGGGAGGTGGATGGGTAAAAGAGGGAGGGAAAAAAGGGAGGGGGGGAGTGGTGGGTCCACAGATACGTTTTTGCAAAAACCCTAAAATTTCAAAAAAAAAAAATAAATTTAAAATATTCTATCCAAAACTCCCCCCAAACCTACCCTATGATCAAAAAGTCATTTTCTCACTCTAGAACCTTTTTTCCAAGACTCCCTTCCTCCATAGCCCCTTTCCATAACACAAAGCTCTCACTCTCTCTCTAAACTCTTACACCTTCCTTCTTCAAGCTCTCCATTGCAACTTTAAGCTCCCACTCTCTCTCTAAACTGTCTCCCTCCTCCTTCCTCAAGCTCTCCATTGCAACTTTAAGCTCCCACTCTCTCTCTAAACTCTGTTTCCCTCCTCCTTCCTCAAGCTCTCCATTACAACTGTAAGCTCCCACTCTCTCTCTAAACTTTGTCTTCTTCCTCCTTCCCCAAGCTCTCCATTGCAATTTCACGCTCCCACTTAAGCATCCATGGCAAACAATGGTCAAAATAGACGCCCCAAACCCATCATTCAAAGTATGGTTCTCCACAACTCGAAGAATGAGGAGCAGCAATGGGAACCTCAGCTTTTTCAAGAAGGTGCATGGGTCGACATGCAACCTTCTGCAATCGGTCCCCATCGTGTTCGTGAAAGAACAAACGTTGATCTCCATTGGAAGGGAAGACTACTAGGCTTCAAGCAAGTAAGAGACAAGGGTACGGTGGCAATCGTTCAACATGTTTTCATGTTTGGACACATGCGTCTACGAGGGATCACCAACCCAAGGGATTTTCCTTGTAATTGTATGTCCCTTGCACTTCAATGGTTTTGGTGGTAACAAAAAAATGGACTTTTTACATCTCACGGACTGTTTTGTTTCTATGTAGATGTTTTTCCTTCTAGCCTTGTGGAGGAGCAACCACTCTCGTGCCTTTCAGGCACATTTACGGCCATGCATGCAAGTCTTGGGGATATGCTCTTCTCCAACACAACTTCATCAAACCTTGCACAACAGAGGGTGTTCTTCTACACCCACAAGTACATTGTACCTACAGATGAGGAAGGCTACGGAGAGCTATAACCTTTGGAGGCTACAACCTTGCGTAGCATGGAGTGGCCAAAGCCAGATGCATTCACTGTAATGTCTTTGAAAGCCAAGATTGTAGCTGATGTGAGAGCATCATTAAAATTTGGAAAAGCCTCGTGTTTAGTTGGGCTTGGATGGTGTTGTCCTGCTCATGTCTTCGCTAGCATCTTTGGATCTTTGCCTTTCCATCATACAAATACTATTGATAGCCGTTTTTCGGCTTTCCATCATTTCCATAGTAAGCTACCTCACCCTATCAAATCACTCAAACATTTTGGTTATCCCTACCATTTCACTGTACATAGGCGTGTGTGAGTTAGGGGACTTTTTCCATATCTTCTTAAAAACCCTTAATTAGGTAGTCACTGAGCTAGTTGAGCCAAAAAAAATAAAAAAATAAATAAAAAATATAAGTATATTATGGCCCATTTGTGTGTAAATATTTCATTGTATATAGGGCCTAAATAAAATGATTTTTCATAATTATTTTGGTATTTATTTAAATATTTCTACCTATGGTGTGTTATTTATGCTATGTACATTGACTCACCATTACCATATTTTTTCTTACCATTTTGCATACTCTTTATTCCATATAAAAATAATTTCATGCAAGCTTCTCTTATTTTTGGTGTAACTCCATCCCAACAAAAATCCAAAAAAACTAGTTTTATTTATGTGTATATTTTTTCACTATTGTGAT
This sequence comes from Adiantum capillus-veneris, assembly GCF_014529385.1. Classification (NCBI taxonomy): domain Eukaryota; kingdom Viridiplantae; phylum Streptophyta; class Polypodiopsida; order Polypodiales; family Pteridaceae; genus Adiantum; species Adiantum capillus-veneris. The sequence continues at coordinate 209,939 of NC_140943.1, forward strand.
TTTTCCTTCCTACATCTATTCTCTTTTACTCTCATAAATTAGAACACCAAAAATATTCATCTTTTTATGGTAGACTTATAATGAGAGAGATTTATTTTGACCCCTTTATATTTTCTCCACCTATATTATTTATATTTGACATGTACATATTTTTTAGACCCCTCAATATTTGATTTTCTTAGTTGTACTATTCATTTATATCATGATCTCAACAATATCTTCAATTATAGACCTGCCAAATAAGGTCAAGGGTATATGGAATGCATGCATGCACCATGGGGAGCTCACTCTTGGAGGTATTCAAAAGAATCATCCAAAGAAAGACCTCACAAGGACTTTGTGCAACGAAAAAAACAGTCGGTTTTGCTGAATTTTTAAAGACCACATGCTCCCTGAATTTGTAAAGGTGATACAAACAAAAGTTGTATCTTGTGAGCTGAACTTTCACCTCAAATTTTTTCATATTTTTTTGAGCTACGATCTGTGAGCTATGATTTTATTGGTGGACCCAGTTTGCCCATGCTATGCAGCCACACTCCCTCTTCCACTTTATCATTTTTCTCTTTCACACACACTCCTCCCTCTCCTTCCGACTCCCAAACCTGCAACTCCCATGTACTAATTCACCGTCTTCACCATTGCCACATCTCTCACACCTCCATAGCCTTCATCCTCCATTTCTACACCCTATGTGTCCCCCTTTCTCTCTACATATATGTCCATATTACCATACTCTCTTCAGCTTTGTAAAGCACTTCAAAAAATCAGAAAAAATCCAAGGATAACCTTTGCAAATGAATGCTTTTATCATGAATTTTCCAAGGTTTGAAATAACATAGCTTCATCGACACGCGCTACTTCGCCATGCTGACCGCTTCTTCTACCAGTGCTGTAAAGAGGTGAATGTCAACTTCTCTAAGCTTCAACCTTGCTTTACAAGCTTATCCCTTCTCTAACTTTTCTCATCATATATCTCACCATTTGGTGAATGATTTTGTAAATGTTTTTTAGTGATAATTACTAACTACTAACCACTAACCTTATTGTAAAATGCACCCTCTACTAGAGTAGGCACGCCCAAATTATTCACTCAATCCTCTCTCCTTTCATCCTCAATAATTCTCTTTCCTTGAGCCCACATCCATGTGACTCAAAGGAAAAGAGAGACCCACCCTCATTAAATATATATATATATATATAGATGCATAATCTTTTATTCCTTCAAATAAACTTGATTAGGCCTAATCCAAATCGGGGCTTCTAAAGCCTATAAATAGAGCCCTTCTCTCCCTTGTAAATGATCACATGATCACACTACACCACACCATTCTCAACACCTAACACACCACTCTTCAATCCTAGTAGTGTAGAGTGTGTGCATCGTGAGTGCTCTATTCCATCATTACACATAGGTGCATGGAGAAGCTTGAAGTTAGTTATGCCATCTAGAGGAGTGGAGTGTATGCCATACTCTTCACCACACTTGTAGCCTACTCTTGTGCGTAAATAAGATTTATAGTTTTGGGTGTAATTGTATGCTGCAACTACGACTCTTCTCTCCAAATTGACTTGATAAGTTGGCTAATCAGGTGGTTGAAGGTATATTGTCCTTGAAGTTTGTTGTGCCATTTTCATGCTTGGTGGTTTGAGGGCTTGTTGAATTTTTTGCCAAAACTTTCAATTGTAAGAGGGTGCTCGGTGAGAGGGCTCTCGTGACCCTAAGACAATTTGTGTATTGGCAACAAGGTCAAGTTTTGTGTTGTCTCTCTATTTCTCATCAAGCTTTGTGTGCATCTAGTCTTTCAGGCTAAGACTGCGTTGCTCAAGTTGATTTGTGCTCTTTACCTCTCTCTGGCGTGGTGAATGTTTGTGTTTGGTGTGTGTGGCTATCTTGCATTCCCCTCTCTTTGTGCGTTTGAGTACAAGGAGATATCACGTGCGTCCTAGTTCGCATCTACAACTAGGTGGTGCCCCTTTTCTTGTTTGGTTTCTGGCTGTGGGTTGTTGTTGTCTCTGATTGTGCTTGCCCCAGCCCCAAATTGAGCAGCAGGGGAGCCTCGAAGGGTGTTTAGAGGCCACTCTTCTTGTTGCCCACCCCGGACCGCCTCACTATGTATGTTTGCAAAGATCTACAATACGATACATTGGAAGCCATCCTTGGGGAGAAGTGGGGGTATCTTGAAGGACTTCACAACGGAAATCGCTTTCGGTGTCAGGTTAGAAGTTTCGACATTGCTATCCGTTTCATCAAGGTGCGCTCCACTCTTTACGTGCGGTACTTCTATGAAAGGTGGATGTGCAAGCTTGGTGAATGGATTCCATTGCAATCCACCGATGCTACAATTGAGGTATTTGATATTGCAATCAAATTGTCGAGTGGTGCCGTTGAAACCGTCCAAGTGAACAAGCATTGGACATTGGCCAATGTGCGGGAGCACTTAGTGATAATGGGTTTAGAGCATCGAGAAGATACAAAATTTTGCATCGGACGACGTAAGGTGAATGATTTTTCTCTCTTAATTATGTTATATTTATGTTTTTTTGATTATTCCCTGCTCTAAGTTGGGTATGCTAATTTATTTATTTTTTGCTAGATTGGTAGCCGCATGGAGAGCACGATTCAAATTGAAAAGGCGTGGACGATGGAAGAGAATTTGATTTTATCATTAGAGTAGTTATGTTTTGTACTTAAATTTTTTATAATATCACAATTGTAAGTTCAAGCAGATGGTTGTATCAAATTTTGGCAATGCACATTATCTTAAAGTTGTAGTGATGTGTTTTTTGAGTTAAATGATTGTAATTTAGTTTGTAAGTTTTTTATAACTTCTTGTTATTTGTGTTACTTAATGAAAATTGTTTAATATTTTAATTAGTGATATTATTTTTTGGGAGGGGGGGGGGGGGGGGGGGGGGGGGGTGCTATATAAAGCCTCCTAAACCCTACCATTTTCACACTCTTTGCCTGTTCACACTCTCATTTGAGCTCCAACACTCTTTGCATTCCTACTTTAAGAGCTAGCATTATGGTATCCTCCTCCACCCCTCCAGAAGCCACGACGTTACAACGCTTCCAAGCGTTTTTACAAACAACCGAGTGGCAAGATCGTGACGATCTTCACAATTTCTTCACCCAATTCCCTGATGTGAATGCAACTATTCACCTAAACAGCCAATCTTTTCAGCCTATCTTAGAATTTTTTGAATTTTACATCGACAAGTATGCTGTACCAATTGTCAGACAAGGGGAATTGTGGATTCCATGCGATTTGCTTCACTACATACACAAAGGCGATCGGCCTTTCACCCAGCGACTTCAGCGATTTTGTGTAATTGCGGGTGAGACAAGTCAGTACGTTGAAGATTCACGTTTGAAAAAGAAGAAGGTCGGCACCCAGTTTCTAAGTCGCTTGGCGACTTTTGTGTTTCTTCTTGCGGAGGAGCCTGAAAGATCTGAGGTGAGTTTGCCTCATTTGCGCCTTGGGGGTGTCGTCAAGGACACAAAGGAGCCCATTACAGCGCCCTGGGATGCAAGCAAAGAGGGAAATATTCTTGCCCTAACCTACCCAGGAGGTGTCATGGATGCCGCCAAATCCATGGGTGATGAGGGTGCAGAAGCATCCTTTAAGCCCGCTGCAAATGCTCCGGAGGAGACATTAACTCCGGAGGTTTTTTTTGAACACCTCTCCCCAATTGTGATAGATGGGGAGGAATATTTGTTTTTACATGATCTTGAAAAGACTTTTGACATCCGCATGGATGAGTGTGTGTCCATCCTCTGTGCCACTGTAGAGTCCTCTGCCATTGACCCCTCTTCCGATCCTTTGGATCGAAGCCTCCTTCCCCTTGGAGAGAGTGTGGTAGATACAGTGGAGTTGGCAATGGTGGCGGTGGCAGATGCACCGCACTCATTTGTGTCGGAGGATGAGTTTGTGGCTACACGCGCATTGCTTGAATCCCAACGCACTCCTATGCCTGTTCATATAGATGAACTTGAGAGTGTCGCTATGGCTCCCAATTCATCTATTTCTCTTGACAGCAAAGGCATAAACGATGAAGACGACGAAAAACAAGAGGTATTAATTGATTTTTGTTTTGTGATTACGTTAATTTTCATTGTTGCATTCTGAAATCTTATTTACCTATTGATTTCTTTGTAGAATGTTGTGGAGCTGGATGAGCATGCAGGTCGGGGAGGAGATGGTAGGCGCCAAGCTTTTGGATGGCAGTCGTCTCTTGCGCATTACCTTGGCAAGCTCCCCCAGGACGGCTTTGCGATAATCCACAAGGAGTACACTCCTTGTGGTCAATTTTGGGTGTCAATGATGAAAGCAATGAGCCGTATCCTATGCCTGTCAACCATATCTCAAGCCTCCCAAGTTATATATATTGTAAATAAATCTCTGGCCAGTGCTGCATTTGTGACACACATTCATGGTCGTGTGCTTTGTAACGTGGCCTTAAGCCAAGCTGTAGGTCTAAGCAATGTGGAACAAATTGCTTGGGATGTGCTGCACAAACAGCTTCCTTGCGTCCAAGAGCGTTGAGAAAACATTGTGCGCCATATCTTAGATGGCTCAAACAGTCAATAGATGCATAAATCTTGTAATTAACTCCTTCAAATATGTAATGAGATATATCACATCTTTGTACTTTGTTATTTCAAAATTCGAATGGAAATTGATTTTAACTGGTACTTTTCAACTTCTATATTGAGTTTATTATACGATAGATAGTATATGATTGGTTCTATCTTGTGATACACTTGTGTAATTCTCTGAATCAAAATATAGAGTTTTTTTCAGTCCAATCTCCATCAATAAAAACATAATAACATTGTATTCTTATAATTTTGGTACACATGTTACTTCTGACTTCTCGCGCCCCTCTGCGGCAGGCCTCTAGATAGCCTAATTAAATCTTATTTATACCAAAATTATAAGAATACAATGTTATTTTGGTTATTCAATCAACCAAACTTGGTTGACAGTTCTTTTATCCACATCTCTCTCTCTCTCTCTCTCTCTCTCTCTCTCTCTCTCTCTCTCTCTCTCTCTCTCTCTCTCTCTCTTTTCCTCTCTCTAGTTAGCTTTACTTATAACTTAAAACAAATGTACACGACTCGTTATATTTGAAAAAGCCATGACTCGTTATATTTCAAAAAGATATCTTTACATTGGCAAAATTGCCTAAAAGTCAAATTCAATCTCTTTGTTCTCTAATTCGACGCGCAAGAGCTAAATCTTTGGGCATTATTGTCACCCGTTTTGCATGAATAGCACACAAGTTGGTGTCTTCAAAAATAGAAATTAGATGATATTTTGCCGCTTCTTGCAGAGCTTCTACGGCGATACCTTGAACTCGAAACGCCATTCGATAACTTTGCATGATCTCTTTTACCAAACGTGCGAATGGTGCCTTGCGTATGAGAAGGTCTGAAGTTTTTTGATAGTGACAAATCTCTTGCAATTCCTTTGGAGTGCGTCGCTTCACAGCAGGAGCTCGTTGTTGAGGGATGGTAGGATCTGGGACATGGGCCTTGCGAGGGCGAACCTTGAAAAAAAAATTCTTTTTACGAGAGGGCTTGCGAGGGGGAGCTTGCGCATCTTCAAGGCCACCATGTGCTCCGACTGGCTCTTCAACTCCACCCTGCGCTCCAACTAGCTCGTCTGCTACATCCTCAAAATCCTCTTCATTTAGTAACCCATGATCACCTCTAGGCTGATCTGACGGCAAAGCACCAAAGCCACGTGGAAATGTCTTCCCGGCCGAAACTCGATGATTGCTTGGGATCTCCTGTCCGCTCCATGGTGGGCTTTGTGCTTCGTTGTCCATTTCGGTTTCTGTGTCTGATGTCACTACCCGTTTCTTCTTGCGTGAAGGTTGTCCATCTTGTTGCTCTTCACCTGACCATTCTCTCTCCATCTCTTCTATGAGCTCTTGTTCGTGTATCCAAGGTGGTTTTTGAGCACCTTGGATGGTTGAGTGAGGGTGAGCAAAAAAAGGTTGATCTTTTCTTGTTGTTTGCTTTGTGCGTGCCATGGTGTAAGAAGGGGCAAGATTGAAAATGAGACTCCTTCTTCACTAAAAGCCCTCTATTTTCAAAAAAAAGGTCTCTTCACACTTGACCAGGCCACTTAAAAAAACTCTTAATATCATCAAAATATAAAAAACAAAAAATAGATAAATGGAGAAGTATTATATGCAACTCAACAAAGACATCTACAAACATAAACATTACATTGCATAGCATCATTTGTTTTACATGTTGGGTAACCAACGTTTTCCCACTCTATGGCGATTTTCACGCCACCTAGTATGATTAAGGGGTCCGGTGGAGTTTCTCCATTTCTCTTTAGCAGTAAGTCGAGATTGTCTCCTAACCTCCTTGGCAAGACTTGACTTTCGCGCTCGCTCTATGGCATGACATCTCCCCAAAGAACAACGAAAGAACCAATCAAACATCTCCTTCATGTAGTTGGATCTCGTAGTTCCACCACCGTGACGTGTATTTTTAAAGTAAACACCTTTGGCTCGATAATGTGATTTTTCCATTCCTTGAGTGCTCCACATGTCTAATGAACCATATTTTGACATAAAGAATGCTCCATGCGCATACAAAATATGCTGCATCAAGAAAAAATATGCGCATACAAAATATGCTCTCTCCCCATGTAGTGTGTGATATTGCTCTCTCCCTTGACATTTTTCTTTGAAGACGTGGAGCCACGAGTACTCTCCTTGTATCCTCATACACAATATGGACAAGGAAGAAGTGATGAAGCACCTTGTTTACACCCAAGTATACATTTGATTGTTTTTAGATCACCTCCTAAGTGCCACTCAACATCAAATGTACCTACTCCATCTACTTCTAGCTTTTCTCTCACTAGTTGTGCCTTAATAACCTCTGTGATCCACGGGATCATAGAGAAGACCCATGCCAACACCTCATGAGTCTCCTTCGAAACTTTAAAAGCTCCTAACCACCATATTTCTTTTTCCGATTGTACACTAAATGATGGTTTTTGAGAATGATCACCGATAGCATCGACTTTTGCAAAAAACATTGCCTCATTCATGAGTGTCACACTCATACATTCCAATCTCCGTCCTTTGACAATTTGGCATTCATCTAGCTTAAGAATAAATATGAGCTTCTCTCCAAGTACTGAAACAACACAAGAATTGAATTGTTATACTAAATGATATTCAATACAAATAAAAAACGACATTACAACTTGTATTACCTTGTGGAGACAAAGCATAAAATTTAACCATAGCTCATTGTAGTCGTTTCAAATCAACAAAAATATTGTTGAATTGATGATAACTAAAATACTTTGTCCCATTAGGAATAGTATTGCCTCCCTTTATATTACCACGTGACTTGGCACTCGTGGAAGAGTACACCATGGATCCTTCAATGTGTTCGTATTCGCCAAGGGATTCCCGAACGAGATCATTGTTTGATTTTTTTGCAAGTCAGACCCTATGTGGAATAGGAAATAAATTCTCGATGATGCCTTGCTCTCGTAATGCATCTTTCATCAATCCATGAAGTGCATGGTATGCATTTGTGCTGATCCCAACCTCATCACAAGCTCTCTGGACATCATCCTCAGACACAAGGTTAGAGATCTTTTTTAGGATCTCCTTTGTGATGGCATATTTCATGTGTTTGGCCTTTTCACAACCTATGATGTAAAGTATATCTTCCTTTGAGATGCATCCCAGGAGAAGGTTGCAACGGTCCTCTTGTCTAAAACTTCCACACACATCTTGTATATATGTCCTATTTCAAAAGGTGAACCGAGTTACAAATTGATGAAAATTATTTGAGAGTTATAAACACTGTGAATTTAAAAAAATACCTGGTTGCCGTGATTCGCTTCTTACGTGCCCCTCCATTAGATGCTAAGTTTTCAATGGAAGAGAACTCCCTCTTACGCTCACGCATGCCAAATGGAGTGGCTTTTAAGTGCATCATTGCAATCTGTAGCTTAGTTACCTCTGTTTCTGTAGCTTTCATCTCCTCTTTAAGATCTTTGAGTTGTTTCTCTGTGGAATGTAGTTGTTGTTGGAGATTTGTGGAATGATTGTGTAACACTTGACATTGTTGTCGGAAATATGCCGACGCACCTGCGTGATTGGAGTCCAATCTCTTACAATACCCAAGAAGACCACGTTCTCCTTCTCCCACATATTTGATTAAGCTTGGAAGTGTACGGAATGTCGGATGACAGCCCACGAGCGGATCTTTTGGATACAACCCTCCATCAAGCCACAAGTCAACATTGGTTTCTCCTCGAAACCGTCATACGGATGCCGGTTGAGATGCTTTCTCATCATTTTTTTTTTGTCGGAGCAAATTCAATCGATAGACGCAGACAGACATTAGTTGACCTAGTAGATGACGGCGCAGGTGATTCATTGGTTATGTCGCAAAGAGACATGGTGGAAAGTTATGATGGGAAAAAAATTTGATAAGATATACTTTTTGGGATAAACAGACAATTTTTGGGATAAAAAGACTTAAAAATATAATTTTTCATATATAGGTTCAATTTTTGAGCTCAAAGGAGGGAAATTTTTAAATTTTTAAATTTTCAATTTTTAGGCTTTATTAGATGGACGTTTTGATGATGTGGCACTGTCTATTTATTCTTGGAGTTAATGTAGAGAGGGACCCAAGGAATTTTAGATTTGGAGCTTATAAAAGCTAGATTCTTCTAAAAAAATACTGTTATATATATATATATATATATATATATAGGGACCTTTTGAAAGCTTAAAAGATCCATTTTGAAGATTTTATAAAAAATTCATTTTTTGGGGGTAAATTGATGCACGAACTGAAAAGTGGCTTTTGTCATAACTACTTACTCTCTTTGTTTGGTGATAGGTAGAGAGAGAATGGTTCTTCTCTCTACCTTTACTCCTCTCTCTCTTTTTACTCCCCTCTCCTCTCCTACTTTATCCCCCCTATTCCTCCTACTTTACCACCCTCATTCCCTACTTTCCCCCCCTCCCCTATCTAGAGAGAAGTTAGAGAGAGAGCTACAAAAGTATCCCTATTTATTGTCTTTGTTCCCTCCATCCCCTACAAAATTAGCTTTAATCACTTAAAATTAGGGATCCTTACATGGCCCCAAGGGGGTCCAATTTTTTCCTAATGAGAAAGGAAGGACCATTGTCTACAACATGAAGACACACAAGAGCCGTACACAGCGCCTATTGGAGATGCAAGATACAGATTCAATAGAGACTACGTCATACAATAATGATGCTTCATCTACGTCATCAAAAGAAAGTGTAGAGGAAGGCTTGATGCAATTATGTCCTGATATTTTTGGGATAAGTGTCAAAAAGGAAGCATTGATGCATGAGGTGAAGGTCAAGGAGGAGAAGAATAATACCAAAACAATTGTAGAGCCTGCCAAAGTGAAGGTAAGAAGCATGTTAGGAGAGGCTTGACAGAAAAAGAAAAGAAGGAGTATGAAGACATGTTTACAAAGTTTGCAAAGATTTTTGCCACCGAATATACAGAGCTGCAAGGAGCTAAAGGGTTTGAGCATAGAATCAATCTGAAAGAAGGTGCCAAGCCAAAGCTTCAAAAGCTTAGGATGTTGGGGGTCATTCCTGAGAAGGCCTTGAAGAGGTGATGAAGCTTTTGGAAGCAGATTTCATCTTTCGAGTGGAGGAGTCTGAATGGGTCTCTCCAGTGGTTATTGTGCCCGAGAAGAATGGAAGATTTAGGATATCTGTCGATTTCAAACCTTTAAATGCTTCCCCAAAAAGGAATCATTATCCACTACCCTTCCTAGATGAAATCCTCAATCAAGTTGCTAGTCATGAACATTACTCAATCATGGATGGATTTCATGCCTACTTTTAGATCTTGATAGCGATTGAAGATTGATTGAAGACGACCTTCATTACTCCTTGGGGTTGTTTTGCCTACAAAATAATTCCTTTTGGGTTGGTTAATGCATATGCTACCTTCCAAGGATGGATGATCAGAGTGTTTGGTCCCTACTTGGGTAAGTTCATTCGCATTTTCATGGATGACATTGGGTGTTATAGCTGAAGGGTCACACATTTGGAGAAGTTGAGGCTGAGTTTTGAAAGGCTTCAACAAGAAGGTGGTCAACTCAACCCAAAGAAGTGTAAGTTTTCTCATGCCAGAGTCCATTTGCTAGGACATGTGGTTTCCCAAATGAAATAGAAGCCGACCCAGAGAAAGTTAAGGCTTTGCTGCTTATGGATCCGCCCAGGAACACAAAGGATTTGGCATCATTTGTGCATAAGCTCAGGTACTTGTCACGTTTTTTCTGGATGCTATGTCAGTATGTGTATCCTCTCCAGATATTGAGTCAAAGAGTTCAAGGGTTTGAGTCGAATGAAGCCATGCAACAGGCTTTTGATCGTATCAAGGAGTTATTGTGTGCTTTACCAGCAGTGAGTCCTCCTGACTTGCAATCAATTTTCTATGTATCTACTAGTGTGGGGTAGTAGCTTTGGGGTCCGTTCTCTTACAAAAGTAGGGAAGGAAATTCAAGCCAATCTATTTTGAGAGCAAGATGAAGAATGTAAGTGAGTTCTCCTACACAGAAATGGAACAGTGGGTCTTCGCCTTGGTTCTTGCTTGTCGCAGGTTCAGAACCCATGTATTGCCCCAGTAGTTCCATGTGCTTACCACATCAAACCTGTTGCAGGATGTAGTACACCATTTGAAGCCTAGCAAGTGCATCTTAAAGTGGAGTTTGGAGCTTCAAGAGTATGAGTTTGAGTTTAAAGTGGATCATTCTATTAAAGCTCACTTGGCGGACATAGTGGTGCATAAGGGAGAGGAGCTTCCATATTACCCAAGGGTTGACAAGGATGATCATGAAGAGGAAGTAGATATTACAGATGCGTATACATTGATGTTTGATGGTGCATACATGAAAGTTATTCAAAAGTGAAGTGGTGGGGTAGTCATTAAGAACCCAAAAGGCGATTTAATCTTTTCTAGAGCTTACGATCTTGATGAAGCTGAAAGTAACAAAATGAAACCGAGTACCTCACGCTTTTCCTTGGGTTGAAGAAGTGTGTTGAGTTTGGATTGAAGAGGGTCATTGCAAAAGGGGATGTGTTGCTAGTCATGAATCAATTGCTTGGTTTGTGGAATGTTAAGAAAAATAATTTGAAGAAGTGGTTCTATGGCATCAAGAAGCTTTTGCATGAGTTTGAGAAGATACAGTTTAAGCATGTTTCTCGTGAGCAGAATAAAGAAGCTGATGAGTTGGCTAGGGACAAGTTGGATGCCTTGGTAGCTCCTTTAAAGGTCAAGGAAGCCTTGTATGTAGGAAGGGAATCATTGCAATATGTAGAAGTGTTTATTGGTAAAGGTCAATGTCCAGAGGGCATGTCAAAGGTTTGGCATAAAAGAATAGTTGCAGAAGCAAGAAACTACACATTGGTTGGTGAGGATCTCATGCTTTATAGCAAGGATATCTTTTTGAGAAAAGTGCCTTACAAAGAAGAAATAGGCTTGATTTTGGAGCACTACCATGAAGAAACAGGTCATCGAGGCAAGGATCAGGTTGTCTTTCGTATTTTGAGAGTAGGTTATTGTTGGCCCTCTATGATGAGAGATGCATATTTTTTGTGCAAGTCATGCCATGAATGTCAAGTGTTTGCAAATCGAAAGCTTTTGTCTGAGTCTCAAAAAGCTATAATGTCTTTTGATGCATTTGTAAAATGGGGAGTGGATACTGTAGGTCCAATGCCAAGAACCAACAATGGAAAACGATATATCCTTGTGGCTGTGGACTATTTCACAAAATGGGTGGAGGCAAGAGCAGTAGAAGATGTATCAAAAACAGGAAGATTGGCCTCTTTTTTATATGAACATGTGTGTTGCAGGTTTGGAGCTCCTATGGTAATCATTTCTAATCGTGGACCAGGGTCTAGGGGAAAACTTGTTGCTGCTCTCATGGAGAAATTGAAAATTCAGCGTAGGCATTTTTCTCCTTACTACCCACAATGCAATGGGTTGGTTGAAAGCTGCAATGGTCAATTTGTGAAGATGCTATCATAGTATGCTAGAGAGAATCCTAAAGAGTGGGAATAGGACTTGGAAAAGTGTTTGTGGGCTTATAGAACCGCGTATAGAGTGTCAACACAGTTTATGCCATATGAGCTTGTTTATGGAAAGGAAGCTCTTATGCCCATACAAGTGCAGTTGGATACCTTGAAGTTGTTGTGCAGGATGCAAGGTGAGCATAATGAAAATCTGTAGGAAAGAATTCTTTCTCTAGAGTTGTTGTGAATGAATAGAGAGAAAGCCAGTGACTATTATCTTCAACAAGCAGAGACAAGGATGGAGAAAATGAATAAGAGGCTGCCAGAGAAAGATATCAAAGAGGGAGATTTGGTGATGAAGTATGATTCTCGCTTGGATTTTACTTTTCTGAAGAAGTTGAGGGACAAATGTTTGGGTCCATATAGAGTGAACCATGTATTTTCTAATGGCACATATGAGTTGGAAAATTGTATGGTGAACGTTTGTGCTACAGAATAAATGGGTATCGATTGAAGAAATATTTTGCAAGGAATGTGGTTCCAGATGCAAATAGTCTCTTGGTTGAGCATAAATGCTCTACCTAGAGGGTGGACAATGATGATAGACCACTTTTGGTGTGTACAAAGTAGCATATATATGCATGGTCATATGTACAAAAATATGTAAATACATGCATTGGGAAGCGGCTTCAAGTTCTAAAAAAGATGCAACGTCTACACATTGTGAATAGTCAGGTGCCAGTAGTTGGACATGTGTACATGCTTGGATAGGGTATAGAGGCCTTGGATATGGTTCTTGGTGGGCTCTTTTTGCTCTAGAGAATGTGTTTGAGCTTTCTAGAATGTAAATAATGCAAGCAACAAGTGCGGGCACTCTCATCCCACTCGAGAAGTATGGGACATGCAATAACTGTCTATTAAATGGAATTTGGAGATGTGAAAAAGGAATTTGGGTATCAAGGATCAATCGTACAAAATTTGGTAAATTTTGCAGTCCGCTTCGGATTTTTCTCGCGAAAAGTGTTCGCTAGGGGTCAAAATTGGCCAAAACTGGGCCAAAAAAGGTCAAAAAGGTGTGAAAAGGCTTCAAATTTCCACATCACTCACAGTGCCATGATGGTCCAAGAGGAGGGACGAATATCAACACTTTCACCCCTCTGTGTGTGGAAGGAAGCAGGGTTCCTAGAGGTGGTCTAGTGCAGTCCTGTCACGTTTGCATCCTGTTTTCGAGTGTGTGGAGGAGAATGAGAGATTTCTCTCTTCAAATTTTCACTTGGAAGATTCTATGGAATTTCTGAGGTTTCCATTGATGTGTGTGTGCAAGGAATTGAGGGAAGAAGGTGCGGATTTCTGCAAGACTATGTGACCCTGTATCGGTGCCATTAGGGTTGGCGCTACTCCAAAGAGTCCAACAAAGTGGAGTTTGGTGAAGGCTTTGCAATGGTTTGAGAGTGTCCTTTTGTGACTAGAGTTTTAGAGTTTTTGACGGGTTTTCTTGTATATTTTGGTCACCATCAAGCGTGATTTCAAGTGTTGATCAACTCGACTCACCTTGTAGTGTCTGCGAGCACCAGGCAAGGGCTTGTAGGTCGAGGCGTTTGGAGTTTGAATTGAGCTTGTGGGTATAATTTTCAAGGAGCTTTTGAGTGGTGGTGAGTGAGGCGAGGAGTTTAAATAAATTCCTTGTGTGGTGCTGAGTTGTCTGGGTGTGTGAGTGTGCGCACGGCGTCTTTTGCTCCATCAATGCGTATAAAGACTATTAATGAGAAATGGCAATCTTTCGTCACCAAAGGTTCTCAACCATTCATGTAACTCACAGAAATTTTCAAAATAACAATTGGATCACTTTAGTGTCAGTTACAATGTGATGCACATTGATTTGGGATCTTGTTTCTGTTTCTTGGCACTTGCACACTCAGATTCTTTCCAACTTGAGTGTAATCTTGGCTAGTGGCATATAAGGTCTCTTAAAACGCAATGATATGTCCCAATTCAACTTTGGAAGTCATTAGGGTCAGAAAGTCTTTATACGCGTATAAAGTCTTTCTAACCAGATTGACTAGATTGTTGCAGATCAGTGCTTCTAGTTGAGAGTTGACACCCCCTGTGTGGTCTTAAGTTCAATTATTGGTCAATAGCATCAAAAACACTTTACGCATATAAAGACTTTTAGGGCCAATTGACATGAAATTTTCTCAAGAGGTAGTCCAGCACTCAAAGACTTCACAAAAATTCTCTAACTTGAGTTAGGAATCAAATTTGTTCAATTTGTGGCCAAAACAGGGGTATGTAGAGTTTTTGCATTGTTTCTTGTTTTACCAAGATTTATTTTGATCCAAATGCAATGAAATATGAATCAAGGGCTTCCTCAAGGCTTTAGAAAACTTTGGGCAGCTACCTTTGTACAGTTTGGCTCTATTCTGGGTTGCTAGTCTTTATACACGTATAAAGACCTTTTTATCAGAATGAACTTAAACCTCAACCCAACGTTCTCTTTTGTGTGTACTCTACGCCTATGTGCTTAAAATCAAGTTTTAATGCCAATGATTCACCAAGTCCCCACTTTTCTTTGTTTTTGGTTAGAATTTGCTAAATACTCTCCAGAAGTAAAGTTAGCTGACCAAATGATATGAATTCTTGTAGTCAGGCTTAGATAACCCTTCTAAATGGTTTAGTGCTGATAACATGCAAATTATTGCCCAAATCTACCTTGGAGACTTCATACGCATATGAAGTCCTCTGTCTCAAAATTCAGATATGTTTCTTCTTTAAGTTCCCCTACTTATCAGCATCATGTACATATGTTCTCAGCAAAATTTAGAGCTTAAAAGTGCTTCCAAACACAAGTTTCTGATTTTTTTCTTATTACAACCACTCTGTCTTTTGGTGTTTGGTCCCCAAATCTTTGCCAAGACTCCCAACTCAAGGTGTTCCTAGGGTATAACTACTCATTTGAACACTCTGGTACAGTCAGTTTTCCCAAGTTTGGTCTCTTTTTGGCCATGGAGACTTCATACGATATGAAGTCTATCCTTACAGATTTCAGATTTTGCTGTGCATGGTCCTTTCTGATGCCTTCTTTAGTCCTCAGAGATCCTCAGCCATGCAAAACATTTTTATGAGCCTTGTCTTACACTGTTTCAACCAAGAATCACTTTCTTTTCAAAATTTCAATTCAACCAATAAACTCAAGCAAATTCCCATTGATGGACAACTCTAGATCAAAATCAATTCACCTACCTAAAGCTACTACTAAGCATAGAAAACTGGCTTTTTCAATTGTGTGTAGATAAGCAGTTAACTGATACAAACAGATTAGACAATGCTTTACCACCTCCTCAACGACTCAAGCTCCCAAACCAACACATTTCTAAACTAAAACCATCAACACGGGTGACCAAGGCAAGACACACACTTCCTATAACCTCTCTATAGGTCCTAACTAAACTAATATAGAAGGAATATTTTGGTAAACCAAAGGAACTCTTGCCTATAGAATTAGTCTAAGGTCACCTACCTAAGGCTTCGATCCTCGGCACCGGCACCAATGTTCGTGGGTATGCTGCGAGCGGACGCTAGGATAGCAAGAACAAAACCAACAACTCTATGTTGTCCGAGGATGAAGCTTAACCCATAGGCGCATGGAAACAAGAAGAGGGTTATGAATCTATTTCTTGACCTTGTAAGACAATCACTAATAAGGAAATCAGGTCAAAGATTGCACTCGTAAAGACAATCCAAACTACAATGCTAATGCTCATCGAATCTAGGTCAAACGCATTGGAAAAGTCAGGAAACTCATAAGGTACACTCTCCTTGCCTTGAGATCAATTTCTTGTGGACTAGACTGAATAACCCACCTCCAACTACCCCTTGCAACAATTTCGTATAAAGACATGTAGCAAAATAAAAGTTACCATTTTTCATGGCGTTTGGTCCTAATGTAAAGTCCTACTCACCATGAACCCATCGGTACAAAGAAGTCACCAAATGGACACCCGGTTTGCAAGTTAACTCACCCAGAAGCTTGTAGGCGCTCTCTTCGCGTCGTTGTCGAAATCATACATTGTTGCCATCGGAGGGAAGCCCTTGTAGTTGCTAACGCGGTGGTGGTGTCACTTCAACAATGGGCCTTCCATAGTGCACGTAGCAAAGAGATCGGAGTCACTCTCTCTCTCTCTCTTGTATGATCGTACTTCAATGGATGAGAAAGAGCCGGATCACTATGGAAAGTTACTTTTACACATGTGTAATAGTACGGGTATGCTCATTGCCAATGGTGTATCTTTGTGGAGTGGAACCAATGGATTTACATGTAGGAGACATAATGGGGATAGTGTGATTGACTATATGCTACTCTCTGAAGCCATCATGTATCGCATAAAGAGTTTTATGTTTGGTCAATAGACCCCGGAATCCGACCATCGCACCTTATGTATTGACCTTTCATGTGGAGAAGCAACTAAGCATGATAATCTCAGCCAAAGGAAAGAGAAGTTATCACTATGTATGGATTTCAAACGGGCACCAATGTACATTGAAATGGTTGAGCAAAAATTATGGATGACAAAGCTTCAATGTGATGCACCATTGGAAACTAAATGGGAAGCTTTCAAGAAAGCTATTTGTTCTTGTGCGGAAGAATGCTTTGCCATAAAGCATCTCCATGGTATCAACAAAGATAGATCACGCAAAAGGTGGTTTGATAAAGAATGTCAAGATGCTCGAAAGTCCTTGATAAAGCTTGATGCAACTATGGACAAAGACAACTATCAAATTCATTTGCATACATACAAGGCATTGATTCAAAAGAAGAGAAGAAGATGGGAAGTAAAGCAACAAGAATTTCAAGTCCAAGAAAAGGCACATGCATGTGGAAGATTTTGGAGAAACTTGAGAGGCAAGCGGGTTGAGAATTTTGGTAACTTGAGTCTAGTCGATATGTACACACATTGTAGGCAATTATATGAGCAAGTAAATACTGAAAAAATGCCATTTTATGGTTCACTCCCATGTATGCCGTCTTTTTTTACTATTGAGGATGTATGCGGTGGGCTTCAAAAGTTGGCCACTCGCAAAGCGGGAGATCTTCAAGGTATCAAGCCGGAGATGATCAAATGGACGGGAGATTTTACCCATGAGTGGATGTGTGATATGTTCAACCTTGCACTTCAACATGGTATGCCTTATGATTGGAGTACTAATTGGGTTAAGCCTTTGCATAAAGGAGGGGATGTAAAGAATGTAAGCAACTACCGGACTATAATGATTGGGTCTCTTATGGCAAAGTTGTTTGGGTGCATAATGGAGATGAAATTAAGTGATTGGGCTGAAGAGAATGACAAGCGTGCAAAGGGACAAGCGGGTTTTCGTCGATGCCATAGCACCATTGATCATCTTGTCACTCTTCGTGTTCTCATGGAGGAAAGTCGGTTGAAAGGCAAGCGATTGTATTGTTGTTTTGTGGACTTTAAGAAAGCCTTTGATATGATTCCACGTAACAATTTGTGGAGAAGGATGGAAGAACTCCAAGTGCCAAGTGATTTTATGCTTGCGGTTTCTCGAATCTATGAGAAGGTGATTTGTCAATTGCGCATGGGAAGAGAAATTTCAGAAATTTTTGTAAGCACTATTGGGGTTAAACAAGGATGTCCATTGTCACCAACTCTCTTTGGTCTATGCATCGATCAATTGGAACAAATGGTACTTGACTTTATGCAAGAAGAAGGCATTGAAGAGGTCACTATTTGCAATGCGGTAATCATGCTTTTGTTGTATGCGGATGATGTAGTGCTTCTAGCACACACTTTAGAAGATGCACAAAAGCTTATGGTTGTCCTTGAGAACTTTTGCTTGCATAGTGGGCTGATTGTAAATGAATCCAAAACAAAGGTTATGCTTGTGAAAACCAACCATAAGGAGAAGCCATGCATTGTGTACAACAACGAGACACTTGAAGTTGTTGAGAGCTTTAAGTACCTTGGCCTTGAGGTTCCATCCAATCACAAGTGGCATGAATGTGCTATGCGTCGTTTGGAAGCGGGAAAGAGAGCATATTATGCATTTGATAACATGTGTAATGCGGGAAACATCAAGTGTTGGGTTCTCAAGAAGTATCTTTTTGATGCATTGGTGACACCGGTTCTTCTTTATGGAGTTGAAGTGTGGGGCGGGAGCATCTCAAAGTCTACTTGGAAAGAGTTTGAGAATGTCCAAAAGTGTTTTCTTACAAACTTTCTCCAAGTTAAGACACAAACACCATATATGCTCCTACTTCTTGAGTCGGGATCTCTTCCAATTGAGGTTATGGGCATGGAAAGGGTTGTGGAGTACATGATAAAGATGCGTCAAAACCCCTCACATCGACTTCCTACAATTGCATGGGAAGCAAGCAAAAAAGTTCAAAAGACGCATAAAAGCAAGATCTTGAGCACGGGATGGATGCAAGACATAAAGAAGTGGTTTGGGAGATGGGATGCATTACACTTGCTACATGATGCTTCAATTGACTCTCAAGTGAATGAAGCTTTTCTACAACGCCAATGTATTACGGCTTGGGAGAAATCCGGTGGATCACGCTTCATACATTACACCACCTATATTGCCCCCAACTACAAAACCATGTTCTTCGCTGAGAGAGGAAACCGTACTCACACTTACATGCTTGATCCTATTCCCTTGTCCGCGATACGCACTATCGCAGCCCCATTTCCTTCGATGCGAGATAGGGCGTTGGGGCAATGGAGAAGAGTCAAATCGATTGTGCACATTATGCTCACTGCAAGTTCGAGAGTCTGAGTACCACACACTACTAGAGTGCTCAGCTTTTGATCACATCCGAACTTGCTTCTCTCACATTTTCAGCCATAACTTAGACCTACACACTTTCCTCTCCCAGCCAAAGTGTGGGCTCTCCATTGTGACTCTCATCACTACAATTTTGGAGCATCGAGAGTCACTCATCAGCCATACACATACTACATCACATGTAACTTTGGTCCCATAGGTCATATTTGACCTCCGAGGACAATAATAAAATCTATCTATCTATCTCTCTCTCTCTCTCTTCATGCACAATGATAGGACCGATTTGATTAATTCCAAAAAGTTGGGTTTAGGTTATAAAATTGAACTATATACATTCCTCCATAGAGGCTTGTTCCCACAAGGTTTATTGGCAGCTCAAATATTACAAAGGTATCATTTCACTTCAAAAAATAGTAGTACAATGCATTAGAAAACCTCTTCTGTATTCTGTCGTCAACACGTAGCCATGGAAGTTGAAGCTTTAGAAGGTTGTGCTACTGGCAAGGATGTTGTGACTTTTGGATTGCAATATTTTGTTGTTTTTTATGTTATGAAGAGGTGAGATTTCAGGTGTTATTCCTTGAGCCGTAGGGCCATGAGTTGATTTCTGCGTCTTGATACTCCCGGTCTCCCAATCAATATTACAGTTGATACTCCCAATCAATATTTCTGCGTCTTGATACTCCCGGTCTCCCAATCAATATTACAGTTGATTGCTGACATCCATTTGCACCCCAGGTTTATATTACCCTCCATAGTCTCAACAAGCATGACCAAAAAGCTTTGAACCATGGTTCCATTGTCATAAATAACAGGAGTGTGTAGGATTCTAAAAACACTGGTCTTCTTCTTATTGACACCCTTGACTTGGATGGTGCTTGTGGATAGGGGTGGTTTTCCTAGCTGACACCAAACTCCATAGGATAACAAAATATGTTGAGCTCCTGTTAATGTGTTATATAGTACTCTTCCATAGAGGCTATTTAGTTCAATTGGATATCGTAGATGTGGCTTAGATTCCAATGAACCATCATCAATGTCTTCAAAAGACGCTTTCGTCATTCCCAGATTAGCCTCTCGTTGGCATCTAAGACGTTGTTGTCTTTCTCAAGCTCAACTCTTGCTTGGATCTTTTTAAGCTCTACCTGTTCTTTGGCTGCTTTCTTTTCATTTATTCTAGCAGGAAAATTTTCTCGATATTGTCGCCTCTTATATCTCTTACTCTTCTTGTCTAATTTTTTATTACAACCGATCTCTAGTGGAGTCACTAGATGAATCGCTACTTGTGTCTTTTGCTCCCTTGGATAGATTGTCATCTAGGGTACCCCTGGGCCCTGAATGTTTTGTCCCCACATTTGCACTAAGATTTAACTTAGCTTCTTCGTCCTCAGAGTCAATTTCAATTGATGATTCTGAACCAAATCGTGTGGGCTATACTCTTGTGAGACACTACTGGTTCCAATGCCAGTCAAACCTTCATCTTGTAGGTCATCAGAAGCTATATGCATTACTTCTAGCATATTTAAGGGTACAAGTGGTGGCAATTCTTCCCTCTCAGGTGTTACCCAGGTCATCCCCCTATTTCTGCAAGTGTCTATGGTTGCTGCTAAGTGGACCCAATCCACATTTTCCGACTCAGTCATCCCAGGTAGTACATCCATATAAGGAGAATCTTCCCCAACATCAGTGTCCATTTTACATGTGTAACAATACTGCAATGGGACCGAGTGAATTGTGGTGTTAGTTCTATGATTAATTATTAACCTGTTTCCTAGAGGATGTGCTTGACCAATTACAAGATCCACTTGAATGACAAAATCTTGGAACTCCAAGTAGACATGGTTTTTAGACCAGTCATGCACCAATTTTGCTTCCCTCATGAAAGGACGTCCTAAGATCATCTTAGATGCCATAGTGTGCTTGGAGAACTCCATAACAATGAAGGTATTTCTTATTTTATTTCCAAAGACCTTGATCTTGAGATCTTCTAGCATCCCAATAGGTTTAACAATAGACCCATTGGCCATCTTTACTACTATGTTTGTAGTCCCAAGGTGAGATCTTTCCATAGTTTCCCAGCAATGTTTAGTCACAATGCTAACCCCAGCGCCACCATCAAGGATTCCCGTTACAGTTAATCCCTTGGTAGTGATTGGTAAGGTCGCACTGAATTCATCACCCTCAAAATATTGTCCCAACTTGTTAACAGGTATTTCTACAACAAGGTTCTCATCTAGGTTGGGTTGTGGATCTAAGTGTTCCTCCTCTATTGGCATCTCCCTAGCTCCATCCATCTGTGCAAATTCTGGTAGCCCACCAACCTTCAGTTCTCCATTGAGGAAAGCTCAAAGACCTAAGAATAGCTTCAGGGTCTCCATATAGTTTGGACATGTTGGTGGTTCTAACTTTTGAAGCCATGAAATCCATCAATTTGGCAATATTTAACGACATCTTTTGGGCTTCAGTCCCTTGACGTGGGAAAGATGGGATCTCCATTTCTTCGATAGGGTCAGGTAGTCCCTCTGTAAACATTCTTTCCAACAAGAAGTGAGTACGCCCACTTTCCCATGACTTTAAGTCACTTTCCTCTTGGATGACACTAGGTATGGCTAAGGGTCTATGGACTTGGTGAGGTTTTTGTTGCGTAGGGAACATTGTATCTGTAATCTGGATCTACCTAGGTGCTGGCTCTAGATCCCTTTGGGTCTCTTCTACCAAAATCTTTATTTTCTTGACTAGCTCAATCTCCTCTATAGGGTTTGGGTAAGTTCCTATCTTATTTTTGGGTCCTGGCCATTGTGGCTCATGACGATCTTCCTTGTTGGTTTCATTCCTAGTGATCATTTTGATCTCCATGGTTTCACCTGAATCGGAATCCTCTTCAGCATCGTCATATATACAGGGTCGTCACCAGTCCCTATGTTGGTCTTTGAATTGGGGTTTGACTTTGCTGCTTTTTGCGATCTCTTCCTTCATGTTTTCTTCTCCTTCTGAGATTGGGAAATTGATGCCATGTCTATTTCTTCAAGAATATAATTTTGTTTTTGGAGCATCGATCGTGTGAGTACGCTTATTGGTACTACATGTGTACTTTGTGATGGATCCTTGGTAGCCTCAATCAGTTTAATGGCGTGATCTTCGGTGAATTTTGATTATTCGGACATTGGGCAATCAAATGATCTATGCCACATCTATTACACATGAGTATCAGTATTGTAGACATGCTCACTTGATTGGTTTTCATTAGTGTAGCTTTATTTTGTAGCCTAATAGGACACTCGGCTACACGATGTGGACCTCCACACTCATAGCATTGAAGAGATGGTCTCTTGGTAGTGTAATTGATATTTTGGCCTCTTGCAGTAAGAGAAGCTACTTGATAGACAGGTTTGACTTGTCGCAAATAGTCCTCCATGTAGTATTGTGGACTTTCTTCAAGCGCATCAATTCCATAGGCAATATTAGGGTCTATATCTTCCTCACAGCCTTCCAAACAAGCCTTAGATGACTCACAACCCACTTGATTCATAGAAGTGATTCTCGGATGTGGTGGTTGCGGTCCTAGCACTGGAGGTGGTAAGGGTGTTGTTTGAACAACATTTTGGGCCTTATGGACCATATGTTGTGACATTTGTTCAAGAGGTGGACCGGCATCAATGCAGGCACTCGAGGTGTGTGTGTCCATGCTAAGTTTGGTCTATTGGCCATCACGCGCTTAAATACTATGCAATCCTTAGCTTTGATGACCATACCTCCCACAGGCATTGCAATTCCCATAGAATTTTACTCTAGAAGTAGGGAATTCACTGGTACTATGCGGACGATAGCATACTGAGCACCATTGTTGCTCCATTCTTGTATACATATGATTGTTTTGTGGAGCACGACTTGCCCTAAGACTCTCTTGAATGGCCTTGGTGAGATCTGCTAAATTCATCTCAGATATCTTTGGATCCTTAGCAAAAGGATTTAGGGTCATTGGTTGATGTCCCAATGCTTGCGAGCTAGTAGATTTAGGTTCAACAGACACTCTTTCTCCTTGAATCATTAAATTATCCTCCAATTGGATTGCATTGGTGGTGACTGCTTCCCAAGTGGTGATACCTCTAATGACTAGGCCATTGTAGATATCCTCATGTCATAATCCCCTAATGAATCTATCAAGCGATTGATTATTACTGAAGCGCTCATTTGGATTACAATGAGAATTCAAATGCTTCAAGCGACTAATAAAGTCTCTCACCGAATCTCCTTCCTCTAGTTGGGCTTTCTGGAGTTGAGAGGCTACACCACAATCACTCCCTCTCGTATGTATTCTTTCAAGACCAATCTCCTAAGAGTAGGGTAAATTATTTTTTCTTCCACCCTTAGGGTTCTATACCAATCCCCATCCTTCCCACTTAAGGTTAGGCTTAAAGCATTACTCGTATGCAGGTCATTATGTTCTCCTAGATAATCGCATATTTGTTCAAACACTTCAATATTCTTTCTCACATCCCCATCTCCACTAAATTTTTGTGTGAGCTTGGCTATTTGTACTGCCTTACTTCTAGGCTCTCTATTAGGCATGTTACGCATATTCTTAGCAATAGATCGATCGATAGCTTGAGCAAATGTTGCCAAGTCACCTAAGTGAGCAGGCACTGTGAGTGAAGGCGCTCCAGAGACTACATGTGGAGTAGGTATCAACATTGGGCTTGGAGCATAGGAAGCCCTTGGGTTCCAAGTTTGGTATGGTGTTGTGCCATGTGGTGGCCCAAAGCTCATATGTGTGGCCCTAGGCATAGCAGACGTCGAATGTGACATGCTAACGCTAGCTGCCGGTATGGTCCCATTGAAATAAGAGCTTGGGTATTGTGGTTGTGGAGCATAGGTTGTTGAAACAATGGGAGGGGTAGGGGCTACATGAGTACAAGGACCCATATGTGTATACGATTGGTACACACTTGCAGGCATTGAGCTACCATGTAGCGGTGATGTACTAACAAATGAGGTCCATGACGTGTTTCTTGGCATGCCCATCATTGGGGTATGCATGTTAGCCGTGGTGTCATCAAGGGAAAGATGAGCTAGACTTGGAAAGGTAAAGCTATCACTTGTAGTCTCAGATTGCACTAAGACCCCTGGCGAAACAACATATGGAGGATCCATCGCACTTACTGAGGGAGTCTCCATTTGCGAGAAGGTCGATTTTTTAGCCTTCCCTATATCCAAGAATCTCATGAGACCCGTTGAAGGGATGTGGATCCCCTTGTTCTGTCTCTCTAGCTCAATAACCCTATGGATGACCTCACAAACTCTTTGTTGTTGATCCTCTATACTAGTAGCACCCGTTGGGGATTGTAGGACATCTAACCAACCCACGTGATAGGTGTGACATGTGTATAGGTCGGTTAGAGTTTTTCTTTGTAGTTCATACTCCTAGTTCTCATTTAGGAACACTCCATCTAGGATTGAGATGCTATGGGTGTCCTTCGAACTAGATGCAATGTGGCTCTCTATGGGTTGACCCTTAGTGGTCGCTAATTGAGGAGCACTCGATTGCTCTCCTAGCAAGGACATTGACATAGGGGCTTTCGATTTTAACTCTCTTCATTACTCCGCTTGCGTAAGCTCTTGATTTCCTTTTCCCTATCTGTAATGATAATATTGCTCAACCTCTTGTATTTTGGCAAGGCTTCTACCATCAGGTAATATAACCTCAGAGGGGAATAGCTCTAAAGAGTCAGGGGTGCAATGAATGGAGTATTAATGTGCACACTCTTCAAGAGCATGGGATCTATGTTGGTCATGAATGGAGAATTTACTTCTCCACCCCCCTCATTTACATCATTAGCTCCATGTTCGGAGCGAGTGGCTCTACTAACGGTTTCCTTCAAGCGGCTAAGCAAGCTCGACCCGGACCATTAGACCATGGCCTGCATGTCTTGGCTTGAGCTATCAGGATTAGGCATTGGGTAACCCTCCATGATGTCGTAGTCAGAGGAAGAGTCACTAGACGCAATATGTGGGTCCTGAGTGGTACTACCTTGGGTTCCCGCTGAGGGCCCGAAACCTAAGTTAGGTGGGTATTGAGAATTTGCATAAGTCAAAATGCTCGATAGTTGCTCGGCCTCTAGCACACGACCAAAGCGCAGATGCATGTGCCTTTGGCACCCTATGAACGTTGACGAATACTCTCGAAGGTTAACCGTTTGATTTTTTGGGCGTTTTGCACCCCGTTTTCACTTGTTTTTTGATGTTTTTTTAATGTCTTTTTAGGATCAATTTTTAGATTAGAGCATGTAATAGCTCGAAACGAGCGTATTGCTCAAGGGGTTGTGGTGTTCTTTATAGCACAGTGTTCGGTCTTGGGCTTGGGCTTGGGGTTTGTTCCCAATCCCGATCCACCCTTTTAAATTTAATTTTTATATATATAAAAAATTTTAAATAAAAGTTTTAGATAAGATCACCGTGGCCACGACGCCGTGCACGAGCACGCACACACCTAACCTACCTACTTGCAACTAACAGAGCTACCGCTACACACTAACACAATACTACAACAACTAATTAACTAACAGATTTACTTACTGTACCTTACAGACTTAACATTATAGATCTAATACCTTAAAGCTAACACCTTATCAACGAAAAACAATACCTTATCTAATACCTTAAAGCTAACACCTTATCAACGAAAAACAATACCTTACAACAAAAAATCTAACATCCTATTAACAGAAAACAGTACACTGCAGCAAAAGCAAAGTTCATAAATCCTTCTCAACAAGCCACACACCTTCTTTCTCTACCTTTCCTACATTTCACATTGCACCACAAAGCAACATAGAGTGCTATTCGAGCTAAGTGCAAGGCATTTCCCTGGCAACAGCGCCAAAAATGTGCGCATCTATCACACGTATCAAAGCAAGGGACTTGCCGTACACTGTGTGCGAGCCACAAATGGTTGCAAGCACACAACCAGACTAATCTAGCAAGCTCAAGAGATCAAGGGTGTGTCACCCACTGCTCTATGCTCGCCTTCGTGGAGGATTCCTCGCCTCAAATAAGAGGGAGCTACCGCCTTGCCGCCGCCGTGCGGTCGCAATGCTCAATCACTCTCTCTCTCTCTCTCTCTCTCTCTCTCTCTCTCTCTCTCTCTCACACACACACACACACACACACACACACACACACACACACACACACACACACACACACATACACACACACAAGGAGATGAAGAAGAAGATGGAGATGGAGCAAGAGCAGTCTTCAATTGCACAAATGAGAGAATGAGTGACTTTGAGGTTTAGGTGACTTTTATATGAGCTCGTGCGTTATCACTTGGGCACCCATGCTTAGCCAACTAACCCTTGAATGTTCCAGTTAGAGTGCGCTCTCATCGGCGATCACTCTTACCCTTTTCCTATTGAACCAACAAGCCTGGTCCCTGACTCAAAACAATGTAATGTCCATCGATGTTTACTAGGCCGACGCCTATTTTCCAAGGTCATTACCAAGCAATAGGTGGCATTGGGCAGTTACCAAGCCTCCTATTTGCTCGGTGTTGACCTCACTACCACATGTAATGTCTTTGACCCCAAGGTCAGCACCAAGTGACAGTGAGCGTTGGGCAGTCCCCAATCCTCCTATTCACCCATTGCTGACTCCACTGTCTGACTTGTCGGTTAACACTATTGTATAGGCCATCATCATCGCATCTGCAACGTCCACATCAGAACTGTACCCCGGATCTGGCAAGTTAGTGGACGATCCTCCTCCACCTCCTCCAAAGCAAGCGTCAAAACAAGAGCCTCCCCTCGATCCTCGTCTCCGCTGGCTGTCAGTGGACTCTTGTCGCTCACTTTGCCCCAAAGATATCGACGACCAGGAGGGCTAGGATGGCTTGATGGTTGAAGCGGGGAGGGTTTATGCGAGGGTGCCGAGGGAAATGGTGAGGAAATGTAGTAGCGGGGACCAAGGGATAGAGTGAAGGAAATGTAGTGGGGGGTGCCGAGGGAAAGGGTGAAGGAAAGGTAGTAGGCGCTTGTGAGGGCACGGACGAGGGTGAGGGGGAAATACCATACTGGGACAACTGTTGTGGCATATATGAAGAGAATATCCCTTGCGAAGCTCACTCATACTTTCCGGGGGTTCACCATTCAGTATCCCCCTATATAACATGCATTCATAGGGTATTAAGAAAAATCTCTCTTTTAACATGTCTAAATGAATAAAATGACCCCTTATTTTAAGGAATTTTTTTCAAAATTGAATATAAAAGCCCATTATTTAATGTATCTCTGTTGAATTGCCTAAATGTTTTGTATTTTAAAACCCCTCCTATCGAACTCACGTTATACATTAACATGACTACATAGTGTATCCCCCAAGCTCATACTCTTGCCGCATACGCAAAAGAATGAGGCTATTTGGGGATCCATAGGGACCAAATGAGGTGGTGGAGGAAGAGGGGAGTAGTCATAGGGACCGGAGCCCCCATAAGGATTCCTAGAAGACGAATTCATGTTTGTCCTAAAAAAGATTGAAAGAAGTCTTCGTCTTGCTCGACCATATCACAACTGAAAAAGAGATAAAAAAGAAATCAAATACAACCTAAGTAGACATGCCAAAACCCCTCTAATAGAGGGGCCAAAATCATGCCGTTTGCTAGGGTTTTTGCCCCTCTATTAGAGGGGTTTTGGCATGCCTATTTTCATGCAATGATCAGTCCGTTTGGGCTGCCCATTGCATGCAAATAGGAATGCAACAAAACCCCCTGTAATAGAGGGGGAAAACCCCTAGCAAACGGCATGAGTTTGGCCCCTCTATTAGAGGGGTTTTTGCATGCCTATTTGCATTGGACCCTCTATTAGAGATGTTTTGGCATGCCTATTTGCATGCAATGGGCAACCAAAACTCACGCTGTTTGCTAGGGGTTTTGGCTCCTCTACTAGAGGGTTTTTGGCATGTCTATTTGCATGCAAATAGACATGCCAAAAGCCCTCTAGTAGAGGGGCCAAAATCAAGCCGTTTGTTGCTAGGGGTTTTGCCCCTCTATTAGAGGGGTTTTGGCATGCCTATTTGCATGCAATGGGAAGTTTGGGGAGCCTATTGCATGTAAATAGACATGCCAAAACTCCAAGGGGTTTTACCCCTCTATTAGAGGGCTTCTGGCATGCCTATTTGCATGTAATGGGCAGCCCATTGCATGAAAATAGACATGCCTAAACCCCTCTAATAGAGGGGCCAAACTCATGCCAAAAAGGAATGAGTTTGGCCCCTCTACTAGAGGGGTTTAAGCATGTCTATTTGCATGCAATAGACTCCCTTGAGGGAGCCCCATACGGGCTACCCATTGCATGCAAATAGGCATGCCAAAACCCCTCTAATAGAGGGGCAAAACGCATGCCGTTTGCTAGATTTTCTAGGTTTGGGCATGCCAAAACCCCTCTAAACTCATGCCAACCCCCGGCATGCATTTGGCCCCTCTATTAGAGTGGTTTGGCATGCCTATTTGCATGCAATGGGATCCCCAAACGGGTTGCCTATTGCATGCAAATAGGCATGCCAAAACCCCTCTAATAAAGGGGCCAAATGCATGCCAAAATGGCATAAGTTTGGCCTCTCTATTAGAGGGGTCTAGGCGGTTCTATTTGCATGCAATAGGCTCCCCAAACGGGCTGCCCATTGCATGCAAATAGGCATGCCAAAACCCTTCTAATAAATGGGCCAAACGTATGCCGTTTGCTAGGGGTTTTGGCCATTGAAGGGGAGAGGACGAAAAACCATGAGCCTGGGGGACAACCCATGGGCTCACATGAGCCATTACCTTGACCAATTAGAGGGGTTTTTGGCTACCGGTTTGGCCCCTCTAAACTCATGCCAAAACTCATGCGTTTGGCCCCTCTATTAGAGGAGTTTTGGCATGCCTATTTGCATGCAATGGGCAGCCCGTTTGGGGAGCCTTTGGCATGAATTTAGCCCCTCTATTAGAGGGGTTTTGTCATGCATATTTGCATGCAATGGGATCCCCAAACGAGCTGCCCATTACATGCAAATAGGCATGCCAAAACCCTTCTAATAGAGGGGCCAAACGCATGTTGTTTTCTAGGGGTTGCATTAACTATCTCAAGACTTAGTCCCAAGGCCTCAAACACCTTCAAAGGTGGAGATAGCTAGCGGGCAATGAGGGTAGGGAAGAGGAAGAAGAAACATTCCATAGGAGCTAGAAGTAGCTCCTCACTTATCATCACTCTTCTTGCTAGCACAAATAATATTATAGTAATGAAGATGGAGAAGATGGCAAGCCTAAGCATTGAAACATGGCTCTTGGTTGGATATGGATTCCATAGCGAAGAGTATTGGTGTAGGATCTCAACTTCTCTACTAGATTGGAGAAGGAGATGGAGCCCTTGCACTTTGCACTTCACACAATGAGAGTGTGTGAGTGTGTGTGGGAGAGTATACCCCCCCAAGCAACCCCCCTTCTTGCTTTAGTCGACCTCCCCTTGTAGCTCATGCCTGAAGCTCATGGGCCACTTCTAGGCCTAGCCAATCACATGCAAGAGGCATATCAAGCAACAAGGGTAGGCTTGGGACAAGTGTCCCCCTTTCGCCTTTCAGAGAGAGGACTGATAAATGCTAAAAAAATTAACTAAATTTATCATTGGACCCCTTTAGAGGCCAACCAATAGGCTTGAGGTGCACCATGAGGGCAACATGAGGAGAATCTTGACAAGTTTCCTATTTGGCTTCTTGGTACAAAGCTTGCCTTGTGTGAGGCTATGTGTGTTCTCTCCCTAGCTCCTAGAATGAGGGCGCACCCACCTTTGTGTAGGGATACTTTGACTTTTGGAACACAAGAACCTTAGTCAGCAAGCACAACAAAGAACCTCAATCTTGGGTAGTGCTCCCACAAGCACCTCAAGCTCCCTAGTCGGCAAGCACGACAAGCACCTCAAGCACCTTAGTCAGCAAGCACGACAAGCACCTTAATCTTGGGCCGAGTTTCCACCTCAAGCACAACCCTAGCTTACCTAAGGTCAAAGGACTTTTAACACTAACCATTGGAGGTCTTTAATGAAGATAGCTCTAAGGTCTTTAAGCTCCATTATCTAACCTTTCTCTTTGACATATCATCTCTCATTTGGGCCCCTTTACCATTGGCCCCGTGTCGAGATAGACCCGAAAGCACATGTCTATATTATAACCCTTATTCTTGTCTATTTTTCCACGTCAAAATCAACTTTATGCCAAACATAGCAAGTGCACCTTCTTCACTGACAAGGTGGAATATTTGGGATTATTGTATCAAGGATGGTGTTTCTATTGACCCAAGTAAGATCAAAGCTGTTATAGCTTGGTCTACACCGAAATCAGTACGATAAGTACATGGCTTTCTTGGTTTAGCAGGATGGTATCTGTAAGGTCCCCAACCCGCCAATACCAAGATCAGGATGGGATCCTTGACAGATCTCTAGGTCTGATAAAAATCAGAGTCTCTAAACAAGAAAAATCCAAGGAATAGACCTTTACCATTGACAATGGCTTGGGTCTATAGCCTTAGAAGAAAAACTAGTCCTATCTCGCAGTGAAAACGGGACAACGTATTAAAAGTCCGAAAAACTATTTCGGCCCTATAACTGCCACAATTGGGCTAAGGTATCCTCAACCAATGGTTTTTTCCTCCTAACAGATGTGAGGGCACAGCCTCCGCCGCTGGTGGACTCCTCTTCCAAAGCGAAGAAGTTTTCTAAACGTTTTAGTGCGCAGGGATGGATAGTTATCTGACTAATCAGGTCCACCCGTCCATGATTGACAACCTTAGTCAATCCCCACTTACCACCCCGCACTCACACATGATTTTTTTGTTATTTAATTACTACCACGTTCTTATCACAATTAAAATAATGATTCCTTTTATCCTTCATAATAGGATTATTAAAACAACCCTTGAAAATAGTATTGAAAACATTCTTTTAGCAAACAGACATCTTTAAACTTAAGACAGGGTACTGTCAATCAAAACATTGTCCATAATAACCATGACCAGTACTCTTCTTGTCTCAAGATCACCTAAGAATGAAAAAACGGCACCCATTCCTTATTCACAATCTGGAGTGGATAAATCCCCACCCAAGGTTCCGGGTGCCCATACACCAAACCAGTTACCCATACAACCGGGCGGCTCCCCTAGGATAAAAAAAACGGTATCCTAGCTTATGTAGAAACATCAAGACATGACACGGAGTAGAAACTCAAGTTTCATGGGGGTAACCGAATTATCCGTGGCTAGAAAGCCAATCATTATCATCAATTTATACTAAGGAGTCGAAGGTGTCTTGAGACAAGCTGTTTTAAGGATGATCAATCATATCTTTCCTATTTCAACCAGTTTTAACCCAAACAATTCTTTCCTACATTATAAACAAATGCGCGTTGGAAGTTACCTTCCGTTTTCAGCCAGTTTATCCTTCCTAACCTTACGTATGCAATGCTAATTTAAAAATGAACATTAAAAGATTTTAAGTGAACAAAATAGAAATCCACCTGGGATCGCTCGTCTATGTGCTGTTGGACGAGAGCCCGTAGAATTTCCTCCGTCGGCCTATTGCTAGGCCCAGCCTCAGGGTCATTAGTGACTTTACTTTTTCTTTTGCTGCTAACGTCCTCTTCCTCTGTAAGAGGATTTCCCCTGGTTCTCTTTGGAGCCATGTCGGCAGCTTTATAAAAAGACTTAATCCATTAGAAGTTTAATTGAATAATCTTCTTTTGCCTTTTTACCCAAAAATAAGGATTTTTGGAGTAAGTAGGTATCTTTTATAGTCAATTTGATGAGATATTTCTCTTGTAACTTATTTATGCTATAAGTAATTTCCCATAATTACCATTTAATTTGGGAAGCCCCTTAATTAGGTTTATCCTTAGTCTGTATTTCTATTTTAGCCTTAGTAAATTATAAATTTCTATTGGTGGCTAATGGATTACTCACCCTAAATTGTAATTGAATATGTTCTATCTTTAGAAATTTTCATAAATTTGATTTATAACCTTTCCCTCCTATACTTATTGTCTAATTTAGGCAAAATTTGACTAATAGTAATTTGTTATACCAACCATTTATGTTGAGGTAATTTTCCCACCCTTTAATAGTGATTTTGGACCTCAGGTATTTATTTGGTAATTCGATAAATTCATTTACTAATTTTCTTTCTCTATTTTACACGCAAAATTGGTTACTTTTATTGAAGATAAATACCTAAACTATTTATCTGAGGGTGGGGTAATTATCACGGATTCCTCAAGGTGTGTTTTAACTCTGATTTATATCAAAGGTTTTTGGATTCATTTACAATATTCCTCCTTTTATTTTTCCCTAAAAATAATGTAATTTTACTGGGATAATTAGGTAAACTAATTCTCTGAGTGTAAAATAATTATCATGGGTTTACTAAGATATAATTAACCTCTAATAAATAACTCAAGGCATTTTGAATCAATTTGATAATTTCTCCCTTTTAATTTGTCATAAAAACTGAATATTTTTGCTAAAGTGATTGAATAGATTAATTATTTGAGTTTGAAATAATTATCACGGGTTCCTAACATATGATTAACCTCTGATAAATAACTCAAATCATTTTGAATCTATTTGCTTATTTTCCCTATTTAATTTATCTTTAAAATAGAGTAATTATGTTAAAGTAATTAGATAAATTAATTATGTGAGCTTGACATAATTATCACGGGTTTGCTAACATATAATTAATCTCTGATAAATAACTCATATCAATTTGAATCAATTTACTCATTTCCCGCTTTTAATTTGTCCTAAAAACAGAGTAATTCTGCTAAAGTAATTAGATAACTTAATTATCTCAGCACGATATAACTATCAAGGGTTTCCTAACATATATTTAACCTCTGATAAATAACTCAAATCATTTGATTTTGTTTGTTAATTACCCCTATTTAATTTGTCAAAAAAATAGAGTATTTCTGCTTAAGTAATTAGATACATTAATTATCTAAACTTCAAATAATTATCATAGGCTTCCTAACATATAACTAACCTCTGATCAATAACTCAAATCATTTTGAATATATTTGCTAATTTCCCTTATTTAATTTGTCTCAAAAACACAGTATTTATGCTAAAGTAATTAGATAAATTAATTATCTGAGCTTGCTCTAATTATCACGGGTTCCCTAACATATAGTTAACCATTTATAAATAACTCAAAACATTGTAAATAAATTTACTAATTTTCCCTATTTAATTTGTCTTAAAAATAGAGTATTTATGCTAAAGTAATTAGATAAAGTAATGATCAAAGCTTGACATAATTATTATGGGTCTACTAACATATAATTAACCTCTGATAAATAACTCAAAGCAATTGGAATCAATTTACTAATTTCCCCCCTTTAATTTGTTCTAAAAATAGAGTATTTTTGCTAAAGTAATTATATAAATTAATTATCTGAGCTTGAAATAATTATCATGGGTTCTTTAACATGTAATTAACCTCTAGTAAACATTCAAAGCAATTGGAATTAATTTACTAATTTTCCCCTTTTAATTTGTCCTAAAAACAGAGTATTTCTACTAAAGTAATTAGGTAAAATAATTATCTGAGCTTAAAATAATTATCACGGGTTTCCTAACATGTAATTAAGCTTTGATAAATAACTCAAAGCAATTTGAATCAATTTGATTATTTTTCCCTTTAATTTTCTCCTAAAAACAATGTAATTCAGCCTAATTAATTATGAAAATTACTCAAAAAATTATAAAATAATTTTTCTAGCTTAATGACTGTCTAATGAAACTCTGATAATTACCTTAACCTAATCTAAACTTCATTAATATATTTCTAATTAATTTATGGTTAATTTGGATAATTTCAGCCCTAATATGATAGGATAATTAATTAGCTTAATATTTCCAAGATTTAATTACAAAAATCAGCAGAGAATATTTAATTAAGAGAGGATTTATGAGTATACATAGGTCTAATATTTAATTTATTAAGAAAATAGATTAATCTAACCTTGCTAATTAAGAAGGATTAGGCTAATTACCGTTTGAGTTAATCAACTAGAGCTTAATCTCTAGGGATTTTTGCGTAGCGATCTCTCTAGATGAGAGAGAGTGTGTCAAGGCTCCGAGTCTATCAATTTGTGAAGCAAGGGGTCCTATTTATAGGTTTCTAGCACTCACAAGCTCTCACAAGCTGTAAAAGGCAGTTGCTTGCAGTTCAAGCAGTCCCCAAGCTGAAGATGGCACCCCTTGCTGCTATTTGAGTCCCTCGCAGGTTCATCATAGCTGCACACTGTCCCCTCAACTTCCAGAATTGTTTTTGACTATTTTCACTGACTTTTAATGATGAAAATTGGAAATATCAGTAAATTCTAGAACCTTAGGATAAGAAAGTCTTTGATAATAATAATTACTGAAACCATCCAATTTTACTTAACTAATTGAATTCCTACTGTAATCTTTCAGGACCCGTAACTCTTCCAGATTTTATCGGAATCTGATTCTAAAAATTTCTAGCCCTGGGTTTGATGTGCTTAAGATTTCAAAAATACCAATATTTGCCACGGTCGGACAATTCTACATTGCTTTTTCAATAATCATATCAGTTGAACTAAGCTTTATACAATCTTAAGGTTTCAGAAACTGGAAACTTTACAATCACCCCAACTTAAGAATTTGAGATGCCCTCATCTCAACCGAAATTGGGAAAATCTTAAGAAGAGAAATTCATCCTCCCAATTGGCATTTTCGAAGGGATAACCTTTCCAGTTTACCAAAGGTTACTGATTACTCTAAGAGTTCTTTCTAGTTTCTGGTTGGAGTTGCTTGCTAGTCAATTTTTCCTCAAGAAACTCTTAGTGTTGAGCCCATCTTAAAAACCTTTACAAACCATTCGTATCATCTCAAAAACCAGGTTGAATCAATTCCATAAAAGATCCATATATCCATCTTGCCAACATGAACGTGCTCGGTCTAACTGACCATTCATAGCAATCACCATTCAAAAGTATCATGTATTTCAGCTTTACCAATCTGAACGCGCTCGGCGTGTTCTTGCCATTCTGAGCAATCTGCATTCGACACAAGCTCCCACCATTGCACCAGAGGTACCCTCTGTGTGCTCTAACCTGTTTGACCAACAATTTGTAAAAGGGTTTTCAGAAGTATCATACCAAGAGTTCTTTTCGGCTTCCTATTAGTCTCATACGTTAATACTTTCAAATCTAGGTCATTTTCCCAGGGAGGTTATCGTGTGCACAAGAATGTGAGTTGGTTTCTTGATAACTACCTCATTTCTAAGATTCGAATTTTTTTCTTACTATCGATAACCTCTGTCTCATTTTCTAGATCAACCCTTAATTTCTTGATTGAATGCCAATTTAACTTTAGATTCCTTAAGTAATTTGAAAAAGAAAATAATGTATATCATTATAACATGTAAGTAACTCAAAGTTTTACATTATCGACTTATAGTGGTTTACAAAGCTCTAAGATTGCTAACTATGGCCAAGCGAGTGGCTCTTTTATCTTTCTTATTCATAAGGTTGATTCTCCTATGATTGCATAAGATCTGGCTCCTCTTGCTCTTCCTCTACCTCGTCCTCCATTTCTACCTCCTCTTAGATTATCTCCTTGATTCTGAGGAATGGTTCTAGCAGTAGTTCGAGGGTTTTGCTCTTCAGGATAGTTATTTCTATAGTGCCCCATTTGATTGCATCCATAGCACCTAACGGTTGGGAAGGTCTGCTCCATTTCTAACTCCTCTTAGATTATCTCCTTGAGGAATGGTTCTAGTAGTAGTTCGAGGGTTTTGCTCTTCAGGATAGTTATTTCTATAGTGCCCCATTTGATTGCATCCATAGCACCTAACGGTTGGGAAGGTCTGCTCCAAGTTCACTGCTGCGGCTTGTCCACGTTGTTGGTATCCTTGGTTGAAAGTTCCTTTGGCTCTTCCCCTAGAGTTATTAAATCCATTATAGTTCCTTAGGGAGTTGGTTCCTTTGGCTACAAGAGGCTTAGCCCTGAGAAGGGCATCCTGTATTGATGTAGGCCTCATGGCCTCGAGATGTGTACTCAGGGGTTTGTTGAGGCCTTGACAGAAACAGGCAATTTGTTGCTCCATGGTCATCTGGGGAGCATAGCATCGTAAAGACACAAACTTGGTGTAGTACTCCTCTAATGAAAGTCCTAGCTGGCGTAGACCAAAGAACTCGTTCATCTTGATAGCCTGATGTGCAGGAGGGAGATAATGTTCTTTGTTTGCCTGTTTCATTTTCTCCCAAGATGGACTACTCGTCGCATTATCTCTGCAGTGTTGCTTCCACCAAAGTTTGGCATCTCCGCTGAGACGGAACATACCTAACATTGTTTGGTTTTCTAGAGCAGTTCCTGCAGCTTTGAAATAGTCATCCATAGCATCTAACCACGCTTCGGCATCTCGCTCTAAATTGGGTCCCTCACCTTTGAAAGTAGGGAGTTGAACTTGCTTTAGTAGTAATTTTTTCTCTTAACTAACAGTGTAAAGGTTATTTACGCGAGTATTTCCCTGAGATGAAATCTTTCTTACTTATACTTTTAACTTATCTCCTACTCAAGACTTTTTCACATAGGATGAAGACAATTGCCAAACCATAAACAAAACTACTTATAGCATACCCATGAGAACCATAGTATGTACAAAAGTTAATACAGTTCATGAAGATCCTACTATGTACAAAGATGACGATAGTCCTATACTAAAATCTTGAGGACTTTGGGTGGATAAGATATAGGATCAAAATATACAACATCTTTCGGTCCACTAAAACAAGGGCCTACTCCTATGGGCCTAATTCTATCTGGGTAGATTACTTTAGACACCTGATCAAACACCCACTAATTTTGTGATACTTGAACATCATCTATTACAAGGGTTTCTTCTGAATTCTCCGTCCCAACGAAAAAGTATACTTCAATCACTTGAAGATCTTCGGTCCATTTGAGTTTCTTCATATTTAGTTCTAAACCTTCTAATTCTCCCGCATCAATGAAGAAAATTCCACCAGATCTTGACCACTTGATTCTCCAAGTGGGAGGAGAAAATCTATTATCCAACCATTTCATCACGCTTTTTCACATTGAATAGTCTCGGGATAGGCAAGCCCTCATAAACCTAATGTTGAAATACATGAATTTGAAGTAGGCATGATGAAAATTTTCCTGCAAGGATGGGGATAATTCTCTCACTTCCTTCCACTCCCTCTCTTCAATTAAATATGTCTTTAATTGAATTTGTCAAAGATCACGCATTTCAACCAACGCCTTAAACTTCTCCCTAGGTCCAAGACTTTAATTAGCATAGGCTATGATACCACTTGTAAGGTCCCCAACCCGCCAATACCAAGATTGGGATGGGATCCTTGACAGGTCTCTAGGTTTGATAAAAATCAGAGTCTCTAAACAAGAAAAATCCAAGGAATAGACCTTTACCATTGACAATGGCTTGGGTCTATAGCCTTAGAAGCAGACCTAGTCCTGTCTCGCAGCGAAAACGGGACAACATATTAAAAGTCCGAAAAACTATTTCGGCCCTATAACTGCCACAATTGGGCTAAGGTATCCTCAACCAACGCTTTTTTCCCTCTAACAGATGTGAGGGCACAGCCGCTGGTGGACTCCTCTTCCAAAGTGAAGAAGTTTTCTAAACGTTTTAGGATGGATAGTGTTAGAAAAGCTGGACACACCCCACAACAGTAACTACCCGGAGGATTATTATTTTTTGTAATTATTCATTCATTGAGGAAAACCTGATTTTTCACCTTGTAATTATTGGGACTTACAGAAGTTTCCAGATTGTATCCCAGTTTTGATAGTTAGCTTGAGTAGATGGTTGATTTTGGAACTTTAGGGTTTGAGAAATTGTAAGGTATATATACCACTTTTTGACCTTAATAAAAAAAACCTTTTGTCATTTTTTTTTTAAAAAGTTTTGAAGTCTGTGAGTGAGCGTACTGTGTACGAGAGAGAGAGTGTGAGCTTCATCTTGACGCTACGTGTGCTCCGGTGGTCGGAATCTAGTGCGAAGAAGTGCAGCGTGTTGCCCCCGACGAGAGCTACGCGCCTATACCTACATTGCGCACGTACGGTCCAGTTTTGCGAGCTCCTTCTACGAGCTTCATCGGTTGTTTGGGTGAGCATACGTTGTCCGATTTTGCATTGCAGCATATCCACGCGTTCACATTGAGTAGAACTACACATTAGGCACTTTAGATTTTGGAAATGAAGACCTACAAATTTCGGCCAGACATCCTACGTGTTTCTACACTAGGTGTTTTGGGTTGGGATTTAGGTTCATAGACCTTAGGGAGAGAGACCTATTGGTATTAGTAGGGTCTCCTTCAAGTTCTATGGTGTTTCGACATTGTTTGATGGGTGTTCGAATTTAGAAAGCGTTGTAGGAAGTTTCCTCTTATGCACTCTTGAAGGTTGTGACTTAGACAATTGGTAGAGACCTCTGTAGGAATTAGTTAGGAGTCGGTCGAGTGTAGGTTGACACCTTATGCTTGCTTCCACGCGCCTGCGGGTCGAGCTTCGTCCTTAGCTGACATTACATGTTAGGTGAGTTCTCGCTGCGCTGACATCCGTCGCGGCGTATCCGTCCAACATTGGCGCTGCTGTCGGGGACGAAAAGCTTAGGTAGGTGACCGAGACTAATCCTAGAGGATTCGGATTTTTGGCTTGCCAAGAGTCTCGCTTTACATTTAGATAGGATCAGAGGGTGGAGGACTCTCTAGGTTTTAGAGGGAGTCTAGGAAGCGTGTGCCTGGCCTAGATCCTTCGACTTAGGTAGATGAGGTAGACTTAGGTAGTTTTAGGTGGTAGTCGAGTTCTAGAGTAGGAGTTGGAGTGGTGGAAGCGGTGAGAGGAGAGCTTGAGAGTCCGGAGAGGCCAAAAAGCAACCAAAAACACCATCATCACCATTTCACATGATAGGTAGGAGTAGAGTAAGTAGGACATCATGATTCAGGATCTAGAGCATTTCATGCATGTACACTTGCTTGGTAGAATCATTACAAGTTTTTAAAAGACGCAAAAGTTTGTTTGAAAGCCTAATTGAAGTCCAAAAGTTACTGTGAGTGTTTCTGATAGACCTACAGAGCATCAGGAGCATTCCTGTCAGAAAAAAATTTAATTTTAAGCCAGGATACATCCTCCGCGTAGGATGTCTACAGGCTTATCTGGGAGGAATTGTGGGATTTTGAGTTGACCAATGTGTTTAAAAGGTAGGGTTTATCCTAATTTCAACTAGAAGTGGAAATTTGGCCATATCTTGAAAGGATAAGGCCAGATAGACTGAAATTGCCAGACATCCTACCCAAATAGTGCCAAAACATTATTTTGAGACCAAAACCATAAGATGGCTGCATGAGCATTTCTTGCATGAAAAATTGAGTGACTGCAAGGGGTTTCACCTCATATGGGTAAGAAAATTGGACTCAAAGCAGACTTTAGCATCCAAACCAAAATCTAAGCATACCACTGGGTTACTGACATCAAGGGGAAGCTGTGGGACAAGTCTGGGGTCAAACAGGCCAAAAAGAAATCCTATGCGTAGGATGTCCTTTGGGTAATTTTGGACTCCAAACTGAATTCTGAGAATACCAAAGTGATCAGCAACTCAAGGGGGGCCTGGGATTTGAGTTTGAAGCCATTCTGATGAAAAAGACATCCTATGCATAGGATGTCTAATGCAAGAAAATGAAGCCAAACTTTGACTTTAAGCATAGGAAGGTGTTGTGTAGCCCTAAGTTGCATTATTCGTTATTCGGGAGACGTATAATACGCGAATAATGGGCGTATTATTCGTTTATCTAAATTATACGGCCGTATTATACGGTGCCACATCAGCAGAAACGGCCAATCGTATAACTTCTTAATTTTTCGATCGAAATTATTTTCGAACGAAAGTATTTTCGATCTAAAATTATAACGATCGAATATGTTAGTATATATAGCAACACGCGAAAGGTCTCATACCAGCTTTCAAAGTCAGTGTTTTCCATGTGAGTACTCTCACCAAACGATCAAAAAATGTAATTTGTAAAAAAATAAAACAATTTGAATGCAATAAAAATTAAAATTCAATAGAATTTTAAGTTTTGTGATTCAAATATATGAATATGTTTTGAAAAACTTAGTAAATAGTTGAAAGTTTGTATTTTGTGAAGAGTTTAATCTCTCACCTGATACAAACTGTAATTATAAGAATCACTTGTCAGTGTGTTCAATTAATTGACACTTGCAAGTGACTAATAATAAAAAATTAAGATATTATCGTTGTGTGTAGAGTGTACTCTCACATGAGATAATTAGTTAAAAAATATAATTACATAAAAATTAATTTTATGTAATTTAAAGTTTGATTTTGATGTGTAGAGATTTTCTCTCACTTCAAAATGAATATAATGAAACAAAATTATATTTTTACGTTTTGTGTAGAGCTATTCACACTGCTATGCTCTCACTAGAGTAAAAATTTAGGAAAAACATGTCCAAAAATAATGATATTCTCTTATCTTTATTTGGACTGCAAAATCTACCGTACTGTGTGAGAGCATACATATGCTCGCATTGTAGATAGATAATCGCTTAAAAAACTATGGTAAAGTGTAAGAACTTTTTGTTCGCACTTTACATAGATACGATAATTATCAAGTATTGTAAGTGATTATCGTTTTGACATTTAAAAATGTCACTTATAGCTCTTGTATGTATAGTAATTTATAATGATAATCATTTTAATACTTGATTTAATTGTAATTATTGATTATCGTAATGTGTTAAAGATACAAGCTTGCACTTTAGATAAATCGATGCAATTTATATGTAATCCAATGGTATTGTTTTTTATTATTGTATTTTTGTTCAATCATTGTTTTG
This sequence comes from Adiantum capillus-veneris, assembly GCF_014529385.1. Classification (NCBI taxonomy): domain Eukaryota; kingdom Viridiplantae; phylum Streptophyta; class Polypodiopsida; order Polypodiales; family Pteridaceae; genus Adiantum; species Adiantum capillus-veneris. Next base: position 250,764 of record NC_140943.1, read on the forward strand.
AATTATTTTAATTTCGTTCAATCATTGTTAGTTAAATTAATTTAATGTTTTAATTGATTTTGATTATGAAAATGATCATTGACTTTGTTTTTACTAGCAAACTATTTTTGTGCATCATGGTGAAAGTACAAGAGTGGAGTTATGTGCATGAGTTGAAAGCTGGGAGAAATACATCTCGACTTAAATGTAAATCTTGTGGCCACGAGTTCAGTGGTAATGCAACCAGAATTAAAGAGCATTTGTTTAAAGTCCCTGGCAATGTTGAAAAGTGCGGGGCACCACCAAAAGATATTCATGAAAAATTTGCCATGTATTCTCGCAAAGTAAAGTTGATTCTTGCAGCTAAACATAAAGGTGATGTTTCTAAAGATATTCATGCGAATATTGAACCATTTGTATGCAATGAGGCAACAGAAGAGGTGTGTACCACTCAAGTAAATGATCAAAGTTCTCAATTGAACCCTCTTCATGGACATGCTTCTACATCAGGAGGAGTTCTTAGCACAAGCAAATCTGGCAGAGCGTCATCCAATGGACAGACAATGCCTGAAGCATTAGGTAAACAATGGTTGCTTGAGTTGCATTTAAAATGGACACAAGCATTTGTTGCGTGTGGCATATCGTTCAATGTTATGCGCAATCCAATATTTCAAGATTCTTTGATGAGTACAGCCAAAAAAGGATTTGTGCTTCCTGACTATAACAAGATGCGAACTGGATATCTTGATAAAGTCAAAGACAGTACTGAAGCCATTCTCAAACGCACAGTCCTAGAGTTTTTTCCATCATATGGATGCACCATAGCATTGGATGGATGGACTAACTGTCAAAAAAAACCTTTAATCAATGTAATGCTTATTAACCCTAGAGGGGCTATGTTCGTGGAAGCAATTGACAGCTCATTGAAAGAGAAGACTATCACCTACCTAGCAGGGGTGTATGAGCGTGCAATTGCAAAGGCAGGTGGACCAAAGAATGTGACTGCTATTGTCACACATAATGCGGCCAACTACAAAGGAGCAGGAAGAGCTATTCAAGTCAAGTATCCGGAGATTTCTTGGGTACCATGTGCAGCTCACACTTTAAATTTGCTTTTAAAAGATATTGGTAAAATGGCATGTGTGAAGCTAACTTTATTGGATGCAAATCATGTGGTGAAATTCATTAGAGAGCATCAATTTTTGTATGCTCTTTTTCGAACCAAGTCACCAAATAAAGCTCTGCAAATATTTTGCGCAACAAGGTTTGCTACGGCATACTATGTTCTTACTGCTTTGCAAGAGTTGAAGCCTGCATTGATGGAAACCTTAGCAGACAGAAGATGGGATGGATGGCTCAACAAGTATCCAAGTTATCAGGAAGCAGTTGGTCGATGTGCACAAATAGTAAACTCGCCAGTCTTTTGGCGTAATGTAGAAAGAATAGTAACTGTGTCTAAGCCATTTGTAGATCTTTTGAGAGCAGTTGACACAGATTCTTTTATTTTTGGTTGGGTCTACTGGTATATGTCAGAGGCTATACGCAAGCTAAGAGAAAATGTCAGTTTTGGTGCAAAGGATAAAGCTACCATGATTACAATTGTTAACAAGCGTTGGGTGCAGTTGCATACGCCATTGCATGGTGCGGCTTTTGTATTGAATCCTAAGTTTCAAATGCATCAGCAATCTGTCAACAAAGAAGTTATGTCCGACTTCAAAACAGTGTGCTCCCAACTCTTAGGGCACGAAGATGGAAAAACAGCTTTTCATCAGCGAGTAGATTATGCCAACAGAACTGGTATGTTTCAGGATCCGTGGCATATAGATGCCATTGGCAAAACAAGTGCACCTTTATGGTGGAAGGAATATGGTGGAGAGAAAGTGGAGTTGCAACACATTGCAGTTAGAGTTTTATCAGTAGCTGCATCAAGTGGAAGTTGTGAACGAAATTGGTCAGCATTCGACTTTGTGCACACGAAAAAGTGAAACAGACTTCATACTAAACGGGCTAATGATTTGGTGTATGTTTTTTGCAATATGAGACTTATTTATAAGCCTCAAAACATTGCAACTAGAGCCGCTCAAAAGCAATATGGACTCTTTCAAACGCATGAAGCTATTTCTGCAGAAGTTGATGATGAAGATGATATGGAATGGGAGATAGTTTCAGAATGCTCAGATATGGACGAAGTAGATGATATGGTTGCAGTTTTTGAAGATGGAGATGATTTGTGAGAGTACCATTGTAATACTTAACAAGTTTTTGCATATGATGAAAGAAAGTGGTATCTCGTTGTCGTTCACATCAAAACCTCTCTTTCTCTCTCTCATACGCACATATTTACTCACACACAAATATAAATTGCTGATAATATCTTGTCGAATAACAATTACATAAAGTCAATGTAGGTTTGAAATTACAACAAGGTTCTGGGAAATTACTCAATCGAAAAGAGTTTGATATAATTTTGAGATTACAAAAAGCTTGTGAGTGACTTATGAGTTTGATAGATTTGCTATAAGCTGGTCTATGGTAAAATCTGTAATTCCTAGCTCAGGAGATGGTTGAGCACCATCTTTATGTGAAGTGGTAGTATCATGTGGCAAAGGTCCATACAATGATTCATATCGTTGAAGCTTTGCTTGTGCATCACTTAACTCTATTTCAAGCTCAAGAATACCTCCACGAAGCATGTCCGGTGTTTCTCCTTGGCTGGCAAGGTCTTGTCCTTGGCTAGCTAATTCAATCAGTGTTTCGGACTCTTCAGGAAAAAAAACAATAGGACGCTTGCGAGGAGGCATTGGATTATTTGCATTGCGTGCTGCCACCTTTTTTGTAATGCGTCCACGTCCAACGCCAGCGGTGCCTAGACGATCTGACCAATCCACTCTCTTCAGCAAAACATATCGAACATAGCATTGTTGGATAAAGTAAATTGCTACTTGGTTGTTGTTTGGTAGGCATCTCTCTTGTCGTATAAACCTTTGCAGCAATACACGTGCCAGTCCTTTATGTTGCAAATCAGAGAGCTTTAACGGAGCTATATCTTTTGCATTGCCACTTATTTGAAATAGTTGATGGCGTACAAACTGATTAGGGAAAAGCTTTTTGCACTCTTTAAGGGTTAGTGGTTCGCCCTGCAGCTCGGATTCATCTTCTTCAATGTTCGCAATAGTATAAAGATCTGCTTGTCCACATCTAACTTGTTCTTCTTTAAAAATTGCCTGAGCTTTAGCGTGGTTGAGTTCTTCTTCCATATCTGCATATTAGGTGAACATGTCATTACTTTTAAATACCCATTCAATTAATTTGACATTGGACAGTATATCAAATGACAAACATAGATATTTTGTTCAATTAAACATACAATTAAATCAGACACCAAAAGTAAAATAATGATGAAATCATGAGACTTGTGTTTTCATTAATCATCAGCTGGTCGTAAGCCAGATGTCATTACAATGTTGTAACCCACTCTATGGGCACCATTTAGACATAAGGAGAGGTCAAAAGCATTAGGCTGGGTTTTGGGGTTTAGGCGCTTGCCGGTTTCAAGATGAGCAAGTACATTACTCAAAAAATGTCTCTTGCTTTGTTCTTGGGGCTCTGGTAAGCACTTCAAAATGCGTTTACATGTGTGACACATGGAATAAATATCCATAGCTTTGGTCCAGGAGGGAGAATTACTAGATATACATTCGGGGGCTGCCCATGGATAATCTCTCTCATATTGTTTTCCAGTTTCTATCTACATATCGCGTAGTGGAGGAAAATCGGCTGTGGTATTTGTTTTGGTGCATGAACCCCAACCCACAATGCCGACATAAACACCTTTTTCGCCAAAATGCAGCATCATATTCCGAGAGTGTAAATCATTGTGGAGGTAGTTATGCGAATGTATATACTTTAGAGTTTGGAGGAGAGCATTGATGATCTGCAAAATATTCTCCTGGAATAGCTCTACTGTTCCTGCTGTGAGTACATAATCGCGGATGACAGGTTGGCTACCGTCTACAGTGCATTCTTTGATCCATTGCTCCACATGGCCGCCATTCCAAAATCGTGAAATGAGCATTGGTCGCTCCACGTGACGCACCATGGCAAGAGGGTAGATAATACCTCGATGTGAAATATCCAAAATTGTTGCTTCGTCTTTGACCTGTTGCTCCATGGTGGGCCCATGTAAGTGTACTTTGAACACTTTTGCAGCATACACTTGATCTTTGAAAGCGGGATGTGTGACACCCACACGCTTCACATGTGCCCATCTTCCCTCTCCTAGCTATGGAGCTTGGATATTGAAGATGGTTGTGTCGGGTAAAAGGTGTAAAATAGGTGGTAGTTGAGAGAGGTCTAATGTAACAACGGATGATGTTGCAGGCTCTGTTCTAAGAATGATTTCTGGTTCAACAGCAGCTTCAGAAGAGCTGGATTCCACTCTTACACGCTTTGCTGCTCTTTCTAACTTTTCCTTGCTCTTGAACTCCGTGTAAAGCTGTTGCACAAGATGTATGCGCTCAGCTATGTTTGGCAAGGAAGTAATTGCAGGATTTTTGAGTTCTTGAAAGGTTTTCATGATCTGTCCAATGGTTTGTTTGACCATGTTTACTAAAGCACCTGATGTCAGGAGGGCTATGTCAAAAATAGTTGTTGCAAACTCTACCTGGAGCTGCTCAAACACAGACTTGGTTAGAGTCTCTGTAAGCTGATAAAAATGCTCCGGAGCAACAGGGTTTAAACAACGCCTAATCTCTGCCTCTGACGAGTAATGGAAGTGTCTCACAATCACTTCGGAGATGAACTTTCATTGATGTTTCGCTAGCTTCGTGTCTGCCATATCTGTATGACAAAATTATAAATTAAGAATCTTACGAAATGATTGTACACCATAGTAACATAGTTATTATATAATGAGTGTTAACCCTATATATATATATTAAATGATGATTCAAATTTATTAAACAATACTAAATTATTGCAAATTAAAGAGAAAATCTTATGATTACAAACCACATTGTGCGAATTGACCATGAAAATTAATTTAGAGAGAGAGAGAGAGAGAGAGAGAGAGAGAGAGAGAGAGAGAGAGAGAGAGAGAGAGCGAGAGAGAGAGAGAGAGAGAGAGAGAGAGAGAGAGAGAGAAACAGGCCAGGAGTGTGAGATGCTCTCAGCACAAGAACTGGACCCTGCTATGTACAGAAGTGTGAGATGATGAAAGAAATTACATCTAAAGGGTTGGAAAATCGTATATGTGAACAACTCAGCTAGTGTGAGATATTCTCAGCACAAGTTCTGGATGCTGTTGTAAAATAGATTGATAGTTTTTATCAATCTAATCCCTGATAAAGTGTGTGGAACTCACAACACAACTATCAGCGGATAAATTAACAATTGCAGATGTAAGTTACCTATCGTATGTGTTTACGTCCAAAACAACACCAAGTCATTTAATGATGAAAAATGATGTTCTTTTGGAATATGAAACACACGAGTAACCAGTATGTCACATTAAGATGAAGAGGACATGAAAATATGCATCTCTTCACTCTTAATATAACGAGTGGTAACGCTTGTGTTTCTATGTAACACATATGACAGAAAAACTTAATCTAAAATTGTAAATTTTATAAGCTATTTCTAATGGAGTGTGTGGCACGCACAACACAACCATCAGCAAACAGCTCAACAATCTCAAATGTAAATCAATTGTTGTATATATCTACGTTCAAAGTAACACCAAGTCATCTGCTGATGAACAATGATGCTACTACAGAAATAGAAGCACAAAAATAATGAAAGTCGTATTAAGATGAAGAGGGCATAAAGTATGCATCTCTACACTCTTAAAATGACGAACGTTAATTTTTGTGCTTCCATGTAGAATAATCAATAATGATTTACTTTAAGATTGTAAATTTTATAGGCCACTCTGAAGTGAGAGGTGTAGCATCATGCCTACTACACTCCACGAGTCAACCTCTAATCCTAACTCATCTCTATGGTGAGAGATATACTACTACACCATACGAGTGAGAATCTAAATTTACCCTAAGCCTTCCCTGGAGTGAGTTATATAACTACACACCACGGGAAAGAAAACTATATTCTATACACCTCTGGAGTGAGCCATATGGGCCTATGGCTACACACCACGAAGTGGTCTACGACCTGCAAGCCAACTTTGTGGTGAGAGCCGAAACTACTGCACCACACAAGTCTGGAACAACACAAAAAAAAGTTAATATTTATTGAAAAATTAAAAAATATACCTGAAAACCGTTGTAAATCAAAGTCGATGTCTCTATCTGGCAAACTCTCAGAAGCTCCAAGCTCTCCAATCCCCAAGAAAGTCCACAATGCTTTTCGATCGAATACGGCGACGATTGTATATATATACTTTTTTTCGATCGATATATTTTTCGATCGAAATACTTTTTGATTGAAAAATATATCGATCGAAAAATGTTTTATACGGCTATTCGGTAATTATTCGAAGATACGGCGTATATTGACGTTTTATATGTATAATTTTTGTTATACGGGCATATAAATGCAACGCAGGTATAGCCTAAGGCCAGCCTCCTAGTCAATTTTGGTCCAATTTGGAGTTGATTAGACTGATCAATATCAGCAACAGGCTGTCGGAACAGATTTCTGACTCGTTGACCAGCTAACAGGTGTCCACATCAAAACGTAAAAGCAGCTGTAAGCTCAACACAACAAGGGGAGACAACAGTGCAAAAATCCAGGCAAAACACAGCAGGAGACATCCTACGCGTAGGATGTCTATTAGGGCGTACTGCAAGGAAAATTTGACCTGGCATAGACAATAAGATTCTATTTGGCTTAGGCGTTCCAGAACTTCTTTCAGAAGTGAATTTGGACCTTGTTTGCCCACTTGACAAAGCAAAGAAGACTGAATTCATACTTTTTCGTGTGAATTGACCAACATCTAAGGGAAGTACTATTTCAGATTAGCAGACCTAATCCAGAAAAGCATTAGTGTATAAAATACAATAGTGGTTGAGATTAACTCTCCAGTTATACCAATCATTACTAAGATAACCTCTAGCAGATAAATTCTTTGATTCAATTGCCGACATTAAAACGCTTGTGTACAGGTATATTCAGCAACAAAGCAAGAAGTAGAGTAGAAACTGACCTTTTCCACATGAGTGGTTGGATTTTTGATAAATTGCATTGATAAGTTTGATGAATTTAAGATCAGGAAGATACATTGTTAGAGACCAGAAGGTGGCAGGTGACCAAGGTAGCTTAGTGTCCACCGAAGAGAGTGTAACTCAAGCAAGGCTAGATCCGCTAGCACCGATTATTGAGGAAGGTAGTGATACTGACACTTCGTCAGACAAATCTTTCTTCATGATGGGTAGTCAACAGCCAGAAGGTTTCACCTATGATGGACCTATGCGAGGAGGAAGAACCTCCCAAAATCCTTTGAGTGATTCCAAGCTCACAGTGATCTTCTTAGAGGGAACAAACTCGAGAGGAGCCCTAGTCTATTCTGACTATCGAGGCCGCAAGTGCATTTGTATCGAAGAGAGGCCAGCTCAAAGATTGGAGATAATCCGAGTCTATAATGATGGAGATAGATTCCGAGACGAAAAGGGGAACCACTATTTAATAGTAAGTAACCCTGAAGATTACAACAGATATGGAGATAACGTGGAGAAAGGGAAAATGGTTTCAGAAACTCAAGAACCGCCACCAAACATTGATCGGCCCGGAGCTATTTTTTGGTATGATAAGAAAACAACCAGGGTTCCAACTTATAATGAGAACGTGGGAATCTACAAACATGAGAGTGAGGGTATAGTCTCTTACTTCCGTAGCAAAGAACCATACATAAACGAATTAAGCAAAGACAAGGTTCTTTACTTATTCTCTTATGAAACTGCTACGGGGAAGGGCATAGTTTTTGTTGATAGATACGGACGAGAATACCAACGTATTCTCCCAGAGGAGGTAGAGAGGGCAACAGGTCCAGGAGCATCCGCATATGCCCCTGAGGAAGTGCCAAGAGCCACCTACACCCCAAGCAAGTCAACGAGTCCTTTTTCAAATGAGTATGACGCAACCTCATATTCCACCCGACCGCAAGCATTCAACGACCAAGACCAACCAGCAAACCAGCCATCATTGCAAGCATGGCTTCGACAAAGTGCAACAATGGAATTAGACCGAAACCGAGATGGTTATCAAGCTGCACAAGGGCTCAGGGATTTGCAAGAACCACCACTCTATTCAAGGTATCAGGCAGAGAGTAAACCAAAGACTCAAGGGTCAACAGAGCCTGGAGGACCACCCATAGAACGAGTTCGCAGAGAAGAACCACCTCCAGCGAGAACCGTTAGAAATTATGGCTTAAGAGCACCATTGGGAGAGGAACCAGCCTATTACAGAAGGCCTGAGGAGGTGTATCGACTAGGACGGGGTGATCCAATGATGAGGTTTGTAGACCATCGAGGAATTAGACCTTCTCAAGTGCAAAAATGGGTAAATAAGAAATACACAGGAAGCAGAGACCCAAGAGATCATGTAGCAGCCTTTGTGCGTGTAATTAGAGCCGAAGAGGTGTTAGATTTTCCTACCCAATTTGCAGGGTTTGGACTAATCCTAGAGGATGCTGCTGCCACTTGGTTTGACTCTGTAGAGTATAGAGACTTTGAGTCGATGGAGGAAGTGTTTGACGAGTTTATCGAGGAATTATCTCAAAGGGGAATAGCTCATAATACCGTCTCACAAATCCATAAATTCAAACAGAAAGATCGAGAATCTGTACGAAAGGCAGCCCTAAGATTAAAAAGATATGTTAAGTTCTGTCCTGTTGAAGAACTGCCAACTCAGTCCAGACTTATGTTGATATTCAGAAAGACTTACATATGAAGAGGAGCACGATGTTGAATGAGTTGACCAAGTAAGATCTGTACCTTGTGGAAAATTGTGCAGTCTACAAAGAAGGGGAGTTCAAGGACCTTGATGACGATTCATCTTCACAGCAAAGTGGAAGCAAGTCTTCTAAGACATCACCGAAAGGAGAAGTAGCGGTAAACCAGGAGCAGCTTGTAGATGAAGTGCTAAAAAAGATCAACTTGTACGCCAAACCCTAGGCTAAACCCCAGGCTAAACAACCCAAGTGGTGTGCTATTGAACAAAAATGGACAAACCATGGGACCGAGGAATGTTATTATAACAAGGGATATGTGAGAGAGAGACCTTACGCTCCCCAAGCTCTAGTAGCTTCCCCTCAAGTTCCACCGATGCCTAGATATCAAGCAAGAAATTTACCAGGACCTGTAGGTGTAGAAAGACCACAACCAGTGTTGGGTCAACAACCACCCCTACCACGATTACGACCAGTGGGTATAAGATACACACCAACAGTAACTGAATCAGAGGATAAGGCTTTGATGCCTATGCATGCATATTATGAAGATCCCAATGGATATGCGGCAAACCCTGTCTATTATCCACCGGAAGAACCCTCGACGCTAGAACCATGGAGCATGATAGGAAATCAAGGACCACCAACTGCTGTATAGGCAGCAGGAGAAGGAAGATATAGCCTAGATGAACGAACACTGATGTTCATAGCCAATGGAGGCATGGGCGGATAGAGACATGCTTACCAACAAAGAGGAGCTCAAGGAGCACCTCAACAACCCAAGGGACCATGTTACAAGTGTGGTGGAGACCATTGGCTGAGAGATTGTCCTCATGATGAAATCATTAGAGTCAATGCGTATTGCCAAGAATGTGGAATTACTCATTTGATTCCTGATTGCCCTAAAAACCCGAGCAAAGGAGCAAAAACCACCTTGAACATGTTAGAAATAGTACCTTCCAATGGAGGATCGGAAAATGAAACAATCATACCTATTCAGGCGGTAGCACGATCCCAAGCTCAAGGAAGGACGAATGAACCCATAATTGAAGAACCAAAAACCGATGCCCAAAGTTCAGAAACGAAAAATCAGAGAAGCACTTGGAAAGCTAGAAAGGCGCGTAGGAAAGCCAGGAAGGAACGAGAGCAAACAACCCTATCCGAGGAGTTGAAACATACCAAGGACAGATTGGAGCGGTTAGAGGATCTAGTGAGAGCGAGCTTTTTGAAATGGGGCCTCTAAACCCAAACCAATGGCCTACCCTCACAAAATGTTCGTAAAGAGGTACGCACACTACTTGGGGCACCACCTTCTTTTGGGAGTGGAGAAGGAAACCAATCAAAATAACACTTGCACTCACCCACTCAAGCAACACACTTTGAAAACCCCCTTACTCTATATACACTTTGGACACTTGAACACCATCAACGATTATGCAACCCAATGCCGTGCATCAAAATGAAATATGCAATTTGTGGAATAGCATTCACCTTCTCCCCATAAGAATACCCATAACACATCCAAACTCTTCCTCTCTCAAGCACTCATCAAAAAAATCATGCGCACAAGACTTGCCTCTCAAACACACAAGAGAATCACTTACATCAAACTAACACACTTTGCATAGAGAGCTCATCTCCATCTATGCAATGCCGTGACACAAATAAAATCACCATGAGAGGTAGCCACATGCATATGTAATGAAGCAAAAGAGAGTTGGAGTGAGAAATTTCTTTATACCAATTGAATAAGTGTGGAGAAATAAACCAATGGTAAATTGAGAGTAGAACACTTACTTGATTTCTCGCACACCTTTTAAGGGGAGGACAGACGCTGGCTAACCATCACGAAGTGCGACACTTGAAAGTTTTGAAGATGATTTCATGATCATTAACATAACCATGAGAGAGATCATGATGTATTTACAAGTTATTGAGGTGCTACAAATGATTTATTGGGTTGATGGAGTAAGAGATTGTAGAATGGAAAGAGTGGAGAATAGAGTTGCACTTCCTCCAAAGAGGAGGGTTAGGAGGGAGGATGTGAAAGAGGGAGAGTTGGGGTTTTCTCTACTATTGATCAAGAAACAACATGAAGTTGAAAATATAGGTGTGTGTCCTTGAGTCTCTCCAAGGGGGGCTATTTATAGTTGTGTAGGAGTGGGATTATGCTACACTTAATTAGAGTAAGTGATTAGACCTAATTAAGTGTCCTTTGACCACTCATTGAATATTGGACATAAAAGGGACTATTTATTCACCAAAAATATCATTTTAGACCGTGAAGGCTCCATTGGGGTGCATAATGTAGGTGGGCCCCACCATGAGGCCCTACGGGTGGCTCCTGCGGGGTATCTTAACTTGTCTGTCTTGGCATTTAGAAAGCATCTTTAGGTTGGTCCCATCACATGCAAGTGACGTTGAACACTCATTGCTCTTCTAGAAGATGAGTAGGGGAAAAATAAGATCTCACCCTCTTGATTTACTTGATTTACAGTTCCCTTTTGCTGCGAATCTGACAGATTTACACTATTTTGACCATAACTTTTTACCTGTAGCTCGGAATGACATGCTTCAAAAGGCAAAATTGACCTTCTCAACATGTTTGATATGAATTTGGACTATTCTTCATGCCCATGCACCAAGGAATTCGGTTTGGAAGGTCCACACTAGGCTAGGGAACCTTTTGCTTCCAAGTCTTCTTGTATGGACCCTTTGCTTGTATGCATCCAAGGGGAATCATGCTTTTTCAAAAGGCTATGATGCTTAAAAAAATAGAGGAGGGCCCAATATTATTTGCTTGTGAAAAGAATATACAATTGGAGTCTTTTTGAAAGGAGAGAAACTATATGCATATTCTTAAGAGATATTGGGCCACCTATGTAGGGGGCATAGAAGACTTGTAGAGAGGGACCATAATCTTTGGTAAAGACAAGTGGAGAGTTGATTTCCATGGGAATTTATCTATATGGGGTGGAAGATGGATATATTATTTTTCTACTACTAATTCACAAGAGGTAAGAAAGTTTGGGGGTATATAGTTGGTTATTGTATGCTTATTCTATTTACAAAGCAAAAAAGAAAAGGGTGGTAATATAAATATATGACTAAGGTGACATTTTTTGGGAAGAGTATAATGTATGTGTCGCCACAAAGGTTAAACGAAGAGGGGAAATTTACTCTAGATAACTTAATAGCGTAGAAAAATATATACACATATGAGGAAGAGGACGTTGAGTAGGCTGACAAATGTTGCAAAAAGATGGTTACCATTTTATGTCACTCACTAGCTAGCTTAAACTCACACACCACAGAAACCGTAGCACCCAAGGAAATAGCAGAGCCCAAAAGTGCAGGATCAAGAGGATCTGTACTAGCCGACAAGGTAAATGAGCAGCTGGATGCACTGCTAAAAGCTTATGAAGCTAGACTTAAAAAGAACCAAACCCAGGAGCAAAGGTGGATGACTTATCCATATGCAGAAATAGAAAAACAGAGGTTGGATATGTGTAAAAAGATGATCGAGACGGCTCAATCATTGATGGAAGACCCGCTGGGTAAACCTGCAAATTGGCATGAAGCACTAGCTCCAACCCCTATCCAACCAACTTTAGAGAAACATGTGGAAACAAAGGAAAGACTCACTAATTCCTATGAGTCCAGAGGAGAGCCTATCATAGTGCCAAATACCACCGATGGGGCAAATGACGGGTTCCAGCCTAAAATATTGGCAGAAATGGGTAAGGACTATAACGGTCTAGATGATCTGTGGAAGCAAATCCGTGAGGCCAACGAGGCTAATAGGATGAGTAACCACATGAATAGCACGAGAAAAGAAAAGAATGTGATCTTACCTCCTATTGAATAATTTGAGGCAAGGTCGCAAATGAACTTTGAAATACATTCACAAGGGGGAGACCAAGGATCAATTAGTTCGGGGCACAGCCAACCAGACTCGCTGAGAACTTTACCCACTTACCTAGGAGAGTACGAAGCCAAGTCGGAAGTGAGAGCAATCCCATCTCAAAGACTTTCTTCTAACAAGATGATGGATTCGCAGGGATTGATTGAGTTGTTATCCACCCCAGTGGCATGCACAATCACATTAGCAGAACTCCTAAGGTTGAAGCCAAACATGTGGACCACAGTAGGAAAATGCCTAGAAAAATTTGGAGTGAAAGACCCCACCTTGAAGCTACAAGAAGGGATCAGAGAGTTGGACAGGCCTCAACTAAACACTAGGCCAGTACCATTGAATAAGGTTGGAGAATATTGCGAGGGAGAAGACGGAAACACCACACTACCGGTAGAATTCCAAGGAGTAGTATCCAAGGCTATTCTTGACAGCGGAGCGGGAGTTTCTATCGTCACCAAGGAAATCTGGAAAAAATGGGGAAAACCAGCTTTGAGGGCTACCAGAATGAAACTGCAATTGGCAGATGGGTTCATGGAGAAACCACTAGGACTCTTAGAAAAAGTGATTGTCACTTCGTGCGGAATCAAGTATGAGCATACGTTTGCAATAGCCGATTTCGACAAAAAGAACAATTATGAGATCATCTTGGGACAACCATTTATGCGACAATTGAAGATGGTCCAAGAGTGGAGTTATGACCACATATACCTCAGACATGGCAAAACAACAACTAAAATGCACCTGAAAGACCATAGTTACAAAGATGTGAACCAAACACCTGTGGAAGAGTTTGATTCGACTACAGTAGCAGAATCAGAACTACCAGCATAGTTAGGTCAACCAAAAGAGCCATGGGTGTGCGGAGCTTCACATTGTGGAAGCCTAAGAAGAGAGGACTGTGTCTTAGAAAGAGCAGTTGAGGACAAGGAGTATATTCCAGAACCTTTCCCTTAAGATGCCTTGGAACCTCTAGAATGGGAACACATACTAGCAACATTGGATGTCTGTACCATTACCGACAGTGCAACAACAAAATTTTGCGACAAGGATGGCTATGATATGTTACCCGATTACAGGTAAGCGTTATACCAAAAAAAGAGACGGTAGAACCTCCAGAACAAGAAGAGTTTTACAACTCCTCTGAACACTTGGAAGTAAATGATGATGCAGATAATGAGTGTTCAGATACCTCAAGTGAGCGTGGAAATGAAACCGAGAATAGCAAGTTTTATGATTTTGCTAATCAACATCCTAGACGCCAAGAACGCTATAGGAGGAAACAAGCAGGAAACAAAGCAAGAGAGAACTTGATGCCCAGGATAAAAGGTAAGACTCACTATTTGATGCTTGTAAAAGCAGAGGATTGTGTAAAGAATCAAATATCCGAGAAATTCTCAAAAAATCGAAAAGAAAGAACGCGAGAGGAAATAAAACAGGTACGGAAAGCTAAAACCGAAACAAAATCACAAAACTCTCAAAATTCAAAAAACGAAACAACAAAAGACCAGGAGTGGACCAAACTGGAGTGTAAACAGAAATACCAAGAACTAAAACGGTCTTTGAGAGAGATATGGACCACTGAAGAAGATAGTGATGGTAAAGGGGAGTCAGAAAAGGGGAACATGAATGTACCATCACACTATCGAAAATTTACTATCCAGGACATAAAAATCATCATGACACCACCAGTAAGGGAAAGAACCAACCAAGAATCTTACGATGTGCCTGAAAATGCAAAAAAGATAGACCTCGTAGAACCTGGTGAAAAGCCTCAGCCGGTCTATATAGCTAACGATTTAGAGCCTGAGGAGGAAGAACAGCTAACACAACTTCTCAAGAAGTATAAAGATGTGTTCGCTTGGTCCTATAAAGACGTCAAAGGAGTTGATCCATTGATATTCCAACATACAATTCCTTTGAAATCGGATGCAAAACCTAGCAAACAACATCCTTATACATATAATGACACATTTGCTAAACGAATCAAAGAAGAGATTGAAAGCTAATGGAAGCTGAATTCATCTATGAAATTGAACATACAGATTGGGTGTCACCCATTGTGGTAGTTCTCAAAAAGAATGGAAAACTGTGAGTTTCTGTAAACCTCAAAAAGGTGAATGCAGCAACCATAAGGGATAATTATCCCTTGCCAATCACAGAACATATACTGGAGCGAGTGGCCGGGAAACGGGCTTATTCCTTTCTGGAGGGGTTTTCAGGATACAACCAACTGGCAATAGCAAGGGAGGATCAACACAAAACAACATTTGCCACAGAATGGGAGATTTATGCGTATCGAGTTATGCCATTTGGCTTAACTAATGCACCAGCCACTTTCCAAAGGTTAATGACTCACGCATTCAAGGAATACCTAAGAATATTCTTAGAAATTTACATGGATGACCTGTGTGTACACTCTCTCCTACGAGAGGAACATATTGACCATTTGCAAAAGGTCTTTGAAAAGTACAGGACATATCGAATATGTCTTAACCCGAAAAATGTGTGTTTATGGTTAAGCAAGGACGAATCTTAGGACACATTGTCTCAAGAAATGGCATAACCACTGACCTAGATAAAGTCAAAGTCATTGTGGACCTACCCATGCCTACTAATGCAAAACAAGTGCAATCCTTCATGGGACACTGCGGATATTATCGAAGATTCATATACATGTATGCGGTTATCGCACAACCTCTGTATCGTTTGCTAGTCAATTTCGAGTGGACCGAGGAGTGTGAAACTTCATTCCAAAAGCTGAAGGAAGTGGGTTTGATAATACGGAATGCAGATCCAAAAAGCAAACAATTCGACAAACAAAAAACTTCCAGTTGATAGCAGGAAGGCTGTATCATCTTGGATCAGACCTAATCCTACGATTATGTATAAATCCGGAAGAATTCGAGTGCTACCTTGAAAGGCACAAGTCTAGGGTTGTGCATTTCATTGTTCAACAGTGAAGACACACCAGAGGCTGAAACAGTTAGGGGTTTATTGGCCAACTATGTATGTGGACACACATTCTTATGTTACCAATTGTACTATATGTAGTGCCAAACAACTAGTGGATCACGCAACTTTGTTTCAGGTTAACATAGCACCTGCATGGAGTCAATATATCATTGACTTCTTAACCACCACGACGTTCCCTGAGAACATCACAAGAGCACGGAAATAAACTATAGAGCTGGAAGCTCGTGACTTTCAGTTAATTGGGAACCAACTCTATAAGCGAGGTAAGGACAATCAACTTAGAATCTGTGCAAGTGAAAGTGAATACCTACTGATTCTAGAACATGCACATAGCGGAATAAGTGGAGGCCATTTTTCAGGCGATAAGACGACAAAAATTGTCTTGACCGCAGGAATTTGGTGGCCTACATTGCACATGGATGCGGAAGAGTTTGTAAAGCGTTGTGACGCATGTCAACGCACCAAGGTGCCAATAAAAAGAGATGAGATGCTGTCATAAAATCTAATATCTAACTAACCCAAATGATTTTCTCATATTAAATTGATCACCTAATGTGGGAGAATAAACGGGAACAAGTGTTAAGATATAGGTATGTGCTTTTAGATATATCTCAACACGGGGCCAATGTAAAGGGGCCCAAAAGGGAGATGGTCTATCAAAGAGCAAGGCTAACCAATGGAGCATAAGACCTTAGGGTTAGCTTCATTGAAGACCTCCAATAAATGTGTGTAAAAGTCCTTTTGACCTTAAGTAAGCTAGGGCTGAGCTTGAGGTGGGAACCCGGCCCAAGCTCGAGGTGCTTGTCCTGCTTGAGGTGCTTGTCATGCTTGAGGTGTTTTTCATGCTTGAGGTGCTTGATTAAGATGCTTGAGGTGCTTGACTGGCTCCATGCTTGAGGTGCTTGACTTGCTGCATGATTAAAGTACTTGAGGTGCCTTGAGAAGCTTGCCTGAGATGCTTGTGGGAACCCCCCCTAGTTCAAGTGCTTTGTCATGCTTGGTGAGTAAGGTGCTTGATCACCTAAAAGTCAAAAGCATTCCTACAAGAGGGGGGGCGAGCCCTTTTCCTAGGGCCTAGAGAGAGAACACCCACTCACACACACAAGGGAAGCCCATCTTGAAGAGGCAGCAAGGACACATGTCAGGCCCCTACCCATGTTACCTTCATGTGTTGCTTGAAGCCTATTGGCTAGGCTTCAAAGGGGTCCAATGATAAATTACATGAATTATCTAATTGTTTTAGCATTTATCAAGTCCTCTCTCTCAAAGGGGAAAGGGGGACACTTGTCCCAAGGCTACCCATGTTGCTTGTAATGGCTCCTGCTTGTGATTGGCTAGGCCTGGAGGGGTCCAATGAGCTTTAGGCATGAGCTACAAGGGGGGGTCGACCCAAGCAAGCTAGGGGGGTGCCTAGGGGGTATACTCACCCACACACACTCACAAGCACTCTCATTGTGTGATATGCAAAGTGCAAGAGCTCCCTCTCCAAGCAAGTAGAGGTTGATAGCCTACACCAACACTCTTGGCTATGGAGTGCAAATCCAACCAAGAGCCATGCTTCAATGCTTAAGCTTGCCATCTCCTTCTTCTTCATTACTATGCTATTATGTATGCTAGCAACAAGAGTATGATAAGTGAGGAACTAATTCTTTCTCCTACGAAATGTTTCTTCTTCCTCTTCCCTACCCTCATTCCCTGCTAGCTCTCTCCACCTTCGAAGGTGTTTGAGGTCTTGGGACTGAGGCTTGGGATAGTTAAAGCTTTCTTCAAGTTTATGTTATGTTTGTGGTGCATGAAGCCTTCCATCTTCATGGCATCACCTAGGTCACAAGGAACACAAAGACTGTATTGTAACAAGTCTCTCTTTATGGGAGAAATCATAATACAAATGCCTATTGGAGGGGGGACCGGCTCCACATAAATCCGGTCCTCAATTGTTGTCATGTTCTCTAAACTCTCTCTCTTGCAAAAGTATTGTCTATGCCAAGTTAACTAATTGCTATGATTATGTTGCTATCTTCAATTATGTATACCCGCTATGCTCACAAAATCATTTCTTGAAAGTACTCTCATTAAATTCCGCTATTCTCAAATTGAATAGGCAAATTCCATTACAGATGCCATTACAGCCAATGATGGGAGCAAGAGAATTTGAAAAATGGGGCATTGATTTTGTGGGACCTATATCACCCCCTGCATATCGCACCCATACCCAATATATCATAGTGGCCACGGACTATCTCACAAAATGGGTCGAAGCCAAAGCAACACAAAAAGCTGATGCACACACCACGGCACAATTTTCGTATGAGAATGTTTTTGTACGTTACGGGTTACCAATAGAAATTGTCAATGACCATGGAATACATTTTCTCAATGAATTCATTGAATATCTGCTAGAGGAATTCATGGTCATACATAGGAAATCCGCACCATACCATCCACAGACCAATAAAACACTATGCATGGTTCTCACTAAAATAGTGTCAAAATCAAGAACAGATTGGGATCAGCAGCTACACTCAACACTATGGGCATACAGGGTAGCTTACAAAACATCGATAGAAACAACACCATACAACATGGTGTTTGGCCTAAATGCTATACTACCCATAGAGTTTTTAATTCCAACTCTACGAGTAGCAAAAAGCTTAGAATGGACAGGGCATGAGCTCTCTTCAAGAATTGATGATCTTGAAAAGATAGATGAACTCCGCTTACGAGCTGTTGCTTCGATCTATGCTAAAAAGAGAAGACAAAAAGAATTTTTTGACAAACATGTGCGTACCAAAGAGTATAAAACAGGCGATTACGTATTTGTTTATACCTTGAAGCAACATGCCAAGAAACTTAAAAAGCGAGGGATGGGACCATTTGTGATTAGTGATCTATCACAAAGTGGAGCTGTCAAGATTGCTACATTAGCAGGTGAAGAAATGCCAAACTGGATTAGTGGATGTCGACTGAGGAGGTATCATCTACCACTCACACAGGAGATGCTCCAACAAATTCATCAAGGAATACAAAGAATGAAGGAAAACCAGAGAGTACGGGAGGAAGCTCAAGCCGAAGCACAAGAACACATTGCAAAAAGACGACTTCTGCGACAACAACAACAAAGTGGAACACCATTACGAATCAATGCCATTCTACTGACGAAGTTGGAGGAGGAAACAGTGGAGCCAATAATTCCGGTCAAAATGGGCAGCAATCAAGTTGAATCGACAGCATTGCTTGATTCGGATGCTCAAGCAAATTTGATCTCTAACGGATTATACCAACAGCTCAAAGTCACAGGTCAACTTCATTCTACTCCTCAAGTGCTGGAAAGTAGCACATCACAACCGTTGAAAACACTGGGATGAACTATATTGCATGTACAGATACATCAATATATTTACCCACACAAATTCTATGTGGTGACAGATGAAAGCACACAACACCCAATGATGCTGGGGCAACCTTGGCAAAAAGCGTACAATGTGCAGATAGATTGGAAGGCAGCCAAAATTCAGCACGAACATGAACAACAGGTGATAGCTTTTGCTCAGCAATACCAGCATGATCAACTGCAAGCCGTGCAATGGGAACAAGGCCAAAAGCACAAATGCCCTTAAAGAAAAACATGATACCCGAGACCAACAATCAGGTAAAAGCCAACCATGATAATTACAGACAGATGAAGTCACCGGCCACAATGCAAAGATCTAGGCTACCAAAACAAGGAAAACAAGTATGGATGTGGAAAGATAGAAAGGACATGGCAGACAAACAACAATGCAACAAAAAGATTCCAAGAAAGCAGAAGGTTCAACCACAAACCAAAGGCACAAAACAGATATGGATCCCAAAGAAAATGCTTAGCTATAACCCAAATGTCACTCACATTTGGATACCAAAGCAAAAGCAAAAGGAACTCCCTTCAGTACAAGCAACAACCGAAAGCAGACAGCTGTATTTCAAAATGGAAAACTGACTTATGTGGATGCCAATAAAAAACAAACCAGTGGCAAACAAGAAAGTGCCAAACCATCTACAAAAACCGGCAGCAACAAAATACCGATGGAAAGCAATGGCAATACGGCCCATAGCCATTACGGCCCAGCCAATTCTATCCTTCGAATCAGCTACGACTCCATCAACAGTGTCGGCAAAGCAATTGCCTTTTGCCAAAAAGAAAATTAAACAGAGAGCAGTAGAGTTACAGCTGTTGCTTGCAAAGAAAATAGGAAACCTTGACGGTGAATGCCAATAAGCATATTGCTTATTCCCTTCTCTTGTACAGCATTAATTTTTCCATGCATTGACAGAGTATGCATAAAATAGGGCCACATTAATCGGCCAGGAATTAGCACAACTTTTTCAACCTATGCACAGCACATACTCCGAGGAGAAACCTTGTCATTCGGGAGGACTCCGGCTAGGAGGGGGGGAGGCATTCTAGAGGCACTCTCAAATGCGGAACCAATAACAAAAACAGCAAAAAAGGGCATGATTTTTGACTATTTTTAGGGTTGTTCTTTGATTGCAAAATTTTCTAGAGTAACCCAAGTACATATGCCCTTATACAACATGAAGCTAAAGGGATATGGGGCCAAACGCCAAATCAAGCCCCTAGGTGTGTGGATATAAGTAGAAATAGCCATTTTCAGACAAAATATTGGTAAAACGGAGAAATCCGGCCATAAAAATTGCATGTGAGTGTATATAATGTGTTGCAGTGATGTTCGTGTTTTATTATGATTTTTGGAGATTTTCTGGGTTTGATTTGCTATTTTCCTTTTAATTTTGCTAATTTTCGGCAGAATAACTTCAAAAATACAAAAAGCGGGTGAAAAACAGTAGTAATGAAAAACAAAAAATATGGGGATGATCAGTGACTATAGGACAACCTATGGTACAGTGGGGATGCAATTATGAGACTGGAGCAGAAAACGTGTTTTGGCCAGGTTTTGACCGAAATGCCAAAATTCTGGTAAACAGAGCAAATGTTACCATATACATGTGGTAGTGATGTGTGTGAACACACTAGGACCGGCGCTCTCTATTGTGTGCCTTGAGCTTCCTTCGTCTTCTCCAAGCTGTGTGTGTTTCTCTGCAACCCTAATTCCAACAGAAAATAGAGTCCAAATCAATAAATTTTTGAGCCTAAACCGCATCTCGTAAGAAGATAGGAGCATATGTCAAATTTCATGAAAAGTGGTTCGAGGACCTCCATTATAAGAAATTTTCACCCCATTTTTAGCTCATTCTCACTATTGACTTTGTGGAGAGAGCTTCTGCCACCTAGAGCGGATCGACCTTCCAGCAGCTTCTACAACACGCATGTCTACCCGACGAGCTCCAGACATGAGAGGTAGGCTCACCACCTTGAGCTTTTCGTGCATGTTTGTCATTATGTCGCGAAAACTAGCATAGGGGTCACACACAAAGCGGGCGGTAGAGACCTACAAGTAGAGACGGCGGCCTAGCGGCTAACCCAAAAGCAACAAGACTTCATCAACAGCTTACCCTAGTCTAGGAGACCAGTCCTGGATAGCCAAAGGCAGTACGAAACCATTGGGAAAAACCCTAATTCCCAGAAATCCGCAAGAGGCCACCAAATGGGAAATCGGTGAAACGGCGATCAAATGCTACCAAAATTCATGGGTAGGAGCATCTCGACATGCTGGACAAGTCTATATGACCCGCATGACCAAAATGTGACCCGAAGCGGCACTAAACTTCAGAAACAGCATCAGACACACAAAGCGTCAAATTGCACTTGCGGCCAAACCGCAAGTCCGTTTGCCACCAAACTTCACGAGCGGATTTCCTAGACAATCAACAACCAAGTCCTATGGTGGTAGACCACCACAAATCATCAAAGGTATGTAAACGCAACCACGGGTGCTTCTAGAGCGAAAAATTGCCAAATGGAGCTCCGGTGAAGCCAAAGTTGACAAAAACCATACAGCAAGGATCCCCAAGGGATCGGGAAGCTATGGAGACCAACATCAAGAAATTTCATCGCCAAAAAGCACACCAAAAGTCAGAAAACGGCTCTAAAGTCCACACAGGGAGTTATACTCTATCCATTTGACTTTTTTGTTGAAATTAGGCTCAAAAGGGACTTAGGGGGGCAAAGGGCAAGCACTGGGAGCGCACCAGCACTAAAAAAATCACCAGGAGACATCCTACGCGTAGGATGTCTCAAGGGCGCTTTTTGGAACAAGCTCTAACATTTTTTATCATGCACATGTTCTAAATAACATTTACAACCTATACACCAAGTTTGATCACATTTGGACCAAATTTGACCTCATATGCATGGAAAAATGCAAAGTTAGGACATAGAGGCAATAATGGGCCATTGACCTACCAAATCTTGTCCAAATCCAATGAAACTTGCACAACAAATTCACCAACACATCAGCAAACAATATGTGTGGTCAGGGAGAAAAAATGATGAAATAGACATCCTACGCGTAGGATGTCTATTTGACCTTTTTGGCATGCAAGGGATGATTTATCATTCCAGATCCAATCACCTCATCATCAGGAACCCATTCTAATCACTTTTGACCCCCAACACCCTCAAGATACACTTCTTGAGCCCAAAAATACCTCACAGAGCCTTACAAGCATCAAATCTTGTCCAAATTCAAATCCAAGAACATGGCCATGTTCCATAAGCCAAGGACAACCCACAGAACAAGTTTCATGTCATTTTAATGAAAAAGACATCCTACGCGTAGGATGTCTCCAGCATAAATTTAGCCTTTTGTGCAAAGAATGACATCATGGGAGCCAAACCATGGTGCAATGAGCCCATATACCAATTTTCAACCCATTTGGACATCAATTGCTACCTATGATGGACATTCTACCCAAATTGTGACCTAAAGCCTGAATCAGCCCAAAAATCCACTTTTTGATATCCAAATCCAAATCCAAGCATATAGCCATGTTCCATGAGCCTTACACTACCTGCATGTCAAGTATGAACCAATTCTGATGAAAAAGACATCCTACGCGTAGGATGTCTAGATGGAAATTTTTGGCCAGATTTGCACTGTGAGCACATGCATAGCTTCACAAGTTCCTTTTAATCTTTATTTGCAATTTTCAAGTCATTTGGATAAGTAAAACTCAGTTTCGCAGCTAATACGGAAAAAACGCTAACTTCGGACTACTGAGTGCAACAGGATCTATGGCAGCCTCGAAGTCACCGGCAAAAAAGAAAAGAATGACCATCAAAGATTATCTGGACGAAGTCGAACCCTTTGTCATTCCAGAAGGAACACTAAAGCCCACCAGTGCTACAAACGGGAGCGTAGAGAGGCCTGCAAAATACTCAAAATAGCACATAGCAAGAGATAAATGGATAAATCTACAGACCTGTCAACTCGCACAAATCCATAATCGAGCACAATACGAACAAAGAGAGACGGAGAGCGGGAGAGAGAGAAAGAACACGTGCAGGCGCACCTCCTAGAGCGGAGTGCTACGCGAGCACGATGAGAGGGGAGGGAGGAGATAGGAGAAGACGACACAAGCACTTGGTGCAATCTCCCCCCGTGCAAGAGTGACCATTTCCCTCTTGCACGTATTTGTTATATAGATTTCTTGAATGGTCAAATTGGTTACAAACTAGCCGACCGGTCATAAATGGCCAAACTCATAAAAGAGCACTTGAATAATAAAATGTACATGATATACAAATCCATTCGCATAGGCCAAGCTTGGTCCAGTCTTTTCCACCTGTCAGCTGCAACAATAAATAATAAAATGTCAATTCTATAACATACCTCTCCGTTGGAAAGCAACTCTCCTCAATTGCGAAGATAAAAATTTGCAAACAATATTTGTCAAAAACAATGATTAGAAATCTGTATCAAATAATAAAAGAAAAATCCATAAAATTAGACACAGTGGTTATGCCTACCGTCATCCACATACTACCTATTCTAGTGTCCCATACCACTAGAATAAGCAGTATATGTCATACCCTGATGAATCAGGATATCATTGGTCACACTCATCATGAATCTCATAATGTCAAGTCCCATCACATAAATACTGTTGTAATAATCATCAGATACCAAATCCCAATCCAATTCCAATTCCACAATATAAGTCCAAATCCAAATCACTTTTATTATGTACCCGGGTAACAAAATCATACCAGTTACAGTGGTGGCCAGCCACTGCAACATGATTTCATAATTGGTGTTGCCTAAATCGGCGGATATACACCAATAATACGTGCTGCCTAAATCGGCGAATCTGCACTAATAAGACGTGCTGCCTAAATCGGTGAATCTGCATTTACCATTGTGAATCTGTAATTTTTCAGTGTGCTACCTAAATCGGCGGATCTGCACAGATAACTGGTGTTGCCTAAATCGGCGAATCTACACCAAGATGAGTATGTACACACTGCCTAAATCGGCAAATCTGTGTCTCCGTGACCAATGGACTAGGCTAGACATAAAAATATAACAATTTTCATAGGTATAAGATCAATTTGGAGCATGTTGGAGTATGATAGTACTTACAAACTGTTGTTTACTATCCGAAAGTACCTTAACTCACATGAGTCGCTGCATAACTTAATAACAAATCGTCTTCAATATTCAATGCAAGCACATACCATAACTTTAGAGATGGGTAATGGCATCCGGGATAAGAGAATATACATACTAAAGATCTTTCTTTTTGGAACTAACTCAGTAAAACGAATTAAAATTCAATAGAAAAAATTGAGAAATTACGTACCTAGGGGTGATTCAAGGAAATGGCGAGGAGTCAAATTGTCAAATGCTAAACAAGTGCTTATAAACAATTGCTTTAAAAGTGAAGGTTGGTAGCAAAAGCATCATTTGGTTAATCTCAGTCAAGATAAACAACTGGATTATATAAAGAAATTTAGAGACTAAGCAAAATACAAATGTTAAGTCACTTTCAATGCAATTATGATCAATATAAATTTCACAACTTTGTAGTGCGCAGTAGGTTTAGATCCTACAACATTGTATAACAGCAAGTTGTGAAGGAAGCATGCAAAAATTATTGAGTGAAGATCAATATCATTTTACAAAGTTTGCAAAAAGAAGTAAAAGATTCTTTAGGAACGCATTATATACTTGTGCAAAATATCACAATTATTTGCCATACTCAATATGCATTAATAGTGGTTTATTTGGAAGACTTGTTGAAGGCTTCTATGTCACTAATGAATACATACAACTTATATATTGAGATTTCTATAGCGAGGTGCTAGTCTTGCTAATGGATCAAACATATGGCTCTTGTTTTGAAGGTAATGTGACTTTCATTTATAATCGAAGGTGCTCGAAGGCATGTAGCATGTCGCAAACAGGTGCATACACCCACTGGGTTGTTTCTTAGCACAATAAGAAAGAAAATAAAATTTATTCCTACGTTGAAGATGAGGTGCTAGCATGTATAACGGGAGAGGAGGGGAGGGAATACTAACAGAGGCCAGGATTTGCTAGTTGTGTCATAAAGAGCCAAAGATAGAGTTGCATATGTCAGTGTCCAGTATACTATGAGATATGAGGTCACTTTCATTGTCTATTTAGTCAGGATCAAAGATTTCTCGGGTTGTTTTTGCTAAAGTTGGGGAGACACTAGGAGATTCTCTTGAGGAGATGAGATAATGGGAGAAATTTACACAAGGCGATCATTGACTTCTTTAGAGCAGAGACTCGGCATTTAGATGAACAAGCTTCACAGCCGACTTCAAAGTCTAGCAATAGAGAAGGTATATTGATCGTTGACAGAGTCATTAAGCTTGAGAGAGCTAGACGGCCATGTTTTATACGAGGGCCACCATGACATTGATGGAGGCGATTATTGACACGTTATAGACAATAGTCTTCATGAACCGATGCAATACATCCTTGGATCGCAACCAATGGCAGTCATCTTCATTACTGATGTTTAGTTTAGCCTTTATTTTACTTCAATTTATTTTGTATCCAAACATTGTATTATATCCATCAAGATTGTATCGCTTGGACCGCATGATAGGTCATTAGCAAGTGATGCTACAAAGCAATTATTTGATTGTCGCTGTGATCACTAAGGCAACAGCGAAGAAGACGAACAAGATAGCCATGAGAGACTACCCCAATTACAACCAATTAATTAACGACTTACATAAGGGGTGTGAGTATAATGCCAGGGTTAGAGAACCAGGGGTGTGCAATACCATAAGTGATGATGGTCATAAGATGTCGAGAGCATAATCCATCGATTGTAGGCAGCAAATGATAGGAATACCATCACTAGTACTGCAATAAAGACTAGTAGGCCATGAAGTTGATGAGGCATTTGGTGAACTTCCACCACCATTAGAGGGTGGCTGCAGCATAGCCTCCTGACAGCAGAGCGATTTACGTGAGACTCTACATCACTGCAGCTTCTAGAAGCTTCCAAGAATCTATTGAAGGTATTTAGACTAAGGTTTGCAGAAGAGAGAGTGGGCTCGCATGCTACAACCTCAATTTTTTGGAGAGCTGTTTTGGAAGAAAGAGTTGGCTCGCATGCTGCAACCTCAATTTTTCTGAGAGCTGTTTTGGTGTCCACTGCCTAACTCAGGGCGCACCCAAAACAGGGGTGTTTGAGACTGCAAATCAGGCATGTAGTGTCATTTCACGCATCTCTAACAGTACAATGAGGTGCATCATCGACTGCTGCACTTCTTGCTTTTCAGCTGCCTGCTCACACTCAGGGAGGGACAAGTTGGACACCCTCGTCAATTTTCTTCAAAAGGTATTGTAAAGCAGGCCTGAAGGTGAAGTTGTTGTTGCACTGCATGCAAGGGTGGGAGGAGAAGGGAGACAGCAAGGTTGGCATCAAGAGGCAAATTTGTGTGTGTGTGTTTTTTACTGTTGGGTGACGAAAAAGAGAGAGTGTCGGCTGGCTGTAGACTACTGCTTGTTAGAAAGCGACCACAGCCGCAAATACTACATGGTGGCGAGCAAAGGGGAAATGGAGAGATGGTGCAAATCAGTGATTTAGGAGAGGGTATAGAGAGAGAGAGAGAGAGAGAGAGAGAGAGAGAGAGATGGAGTTTGCTCATTAAGTGACAGTGGAAGAGAGAGAGAGGGAGTTTGCTGGCGGTTCGCCACAGCCTGAGAGAGAGAGAGAGAGAGAGAGAGAGAGAGAGAGAGAGAGAGAGAGAGAGAGAGAGAGAGAGAGAGAGAGAGAGAAGAGATAGGGTGAGGGTTGGTTGGTTGGTTGGGTGCTGAAGTTCGCGAAAGTGCCATGTAGAATTCTTTGGCATGCAACCAGTAAATGTTGCAGCTCTGGTGGGCGTCATCGACGGGTGACTGAGAGAGAGAGAGAGAGAGAGAGAGAGAGAGAGAGAGAGAGAGAGAGAGAGAGAGAGAGAGAGAGAGAGAGAGAGAGAGAGACAGAGAGAGAGAGAGAGAGAGCATGATTGGTGTTGGGTGATGCTGCTTCGTGGATTTTGGGTGGTTGAACCGAGAGAGAGTGCATGGCAGACAGTGGACCAGAGAAAAAGAAGGGCTTGAACCGTTGCATGGCATCAAGCGGGGTCAGCTGGAAACTGCGAGAAAAAAAAAAGAGAAAGCGAGAGAGAGTGTTGTACTCTGCATGCAGGAGGGAGGGGCGCTGAGATAGTTGGTGAGATGTGGGCGGCACGTGCATACCAAGTGTACATCCCTCCATATCGTCGGTAATGGTCCTTGCTTGCTTGCGCCACTTGTTGTGGATTGCTGTGGATTTATCCTTCAACTGTGTTTACAAATTGAAAGAAGACAATAGTATGGCTTTTAGTGATTCCCAAAAATTTAATTTGATGGTCGTTCCCACTAAGCAAAGAGAATCTATATTAAGCAATCAAGTTCCTGTTCTCCTCCCGTTTACTTCTCCACTCAGACAGTCGCCAAGGTCGCTTGGGTATATTCTTATAACAATCTATTGTAAAATCTGCTACTACTTCTTCTTCTTCTTCTTCTTCTTCTTCTTCTTCTTCTTCTTCTTCTTCTTTTTGGACATTCTATGTGACAGAATTTGACTATAGTCGCTATTTACAAAGGGTCATCATAGGTAAATTAAATACAAATTTAGGCAGGGTCACTCTTGCGATTTATTCTTTTGTAATATCATATCTATGGCTGCATGCTAATCCCTTCTTATTATTGAGTATCTTTCATAAAGTTTAATATGTTCAATTATGACGTTTAATTATCTTACTTACACTATTAAGTACTATATCATAACAATAAAGAAGAAAATCTCTTTAATTTCAAAGATGACTAGCTCTGTTATACAATCAACACTAATTACTGCAGCCTGAAGCAACTAACAACACTAAAGCATGAGAGAACAAAGTACTTAGCTGGTGTTTGTCTAAATCCATTATCCGGGAGCATAGCCTATGCTCTAATACCACTGCTACAAACGGGAGCGTAGAGAGGCCTGCAAAATACTCAAAATAGCACATAGCAAGAGATAAATGGATAAATCTACATACCTGTCAACTCGCACAAATCCATAATCGAGCACAATACGAACAAAGAGAGACGGAGAGCGGGAGAAAGAGAAAGAACACGTGCAGGCGCACCTCCTAGAGCGGAGTGCTACGCGAGCACGGTGAGAGGGGAGGGAGGAGATAGGAGAAGACGACACAAGCACTTGGTGCAATCTCCCCCCGTGCAAGAGTGACCATTTCCCTCTTGCACGTATTTGTTATATAGATTTCTTGAATGGTCAAATTGGTTACAAACTAGCCGACCGGTCATAAATGGCCAAACTCATAAAAGAGCACTTGAATAATAAAATGTACATGATATACAAATCCATTCGCATAGGCCAAGCTTGGTCCAGTCTTTTCCACCTGTCAGCTACAACAATAAATAATAAAATGTCAATTCTATAACAACTAGCACCTGGATACAAGAGGATTTGTTAGAGTCCAACGACTTAAAGATCTACCAGGGAGTGTTCAAAGACAATGAAGGTAATGTCATAGAGCTACCAATGCTGTCGAGAGAACTCAATGAGTTTGTACGAAGCAAGATGGCCGGCTACTTGGAGAAGATTGATCTCCACAACTACTTCGAAGCAATACCGGTAGGAGTGGACATCAAAAGAGTCTAGGAGTTTGTAACAAGCATCAAAGAGGATGGAGTGGCCAAGGTAACAGACTTACAAGGCAGACCAGATACAGAGATAATAATCATTGAGCTGGTTGTAGCCCATGCACTAGACCTCTCCAATGAGGGAGACAGTGTAACAAAAAGAAGGGATGAAGTCAAGATGTACAAAGAGAAAAAGGCAAATTACACCTTTGAAGACATTGCCAACCCAAAGGTGGCAATCATGAGCCAGTTGTACAACCAGTACTTCCACATGTGCACAAAGAGTCCACAGAAGTACAGGATGTCGCCAGGTGCAATTGCCACAACATTCACTTGGGCAATGACAAAAGGCACCCCAAAGATAATCAACTATGCGGCATATATACATGATAGCTTAGTAAAGATGGGCAACAAAAAGCCAACCTATATAGTTCCAGGAGAACTGATCACCAAGGTGGTTTATGGGGCACTACACGCTAAAGGAAGGTGGCCT
Organism: Adiantum capillus-veneris; assembly: GCF_014529385.1. Classification (NCBI taxonomy): domain Eukaryota; kingdom Viridiplantae; phylum Streptophyta; class Polypodiopsida; order Polypodiales; family Pteridaceae; genus Adiantum; species Adiantum capillus-veneris. Next base: position 280,145 of record NC_140943.1, read on the forward strand.
GACCCCCCATCTCAGAATGATTGGCTGAGAGTAAAAGAAGACAAGGAAGATGAGCCGCAAAGGGCGCCAAGGGTGGCTACGAGGTTGAAAAGACGGCTAGAGCCAGTTGAAGAGGAGCAACCCGAGCAGAAGAAAGGAAAGAAGGATTTTGCTCAAGTGCCGGCCAAAGAGACAAGGTCACAAAAAGCGGCAAGACTAGAGAGGCTGATGGAGATTTTCCGAGCAGAGAGAGCCCTCAAGGGTGATTTTAACGAACTCTGGTAGCCATCTCTCGAGTCTATGTCCAGATCATCCAGAAGAGTGCAAAGGGATCGTTTTGAAGATTATATCAAGAATTTTGAGATTCTTGATGCTACGGCAGAAAACATTCCTCATGTCCCTTTCACAGAGGAGGAAGTACAGCAGATAAGGCAAAAACTGCTAGATGAACAAGAGATCCGCGAAAGAGAAAGAAAAAAAAAAGCAGACAGGGACTTAAAGGGGAAACCTGCCTCTTTACCAGATAGCCCTAAACCCAGCCCACATCCATCCCCACCGCCCTCACCACCTCTTGCTCGTAAACTTGCCTTTCTTTTTGTTTTTCCTCAGCCCTCCACAAGAAGATAAGGAAGCTGAGGACAAACAAAAAGAAAGGCAAGTTTACGAGCAAGAGCAAAGACAGGAACTTGAGCCAAAAGAAGAGGCCAAGACTGAAACTGAGCAAAAAGGATTAGATGATGCTTACTATGCTTTTTTGGACCTGCTAGTTGCAGGCTATACGAAGGAAGAAGCCGCCACAGTCGCATTCGACTTGGCGAGGACAGGGCCTAAAGAACAGATGCAAAGCATCATGCTAGTGGAGCTAAAGGAAATTGCTACAGACACGGTAGACCTGCACCCGCCCTCCAATGACTGGGACGTGGTGATGACAAAGCTAGCTGGATTGAGGGCACAATCCATGGCTTCAGAGAAAGAGATGATAACTCTCAAAGCCACCGAAGAAAAGATCAAAATGGAAAGGGATTCTCTGCAGGCACAAAGACAAGGGCAAAAGGAGAGAGAAGCTGACCTCCAGGCCAGCTTGGCAAGGGCTCTGCAAAACTGCCAAGCACTGGAAGACGCAAATGAGGTAGCACCAAAAAGAATACAAGCAGCTGAAGAAGAGTGTCAGCAGCTCAGCAAATCATTGCGAGATGCCGAAAAAGAACGAGATAATCTGACGCTACACCTGCAAGAAGAAACAAAAGAAGTAGAGGCCATGAGGAATGCCAAGGATAGAGCAGAGATAGAACAAGAAGCAAGCCTGGATGAAGTCCTTGAGCTCGAGGACCAACTAAAAGTCAAAGATCAAACCATCCAAAGGCTGCGAGCATCACCTGCTAGAGTCAGAGCTACGAGCTCGACTCAAATCATTTCTAAGAGCCAACTATATGAAGAGCAAATGCAGGAACTTCAGAAGGAGCTGACTCTCGAGAAAAAGCAGAGATTGATGATGGCTGAAGGTTCTATAGTAATGCAAACGAGAATGGAGGAGGGCCAAAAAGCCCTACAAGAAGAAGTGGAAAGCACAAAGATAAAGCTCGAGGAGGCGGAAAGGGTAAACGCTAAACTTAATGACCTCCTTGTGAATATGGGCGGAGAAGTAGAAGCGGAAAAGCAAACACTCCTCAGGAAAATTGAGGAGTTGAAAGGCCAGCAAGGAGGAGAGGCAGAAAGCTCAGGGCTAGCCGCCAATGAGGGCATCTACCTCAAAAATGTGGCAAATCCTGTGGACACACCTATGCAAGAGGAAATCATAGGAGGATCCTCTCCAGAGCCACAGGATCTAACACAAGAAGAGGAGGAAAAATTGCGCAAGGCAATAGAGGAAGAGCTCAGAGAAACCACGAAGGAAGCCTTGGAGTGGGAGCATAGGGTCTTCAAATCTATGACCATTCAGAGATGCTAGCAATCTCAGGCGCGAGTGGCTTCAACCCTCTCTCCCATATCCATTGCTGAAATATGAGGCAGCTACGATAAACAAGCGGATCAGAGAAGAGCCAGATGTACCTCTCTACAATGCAGGCACCTCAAAGCCAGAAGGAGTTAAGCTTATTGTGGATTCTCAGCCAAAGTGGAGGAAGGCTTGGCTTACAAAGTACCCACAATACCTAATCCACTTGGTAGAGGCACCTAAAAATATCAGAGACAACCTTAGCTTCTGGTCCTCTACCAAGGGTTAGGACGTGGAAAGCACAGGAAATTTTGCAAAGAAGCCAACCCACTTGGCTGAACTACCCAAAGCTACCGGGCGTGAAGGCAGGTGAGAGAATAAGTGTCCAATACATGGTGAAAACCCTAACGGGCGCCATAAAGTTGTTCACTGGCTCACCTGACCTTACATGCATTATGATGAGGAAAATCTACAGAACCATCTTAGCAGTGTTCGAGACCTTCAAGCCAGGCCAGGTGACCGACAGCATATTCTTCTTCCAGGATACATTGTTGACCGTTGGGTCAACAACACAACATAACTCAAGTTTCGTACCAAAGTCTTATCTTTTGCGAGTTATGAAATGCTGCGGATTATGGCTATAAACGTCATTTGTAATGAGTAGTTATTCTAGTTTCAGAAGCCGGGGGGAAATGGCACTTCCAGATTGTAAATACAAAGACATTTGACCCTTTCAAACCCATTTTTGGTTAAACCTAAGGTAGCCTTAGTAAATAAGGTACCTAGGTCATTTTGTAAAGAGGACTTTAATCATAATCAAAACTTGAGCGCTGCCGTCTACTGTGTGTGAGAGAGAAAGAGAGTGAGCGTGAGCTTCATCCTCTAGCTACGGTCGGCTCGCTCAACACATTGGAGATCTGACTGCACCATTGTGGTAGGCTCTAGGAGAGCTACACGACAACGCCAAGCGTTCCACGTGAGACAAAGCGCACACGTCGACGCATCTACGAGCTATTTGTGGCCGTAAGTGTATCAAACGATGTCTGTTTTGTGCGTGCTAGTAGTCTATAGAATCGTGGCGACATAAGCTACGCATAGGTACTCATAAATTTCAGTTTCGAGCACTTTCAAAATTCTGTTATGTCATCCTACGTGTTTTTCGCAGATGGGTTTAGAGTGAGGGTTTTGAGTGTAGAAGCTTAGGGACAGGTGTATCCTAGTGAGGGGATGGTGTTCCTTAAGTTTCGTAGGAATCTGGCATGATTAGGTGAGTTACCTTCCGTATGTGTGTATGCGGCTAGGTGGTGTAGTTGAGAGTAGTGAGGTTCTTGATTGTGGTTTAGTTGGCCTTCCAGAGTGTTGTATGTGTAGGATGGTCTCAGCCTGACAAGATTAAGAGATTTCCTTCGTGTGCCTATCGTGTCATCTGTGTCCTCGATTGACATTATGTTGATCTAGGTAGTGTTTGCATGCACTTCATGGGTGTGTGAGTCTCTCCCGTCCAACATTGGCACCGCTGCCGGGGACACAAGGACCTAAGTAGGTTTCCTACTAACACTCGTGTGATGATTGCTTGATTTAGTTCCGGCTAAAGAAAGCATTTTTCTTAAGTGGATCCGGAAGAGGATATTCCGCGATCAAGTGGATAGCCAGGAAGCGTGTGTCTTGTCGAGGGTCTGCGACTAGATAGGTTTAGTTAGGATCTGTGGATTAGAGTAGTTGTTGGTGGTCGAGTGATTTGTGAGGTGATAAAAGCGTTTACTAGTCCGTGTGTGGCAGTGAAGCGTTTTTCTACTCATAGATGAAAAACCCCATATGATTTGTAGGAGTATCTTTAGGTAAGTGATCCGATTCTAATCTAGAGCTATTCAGCTTGATTGCATTTGAAATCATGGAAAAGTGTGCTTTTGAGGGTAAAAATGCATTAAACAAGCTTTTGTAGATGTTTTTTTTTTATGACTGACTGATGCTGTGCATATAAAAGAGCATTTGCAAGGGTTCTATGAAGAAAACTTGCAATTCTATAAACATAGACATCCTACGTGTAGGATGTCTCAAGGGGGTTCTGGAGACCAAATTTGAAAATTCTGACTGCATCAGTGTGTTTAGAGGGTAGGTTTTACCCTAGTAACATATTGACTTGGGCGTTTTTCCCTATTTTTGTTGACCAAAAGCCAAAAGGCGGAGTTAGAAAACATAAAATTTTAGAAAAGGCTTAAATTGAGTGATTTTTGCATGTTATTGCAATTGTGAAGCATACTTGCACTTGCTGAGAGCATAAGGAAGCATCAAGGACACTTCAGTCTCAAAAAATCAGCAGTAGACATCCTACGCGTAGGATGTCTACAGGGTGATCTGGTGGAAATTTTGAAATTCTGAGTTGACCAGTGTGTTCAGAAGGTAGGTTTTACCCTGCTAGCACCTGGAAAGTGGAAATTTGACCAAATTTTGACAGATCAAAGCCAAAAGACGAGAATTGCCAGACATCAAAGTGGAAATTTGACCAAATTTTGACAAATCAAAGCCAAAAGACGAGAATTGCCAGACATCCTACCCAAATAGTTCCAAAACATTATTTTGGGACCAAAACCATAAGATGGCTGCATGAGCATGTCTTGCATGATATATTGAGTGACTGAAAGGGGTTTCACCTCATTTGGGTAAGCAAATTGGGTTCAAAGCGAACTTTAGCACTTTTGACTGAAAAAGGCAAGAACAGCTAAAATTTGGGACTTTTGAAATCCAAACCAAAATCTAAGCATACCACTGGGTTACTGACATCAAGGGGAAGTTGTGGGACAAGTCTGGGGTCAAACACGCCAAAAAGACATCCTACGGGTAGGATGTCTTCACCATGATTTAGCACTCCAAATCAACCTCTAAGCATACCAGTGAGTTGCTGAAGACTAGGGGAATCTTTGGTCCAAGTTTGGGTTCATTCGGAGCAAAAAGACATCCTACGCGTAGGATGTCTACTGCATAATTCTGAAACCAAAAATCTACTGTGACCATACCATGCTGTCATATAGCCTTAGGCAAGCCTCCTATGCAAATTTGGTCCAATTTGGAGTTGATTTGACTAGTGAATTCATCAGAACGGACATCAGGCTCTTAGAACAGATTCTTGATCATTTGACCAACCTATAGGTGTCAGAATCAAAAAGTGAAAATAGCTGTGAGTTTAGCACATTAAGGGGAAGCTACATTGCAAGTTTGAGCTGAAACAGAGCAAAAAGACATCTTACACGTAGTATGTCTCTAGCTTGATTTAGGACTCCAAACCAACTTATGAGCACACCATTGTGATCAACTCATCAAGGAGAAGCTGGGGTGAACAATAAGTGCTAGTATGACCAAGTTCACCACAATTATAACAAGTGTGGACGAACCTTGTGGGATCCATGTCTAACCTCACCATCCTATCTTATTGCAGTATTAGCAAGAACCACGATTAATTTGTCAAACCATGGGACGAAGCTGACTCGACTAGTTCATAGAGGCTACAAGAGGTTGTCAATCTCTCAGAAAACAACTAAGAACTCGCATCTAGCTCAAGCTACATTCAAGTGACTCAAATCACCAAAAGCCAATCGCTCATCGGTAAACAAATCACATTCGTTATAGCATCAATTGACATCCAAACATAAAAAAACTTCTAGGACAAGTTTATAAGACCTAAGCACACATGTTTATGGTCTCAAAACCCACTTTAGGTCAAGTTCCAAAATCGCGATTATTAACAACAGTGGATTTTTGACCTAGTCGTTTTCGACCCAGAATGCATCTAAATGCTTAGCAATGATGCCCCAATACCCCGCCTATACTTATTTTTTTATTTGAACATGTAAATTCCTAATTATGAAGAAATTAGGCCGCATTTGGCGATGCCAAAAGCTACAAAATACTGTGATGTGTTTACATCAATGTAGAGCTCTTACCTGCGGTTGTAATGCAACAAACGCAATCGCAATGTGATAACCGGGAAGGAAGTAGGAAGCACGAGAAGGAGAGGAGTGAGCGCCGTTAGCTCACGCTGTGTATTTCTTATCCAAAAACTTAATAAAATCTTTACAAAGTTGGCTTTTTTACCTTAGCCAAGGTCTAAAATGTGAAATGTCCAGTGCCCAAGACCTTTGAGGCTCCACACTTATTATATCTGAAACCTAGGTACGCTAACTCACATATACTTTACACCTTGGAACTCTTATTGATCCCGTAACATGTTACAATTATCACAATGGCTAAATAATTTGGGAAACTACAATACATGGCCATTTTGCAAAAACATGAAAAATGTGTAACTCCAATCTTTACTGCTTCTTCACTTTGATCTTCGATGTGCATTCGTATGTCTTCAGTCTTTAGCAGCTTCCGTTGACATTGACTCAGTTAACATTCCCCCCTTCCTATTTTAGTGCCCGTCCTTGGGCACTATTGAAAGGTGTCCGTGGAGGCTGTGGAAGGTTTTGATTGGTTGTTGATGGGCTGATCTTCATGTTGTCATTGGATTTGTTGATGAGGTTCAATTTGTTGCAGCATCTTCATTGGTCCAAATAGTCAATTTTGAGAGATGATGTTGCATTTGTCCGTTGTAATAGCATCATGATGAGGTTGTTGTTTATTTACGAAAAGTATGTACAAGGGAAATAGAATGATGAGGTTCTAAATTAGGGTCTAATACATGGATGACCAAAGGGAAAAACCCCATTGGGAAAAAAGTGCCTTTGGGATACGTGCATTATTGGAGTACTTATTAGCATTAGAAATATTAATTAAGTACTCAAAGGATTATTTGCTGAGAGATATGAATAAAACAATGTAGGTCAGCATGAAGCGATGGGGAGTGTTGGGCAGTCACCAAGCCTACTATTTGCTTGGTGCTGACTCCATCATTACATGTAATGATTTTAACCCCAAGGTCAGTTCCAAGCGATAGGGATCATTGGGCAGTCCCCAAGCAGCTTATTTTCCCCATATTGACTGAACTTCTTTTTTGTAGTGACTTTAAGAGCAAGGTCAATGCCAAGCGATAAGGAACGTTGGGCAGTCCCCAAGCTTCCTATTTGCCCAGTAGTGACTCAAATGTATTTTTGTAATCACATCACCATGGTCTTCATTGTCAGTTACACCAAGGTCAGCACCAAGCGATAGGGAGCGTTGGGGCAATCCCCAAGCATCCTATTCGCCTAGTAGTGACTCCACTGCATGACTTGTCGGATAGCATGACATTGGTTTGTTGCATGTTGTAGTCCACTCAAGGTGCATAGGTGGAAGCAAAAAGAGTGTCTAATGCATATGTCCAATGGTGGGACATCCTATTTATGCATACACAAAAATGCATGGAAAACAATATGCTATGCAAGAAAGATTTTGAGGGGTTCTTCAAAAAGATGGTGTAGCTATAAAAGCATATGACATGGCTTTGCAAGCTGGCACCCCTTTAAGAATGGTTTTTGTTGACGAGGATATGTTCTCTCATCTTAATGTGCATTGTGCGTGAGTGTTGGACTCTACGACACTCCACCAATTGTAAGTTAATAGACTTTGACTCTTATGCTCATCTCATCCAGCATGAGCAACATGACTTTAGCTATGCTCAACTCCTCCAGCTTGAGTGTAATCCTAATAACTACGACTCTTAGCACAAAGTTTAATATGACTTGAAGATTTGGGACTAATGCTTTGCTCATTTTATGGCTCAGCAGCCAGACTCTGACTATGCCAAAGAGTGTTTTTTGCACCCTAGCAACTTGACTTTTTACATTCTTGAGCTTACTACACACATTTCTTCAGGTAAAAGTAAGCTCGAATCCTCAAAAAGAGGATTACTGAAGTACCAAGTTGGCATTGAAGGTTTCTTTTGCCGTACTTGTTTTATCATCTCTGAATTCGCATTCATGTTGGTTGGGTTGTCCTTCTTTGACTGTGAAAACTCCATTATCTGTTTGATTCTCCAATTAGGCCTGCTGGAAGAAGTCTTTGATGTTGTTGTAGGCCTCTGTTGATCGTTGACATTTGACTTTTGACTAGGAGCATTGGAAGACTTAGGAATCCAAATCTCTTGAGAACCTTTGTAACTGCATTGTTGACTTTGCTTTGTTCTAGGTCTTGTTGAGCTCTTGAGATCTTCATGCACGTCTAGTGTAATTGCAATTGGATTGTGATTGACTGGCAGCCAAATCTTTGTAACCTATGTAGAATCCTTGTCAAAGAGGAAGATTCTTTGAGATCCTCTTGTGAGTTATGGTTGACTTTAGCATCTTTAGATGTATTTCTATTGTATACATGTTGCTTAGGTATCCTAGGATATTGTCGAGGCTGATACCTTGTGGACCTTCTTTCTTAGGAGGGACTTGAAGTTACTTCATATGCCCTAACCTGCGGTTTGGCCCCCATATATGTCTGTACCTCCATAGTACTCCTGTTCCTTTAAGCTTCAGTGTGATGCTATCCATCCCATGTATTTGTCTTTCTATGTTGATTTCCCATCTTTAACCCAAATTGGATCATTGACTTTGACTAAACTTCTCGGAATGAACACTTGCTTAACTTTTCTTTTCTTTCTTGAGTATTTTGACTGATATACCTTTTTTTTTTTGGGTATCTCCATTGAGGTTTCAACTGGGTTAGCAATTGACTTGAAGTTTTGAAAGCTTGACTTGCTTGAAGAAGCTGATCCATGAGGGTGTTGTGATGTAGAGGCATATGTTGTCACAACTTCTTTGCTAGTCGGTGGAGGGTCCGCTTTAGCTTTACCTTTGTCTACAAGATTTTTCTTTGATTCTTATGACTTGTTCAACTTTGAGTCTAGCATTTTTGGTTCTATTGAAGATCTTTGTTCTACTTTTGCCATGGTCTCATCTTGATCTAACTGTGTCTCTATGGAGGGTGGCTTGAGACCCTGTTTTCCAATCTGACTTTCATCAGCTGATTCAACTGGCAATGAGTGATTGATCTTTGAACTTCCTATTGATTCCTGGTTGATTGCAACCTCGTTCTTCTTAACTTCTGGCTTCGGTGGCATTCTCTGCTCAGTAGCTTCTATGGTTGCTCTTTGCTCTGTTTGATATACACTTGCTATTGCCTGATTTGCTTTAAGCTCTTCTAAAGTTTTGTTCAATGAAGATGAATCATCTTCAATAAGATCTTCCATTTGAATTGTGCTTGAGGACTTTGTGTTGTCGTCCGTGGGTGACCAATCTTGATCTTCATTCTTTGTTGTCTGTGATGACTCCGTCATGTTTGACTTTTGTATCTCTAACATCTTCTCGGCCATTGGCATTCCCATTACGATGTTGTCTGGCATATCTTTTGTTGTGATTACGTAAAATTGAGCTATGATGATCTGTGAACTTACTTCAATGGTGGTGGAGATGATTCCCCAACATTCTGCTCGTTTATCTCCAAATATGCTTACAAATTCAGGAGAATCTTCCATCTGTGGTTGGCCACATCTTTTCCAAGTGCAAAAAGACATGAGGTTTTTGTCTAACTGGAAATCTAGCTTTACTTTGCTTGAGAGTTTTTTTTCGTTTTCACCAACAATGTTGCACTTGATTGAACTTGGTTGAACTTTATGGTGCCTGCATTTGAGTAACTTTTGATCTTAGAATATCCACTGTGCTTTCTGGCAAAATCTGTCTCTTCGGAGGAGATTTTGGTGGTGACCTTTGTGTGGCCTTTTGGACTTTAGCTTTTATTGATTTTGTCTTTTTTATCACTTGTTCTGGTAGCTTGAGGTTTTTGCATCACTTTCAGATATTCCTTGACTTCAGGTTTAGCATTCGTAGGGGCTTATACAAGATCATGAACCTGCTGGGAATCATTGCCATTTGCATCTTGATATGCATATGCAAGCTTGGTCTCATGCAATTGCTTGAGCACTGTGGGATTTGTCAGCTTTTGGCTTTGACATGTGGAGATCAACTGAAACTTTTGTCCCTGATGATCTTCATAGAAGAATTTTTCTGTAGATTTTGATGGTTTCTGGGTCAATGGAAAACTTCCAACAACCATATGGTCTTCCAATGGTTTCTGCTTTGAAGGGGTCTGCTGGCTAGAAGTTATTTGGCTTTGAACTGGTGTAGCATTTTCTGGTACTAGAGCTGAGCTTGATGAATTTGCAGCTCCCTCCTTCCTAGGGTGATCACTATAGCCTGCTTCATTGTGAGAGCTCAAAACTGTTTGGCTCTGGTTGAGTCTCACCTTTTGGGATTGTGAAGGTACACTTTGGGTAGCACTGTTGATGTTTGGCATTTGTAAACCTTCTGCATAGTTTCCTATGTATCTCCGTGAAACATGACAAATTATTCCCCAAGTCAAGCTATAGATATCATTATTTTTGCCCTGATATTGTCTATCCCATGGGTCTTCTATGATATGAACTTCTGTGGTTTCAGGACCCAAGGCATCATAAATACTAGACTCTCGTCTATATCTACGACTCTTTTGCTCAAAGTATATGCTCGTTTGGTCATAAAATCGAAGCTTGATTTCTAATGGAGGAGAATTTGGCTCTTAACAGATTTCTGGGTTCACTCGGGTAATATCTTTTAGCTTTAGAGAGGATGGGCTATAATATATTATTTCCTCTAAAATGAACCATACTTTCTGATCTATCACTGGACGTACTTCTATGAGCTAGTATGTGGGCTGTTCAAACACTGGTTGATCCTTTTTGTATAGTTGCCCTTTTTGGTCTACATAGTGTACATATGAATTATGTGTACCATACAAAGCTAACATCATTCTATCTGATATGTCCCTTAGACTCATGAATGATTGCACACTTGTGGCAGTGTATGCAAACCTAACAATCTTTTCAACCTTCAGTGATATCCGGACACCTTGACCAAATTCATGCAAGAATTTTTTGTTCAAAGAATCAATTTTAAGCATTTCAGGTGCCTGTGCATCTTTATGTTGATTTTGAACTTGCAGTGTTTTTGTTGGTCCTTCTAATGGTAATGCAGAATCATTTGATTACATTAAAAGTGGCGAGTTAAATGCACTTACATTGAGATTTTCATTTCCAATATCCTTTGTACCTTGCTTGGCAGTTGATATGTCCCTGTTGTCTGGATTTCTTGGACAATCTTCAGCAAAATGTCCACCTTTCTGTCCACAATCTGAAAAATATGCCATGAGTGGTGGTATCTCAATCGACTCTATCATGTCAAGCTCTAGCTGAGAAGCTTCAGCTTCTGTGCTAGCCAAGTTGTCGGCATCTTCCTTCAGAACACTGAGCATCAAGTTGTAGACTGCTCCATCTTGACCTTTGTATAGCCTTTTTCTTGGTTCTCCAATTAGACTAGCTCCTATTGGTTGATATGTTGGATCTTTCATTTCCGGTTCTCGATTATAGATCTGACCACTGTAGTCCATGTATAATGACCCCGATTGCATATGCACTAAGTGTATGTTTTGTTGGCTTCTGTAGATTTCTGGATAAACACTCGGGTTGACAATCTGAACTTCTATCTGCACTTCATCTTTGAGCTTGCAATACCTGGCTCCACTGAAGTCTGTGAAAATTTGGGAGTTCTCTAATTCTGGCTTTACTCTGATCTATAAGATCTTGGCTCATGTGCTTCTTTTGCTGCTCATTATATAGCTATGACCTTCTGAATCTGCATATAAGACTTTATCCCCATTGTAACCATATAATTGTAAAATCTGCTATGTTGCACTTGTACCTTTGTTACCACTGCTACTGGGTTGCTCTATTGTACTTGAACTCTCAGCTCGAGATGAGGTCATGTCAACTAGTTATGTAAAAACTATCTCCTAGCAAATTTTGGTATTGATTAGCAAAAAAAAAAATTCCTCTCGGGTTTGATAAGACTGCTTTTGCGAAAGTACTTTTGGCAGTTCATTTCTCTTAGACTCACAAGAGTTGGTTAACTCTAGCTCGAAAGTGTCAGAATTGATTGCAGCCTTTGAAATGATGAAAATCTAGGCCTTAAATAACCTAATCTGCAGATTAGACTGTTATCCATTTTTTTCGCTTGACTTGAATTCAGCTCTTGTCAAGCTCCCAATTCTTTGCCTGCAACCTGGTTCTTCAATCTGAGCTAAGTGACTCAGCAAATGAGATTTCCAAATTCTATCCTTGCAAGGAGCTAAAGGACTAATCTGCAACTTGAAACTGAGTTAACAGGTACCAATTTGAATCCGATAGAACCCAAAATTGACCATTGGCCTTGTATTATGTTGTTCTAGCACTATAGAAGCTCAAAAGTCCAAAATCTTGTTTTTGGGGCTCAAAAGTAAATAATCTCGATTATTTACTTTTCTCAGTTTCTACACTTTTTAGGCTTGTTTTACCAATTAATTACCTTGTTGTGGTCTCTGGACAAGTTTGGTTGAGTTTGATCAAGATTTGTCCAAGTTATCAATTGTTTAGTGTCCGCAGACTCTGATTCCAAGAATCTGGCTTAAGTCTCAATTTTGTGATCCGAATTTCACCAAATTTGATTTGTGGAGTCTACTTGATGTGCTTGATCCTCTGGTATATTCATTTGTGCCAAATTTCTCAATTCTGGAGCAAATGTAAATAATCGCGATTATTTACTACAGTTTTTTTTGGAAACTTTTTTTTCTCAAAGGTAAATAATCGCGATTATTTACTTTTGATATTTTTTGGTCATCTAAGCATGTCCAATTTTTTATCACATCAACATAAGCCTATGAGTCAAGTTTCACCGAATTTGAACAAGATTTACCAAGTCACACTCAAGTTCTCGACATTCAGTACAGATTTCAGTTTTTATCAAGGTTTTGGTCTGTTTTGTGATCCAAACTCTATGAGCCTTCACAAATGATGTTTGCAATCATGCATAGAGTCTCTGGTATCAACCTTGACCAATTTTGAGCCAAAAGTTAATAATCACGATTATTAACTTTTGACCTAAAATGAACAATTTTTTCAACTTTTTAACTAGACAGTCTTTTTATGATCTATTTTGAGTCTCTGAGTCAAGTTAAAACTTAGTTTGGACAAGATTCATTAAGTTTATCAATTGTTTCGTGTCCGCAGACTTTGATTCCAAGAATCTGGCTTAAGTCTCACTTTTGTGATCCAAATTTCACCAAAATGGATTTGTGAGGTCTACTTGATATGCTTGACCTTGTGGTATGCCCGAATATACAAGATTGTCAATTTTTTGGAGCAGATATAAATAATTGCGATTATTTACTTCTCCTAATTTTTCACAATTTTTTGTTCCAATCTTGACACAGATCTATTAAGCACCTAGTTAAGACCTCTAGCCAAGTTTCATCAAGTTTGGACAACTTTTGGTCAAATGGTCATCAGCTTCTGTCCGCAGACTGACTTTGCAAATTTGGTCACAATTTTCAATCCAATGATCCAAATCTTACCAAATTTGGTTTCTGGGCTTATTACAACATGATAAAACTAGTGGTATGTTGATTTGGTCATAAAAGTTGAAAAATGGGACAAATGTAAATAATCACGATTATTTACAACTGATAAAGCATCTTTTTAATCAAGTGATCATGTACACTTGTTTATCACATCAATATAAGCCTATGAATCAAATTTCATCAAGTTTGGACAAATGTTTTCCCAATTTAGACTCAAGTTTCAAAAAGTCAGTACAAACTTTAGTTTTTACCAGTTTTTTGCTAGTTTTATGATCCAAATCTTTTGTGCCTTGACAAAAGTTGTTTGTACACATGTAATGAGTCAATGGTATGAACCTTGGTAAAATCTGAGCTGAAAGTTAATAATCACGATTATTAACTTTTGGCCCAAAACTGACACTTTTTTAAACTTTTTCACTGGACAGTCTTGTCATGATCTATTTTGACCCTATAAATCAAGTCAAAACTTAACTTGGCCTAAAATGTCAAGAAAAAGAAATAATCTAAGTTTTGGCAAGCTCTTGAAAATTTTACCTCAAAGTGTCATTGAGCTTACCCACTGGCTCATACAACTTTTAAGCTTACTCTCTAGTCGGATTGAGTGGTTTGGAGTCTTTTCGTGTTATTTCTAGCCGTAGACCTGAAATTCTGCAACTTCCAATAAAAACTCACACTTGATTCTTTCAAAGAGAGCAATTATTTGAAATCCACCTTGGATCCTACTTACCCTACTCGTAGATTCTCATGCAAAGGCATTGTGGAAAGTGTCCACAAACACTTGTTTTCTTGTTTTTTATGGTTTCTTGACCATTAATCTTAAGACCTGTCTCGCCTTTCAATCATTCTCCAAATCCTAATCTAAAACCACAATCCTACAATCCTAAAGGCACTCGGCAAGTACAACTTACCTCCAAGCTACCTCTACACAGCAAAAGACGACAATCTTAAGCTATGCAGTTTCTAAAAAGAAAGTTTTATTGTAGGTGAACCTAGAGGAAGTTAATGGACAACTACACAAGACGTCGTTTTTTCCCTAGTTTAGGTATATTCGTCCTCGGCAGCGGCGCCAAATGTGGGACGCATGTCTAACCTCACCATCCTATCTTATTGCAGTATTAGCGAGAACCACGATTAATTTGTCAAACCATGGGACGAAGTTGACTCAACTAGTTTATAGAGGCTACAAGAGGCTGTCAATCTCTCGGAAAACAACTAACAACTCGCATCTAACTCAAGCTACACTCAAGTGACTGAAATCACCAAAAGCCAATCGCTCATCGACAAACAAACCACATCCGTTACAGCATCAAATGACATCCAAACATAACGAAACTTCTAGGACAAGTTTATAAGACCTAAGCACACATGTTGATGGTCTCAAACCCCACTTTTGGTCAAGTTCCAAAATCGCAATTATTAACAGCAATGGATTTTTGACCTAGTCGTTTTCGACCCAGAATGCATCTAAATGCTTAGCAATGATGCCCCAATATCCCGCCTATGCTTAGTTTTGTATTTGAACATGTAAATTCCTACTTATGAAGAAATTAAGCCGTGGGTCGGCGATGCCAAAAGCGACGAAATACTGTGATGTGTTTACGTCATTCCGTAGAGCTCTTACCCGCGGTTGCATGCAACAAACGCAATCGCAATGTGACAACCAAGGAGGGAGTAGGAAGCGCGAGAAGGAGAGGGTGAGCGCCATTAGCTCACACTGTGTGTTTCTTATCCAAAAACTTAATAAAATATTTACAAAGTTGGCTTTTATACCTTAGCCAAGGTCTAAAATGTGTAATGCTCACTGCCTTTGAGACTCCACACTTATTATATCTGCAACCTAGGTACACTAAGTGACCTATGCTTTACACCTTGGAACTCTTATTGAGCCCGTAACATGTTACAATTATCACAATGGCTAAATAATTTGGGAAATTACAATACATGGCCATTTTGCAAAAACGTGAAAAATATGTAACTCCAATCTTTAATGCTTCTTCACTTTGATCTTCAATGTGCATCCATACGTCTTCGGTCTTTAGCAGCTTTTGTTAACTGACGTTGACTCAGTTAACAAACCTCCTCTCTGGCTCAAAGCCACCTTGTCCACGACGAGCATTTGCATTAGGTTGAGCTTTACATGCCTGAGCCATTCCTCTACCACGTCCACGACCACGACCTCCTCCACCACCAAGAACACTAAGTCGTAATTCCTCCATCATGGTCATCATGTCTTGCATGTTTTGTTGCAACTGTTTGGTATTAGCAACCCTTTGAACAGGTTGGCCTCCAGATTTTGTCTGATTCTCCTCCTTTTGTCTATCATTGTTTTGCTCAGGGACCGCTTTCCCGTATTCATTAAGCCTTTGAGCTTTCCATTCTTTCTCTCTGGCAATGGCGACTACCTCCGCAAAGGTGACGGGTGTTTTCAGCTCAACTTTGAACTTCAGACTTTCTTTTAGGTTTGCCACAAAATGGTCCTTCTTTAACATGGATGGAGGAATCTCATTCCCCAAAGCCCGGGCCCATTTATCCCATAAACGGGTGAACTGCATGACTAAATCATCAACACTTTGATTAGCCCTCTGAGTGTACCCCACCGCTAGATTTTGGGCCTGCATCAACTCCTCAAAATTGTGTAACCAAACTTTTGCCTCATCCTGTAAACTATATTGCAGTAGCCGCAACAATATAGCTTGGTCTAGTATATTGTGTAGTAAGAAATTGACTTCCAGCTTTTCAATAAATGTCTATGCATTTTCATTAGGCAATCGAAAACTCATCTGCCATGTTTGATTGCCACAAAAACACTTACATGTGACGTCGAAAACTCAAGGGATGTCGATGGATCGCTCCAGTACCTAATCCACCTCACACTGGGTAACCCGGCCCCTAGTGCTTGGCTTCACAAAACCTCACAACCCTCCAAAGGCTGCAATCCAATTATACGACCACCTGAAGTGATGTCCACAATTTGCACATACATAGGCGGTTGTCCATAAGGACCCACATCCCTTTTACATTCACTGCCTGCAGAATAAACATATTTCACAAGAATTGGAGCATAGGAGCACTTGCTCCTCAGTGGGGACACCAAAACAATCTTAGCATGCAAACAAGAAGGAAAATGAGAACCTCTATAACTTTGCACACACCACACCGTGGGAAGGAAACACCATAAAGCTGTGGAAAACACCTATGTCGAACACCTGTAAAGTCGGGAAAAAGTAGCCCTAACCCAAAGCATGCTTAAAATTGCTAAAAACAGAGACCGTAAAGATGAAGCTCGTGTCATGTAGACCTTCGTAGAGTATCCATATGCTTGATTCTAATAATAGACAAGAGAGTTACAAGCTTTTGAAGTTGGGGTATCTCTCAAAAGCTCCAAAAAAGCTAGTCTCTGTTAGGAAAAAGGGTGTGCAGAGAATTGCAGCTATTCAAAAGGGGGGATTTTTGGCTCTTATCCCAAAGGATTTTCTCTCTCCTCTTAGCCAACATGATTCTCTCCTTGGGCACCTTTTAATTGGTCCAATTTTGGCCTTTTTTGGGTGAAAAAACAGTTGTCGGTGACCATTTTGCCTAAGATGGGGTGAGGGCAAGTGTCCGGGGACCAAAAAAGTGGCCAAGCACTTGTCCAGGTAGTGGGAACTCACAAAATGCACCATCTCCCTCCCCATGAGCCCACGAGCCCCCAAAACCAAGCCTTGAGAGAGCTCCTTTCACCTTTGATACACCATAATGGGCACCCAAAGTGCCCTATGTACCCTCCACTTTTCCCTTTCCTCTTCCCATGTGGGATTACTTCCATGCCACATGGAAACTCTCCCCAATCTTCCCAACTTCCCCAAAAATTCCCAGCTTCTCCCAAGGCATGAGAGGACTTCTCGGACAATTTTCCCCGAGGCATACCTTGCTGCTCCGGTCATCACCGAATGAAGCAGCGTAACACACATCTAGAAGCCCATCACCTCAGCTATCTCCAAAAATATAAAACTTCAACATTTCTAATCTTAGACCTCCAAGTTGGCCTAGTTGCCCTTCTTGCATGCACCTACAATCACCTTCTAAGTTGAGACCGCCCGCTTCGGATGCTCACAACTCATGATGTACAAGTCCGATTCACAAGCTATAAAGCACGGCTGAAAATACTTATTAAAAATCATATTTTGGAGTCTCAAACAACCGAAAACATCAGCATTCAAGCTTGACAAAATCACACCTTTGTACATGAATTTTTACAAGGACACTTCCATGCAGGACTATATACCCATGTATACATGAGGCTAGTGGGCAAGCTTTTTGGCATGACTTAGTGACTTTATGTTTATCCAAAAAATGCATGATAGCGTGTGTGAGTTCTGAGGAGATTTTCTCCATATCTCCTTGAAAACCCTCAGTTGGCTAGTCACTAGGCTAGTTGAACTAGAAAAATAAATAAAAATAAAAATAAAAAATATTTTATGGCTCATTTTTGTGTAAATATTTTATTATTTTTAAAAAGTCTAAATATACTTGTTTTAATAATTTATTTTATGTTGTTATTTAAATATTTATACCTACATATACATTCTTTGCCTAAGTATGCAATGTACATTGACTCACCCTTATCATAATTTTTCTTACCATTGTGCATACTCTTTATTCTATAAATAAATATTTTCATCCAAAGCCTCTCTAAATTTTTGTGTGCATCCACTCCAAGAGAAATCCACAAAATTATATTTCACTTTGTCATTCCTTTTTACTAATTAGTAGTTTCTACATGCAGTTTCTCGTACCCTTAGTAAATAAACGGCATCAATAAAAATAAATGATGGATACTTCTTTTGATTTCTCTATATCTCATATATTTTATTTTTTCAATTTATATTTATATAGAGATGAGACCATTCTAGATTCCATGAATTATTTATGGACTAACTTGTTTTTCTCATTATATTCAAATATCATATTTGTAAATAATCAACATCCATACATGTTTTCAAAACCTTAAGAATCCATTAGGTCATGCTCTCATGAAAGGAGGGCTTTACTCTTGGAGCATTATGCAAATTCAAGAAAAGGGGGGCCACTGTCGGCTTTTGTAGAGAGAAAAAACAAGTATTTTGGTGGAATTTGTGCAATCCACCTCCACTCCTAAAGAAATGGTCAAAGAAAAAAATATAGACCATGTGTTGAATAATCCTCTCAAAGCTTTTTTATAATTTTGGGAGCTGCCATCGATGAGATATGCTTTTTTTTGTGGACCCTACTTTGACCATTAAATTTCAAGTTGTTTTGCTAAAACAATCATAAAATTCTTATATCCTTTTTTTAAGGTCTTTTTTATGTTTATAAAAGCCAAGTGTTAGTACTTAGCGTTACAAAACAATGGTGTGAATGCTCAGCCTTTAGAGTAATCAAGTAACTTGTATGAATCATAAAAATTTGAATGACCCCTTCATCCCCAAGGAAAAAAGTACACATCGTTGTTAGATCTAAGTTACAATTTCAATCTGTAATTTGTAGAATTTTAAGTCCTCATAGGTTAGCTAAAATAAATGTATCAGTGAATCCTTTTGTTTTGCCTCTCATCAAGTACGATCTTAGTTTGGATGTTTACATTTTTCTCTATTTTAAGTAATATGGTATGCATATATTATGGATAGTAGATCAGTGATAGAGATATTTTCTTTTCACTTTACATTGCAATTAGTAGAAAGATCCGTTTTCAACAACGTATGGTGTTCATCTTTGGTGCTCAAAGAGTAGGAGAAATTCTTATCAAACTCTCTCATCCCATCTCCTACTGACTATCACACGGGTCAACTAGTGTATCTAGGTTGCAAATTCAGCAAGTTGTGGAGTCCTAAAGGCCTTGGGCACCCAAAAATTGCATATTTTTATCCTAGCTATATAAGGCAGTGTGTAAATGAAATTAGGATTCTCATTCAGGGGGTGCACCTTTGAGAAACTATCCATATAGTGTGCATTCAAAAGGTATTAAAACCCCCTTTACTTACATGTTTAAAAACCCCTTTACTTACATGTTTAAAGTAATAAAATGACCCATTTTTCTTCAAAAACTTACAGGTTTTTCACTAAAATCAATTTCAAAATCCCTTTTATAAATATAATCCTGTTAAAATTTTATAATTTTCACAATTTAAAAACCCATTTATTTGAACTCACATAGTAACTTACATGTTTAAGAGGTGAACCCCCTGAGGGTTCTCAGCCTCATTTGTTGAAATCACTCTTTAGTGAGAGCTCATGAGGTGTGTGTCTACAAAGTCCTTGAGCTTCTCCTTGCTCATCTGACTAATCAATGCTTAATTCTCTTTTACTATGCCTCTCTCACACTCTTTATGATTGCCTATGATGCTTTGATTAGCTAGATCTTAACTAATTAGTGGTAAATCTTGCTCTAATCTTGTGTGATTTCCCTCTATTCTTCGTGTGTGCATGTAGGTTTGATTGGAGTGCAAATTCTCAATAGAATCTATGTGTGTGCACTTGTTATTAGTGTGCTATATGATGAGATTAGTGATGTGTGCATCTTTGCAATCGTTAGTGTGTGTGATTTGGTTGATTTAAGGTGAAGAAAAGTGAATGTGGAGATTGTCAATCTTTGTGGCTTAGCTCCTCTATAGGCCGAGAAGCTCACCTTATAGAGTCACCATTCGTGTTTTCATGATTAGCACACTAATTGTGTGAGTGTTTCCATGTTGTAGTTGGGTAGCTCATCACTCTGTATTGACAATTATTGTTGTTCATTGAAACTATTCTAGGATGGTACCCCCAACATTTGGCATCGTTTTTGGGGAGTGACGGCATACACTAGTGTAATTATAGCATAATCGGATAGGTTTCCTCACTAATTTCCTCACTAATCTCACTTGTGTGTTTGTTGTTTTGTGGAATTTGGATGTGTGTGCATCAAACAAGGCATTCAAGTTTTCCTAATTTGATACCATATCTTGCTAATTGTGTGTGTACATACTTTAATTTCATAATAACCCCTTGCTAATTTCACTAATTTTTGCTAGCATATACACCAATTTTCCACTAATTGGACTAACATTTTGTGCATATGTTTTGATGTTTGCCAAATTAGAGGCCTGGATTGCATATTAAAAATGTCTATTTGTGCTAATCACTTAATGATTTGTTTCTTTTAGAATGCAAGATTAGGGCTTGGAGCATCGACAAAATTGGCCTACACATTGTGTAATTGGTAATTAGATGGTGCCACTGGATTCAAGATTTTTATGGTATGCTTAGCCATTGTCAATTTGGTGATTTTGAGATTTTGATTTTGTGTGTTTGCATGCCGTCATAATGCTGACTTTTTCCTAGAATCGAATGTGCAAAATTCATGGTTTCATGTGCTAATGTACATTGTTAATTTGCTTAATTTCTTACTTGAATGATCAATTGCAATTGCGTGCATCAAAATCAAGTGTGTGTGCACTCTAATTGAGTGAGTGTGTGTGTGTGTGTGTGTGTGTGTGTGTGTGTGTGTGTGCACTCTAATTGAGTGAGTGTGTGTGTGTGTGTGTGTGTGTGTGTGTGTGTGTGTGTGTGTGTGTGTGTGTGTGTGTGTGCGCGCGCGCGCGCGCCTAATTCTACGTGTGTCTGCACTATTTTGCCCTTGTGTGTGCACCTAGAAATCAATGTGTGCATAATAATTTTCAAATGTGATGTTTGATTTGTATTGTGTTCATACCCAATTAGACATTTGTGTGTTCAATTAGCAATTTTGACATGATTAACACGTGTGTGTGCACATAAAAGTTGGTAAAAAGTTCCAATTATTAGTGTATGTGTGTGTGCGTCTAAAAGTTGATTAATGGGCATGATTAATCCAATGTTTGATTGCAAATTTGATGTATGTAAGGGTTAATTGCTACATTTTGAGCTCAAATACGTCAATTTTTAACCTAAATTTGTGGGTTTGATTGCCTTGGTTTTGAATTTTATTGGTAAAATTAATTGGCAATTAAATCAATGTGCTAAATGATTTTGGATTTGGTTACACCATTCCTCTTTGTGTGAAGAATTTTCCAAAAAATTCAAGTATTTTTTGGATACTTTTTTAAATTCTTTGGTAAATTTTTTTATTATTTTTCATTAATTTCCAATCAATTTTGTAAAAAATTGATATTGTGATCTTGACAAATTGTTTTGTGTCCATATTTATGGCATGATTTTGAGCACTTTTGTGCCCTCATTGGTTGAGTTTTGTATGTTTTGCTATTTTTGGGGATCGGATCATTGTGTCGTAATTGGAATTTGTGATAAAAATTGTTATTTTCTATTTGGTTGTGCATGTCAAATGCGTTTGAATGTGATTTCCAATTTTTCTTTAGCTTAAAATACAAGTTGTGTCCTCAGAGTTGGAAGGAGGGGGAATACCTGGTAGGTCATCAAGAAAAACATCTTTGAACTCATCAAGAAGCTTTCCACATACTCTGGATTTTTTTTTCCCTTCTCTATTTCAGCTTCATCAATTAACTCGTTTGTAAAAGTTATAAAAGTCTCACACTCTTATCTAAGTCGCCTTATCAATTCCATGGCCAAAACTAGATTTAGAATGTCTTTCTTTCCACCACGAAGAGTATGACTATCGTCATCAAATGATTAAAGAGAGATTTCTCTTTCTTCACAATCAGTCAAAACATGTTTTTCAATTATCTAATTGATATCAATACTTACATCATGCATATACATGTTTATGATATAAAAGTCATCTTTATGCTTCCGACTATTCAAAGAAAAAAACAAATTTTCAACTAGTTTTTTTGTGAAACTTTTATTACCACTAGTTTAGTCCACAAGTCTTTTAACTTCTCGGCAAGTTTAATTTCTCAATCAATTTAGATGATAAGAAGCAATGAATACTATCCGAATCAATTGAGAAATTCAAATTTAAATCTCAACTTTTACGCATAAATTCGATCACAGAAGCTTTCAAGGACATACCAAAGGCATAAAGAATCACAAAGAAGGGCTGGATGACTTACCTTTATCGTCCACAACGCCAATAGTCTCCCATTGAGCCATCTTAGTAGGTATTGCCTTATCGATCACTTTGCTCGAGCATTCAAAAGTTTGGTGGTCTTGTTCTCCATATTGAAAGTATAATCCAAATCTTCAGTTTTTCAATCCACTCTTCTTAATCGTTGCATGTCTTTCTGATACCACTTGCGACGCGACACGAGAAAGCAAAATAGATTGATGAACAAGAAAAATTCAGAGTACACATAGTGAATATATAAAGTAAAGAGTCTGTATGGATGTAAGGTAATCATTACAAGAAGAGCATAGCTCGTTTCATAACCTCCCAACCACCCCCGAGCTATCTCAATCTCAATCTCAATCACACTCTCACTCTCACTCTCACTCTCAATCTCAATCTCAATTACAATCACAATCACACTCTCAATCTCAATCTCTTGATGGCAACAACGATCATAATTGGGATCGCAACACGAACACAATCCCAATATCATGACACCTTGCACAGATCATGTTTCATACATTGGTTTTTGCATCGGCAACCAAATCAATTTGATAATCAAATTCAAAACATCATTTTGCACCATCATAAAAGAGTGCAATCACTTTTTGATTGGATTAAACAAAAGAGATATTACCTATGTATATTTGTTTGTAAGCTAACATGTTGCTACTTGTAGGCTACCCTACTGCTGCTAGCAGTTTGTTTCTGCATAACTTTGTCATACAAACTCGGAATATAGGCTTCCAGGTACTCAAAATCATGGGAACAGGTTTGGTCTACAAGGCATCGTAGATAGAATTGCAAAAAAACCTCTTCCTTTGGCTAAAAATGCAACTTTTAGGTCGCGACTCAAAAATCCTCTATTTTTGGGTCTCCACAACTTGTTCAACTTATTTTAAACTTCTCCATGTATTTTAAGCTTAAAAACATGAAAGTAAAACATTGATATTGATGAAAACAATAATTTAACTACGTGTTTACTTTACAGTATATAGCCAAATGATCTTTTATTCAATAATTATTAATAAATACATCTTTAATGTATTGTAAAGAGAATATATTTTCTCCCTTGATATCGCAAACTCATTTGTATACGACTAATACTCTCTATCTCATAAACTATTCAAAATATGTTAAACCATATTTAACAAAGGATCTTACCTATAGCATTCTTTATGGCTTTAAGAACTTGGAAAAATAGTCCTATTACACTAATTTTGGCGTTGTTGGACGTTTGGAAATTAAACATCATTTTTTTTTGCTTCAACAAGCTGGCGGGTATTCCCAAGCCTCGATGTGCGTTCTAGCATGCTTTAAACGCTCATCAACAGTAAAATTATAGTCTAATCAACAAAACCAAATTTTCACGGATGTGGTGAGAATCTCCTCTTATTGCTCTTCAAAGGTTTTTGAATGATTAGAAAAAAAATCCCTCATCCAAAAGTCTGAGTATTATCTCTCTCTCTCTCTCTCTCTCTCTCTCTCTCTCTCTCTCTCTCTCTCTCTCTCTCTCTCTCTCTCTCTCTCTCTCTCTCTCTCTCTCTCTCCCCCCTTCCAAAAGTGCTTTCTTACAAACTTTCTCTAAGGTAAGACACAAACACCATATATGCTCCTACTTCTTGAGTCGGAACCTCTTCTAATTGAGGTTATTGACATGGAAAGGGTTGTGGAGCACCTATTATAGATGCATCAAAACCCCTCACATCGACTTCCTACAATTGCATGGGAAGCAAGTGAAAACAAAAACTAGCACTAGTTTTTGCCTTGGGAGCTACTCCAACTAGCTACAGATGTTACCATATACATGTGCTAGTGATGCGTGTGAACACACTAGGACCGCTGGGGCATTTTTCCCTCTTTAGGAGGTTTTTTCCCCCGAGCATTGTATATACGCCCATCACTCTAGGGCTATCTATCTTTCCATTGCACACTAAGTAACATACTCTCTATTGTGTGCCTCGAGCTTCCTTCATCTTCTCCAAGCTATGTGTGTCTCTCTGCAACCCTAATTCCAACAATTGGTATCATAGCAGGTTGCATCCTCCCGGGCTTAGTCGTCAGTTGCTCCAGCACATGCCTGCTCACTTTCTCCGATTTCAGTGAGCTTTGGCGAGCCTTCACAGGTTGAAAAATATTTTGGGAAAACTTGAAGAGCTCAGTCTGCTCAGATTTTTTATTCGGGCTCATTTCAGCCTTCGTTTCCACTATAAGCAGTGCTACACAGGCTATTTCGTCATTTTGTGCAGAATTTCTGCCAGTGCCTTTTTCTGCATAACAGGTGCCTTACAGTCTTCTAAGGTTTGTGCTATATAGCACGTGTTGTTCCCGCTCCATTTCTCCTATTTTCGGGCAGTTTTCACATCAGGTGCAGCATTTACCGTGGCTGACAACAACCACACAGATGTGTTCAACATATTTTCTATTGAGGACAGGTTGGATGGGGAAAATTACCCTATGTGGGCTTATATGATGCAACATGTTCTTGTGTCAAAGGGCGTCTGGAATATTGTACACGGCATTGATGTACGTTCTGTTCAGAGGATGTAGGCGACGTTGAGGATGTTGCAGGTCTTGCTGCAAGGATTGCTGCTGTTAGAGTTGTTTTGCCTACGGTTGAACCAGCTCATTGGGATGTTAAGGATGCACAGGCTCATGCATTGATTGCATTGTTTGTGAAGCGCACCATTGTTCCTCACATCCACTCAGCAAAATCTGCAAAACATGCTTGGGATATTTTGGCTGGTATTTATGCAAGTCGCAATGAGGCTAAAATTGCTTTGCTACGTACAGAGTTGGAGTCAAAGATTATACATGAGGAAGATGATATGGACACTTTCCTTGCTAGTGTCAAGGTAGAAACTCATTTCTGCAGGTGAAGTCATTTGAGACAGTTCCCTAGTGCAGACTGTTCTTGATGGCTTACCAGATTCCTACCAGACTTTTGCTAGTACTTGGAGACTTATGACCCAAGGAATTCTAGAATTTGTCAAGTTTGATGCATTATGCACATTGCTATTGCAAGAGTCACTTTTCAAAAAAAATAGGACTAGGCAGCGTGCAATTGAACAGGATTTTATTGCTTCTCAAAGAAAGGGTGGTTACAACAATGCAGCCACTTCTTATGGTGCTGCTGCGAAGAGGGGCAAAACTTATGTTCCTAATGCTTCTGCTGGCAGCACTTCGTGTGGTAATTTTGGTGATAAGGGAAAAAAGAAGATGCGTTGCCATTATTGTAAAGCTAATGATCACTTGATCAAGTCGTGTCCTAAGTTGAAGGCCAAAGAGGCTAAGAAGAAAGAGGGTGGTTCCACTGCAAATGCTGGTTCAAATGCAGCCAGTGTTGAGTCTTCTGTAAAAGGAGACTGTAATGTTGATGTTGATGCAAAATGGGCTTTTAGCACAGAGTGCACTTACAATCCTGCTGTCCATGATGCATGATTGTCAGTTGCTGTAGATTCACATGTGTGGTATTTTGACAGTGGTGCTACAAAGCACATTACCTCACATTGTGAATTCTTTACCTCTCTCGAGTCTGTCCCTCATGGGAATTCAGTCACTTGTGCCAGCAATGCCTCTTATCCGGTTAGGGAGTTGGAAAGATTGTGCTTACTGCTGCTAATGGCAGTTCCTTCACACTTGTTGATGCACTTTATGTACCTGGGATCAAGAAGAATCTCTTATCTGTATCCTCACTTGCTAGACTTGGACTTGTAGTCAAATTTGTGGATGACAGATGTACAGTTCATGATCTCAGTTTTGGTGATGAAATTGTTGCATCTGGGCTTTTGTGCCGTGGGCTGTATAAGCTCACTTTGTATGACAAGTGTGGACAAAACTTTGCAAATGTTGTTGCAGATTCAAGGGCTATTTCAGATGCAAAACTTTGGCATGCACGTTTTGGTCATCTGAATTTTGCCACTTTGCTGCGTTTGCAGAAATCTGATATGGTTGCTTCTTTGCCGCCTCTTGAAGCACCTGTCAAACATGTTTGTGAAGGCTGTATTTTGGGTAAGATGCAGCGTTCTAAGTTTCCAAAGGATGGTTCAGTTTGGGCCACATGCAGGTTGCAGCTTGTGCATAGTGATGTTTGTGGGCCCATGAAAACTCCGTCCTTGGGCAATTACCTGTACTTTGTGACTTTTATTGATGATTACTCCAGGCATGCATGGGTATTTCCGCTTAAAGCGAAGTCCGAAGTTTTTATGTGCTTCAAACAATTTCTGGCTATGGCTGAAATGTACTATGGGCACCCTCCGTTTCGATCGAGGGGGGGAGTACATGTCTCATGAATTTAATGCATTTCTCGCTAATCATGGGATAAAACACCAATGTACAATGCCGTATACACCTCAGCAAAATGGTGTTGCTGAGAGGAAAAACAGGTCACTGACGGAAATGGCACGATGTATGGTCAAAAGTCAAGCTTTGCCGCATTCTTTTTGGCTTGAGGCCATCATGTGTGCCACTTATGTACTTAACAGGTGTCCCACGAAAGCTTTGTTGTCTATTACTCCATATGAAGCATGGCATGATAGAAAGCCTTCTCTTGAGCACATGCGTGTTTTTGGTTGTTTGGCATATGCTTTGGTGCCACAAACAGAGCTCAGAAGATTGGATGATAAGGCTGTGAAATGTTTTTTTTTTTGTTATAGTGCTGAAAGCAAAGGTTACAGGTTATATCATCCGCAAACAAAGCGTATTCTGGTTTCACGGGATGTCGTGTTTGTGGGAGATTCTGTTCAGCCCCTTGCTGTCATGTACTAGAGATAGTAATGTAAGCTCACAGGACATTTATGACACTCTGTTGCCTCTTTTCAGTGGTGGAAATACGAATGTAAGTTCCAATGGGGCAAATGTACATCCTATGGGGGTTTCACAAAATGTTACAAATCAGCCTATTACTGATGCAGATGTACATGATGTACTTGATGAGGAAAGGGCTGAAAATGAGCAAGCTAGAGGTATGCCAAAATGGCTGGTGCACACTTTGCGTGATAGTAACTTGGATGCACATTTGTCTAGTCGTACTCGTTGAGGCTCTCGCCATGCATCTTATGCATCAGATTGTTATGCTTTGGCTATGTCTAGCTTACATGATGTTGAGGAGCCTCTATCTTTTGATGAAGCACAGTCTTGGCTTAAGCGGTGAAAACTTTTCTCCATCCGCACTTGTGAGGGTTGGGGTGTTTTGGTGTCTATAGAAAGTCGTGTTATTTTTGCATCTTTCTCTACCAGCTGTGTTGTGTAAATATCTTTCTCTCTCTTTAACTGTAGGTCGGCACCTTCAATTATCAATGTTAGCTCATCTCAGGTGAAAGTGCCACAATTTTCCCTAATATCATGGGCGGCAAAAGTTGTCTCCTTTGACAAAAAGTCTACTAGTCGCTGCTGCACAAAATGAACATATAACATTTTTGCAAAATATAATGCACAATATGTATTGTGCAGTGGATGAGCATAAACTTCCAAGTAGATCCTTTCAGCGTTTTCTTTTATCGCTTCGTGAAGGCACTTCGATACCCATTAGGAGAAATATGAACCTTGCATGGGCCTTGTAAGGAATCCTAATTTTTAGGGATTAAGGCTAATGTTGTGTGGGGTTTAGGGGGCAAGGGCATTGAAGAAGGTAGTTTTGAGTAGGCTTTTCTAGCCTTTTTTTTAGACAAATGTAGGATGTGGACCTAAAAGGTTGCTTTCTCTCTCTAGCTTTTTTTAAAGTGAAGGAAGCATAGGGGTGTGTCCACATCAGCAATTCCGTGGGTCAAAAAGAGTCAAAATTTGACTTTTTTTTTAAAATTTCATTTTTATTTGTTTTTTACTTAAAACTCCCTCCCAACATATATACATATCCAAAAATCATTTTTTGACCCATTTTTTAACCCACAAGCTTAGAAAGTCCATTTTTTCAAAAATCTTTTCCCCCAAAAAGTAATAAACATTTTGTTCTCTGATCCTCCTCCCTCCTCCCTCCTCTCTCCCTCTCCCTCTCCTCTCCCTCTCTGCCCCTACCTTCCTCCTCCTCCCCAATCTCTCCCTCCCCTCCCTCCCTCCTTCTCTCCTCCCATCCTGCTTGGCCTCTCTACCCTTCCCCCTCTATCTTTTCATCATTTGCTTCCTCACGCAACAGCTTCTATGGTGCTCACGGACATCACAAATGGTTTGCTTCCACCACCACGTACTCCGCACACCAAAAGCATACATATTCGCTTACCCACGGCATTTGCACCGAAGACCACTAGTGAAGGTGATCAAAGGTCATCACAGGAACGTCGCACCGCTTGTGAGACCAATGTTGACATTTGGGTGGATGGCCATTTGTACCCTTACGATCCTATAAGCCGCTTCCATCCACCGTTTAATAGCCTTTCCACATTTCTTCAATTTCTTGGGAGGGGAGAAGCAGGCTTGTTAGGCTATTGCAAGCGGCTGTGTATGGGTGCAGGTGCTTCTTTGCATATGTGGATGCACGAATGTCAAGCTCTTCACCTCAAGATGACGGCATTACAAGAGAGTGTTGCCTCTTCGGAGAGGGTAGTTAAAAGTCTTGAACAACAAATGCAAGAAAAGGAGTCCCACATCCAGAAGCTTACCAACACCATCACATACTTGAAAGAAACACCCCTTGGTGCAAGGGAACGCAAACGCCTGTATTCATCCATTGAAACTCTTGCACATTCCGGAGGAGCACGCAAACGACGAGTTACAGCCACAAGGTGAATTGGTCTTTACTTGCATGCTGCATTCTTACTTCACACTATTTTCTAACATTTATGTTTATTTGTTGCTAGAAACTTCATCCAGGAGGCATGCGGTGGAACAATCCAAGATAATCGAGTCAACCTTCTCACTAGTTGTCTCAATACCGAGGACGTTATTTCTATCTTACAATCACCTGGAGGTAAGCACATTAAGGATGCAGTCACCAAGGACCTTATGCGTAAATTAAGAAATGTGGTTAATGATGATGACGTTCAACAAGCTTGTGATGAGGCTGGAATCAGCACCAAAGCCTATCAGGCTATTTTTCAACTCCTAAAGGATGCCCTCAAAGAACATGGCATTGTGGAAAACCTATTTCCCGTTCCTCACAAGGTCAAGCTCGCAAAGAAGGCCACAAGCGAAGATGTGTTCTCCCGCATTGGGACATACCTACACATTGAGGACACAATGCCAACTTCCCTTTATGCTTCGTGCGCAACAAAGACAAGGGGAAAAGGTAAGAAACAATCCATAAGACCTTCGAATAAGGGCTTTCCTTACACAATGTGGAACAATATTTTCGTGGATCTTAGAAGGCTTCAAGAAGCCATGCTTAGATTTTACAAGTTACCTGAAGAAGGTGACACACTTTACTTTTTTCTTTGGTATTATTCTTTTCATAGAAGCTGAAGTTTAAGGTCTTAGCACTATTTATTTTGTAGTGCTTGGCATAAAAGTCGCTTTTGTGCTGAAACTCGATGAGTGTCAAATAGTGAAAGGCCAAAGGTTAGAGAGGCTAAGTGTCACTCTAATGAACGAGGCCCTTCTACAAACCAAGCGAAGGGATTCAGTCGAGCCATATCCCACCCTATCTTTTAGCGTGCAATCAGAGAAAGACATTTGGTGCTTGGGTGCTATTGAGGTGCCTAAACAGACCAATGGAGTACTTTCGTGGATTTTTGAGAGAACTCCATGGATCACAGAAGTAATACACTCCCAAATTGCAGGTCAGAAGTTGGAGATTGAGGGCTTTGGTAGTTATGATGTGGAGTGGCACTTAGGTGGGGATTTGAAGACCATAAAGTGTTTGCCTGGCTGCAAACAAGGGGCTTCTTCTCTCATGCCTTGTCCATTTTGCACTCGAGGGTACAAAACTAATGGACAAAAATCACATAAGAGCACTGCAAAGGCCAGTTACATGCTTCCATGGCAAGGGCATGGAGAACAAGGGTTAAATTGTCATCATGTCGGAGATGAAGGTAGAGAATGGGAAGCGTCTATTCTGAGATGTCCCATGCTCAATGCCCCAGACCGTGATCAAAAGGACCACACTTGGAATCCAATCTTTCGATTTCCTCTATCGAATGTACATTTTTGTACATTACACGCATTCATGCGTATTTTTGATAGGCTATTGAAGCTCCACATTGACTATGCTTTCACAATGAAACCGTTGGAAAAGTCCCAGGAAGCGATCGAAAGAGTGGAGGTACTCTTGAATTCCATTGGCTGTCATGGTGGAAATGTGTCTATAGTTGCTGCAAAGAACACAGGGGAGGCCCATGAAATTGCTCAACAAGTGTCAATGAGTGGAAAAAAAGCTAGACACTTTTTGAAGAAAGTTTCCCAAGGAAAGCCAAGTCGATATGATGCTCAAAGCAGCTCCAACCAGCAGGCAGGTAACCTTTGGGAGCTTTGGAAGGAGTTATGCAAAGCTACTACTGACAATGATTCAAATGGCGAGCTTGCAAACAAGCGCAAGCAAGTTTGGGCCCATTTTGATAAAAATGGTCAAGCTTATGAGCCTTAACAGCACAACAGAAGAACAACGGCAATCATTTCAAGAAGCTTTGGCGGATTTTACCAAGGTCTTCACCCTTTCTTGGGGTGAAAATAACATCACACATTACATGGTAAGTCATTCATGGTGTATTCATTACAAGGGATTCTTTTTATTTACTAATGTGGATCGTTTGCTCATGTGAACAGCATATCTTGTTTGCGCATGGTGCATTTTTTATGCACAAGTATGGATCGCTTGAAATTTTTAGCACTCAAGGCATGCAGAAGTCCCATTATCGAGCAAGGGGAGTGTACTTCAAAAATACTCGACATGGTGGTGGAATGGTGCAATCCAATTATTTGGAGGAGATGTTCAACTGGTTTTTTCGCACAACATTTGCTCGTAAGCTCACAATGGAGCGTGCGCGACAATCCAAGATTGCTATTGAAGTGCGCAAATGGAGTCGTCAAGAGCATAGCAACAAGTGGCAAATGGATTGTTTTTATTTACTAATGTGGATCGTTTGCTCATGTGAACAGCATATCTTGTTTGCGCATGGTGCATTTTTTATGCACAAGTATGGATCGCTTGAAATTTTTAGCACTCAAGGCATGGAGAAGTCCCATTATCGAGCAAGGGGAGTGTACTTCAAAAATACTCGACATGGTGGTGGAATGGTGCAATCCAATTATTTGGAGGAGATGTTCAACTGGTTTTTTCGCACAACATTTGCTCGTAAGCTCACAATGGAGCGTGCACGACAATCCAAGATTGCTATTGAAGTGCGCAAATGGAGTCGTCAAGAGCATAGCAACAAGTGGCAAATGTCGCAAGGTCCCACCAAGCATGCTGCATGGCGGCGATGCAGAGTGCGACAAGGATCAAAGTGGATATTGCGCGAGTCACTAAACGTGAACGCAGGGTCCAACTCTTAGCGACATGTTTATTTAAAAAATAATACTTCTTTTAAAAAAATTAGTGTGAACAGGGCCCTTTTTAAATGGGCCCTTATAAATATTGCATGCTCTCATAAATCAATCATTTCTTAAGAACAGGTGAGCTCTTACCAACGAAATGGCGCGCACCAAACAAACCGCGAAAGAGCATCCGCCTACCAACAAAAACACCCTCCAAGGATGTGAGAAGTCGTCATGGCTTAAAGGCACAAGAAAACGGCCACGAACACCTGGCCGTTCCAAGAACTCTTCTGGTAGTGGGCATGGTGGTAGGACACGAGAGTCATCAAGGACTGTTGAATCTCCACCTCCTCAAGATATAACACCTAGAAAGAGAATGAAGCAACGTGCCCAGCGCTGGAGAGAAGCAGAGGGCCAGCAAACATCAGAGTCCGATAGGGAGCAGCCGTCGCGCCCCCAATCACAAGCAGGACCATCCAGGACTCGGGTGGTCAATACAGACACCGAATCAGAGAGTGAGCCACCATGGCTGCGAGAAAACATACCGCGCACACACCGGGTGGCCGTTGGGGGGAAGACATTACCTCAAGGCAAGGGAGCTCTCCCCACACGACAAGATCGGCAACCAAGGGAAGAGGAAGAATCAGAACAGGCTGCAGAACCAGCCCCTAAGCATGTAAACAGACGCAAGTCTAAGTTTTTCAAGAAGCCTTCACGCCGCCCGCCAGCAAATGTGCAAGTGCCCCCAAGACAACCGCAGCGGCGCCGAAAAATAGCAAGGGCATTTGCAGAAATCCGCCACTACCAGAAGACGACGGAGCTCTTGATTCTACGCGCCCCCTTTGCTCGCACTGTGAAGGAAGTGCTTCAAAGCTATGGAAATCAGTATAGAATGCAAGCAATAGCGCTAGAGGCTATTCAAGAAGCTGCAGAGGCCCACATCATTTCAGTGTTGGAAGATAGCAACCTATGTGCCATTCATGCAAAGCGAGTGACAATACAGCCAAAAGATATGCAGCTTGCACGACGATTGCGACGAGACTTCGAGCATTAGCCGAAGTTACCCCTCTTTTTGTATTGCACACCCTTATCTTTGTAATGATTTGACTTTCCAATGACAATATGATCAACAGTTGTGTCTACTCTGTCTATTATCTTTGTAATTTCAAGTTCTGTATGTAATTGTAGTCAATTTCAGTAAATTTGTGCATTTTAAGTAACCTTAGGGGTAGATAAGCCTACAAGGGGTAGAAAAAGTCCTGGCCACAAGGGCGCGCAAATGGCCCATCCAAAACTAATGGATGGGCCATTTGCGCGCCCTTGTGGCCAGGCCTTTTTCTGCCCCTTGTAGGCTTATCTACCCCCAAGGGTACTTAAAATAACCAAATTTACTAAAACCTATTGGTTTTGCCTCAATATTTTATATGGATCCTTATGGACACCTTTTTTTGGTCATTTCAAGCTTTGAATTCCTTATAGGATATCAAAACAAATAACATATTGTGAAACCAAGTGTCCAATGTAATTTGACTTTTTGGTGCAAGGGTGTAGTAGGTAGAGCTAAAGCAAGTGATAGTTTCTTGGAAACTTCATTTCATAATTGATTTGAGCTTTTCTAGTGTCCTTGAGTGTGAACATATACTGGAATTGCCATAAAAAGGTTGCATTTAAATGAATGATGCAAAACCAATCCATTGCAATAAATTTGTGCTTTTTAAGTACCCTAGGGGGTAGATTGGCCTATAAGGGGCAAAAAAATGCCTGGCCACAAGGGCGCGCAAATGGCCCATCCAAAACTGATGGATGGGCCATTTGCGCGCCCTTGTGGCCAGGCATTTTTTGCCCCTTATAGGCTAATCTAACCCCCTAGGGTACTTAAAAATCACAATTATACTCAAATTGATTGCAATTACATACCTTGAAATAACAAAGTCAAAAGCAATTCATATCACCAATTGAAACAATTTTCAAGATTGACAAATCAGATTGAAAAGAATTTGCAATATAGAGAGACAATTTCAAATATTTTTTATTCCTTCTAGCACGGTGATTTTACATCATGTATCTGAGGAGTTCAGAATTTTTTTGACCATTTTCTGGCGCCTATTTTGCGCGTAAGGCAACTCCCCAGTCAAGAGTGACTGCGCTATGGCATTTGGGTCAGTTGAGCCAATGGAAGCATGTATCCCTATATGGGCAAGCACTTTACCACGAAAGCCAGTGCCAAACGCTGTGCATACAAGGGATCTACGCACTAGGAACACTTGATGCGCAGTTTGAGCAATGGTACTCAAACACAAAAACTTGCTCAAAGCTTTTAACGACCAAGTCATAAAATGGGCTTGGGGAGTAAATTCATTATGGATAATGGCCACATCGCCAGGGGGGAGTTGTCCGAGGTAATGCGCAAGGGAAGCTTGAGGTCCAAAGCCCGTCCGCTTGCCACCCGTCCTTGTAGCAAAATCATCAACCTCCACAACATCCTGTCATAAACCGATGAAGGTTGAGAAAAAAGACAACGAAGGATAAAATAGTAACATGAAAATTAGGATACATTTTACCTCCTGCTCCTTGTCATCCTCCTCCTTGTTGCCCTTTGCATCCAAGTCAATGGTCCCATGCACCACAGATACAAGCTTTGGATCATCAAATGGGAGGTTGCATAATGGCATAGGCATCCTAGCAGCCTCAACCTTGGCTTGCGTGGCTTGGAAATCTTCATCAGCCACGTGCAACTGCTCTGCTGCCAGGACCTCCGCACATACAACTGCAATAGTGTCAGCAACAGGGTCCCCATCTGGCAAGAGCTTGCTTTCTAGGGCATCTGGAATATTGTCTAAGGGACATTTGCTACTGTTGCATAGCACGCTCAAGCATTCATCCATGCGTAAGCCAAATGCTTTTTCCAAATCATGCAAGAACACAAACTCCTCCCCATCCACTAACACTGAGGAGAAGCGGCTAATTTCTACCTCTGGGATAGCCACATCCGTCAGTGGTAGTGGCACTGGAGTGTCACTAGGGCCAGCCGCAACTATGGATTTCTCAACCACTTCCTCAAGACCCCTAGGGTACTCGAGCTGGTGTGCTTTTCCTTCCGCTGCAGGGTTCATGGGGATAACCTGCTACTCCTTGGTGTCCTTGATAAAGGACCCAACTTGAAGGTGTGGTAAGCGGAGCTCCTCCAAATCAGGTTCCTCGCTCACCAAGAAGATAAATGTTGCGAGCCGAGAAAGGTACTCCACCCCCAACTTGCGCTTCTTGAGCGCTGACACCCCAGGGGCTTGCTCGTCCAAGTGATGGCCTGCATTGGTTGCAATTTCTTGGAATCGTTGCAACCGCTTGGTGAATGGGCGATCACCTTTGTGTATATAGCGCAAAATATCGCAAGGCACCCAGATCCCTGTATGTGGGGGGATAGATACAGAATATTTTATGATGTGCTCCTCCATGAACGCAGAAATCTCCTCAAATGCATCCATGTGAAGGGCAACTGTGGCGTCAAGGTCAGGGAGACGAGTAAAAAAGGTGTGGAGGTCCAACTTCCCTTTGTATTTGGTGTCCTCGAGGAAGAGGATGAAGCGTGACAAAGGGGTGGATGTGGGTACAGATGCAGAGGCTGTGGCAGCATCCATGTTTAGCATGGGGTGTGGATAGAGAGTGGAGGAGCTCAGGATTTGCAAAAGTGAAAATAGTGAATGAGTTAGGTGGCCCCCCTTTTATAATGTACCCTTTTTTTAAGACATTAAAAAAAAAAGGCACTTTCACCAAAAAATGATTTCTCATCCCAATGCAAAAAATTATATTCAAAGGCATGATTTACCGAAGCAAATCATGTTGATTACAGCGGGGATCAATATGAAAATTGCAAGAGTTACAAAGTTATAAGATCGATAGCATAGTTCCATCTATCCCCCAGTCCTCCTCGACCTTCAATTTGTCTTCCATTCTCTTCCCAATCTGCGGACATTCATTACAATAAGCATCTAATGATTGACAAACCATGATGTATTGAAAATGTGTTGGAAGGATTCTCACCTTGTGACCTTGTAAACGAAATTGTGCTTGTTGAAGGGCCTCAAAACCCATAATAACCAAATGTTCTCGAACATTACTGAGAGTCCAATGCTTGTTCACTTGGACTGCCTCCAAAGCATCGTTGGGCATCTTCACTGCAATGTCAAAGCTTGCAATAGCGCCGTCTACACTCTGTATGGGAGTCCACACTCCAAGCTTGCACATCCAACGATCATAGTGAAATCGTATGTACACGGAGGTGCGGGATTTCAAATAGCGCATTCCAATACCTAAAGCTCCAACCTTACAACGGTACCGGTCCCCGTTGTGCATGCCCTCCACAAAACCCCAGTCCTCTCTTAAAAGCCTTCCTAATTCCTCGTAATGCGCATCTTTACATACAAGCATTGTGGTAGTCTCCACAAATCCAAACTCTTTAAAAATGTGCACAAAACAATGAATAGGCAAACACCAGCTCAAGCCCACAGACCTAGAAGCTTTAGAGTATTTCAAAGAGTTTTGGACATCCATTATCATCTTTTGCTTGAAAGATGCTACCGACCACAAATCTGGGACCGGCCACTCCATACTTAATAAGGAAGTTACTTTGATGGGTTCAAGCGTTCCAAATGCTTGTGTAGAAGTAGGGACAATATAGGAGTGAGAATAGAAGAAAATCCTTCTTTGAACCAGTTTGGTTGGGCAAAGATGCGGGAACATTATTGCTCCAATATCCGCATGTATAGCATTGAATGTGCCGGAGAGACTATGTAGTGGCTGCTCCTCCACCAACGTGGATGGAAATATTACTATAAATGCATGACAAATGTTAAGTATGAATCCATAATAACATTACACTGTGATTTCACACCTAGCTTTGTATTCTCAAAACATGTACTTACAATGTGTTGGAAATCGAGGTGGTTGTTGCAAATGCATGGTTGACATTGAGAAAACATGTTGCACAATGGCTATGGTCCCCTTGTCTTTGCGGTTCTTGAAGCCAAGGAGCTTTCCTTTCCAATGAAGATCCAAGTTTGCACGATTCCGCACACGATGAGGGCCAACAGCAGATGGTTGCATGTATACCCAAGCACCTTTGGTGAACTCTTGTGGCACCCACTCATCATCTACACCTCTAGTGTTGTGGCATGCAAGTGCTGTGACCTCATCCTTTGGTCGCCTTTGCGAAGTAGAGTTGGCCATGGTTGAGCAAAGCAAACTAGGAGGAGGAGAAGAACCTTGCTTGTTGCTACAATGTAGGTGTGATAAAGTGATATGAGAAAATGGTCAACCCTTGTGGCAATGGGAGGAGAAGGTGGACAACCCTTGCTTGGTGTGGCACTGGGAGGAGAAGGTGGATAAGCCTTGCTTGGTGTGGCAATGGAAGGTGGTAGGGGAGGAGAGAGGAGATTCCTTGTTGCAGCAATGGAGATGGTGTAAAGAGAGAGAGTGTTGGAGTAGAGGATGAGTGTGATGGTTGCAACCAAGGAGGGGTTGGAAAAGGGGTTCTAGAGAGAGAAAATCTCTTTTTGCCTAATAACTAATTTTGGGGGAGCTCTGGATAGCAAAAAAAGATTTTTTAAAAGTTTTTTAAAAATTTTGAATTTTAGGGCTTTTGGATGCACGTTTTGACTTTTTAAGATCAAAAAATGCTTTTTTGACCATAAAATAGTTTTAGGTGGGTTTTCAGAAGATGAAATTTGAGTTTTGAAATTTTTGAAAATTTTCAAATTTTTGGGATTTTTTCAAAACCGGATCAAAAAGGAGGGAAGTTAGAGGTTCCATATGGCCCACCCACCCCCCCCCACCCCCCCACCCCACCTTCTCACTAGGTAAGAGCCCATTTAAAAAGTGTAAGACTACTTTGTCCCCCTACATTTTTGAGGGCATAGAGTGTGTCCACCACCCTCTTCTCATTGGCTGGCCTCTAATTAACCTTAATCCCAAAGGGCCCCTAGAGGGTTCATATTTTTCCTAATGCTTCCACCTTCCTTTCTTTATCTCCGCATCCTTGCATGGCTATATTGTTTTGATCATGTGCTTGGTCACTTATTTATTGATCTCTTTCCATTGCATGTGGTTTTGATTTGCCCATTTTGAAAGTTGTCAAGTAGTGTGCGTCGCTTTCTGTGCCGACATACCGTGCGCTAGAGACTTCATGCACTGAAATGCATTAATGATCGCTTGTTGATGATCATCAAGCACTGATTGGGAGCCACAAACTTGTTCTTCATCGGCCATTTTATCTTAGAGCTACAATGAAAAAATAAACAAATATTCAATATCATTGACAAAAATATATTCTCATGATTCAGCAGTCTCACAGATACACAAAGTAGATCCATCTCGTTTGATGCAACTAAACGAAATCACAACTAACGAACCCAATTGAACCACAAGACAAATTTGAAATGAGTAAAGATAATTTATCTGATTAAAATACAAGAAAATTGATCTGATTGAAATACAAGACATGACTCAATGAGGTGAACCACCTCAAATCAAATAATACACATCAATACAAATGAAATACTTCAAACAAGACAAATGTATATCACAAAAATGTTTAGGTCAGGTAAAAAGATGACGCAAGTTCAACAAGCGGTTGTTGGACAAGATTAGGGTCTGTCTTTTAATGATCTTTGAAAAATATTAGAACATCAGATGCATTTCTTCTATTTTTCCCATTGTAGTATGGAAATATTGTGATCCACGGGGCTTCAGTGGTAAAGCCAATGCATCTTACAGTGGAGGGGTGAAGTGTTTGCATTCCTTGCTCTATCTGGAAGCTGTCAAATTTTGCCTCACTCCCTCCCATGTAGCATTTTTCCACGTATGTAATGTGGTCTCGAAAGAAAGAGATACCTTTGATGGTGTACAATGTGCACGCATCAAAAGAGCCTACTCCAACCCTTGTACCTTCTACCAAGGCCTTGTGTGAGGAATGCCAATAAGATGCGTGCACTTGGCATTCAAAGTCGTGCACATGATTGTGCCGGTGCCGTTGGCATCTGATCGGCCACCCACAGCTGCTTGCGCATCTTGGGCCATCTTCAATCTCTTATGTAAGGAGGCTTGGTCCTTAGATTTCACATGCTTCATCTTGACCTTCTGTTCCTCCCATAATTTGTCCTAGAGCTCTAATTTTGTCATATCGCAGGCAAGAGGGATATCTTTCTTTAAGTCTTTGCAATAGACTTTCATATTGCTCAACACTGTCCTAACCTTGTGGTGGGGGTCAAATTCTCAAATCCCTGCTGGAATCAGCAACTTATATTGGCCTTCACTTTGCAGCTTCCGCTCTGTGTCCTCCCATATAGTGCTAGTGAGGTCTTTGATGAAGACGTCGCTTTCACTAATCTGTTGTATGCGACCATCTGCACACGATGATATTGCCAAAATACATTCTTTTTAAATGGCACACATAATAATTTCCTTTTGATATGGCGCAAAAACAACATATCAAATACAAATTCATGGCTACACACTACACTAACACTCTCACACTAGTTCAGACAAACCACAACCATGACTTGAAAACTTTAAGAAATATGCACGAATTTATTGATAACCATTGGAAAAAAATTCACTTTAAAATGCAGTGTTTACACGTGTAAAATGCAGAGTGAACAAGTAGTTTATAAGAACTTCATCCAGATCAAAAAAATACATGTTAAAAATCTAAAATATTTTAGCATTTTAGCATTTCATCTAAGAATTTTTAACTTATATTTTACACTGGGCACTCTTACACTAGTTCAAACAAAGCATACACATTGACTTAAAGACTTCAAAAAATTGTGCAAGATTATATTTATTCAAATTGATAACCATTTTGACTTTAAATGATATATTTACTCGTGTAAAATGCTCCTAATAAAATTGTGCACATCTAATAGAACATGTTAAAAATCCAAAACAATTCAAATTTTCCGATTCGCTTCAAAAATAAAGCCTCTTGGAAGATACACGTATCGTGATGTACATATTGTCACTTTTATTTTAGCTCATTTAAAACATTGAAAGTATACAAACCGGGCTAGGAAATTGCAAAGAGTCTTGCTCTTTAAGAAGATAAAAAGGAGTATTTACCATGTAAATTTTGTGCATATAGTTTCTTACATAGAATTTATGTGAACGCAGCATTTAAAATAGCGATGATGATTAAAGCATTCTTTTGAATATGATTAGCTAGTATATATTTTCATGAGAACATTTAAAAACAACAATTCAAATATTTGTATATGAAATACTCTTTACGGCCGCGTTACCAACCAAGTATTTCATTTAATGCTTAAAAACATAAAATACACATGCACATACAAATTATATGCCGTTTGTATGGCCTGGTTAATGACCTGAATGCCACATTTATGCAAAAACAGATGCTTGTAACAAACGACACTCAACTAGCCGCGTTACCGATCGAGTGCCACACCCATCTAAGGAGAAATAATGGCTTGCATACGAACATCATATATCCGCTTTACCGACCGATGCCCATATGTTTTTTTTGGAAATGGGAAGGGAAGTTGACTCCCCATAAGGATACTAGATTGGCCATTTTACCGACGTAGTACCCAGACAGTAAGCCAATACTTACCACAAGGACACCATCATTCCCGCGTCACCGAGGTGATGCCCCCGTGGTAAGCACTGTTCCGTAGAACAGCTTACACACATACTCCCATTGTGTGGTAAGGTACCTTATGACTACCGTGCAATACGACACAAGGCATGCTATCACAAAACGCATGCGCACACACACAACACAGCACATACCAGGGTCGTGTGGTCAAGTACTCCGCTACTGACGCGCACTACGATGCAGAGCACGCTTCCACACAACCCCCTCTCTCCTCTCGATGTACCTGCAAATGCGGTCCTCTCTCTCTCTCTCTCTCTCTCTCTCTCTCTCTCTCTCTCTCTCTCTCTCTCTCTCTCACACACACACACACACACACACACAAAAGATGGATTAAGATAAAACACCCAGCAGGCCCGATCGGGGCCCTATATATATAATTCTACGGCCCTGCCGGGCTTATTGATTTTCTTGGCAGGCCCGCATGGAAAACTTAAAAACCCGACGGGCCTGCAGGGAAAACCAGGAAGCCCGACGGGCTTTTTGTGGGTTTCCAGGTTACCTTAAACCGGCTTCTTTGTGATCATGTTAAGTGTGATTATGTAAATGTGTCAATAAGACCTTGTGATCACA
The DNA here is from genome assembly GCF_014529385.1 of Adiantum capillus-veneris. NCBI lineage: Eukaryota > Viridiplantae > Streptophyta > Polypodiopsida > Polypodiales > Pteridaceae > Adiantum > Adiantum capillus-veneris. Next base: position 321,083 of record NC_140943.1, read on the forward strand.
CACAATTTGTGGCAATTATGTAAATATTAAATCCTTGCATGCAGTGCATGCCAATTACAATCGAAACTAGCTCATTGAACTTAGGGTGGAGGAGCCACTACTAAAGGACATTTATGTCACCCACGTTCATCTTCATTTCAACTTTTGTGATGTTAGTTTGATTATACAACTTATCCAAGGCAAGGTTCTTATAGTATTGGACATCTAATCTGTGAGTAGAGATTATCATAGTAGAGTTGATGATGTAGTCATTCGCACACGCTTCATCTATAATACATGCACCCAAGGTACAATTGATCTCATCTACGGGTGGTTTACTTTCACGAATAATGGTCAAGAACTGAAGCAATTTAGGGTCCGTTGCATGTCATACAGAGCATGTCATCTTGTACAAAATTGCATTTAGCCAGTGGACTAAGCTTGTGATTTGGCATGTGTTCAAAGAGATCATACACCTATATGGCTCAGAGAACTAAAAGTGTGAGTTTTAAAGAAGAAACCAAAATGAGAGCGAGACCGTCGCAACCTGCACCAAATCAAAAACTTTTGCACTTGCAATATCAGCTCAAGAATGAGAAAAAGGCTCAAATCTATAATGGCGGTATGGATCATTACTGTGTAAAAGTTGAAGAGAGGCCTAGTGAGTGTAAGGTCGTAGTGCACGTAGACTATAGTGGTGATCAGTACTTTGATGAAGAGGAAACATGTATATCATTGTGATTCATCTTTTTATTGTGGAAAAATGGGGATTAACAGACACCAAAGACAAAGTTGACGAAGATCCTAAGGAGAAGCCGCCAAAGTTGGACATTCCAAATGCCAAGCTTAGACGAGTAAATGTGGATACACGCATCAACACCAGCAACACACACGTGGGCTTATATAAGTATGACAACGGGGAGAAAATGCTCTAATATAGGTGTGAGGAGCCCAAGATTTTGTTCATCTGATTGGGATTGTCAATCTAGACTCCTTGATTATCGATCAAGGAAGAGATGGTAGCCTAACGTTCTCTTACCTTTACCAATATGAGTAATGAGATTTTGCTAGCTTCCTCTGTCTAAATGAACCTCTCTTTGGCTTGAAACCTAAGGAGTTCAGTCTCCTCCATTTCCCTCTCATGTGATGTTTGATTGATTGACGTTTGATCGATCTTCATTCAATCAATGTGATCTTGGTCGAAGGCCTTACCTTGCATTTTCTTGAGGCCTAGCTCCTCTAATCTAGACTTGCAGATTGATATCACATGGTTGTTAGTCTTTTTGAGCATAGACCCTACTCTCTTGATTGTAATTTGGATTTTTCTACTAAACCTTTTCCATACATTGGTCCTTTCCAAGGTGATGTCCTAACTTGGTTCTTCCACAACCCTAAACACTAGAGCCTTCAAGTGAGCGTCTCTGAATAAATTTGGGTAGGTGATGAGTAATTTCTTCGCACCCTACAGCTGATGTATATTCTCTGCGTAAAATATCAAGGTTCCAAGAAGGGGAAAGTGGTCAAAGACATTTACAAGGACCTGCATATGCAATCCAACCACCATTGTGAGAGAAATAGATTATGTCCAGTCTGGAGGCCGACTGAGAGGATTGGAGACAGTGGTAAGTGAACCCCACATCATCCCTCCAAGGGCTGGTTCCAAGCATCAACAAGAGTCAATTTGTCCTCCAGGGAAAACCATTGCTTACACTCACTCCCAATAAGAATACTTGAAGGGCCCTGTCTATCTTGTTTGGAGCAAACCATATTAAAGTCTCCCACCTTTCAAAAATCACCCTCTATTTCCAACATAGAGAGGTCATTCCATAGCATCATCCTACCTTTGAAATAATTAGGAACGTAAATGTTGACAATAGTGAGCAAGTTGTTATGTACCTTAATAGACATCGCAAGACCTCTTTCGGATGGGTGTTGAAAAAAAACTTTGGGCTCAAGATCCCTGTGGACATCTCTCATCACTCCACTAAATCCATCAAGAGTGGTGCCATAAAAAAAAAATTAGTTCAACAAGCATTTGTTTTCTCAAAATTGAGTCATCAAGATGATGTTCCTGCAGACACCAACAATTGCCATCTTTTCTCCTCTTCATGCACTACCAAAGGTTTTCTCGCTTCTCTTTCGTTCTTATTCCCTCACATTCTAGGATAGCATTTGTAGTGTGGGGTTCATGGGGAGAGAGGGACGGATTTTTCAACATCTTCCCCCTTCCCAGACACCACAGTTCTGACCCCGAGAGAATTCAGGTGCTTAAGAGTCCAAGGACTTCTTTTCTAGAAGTACTTCAAAGGGGTTGTGGATCAAGATGCCACTAGTTCCCCCTTTTGGTACAGCGGGAAGTAGAGAGGTCCCTTTCCCTTGCCATTGTCTTGACCCTTTGGGCCCTCTTCATCCTTGGGATTTGAACTACCGATGTTGTTGTTTCTGTGAAAACCTTAGTAGTAGAAGACGGGGAGACTAAAGCATTCTCATTGGATGGGGACTCAAGGATTTGTGGTCTCTCTTTTCATCCCCACAGCATTATCCTACACAAAGGTGAACTCTTTGTCGCATAGCCTCTTTTCCCTCCCCTACACTTGTGACTTTGTTACTCCTTATCTGTATCACAGTCTCTTCTGTAGTTATTTCCTTGACAAGGGCATGATTGTCGTCCCATGTAGTGTCATCTTGCATTGTAGGACTCACTTACTTTAGTGTTCAAGGGGCAATCCTTTGCAAAGTGACCAAATTTATTACACTCAAAGCAAGCCCCGAAGTAGGTTCCAAAATTGAGGGGAATAGTTATTAGACCAGCTCCAACATTGATCACTATGCTCTTTGGAGGTGTCTTAGAAAACATTCCAACCTATGCAAACCTAGTTGGAGGTCTTGCCTAGACCTCCTTGTCAGAAATAAACAAAGAGGTTCCCAGTTGACTGACAAGCAACTTGATATTATCCCAAAGCCAGCTAGGCAAACCCGTGAATGGTGAATCCCTTGGAGAGTCTCAACAGAGTCAAAAAATGGTTCTCATGGTACCACATAGACAATGGTTAAATATGAGGGGACCTTTTTCAAGGATCTTTGAGACATCAGTGTCCTCCATGAACCTAACTGAGCAGAAGCCCTTGGCAAGGTATGTGGTACTTTCAATTGCTCCCCCATGCCCAAGAATTTGAGGTCCCTAAATCCATTGAGTTAGCTTGTACCTATTTGGGACTCTCCCACTAAATCCAAACACAAGCGTTAGTTGAGCTTGCAAAGCTAGCTGCTTCTTGATAAGTGCTAGCAAAATTGCAATAGTGATTGCCTCCACTACCTCCAGTTGTTGCAACACGGACTTCTTTAGCAAGATGAACGCTCAATTCACCAGGCTTTCCACTACATTCTGCTTGCGAGCAAGTCTTTGTTCCCATTTAGGCCTGCCTCTATCTAATTGTTAACCTCTTTTACCTCCTGCATGAGCCAAACCTTTTCAGTTTTTAGTTTATCATGGCCTTTATCACTTGGGGCCTTAGGAGATTTCACTTTAGCATAGTCTTTAGAGCTAGGACCCTTCAATATGCTTGAAAATGATATGCCTGGTTTGAGAGTTGAAGAGCCTGTCACCGTCTTGCTTCCACTCATAAAGATGAAGAGCCTGTCACCGTCTTACTTCCACTCATAAAGATTCAACCCTGAGGACTAGAGAACTATCTTAAAGAGAACTATCTGAAAGTGTCTTAAGACAAAACTATTCACCACTTGAGCTCACAAATAGAGGTAGTTGTGTCTAAAAGTAATGAATTATTACATCTTGACAGCTCACAACACGAGCTAAAATCCTAGTTCTATCATCTTCTAATGAGGGAAAACCAATCTTCCCATTAAGAGTTGCAGAAAACTTTGTCTTTAGAGATGTTTGCAAGGTTAATGAGGAATAGTTTAAGAGTTTTGGGCAAATTCAAAGGTAATCTGGAAATTTTTGGCCAAATTTGAGGGGTACATTATAATTTTTTTAATTTGAGGGTATTTTAGGAATTTCTCCAAACGTTAGGGATATTTTGGTGAAAAATTTTGAATCAATGGTCTTATTGTCCACCATGATGTCCTGGATCAATTCTCTTAAATCAAGGAACAAATTCCAAGTCCGAACTACTTAAGGGTGGCCATGCCTCCTTCCCAAGCATAGTTTGGTAACTTTGCCCATTTGGATGGAGTTTAAAATCGTGATCATAGTAGACCCCCACATCGATGTGCAAATGCAAATCTACCAAAACTAGGCTGGGCTAAACCTTTGAGTGTGTGAAACACCTCAATATCTACTTCTCGCCCTTTGTGTCATGTCAAGATGATTCAACCCATTTGTTTTAGTGATAGTTCTCATTACTCTTACCATTGCACTCTGAAATATGGTGTGTAGCACGAGTTAATATCAAGAATCCAAATTAGACTAGCTCCACTCCCTCTCTCATCCAATAGATCTTGAAAGTCTCTTGGGATAGTTTCCTACAATGTTAAAACTCTTCTTTTTGTCTCTAGCTCCCATGGACTTCCATACCTGATTTGGGTAGCAAAATCTAGAAATATGGGTGCACACCAAAATGGCATGGCTTTGGAATCCACGCCCCCCCATGATCAATCCGTCAGTAAATAAGATTGTCTTCCAAGTTCTCCGTACCCATTTGCACACCTTAGCGGCCAGCCCCCGTGAAGTAGGGCACATGATGAAGAGATTAAGGGGGTCTTCGAAGGCTGATCTACATCCAGAGCAAGTGTTAGAGCCGAGCCCTCTAGTTTTCACCTTAATACCTATAGGCAAGGCTCCCCATATCACCTTCTAGATGAATATCTTCATATATTCTGGCCATTGAGACTCCCAAATGTCCTTAACACTCTTTTTCCAGCGCTCTTCAGACCATTTTTTCTTCCATGTTTTGGTGAGTGAGACTAACCAATATGCTTTGTATATCAGCATATTATAGGTATTTTGAGTCTTGGGAAGTGCGAACACTCTATCCTTCGGCCAATGCTAGGCTTTTCAATCAAGTTTTGATCCATTAATAGGTGGAGGTGAGGCTATAAGCACTTCCAAGAGTCTACCGATCATAAGCCTTTTCGTACATGCCCAAGTTATGTTGCATCCTTACAAGCTCCACATCCTTCCAGTAGAAGCTTCTGTCATCCCAAAGATGAGAGAGTTTAGAGATCCCTTTGTAGTTAACCAAGCATGCAACTTCCCTCCATAAAGGGTCCAAGGAACCCTTCCCAGTTTTGAGAGCCAGAGGGACCATTTAAGAGAGGAATCCCTGAAGTATATGAAGTTCTCCCCCCATTCCAGGGTTGAAGCTGCTTTGTTGCACTTTTGTGCTAACTCCCATGTGTAGCTTCTAAGCTTCATGAGTGTCCAAAAGGGCGCCAAAATCTTGTCTTGCACTGTGACATTCTTCCAAGTGCCCCCTTTCGAGGCAAGCTTTGCATCCTTAATCATATCCCATGCCATAATCACCCATTCCTCCTTTTGGTCCGTCGATGAGGTCACAATTTTGCCTTGACTCTTTGGTCTTGCTATCCATTCCCATCTCCCTCATTGGCAAGGGGTTGGGGATTTTGTGTTGTTTTTCCACAGGATCCATTTGATATGCTTCAAGAATTCTTTCCAATCGGATTTGCTCAGTTTTAGTAGTGGTGATACAAACAAGATGAAGGGATCATGAAAGCATTGATTACCATGACTCTGCTATGGAAGGGGAGGAGCACAAACTTCCACCTTCTCATTTTTCTATTTACTTTAAACAAGACTGTTGAACCGTAAATATGCATTATTCCCTAGGCTAGCACTAAGGTCTAGGATAATTAAAGGGTTGCCTAGGAGAAGGCATCAAAGGGCATGGGAAAGCTATAAATATACATTGTAATCTTAAGCATCAACATGAATGAGTAAAGATTGTATCTATCTCCTGTCTCTCGTCATCTTGGTCACGCCCTCTCTCTAACTGTTTTTTCTAACTGCCACCTTCTCTCTCTCTTGATTATGCATGGGCCATGGGGCTAACACATGGTGATCCCTGTTGTTTGTCTTCTAATGAAGATGGGAACGAATTTGTGACATTGTGGGAGACATGGTGAAGCAGTTACAGCAGTTCGAGGAAGGGTTCTTGGCAGAGTATGGCCAAGTCTGAGCCCCTTCTTGATGCAAGTTTAACTAAACTCTTTTGTGCAGGCAAAAAGCAAGTTTTCCTCATCCGGCGCGGCAGGAGGTATCGAACTCACAGAGTACCTCCAGGAAGTGGAAGGACAACCGCGGAGGTAATTCACCATGTGCGTTAACTATTTCATCAAGCATAATTTTAGGCATGATTGGATCTGTGAAGACAGCGAATCAGCAAATTCTGCAATGTCAAACTACGTTGCGGGTAACTAAATACTCTTGTCGCACATAGCATGAGGTCAAAACCTTTACCGTTTCAGACAAATTCTGCGCAGGCAAGATTTGAAATCTTATGTCGTTTCTAACCGCATAAGGAAATGGGCGCAATGGATGAACCATCGTTCACTGATAGTTCTACATGTAACGAGTACATACATAGCATTCGACTTGCATAGATTTTGTGCGTGACGAAGGAGAGTGCACTGCAATGTTGAATGCAGGATATAAAAAACAGTAGTTCATGATTAACTGCTTGGGTACTCTTAGTGTATTCAATGTATCATATTCATTTTATGTTTGTTTGTGAGTATTGAACCACCAATTACAAGGTGATCATGGAGATGTTTTTTCACTCGACCAAGGCAAAAGGACAATAATGAACGCGGGCGGCAAAACGATCAAGCATTGAACTCAAAGAATTGTGGCAGCAAACCGATTGGGCTCGCAATTATCTCGTACGTATAGCAAATGTTGATGGTTTACTGTTAAAAACAAAATTAGTCTTTTTAAGGGGCGATGCCCACACTATTATCATGAAGCATGTGAATGGTACTAAAATAATGTTTGTGTGTGTGGAAGTAGTCAGAAGAATGTGCCAAAAAACCTTACACCCGGAAATGTTTTTGCTGCAAAGCTCATCATCAGCATGATGGTAGGAGACTTGTAGGTACTATGACATAATTTGAAGACCAACTTTGACATAAAATGAAAGCATCATGGGGAAAAAAATGTAAGCAACCATGCATTTTTTGTGGGAAAAATGACCACAAATGGGAAAAATGTCGCAATAAGCCATCATCACAATGGGGGCATGATGATCACAAAGCCCGGCATTGTTCATTAACAATATTGGAGCAATATTACATTATTGAGCATGATATTGCACAAAATTGTTTGCATAAACCCAAAGCATGGGTAGACGATTTTGTTGGTGTAGTACAGAAAGCATATTTGTGGTTTTATAAGCATGGTGACAATACATCTCGCACATATATGCAATTGAACTTGCTAAAGGAGTTGCACAAAAATGCAAAGCACTTGCATGAGTTGCTTGGGGGAAAAAGGTTGCTAAAGAAACTGTTGAGAGCCTGGCATGTTGTAGCCGAAGAAGGGGATGAAAATGATGACGACCATGATGAACATGGGAATGGTAGGAATGGGATGGAGATTGGAGTGAAGAGAGAGGACCCTATGAGCCAAAAAGAGCCAAGGAGAGTCCCCAAGTAGCTCTATACTCACATCTTGCACCATAAACCAAAGCGATGCGGGTCAAATTCCTTAGATTTTATATGATGAATTGCATAATTTTGATGTAGTAAATGATGATGATGACATAGATTTGTTTGTTGATTATCATGGGATGAATCAAGAGATAAATGGTGCAACTCTAAAGTAAATGAATGCTTTGATGAGCTTTGTGATGAAGCATTGAAGAAAAATCATGAACTCTCACTTCTTGTTGACAAAGAAAATGATGTGATCAATGCTTTTGTGAATTCTCTTGCACTAGAAGAAGATTTTTGTGTTGCTCATGACGTTGAAATGGCAACTAACCAAAATAAAATTCTTCTTGATGAAATGTCCAAACATGAGAAACAAATTGTGGTGTGTGTGAAGCAACTATTTCACAAACTAAGGGTATGCTAAATGAATGTTTGCTTGAGGCAATGTTGTGTGATGGGATATGTGTATTTATCCACACAATTAGTGCCTATGTAAAGCATGATGGGGCTTGTATGCTTATCCATGCTAGGAAAGTTGATGATGTTGTAGTTTTGGGAAAACTAATATTAGCTTATTTTTGTGCATGATGATGCAAAGATCTTATGGCTTTTTCTCATTGTAAGCCTAGAAGGATATCATGTTTGGTGGTTTGAAGTCCAAATTGCATCAAGGAATAAAGTTTCTCTTTGCACAAATAACATGGAGCTAATGTTTTTGAATTTCAATGTGCTTGTTAAAAGCATAGCTTTACAAATTGAAGCCAAAGCTCACAATCTTTTTGAAGAAGTGTTTGTCAAAGCAAAGGATTTTTTGTTGAAGAATTTTGATCCTTGTTTGCAAAACAATGAAGCTTATTTTGAAGTGATTGGCTCAAAGATGGAATCTACTCAATGGAGTGGATAATTTCTCATTATTTTATGGTTTTACAAGTTTGTTTTGTATAAGCTCTCATGGATGTTGATTTACTTGATGGGCCCCGGCATGTTGCCAATAAATGGTGCACTTGTATTCACACTTATGGTGAAAAGGCACACTATACTCGGTTTGGTGATTGTAATGCAATATAGAGCTTTAGAAAGTGTATTTGTGCATCTTGGATTAAGTTCCAAGAACTGTGCTTTGCATTTTCTACATGCTTGGGAGGAAAAAGGGCGGTGTTTCATGGACTATTGTGGTGTATATGTGTACCCTGGAGTAGACTCCAGGCACTGCACTTTGCATCATGGTATTCTATGAGCATTGAGTTTTGGATCAAGGGAATTGTGGGATTCGAGGCAGATTTTTGTGCCAAAAATCTTACCACCAGTCTGTGCCAAGTGTTGAATCGTAAATGTGCATTATTCCCAGGCTAGCACTAAGGTCTAGGATAATTAAAAGGTTGCCTAGGAGGAGGCACCAAAGGGAATGGGAAAGCTATAAATATACAGTGTAATCTTAAGCATCAACATGAATGAGTAAAGATTGTATCTATCTCCTCTCTCTCATCATCTTGCTCACGGTCTCTCTCTAACTGTCTTTTCTAACCGCCACCTTCTCTCTCTCTTGATTATGCATGGGCCACAAGGCTAACAAAGACCCAGTCAAATCTTCAATTCATATTAGTTCTAAAAATGCTCTCATTAATCTCAAAAGGAAAAGTATTTTCATAATTGTTGGAGCTACTATTGGTGAGATATGAAATTTATGGTGGACCCAAATCTGTCCACTTTTTCTCACAAGTCACCCCTAGTCTTCTCTCACTTCTTTTCATACTTCCCTTCACACTTCCATACACACACAATCATTCCTATGCATCCCTCACTCAAACCTGCACTTTCCATGGTTTCCCTCACCCTCCTCACCATTACCCTCCCCTCTCACACCCATAACTCTCTTTTGAAGATCTCTCTACCTACATCCACCATCTCCATATCTTTCTCTATTACTCCCATATTATAATTTTATTCTACCATTTCAAGAATGCATAAAATATCAGCAACCTAACCATACTTAATCTCTGCAATATGGGGGTTTTTATAAACAAAACCCTCATTCTCTTTCTGGTGATTCAACTATGATGGCGGCATGAAAAGAAGAAGAAGAAGAACGGCGATCACTTTTGACAATTTACGCACGGGTGAGTCCAAGAATCCTCAAGGATTGACCATCTCATTCACCCCTCTTTTCTCATCCTTCAAGTCATTCTACCCATTGTAATTATATTACTAACTTTTTTAGTGATTTTACTGACATTAACTACTAAGCCTTTCTTGTAAATTGCACCCACTCTACTCTACCTTGAAATAGGCAACCTCACACAAAAATCACGCTCCTTTCTAGAATCTTCTCTATTTCACCTCAATAATTATCTCCTCTTGAGCCCACATCCATGTGACTCAAGAGACAAGAGAGCCCCACTCTCATAAGAATATATTTAAAAAAATCATAAACATGGTTTTCTATGTAAATGTTGATCAAGAGATAATCCTAATAATGACTCTCCTCACCTATAAATAGAACCATTTTCCCTTTGTAAAGGCATGATCTCTACATTATTGCTCACTACTTTGAGTGTACCATTCACCATCTTAGTTGTAAGGAGAGAGAGTGAGCTCTCTATATACCATTACTTATGGTGTATAGAAAAACTTCTTTGAGCTAGTTATAGCATTGCAAGGGAGTGAGCGATTCATAACTTCCAATCAAAGTTGTACCTACTCTTGCACATCAATTGAATCAATAAGTTGGGTCCAATCACGGTTCAAAACTCTCTTGAGTCTCTCCAATTCCCGCCTGGCAACCTCATCGCCTTTGGCTTAAGGTGATGTGTTTTCATTTTGAGATTCTTTTGTAGTATTTGCTTGTATGTAACTCAAGAGCTTTTATGTTTGTTATGGTTGCTTGGGAAAACATTATAAGAGGGTTGTATGGTGAGAGGGTTCCCATAATCCTAAGATAATGTATAGATCACAACATCCTCAAAATTAGTTGTGTCTCTTGACTCTCCTCCAAGCTGTTTATACACCCACGTCAATCATTTAAATTGAAGATTAACTCTCGTACAAATCTCTCTCTCTCTCTCTCTCTCTCTCTCTCTCTCTCTCTCTCTCTCTCTCTCTCTCTCTCTCTCTCTCTCTCTCTCTCGCAAGACCTAACAGAGGCGCTGCAAGTATTACCCTCTGCTCTCGTCGACCTCCCCTGGGCGAGGGGCAGACCTTCAGGGGGGCACATCCCAGCGCCACCCTTTGCCCTCTCCCCAGACTACAACTTTGACTTCGACTATGAATGCCACCTTGTGTTCTCCCTTCAGCCTACGAATGTGACTTCAACTTCGACTGTGATTGCAACTATGGCTTCGATTGTTCGTTTGCCCCTGCGACTGTGACTGCGATTGCAACTTCTACGACTGTGGCCTCGACTCTTTGCACGCAAGAGGCGACGTGTTGCAAGCAGCTACTATTTTGACTGATGCTCAGTGTTTCAAATTCTTGAGCTTCACTACAATGAATGAAGGTAAACACAAACCCTAGTTCCCACGAGGCAACAAACAAGCTCATAAGCCATGATGCAACCCGGAAGTTCCTTCACCCCCATCAAGCCGATGCGTCTCTTTGTGCCCACGCCGCGAGTGGATCCAATTGACCGTCTTCAAGTAGAAATTTGAGATCTCAAAGATGAGAACGTGGAGCTAGCTTAAGGCACGTCTTGCCGCCTTAGAGATGCATCTCTCCTCCTTGGAGGCACAAAAACAAGAGGATAATAACCATTTCCTTGCCAAGTCAACAGAAGTCGATCGCACTTTCACTGCAAGCGTGGCCAATCTTGCCACCCAAGTCCATGAAGCAACCATCGTTGTCTCCTCCAAGGTCAAGGAGTGTATGCAAGAAGGACTAGCACTCTCTATTCGCATCGGCGGTTTGCCATCTACTTCGTGGGGAGAGGACGATACCTACACTTTGACTCTAGCCAATCTCAACCAAGCCATTCACCCAACCAGGTTCGACCGTGACGCAATTGAGAAGGTTCACCACGACAATTGCACCAACCAAGGCATTCTTGTCTTAAAAATTAAAGAGGCGTGCATTGCGCTTCTACAACAGGCACGACTCCTCAAGGCACTAAAATGTGGATCAGTGAGGCCTTAACACCCACTCAACTTAAAGTCAAGAAGCAAGAGCTTCAAAAAGTACGAGATGCACGAGTAGCAGGCAAATGGGCAGTGTGCCGAGGAGGCAAGGCTATCATTGAAGAATTTTGGGTCCCAAGAACCCCCAAGCCATCTCCCTTACCCACTTCCCCTTCCCCCGCTAAGTGACATATGTCACAATTTTGTTGTATCCACATTTAGTTATGTTCTCCATGTACTCTTTTAGCAAGAGCCCGGTAATGTATGTTATCTTGGTCCCATAGGTCATATTTGACCTTCGAGGACCATAATGAAATTTGTGTGTGTGTGTGTGTGTGTGTGTGTGTGTGTGTGTGTGTGTGTGTGTGTGTGTGTGTGTGTGTGTGTGTGTGTGTTTGGTGTGTGTATTTGTAGCATTGATATTAGTGATAGTGTACCCTTCCTTCTTGCTTGTATTGCTCAAAGATTCTCCTCTTTTGCATCTTGGTTCACTCTATAACTAGGTGGTGCCCCTTCACTTGTTTGGTTGTGGGTTTGTTGTTTTTGTTTCTTGCTTGTGGTTGCCCCAGCCCCAATTGAGCAACACGGGAGCCTTGAGGGCTGTTTAGAGGTCGCCTCTCTTGTTGCCCGCCCCGCAGCACCTCAATATGCATCTACAACAAGTGACATACATGCACCATGGACAGAAGAATCATAAGTGCATTCAACACTAAATGCCCACTCTGCATCTACATCAACATCACAATCTCTTTTCAAAGAAGATTCTACAATAGCTACACTTGTAGTAGAACCAACCTCTTTCTTCTTGGCCTCTTTTGCCTTCAGTTTAGGAAACTTCTTGATCAAGTGATCATTAGCTTTACAATAATGGCAACGCATCTTCTTTTGGCCCTTTTCACTAGAATTCCCAAATAAAGTGATGAAAGCATTAGGAATAGGTGATTTACCACTCGCAAAATAACCATGAGAAGTGGCTACATTGTTGTTACCACTTTTTCTTTGAGCAACAATAAGGGCCTATTGAACCGCACGTTGTTTAGACCTGTTTTTTCTTGAAAGTGACTCTTGCAATAACAAAGTGCATAATGCATCAAACTTGACAACATCAAGATTTCCTTGGGTTAAAACTCTCCAAGTACTAGCAAAAGTTTGGTAAGAATCTGGCAAAGCATCAAGAGCAGTCTGCCTACAAAAATAAATTGCTCAATTATATCCTTGATACCAACAAGGAAGGTGTCCATTTTATCTTCCTCATACATAATCTTTGACTCCAGATCTTTACACATCAATACAATTTTAGCCTCAATACGACTTGCATGAAAACCAACCAGAATATCCCAAGCCTGTTTTATAGATTTAGTTAAATGAATGTGAGAAGTAATAGTGTGCTTACCAAATAATGCAATCAATGCATGAGCCTACACATCTCTAACATCCCAACAAGATTGCTCAATTGTAAGCAAAACAGCTCTAGTAACAGCAACCTTGCCACCAAAAGTTGTAATATCCTCAACATCACATGTATCCACAGAACTAGGGTGTACATCAAGCCATGGTGAGTGCCTGGACCTGATCTAAAAATTGTCCAAAAAAAGGAGAAACAAAGTGAGACCAACACATGCTATATAGCACAACCCAAAGGAGACTGTAAGGGACCTGTTATGCAAAAAATGGCACTGATTGAAATTCTACACAAAAGGACAAAATTGTATGCGCAATACTGGTATAGTGAAAACATAGGCCAAAATGAGCCTGAACAGAAATTCTAACCAAACCCCAGCTCAATGAGCCTTCTCAAAGTATTTGTTGACCTGTTGAAGCTCACCAAATCTCACTAAAATCTAAGAAAGTGAGCAAGCATGTGTTGGCAACTAAGCTCGAGAGGACGTAGCCTGCTCAGATACCAATTGTTGAAAAAAGGGTTGCAAGGAAACACACACACCTTGGAGAAGATAAAGAAGCTCAAGGCACACAACAGAGAGTAGTATTTCTTAGTGCACAATGAAAGATAAGTTAGTCCTAGAGTGATGGGCGTATATACAATGCATGGGGGAAAAACCTCCTAGTGAGGGTCTTTATCTAGATTAGATATTGCTATAAAAAAAACTCAATGGTTGGCTTTCAGAGTCAAGTTGATCATTATTTTATGCTGGAAGTTTCTTTGGGGTTGAATAATATAACTTGATCGCCAACCCATTAAAAACTCCAAATAATAGTAGTGTAGAAAAATCCTTGAGCCTTACTATACCATTAGAAAAGACCCGCCTCGACGGTCCTAAGTGTGTGCACACACATCACTACCACATAAGTAGGGTATATGTCATAAAATATAATATCTAACTTTACCAAATACTGATCATTTAATATGGGAATATAAAAGGGGAACAAGAGTTAGGATATAGATATGTGCTTCTAGACTTATCTCAACAGGGGACCAGAAGGAGAAATGGTTGCATCTCAATACGGGTCCAAAAGGAGACGGTCTACCAAAGAGCAATGTGCAATAAGTGCTTCTAGACTTACCTCAATAGGGGACCAAGAGGAGAGATGGTTACATCTCAATAGGGGTCCAAAAGGAGGTGGTCTATCAAAGAGAAATGTGCATCTAATGGAGCTTAAAAGACCTTAGGGTTAGCTTCATTAAAGACCTCCAAAGGTTACTATTAAAAGTCCTTAGGCCTTGGGCAATCTAGGGTTGTGCTTGAGGTGGGAACCCGGCCTAAGCTTGAGGTGCTTGTCATGCTTGATGAGTAAGGTGCTTGAGGTCCTTGTCATGCTTGATGACTAAGGTGCTTGAGGTGCTTGTCATCCTTGCTGACTAAGGCGTTTGAGGTGCTTATCATGCTTGATGAGGAAGGTGCTTGAGAAGCTTCCCATGCATGGGGGTAACGTGCTTGAGTCAAAAAGAGACTGTAAGGACATGGGTCCTATGGGCAAGACCACCGGCACAGCCAGACAGTGTGGACGCTAGGGGGAGGCTATAAGATAGCACGGCTGGGTGGAGACTAGCACACGCTGATGGCCAACTTTAGAAACCATGCCCATGAGAACCACACCCTAAGGAAGAAGGAATTTGTTACCAAAAGAAAGAAAAAAAAATCCCTTTACCATTCACCATACCCCCCCCCCCCCCCCCCCAAGGTTAACCACCGGTAGGGCGCCGCCAGTTTGGCCACACCCCTCCATTATCATCAAAAGACGATCTCTCTCTTATTGCTCGGCCCCGCTAATATTCTCTCTCCTACTCTGCCGCTGCATCATCCGGCCCGGTAGGTGACATGGGTACCTCTGTCATACTCCAGCCACGGCGGGCCGCCACAGATAGTATCTCTCTCTCTCTTTCAAATATTTTCTCTCTCTATCTCTCTGCTTGTCCACACTCCAGGCCCGGCGAGCCGTATCCCCACCCCCCTCGTCTACACTCCCTTCGGCCTTAAGCAACCCCCCCCCCCCCTATCTACACCTAGCCTTAGCTCTCTCTCTCTCTCTCTCTCTCTCTCTCTCTCTCTCTCTCTCTCTCTCTCTCTCTCTCTCTCTCTCTCTCTCTCTCTCTCTCTCTCGGAAGTAGCCACAACGGTCCTTAAGGAAAGAACCACCTCTCTTCCTCTATCTCTCACACCCTCCTCCCTCACAACCCCTATCTTCCCCCCCCCCCCCCCCCCCCCCCCCCCCCCCTCTCCCTCCCTCTCTTCCCTTGGTGGGAACCACCCCTTGGCATTAATCTCTCTCTCCCCCTCGTTGACCAAGCCCCTTCTCTTGTCCCGCCCGTTGTCGCTACCCCCCCCCCCTCCCGGGCCTCACGCGCATCCACAGCCCGCCCACACCTTCCTGCCATCCACACCCCCCAACCCTATCCCCTCTCCCCTCCCTCACCATCTCCCCCCCCCCACTCTCACTCTCTCTCTCTCACTCTATCTCGCCCGCAGGCTGCCCGGCTCCACGCTCGTCGTATGCACTCCCTGTACACAACCCGCGTAGGTGCCACCACACACACACACACGCTGCGCGAACACACACACACACCCCATTCACCACCCACCCCCCCCTTTTTCTCTGCGTCGCCCACAGCGCTGCCAAAAACCATTTTTTTTTTTTGTTTTAAATATATATATATATATATATACACACACACAACTCCCATTCCCACGCACGCTCGCGCACACACATTCACCTACATATATACACACACTCACGCGTATGCACACCTATATTCACACATACTCACTCATGCAGCCATACACGCATACGACACGTGTATACGCACGTACTTCTAAAAAAAATACAAAAAACAAAGGAGGATCCTACGCCATCGACATCGGCAAAAAGAAGGAGAACACCCAAAGCACGCACCGCCAACAACAAAAAGGAGAAATGCATCGAAGGCATGCCCCAGCTGACCCCGAAAAGACGTACACACTACACCGATGCACCGACAACACACCATTCGCCGGCATCACGCAACCACGATGCCATTTTCAGTAATTTGTAGGTTATGTTCATCATTTCTTCAGTTTTCACCCAAGCCATTGTAAAAAGTCCCAATTTGTAAATGCCCTCTCTCTAGGTGATCGTCACAAAGGCCCACCTAGAGATTCTCATTCTAATAGCCACCCAAACAAGGCAAGGGTCAACCACACTAGGCCCACCGCTTGCTTTGTCTCCCCGATTAGCTTACCCTAATCCAATCAAGATTACCATAATCCAAGCAGCCAACACCTATAAATTGGCATTGAGAGGTCACTATCGGGGGGGGGGAGTTCATGAGAGGTCAGTACTTGGTAGAGTGTAGTGGGAAGAGTTGACACTATTGGCATCACCGGGAGGGGGCTTGTGTGTTGGTTTGCCTTGGGAATTGCACCATGCAAAGGGAGCCACGTCCACCTCTCGACTCCAATGGTCGATGCACACACGTATACACGCTCTTGGTAGCAAGCTTCACAATCATTGAGTCGTCTTAGAGAACACACCAAGTAGTTTTTACCATTCTTTCTCCCTACCTCTCTATCACCACGGTGTGCCGCCTCGCTGAAAGGAAGGTCATTGTAAATACTGTAGAAATAATTCACCCTCACACCCCCGAGGGTTTTCATCATTTGTCAATCTCTCTCTCTCTCTCTCTCTCTCTCTCTCTCTCTCTCTCTCTCTCTCTCTCTCTCTCTCTCTCTGTGTGTGTGTGTGTGTGTGTGTGTGTGTGTAAGTTTGTGTTGTTCACATCATCGTGGTCTGCGTCCTACCGCTCAAAGCTAGGTGGTGCCCCCTGTTCGCTTTACCGTGACAGGCTCGAGGCGTACCATTCGGCCCCCGGCGTTTTAGAGGCCATCGGGGTTCGGGGTTTTCTTTGCTCCCGTCAACGCATTACCACCACCCTTTCACTAGTATCCGAGCTATTTTTGGGAGGAGGCTAAAAGCAGCTTGCATGTGCGTGCGACGCTCTGCTTCTCTCCCACGTTCTGCAGACAGCAACGTCTCCGCAAGGCAGCAAAAGAAGACAGACACACTTTCTTGTGCGCAGCGCATGGACAGACAGAGCAGCCAACCGTGGCCACTCCATCTACGCGAGTAAGACGTGCGACCAAGGCAAACTTGACCGGCAACTCAACGACACCGAGGCTCCGAAGGCTTCCATTGGCTGCGCGCCATTAGAAGATTTCGGAGGTCATTTGGAGGGCCTTCTAAGAAATTCTATTTCTCTCTCTAAAAAATTTCTTTAAATGCCTTTGCACTTATTCAGTACGTCCAAAAGGACAACTAAATACTCTGAAAAGTGAACCTAACTTTTCAGCAATCCTTTGAAATGGTCACTTTTTCACTAAATGCGAATGTCTTTTTCATGAGCTCGGCGTCACTCATTTAGAATGTCTTACGTCATCAGTGAAATTTAAAAAAATCACAAACTCTCAACTAGTGTCAGAATTTGAAGATTTTGACACCGCCAGTGCGTACGAAACGCCCAAAAACCTAACAATCGAATGTCTACTTGCCCTTTTCTGACACCCAGAGAGGGAGAAATTACCAAAAAAACCCTAAAAATGGGTCTTGGGATCACGGTGCGCGAGGGACAACAAAGTGGATCATGCCGCACAAAGGCCACTTTACAAAAACAAAAGTTGTCCCTCTCGTGCCGTGATCCCAAGACCCATTTTTAGAGGTTTTTTTGTAATTTTTCCCTCTCCGGGTGTCAGAAAAGGGCAAGTAGACATTCGATTTTTAGGTTTTTGGACGTTCCGAACGCACTGGTGATGAGAGAATCTTCAAATTTTGACACTAATTGAGAGTTTCGTGATTTTTTTAAATTTTACTGATGATGTAAGACATTTTGAATGAGCGGCGTCGAACTCGTGATAAAGACACTCACATTTAATAAGAAGGTGACCGTTTTCAAGGATCGTTTGCTCATTGAATGCATCTTTTATATTTTTGTTAATATCAAGCTTTTTTCTACGTAACGTAAGCTCTTCTCTCATTGGAGGAGCTCTTTTTCCTCTCTCTACTAAAAGGCCTTCCAAAAGACCTCCGAAATTTTCTAATGATAGGAAGGCCCGCTTAACCCACCCCATGAGGGTAAGAGGCCAACACTTTACCATCAAGCTATTGGCCCTTGTTGTGTATAATAAGGAAAGATAGTCTACTTGTGTTGAAAGGAAAACTAGAAGGAAAGGAAAAGCTTCAAACTTCAAGGAAGTAGCTTCACCCTTCCTTTTCACTTCTTGGAGGAAAGCAAGTTTTCCTCCAAAAATTCTTTTTTCCTCAAGGAGGTAGCTTCAAAGTGAAGAAAAGCCTTCACAAAAACGACGAGTTTTTGTGAAGAATCATCAAAGGTGTTCTTACAACGAACGACAAGTGAAGCACTCAAATTCTCATAAGGCGAGGTTCGCGGAGTATACAAACCACAAAGACTTCAATTTCTCAAGGTACAAGTTGTCATTTGTTTTCTCTCTCTTTGCATTAGTATGTGTTTACCATGGCCAGTGAGGATATCCCATAAACACACACGTTTGATTTTGAGCACATAAATCAAAATCAGGGCACCACGAGTGCTACTGACACTAATATGCATGATGATGATGATCTAGGAGATCATGGGCTTGTAGATATGGCTTCTTTCAAGACCTTGGAACATCACCAAAACCTACTTGAAAGCAACCTCTCTACACTCAATGCAAATTTTACCAATCTTACGGAGTTACTTGTATAATTTATGAATTCACAGACAACTCAAGAAGCCACAAGTGGCACGGTTCAAGGGAACCAAGCTCGCACGACTCAAGGAGTCCAAGAGACAAGTGCTGCAGAAGGTAGAAATGCATTACTAAGGAATATCAACATTCCTGAGTTTCATGGGGAAGAGCGTGATCACAACAAGGATACGGTCAATATGTTCTTACACAAATGGAGTGATATTCATAGATTGAGATACACCCCGGGTATAAAGACGGCTGTGGAAACAAGTCTATCTCTTAAACGCAAGGTCTATAAGTGGTGGATGACATTTCCAATAGATGCTCGTCCTCCATCTTGGGCTGCGTTTCAAGCTTCTTTCTCCAAATCAGTTTTGGACTCCAGTGAAGAAGATAAGAATTGGTTAGCATGGGATGCAGCGACCGCACGTCTGGCCTCTCTCACACACAGTACCTTTCGAAGTATTGAGAAATCATATTAAAACTAGAAGGTCTAGATGAATTCCAAAATATACAGGGTCTTGAGAAAGACTATTGTCTTCATGTCAAGACCCAACACCCAAAAACTTTGGAAGAATCCATTAGTCATGCGCAAAGATATGATGATGACCAAGAGAGGAAAAGAAATATTCCCTACTCTACGAATACTTTTGCTAAGAGCAATGTGGCTAAGAGCCAATGGCGAGGTAGATCTCCCACATGTTCCAAGAGGAATGAGAGACAATCTACCTCTCCACGTCCACAAGATTATGATGTAGAGGTTCTTCATATGGAGAAAAGCACAAGTGTTGTGTGCCTACTTCAATGTGGCAACCCACCTTTGGCCCCCACGATTTGATTTGCATGCATGGCACTATTAACGAACAACGTGTTCGTATTTTAGTGGATGATGGTGCAACTCATAACTTCTTGAACTATAAGCTAGTCAAGAAACTGAAGCTTACACAGACTCCCTGCTCTCACAAGTATGTGGTGGAGTAGATGTCTGGGAATGATATAGAAGTATGGGACACGGTAGTTCAAGGGGTTGAGCTTATTGTTCAAGATCATACGATGACCCTTGACTTCCAAGTTATGAACATGGACCGTGCATATGTAGTTTTAGGACAGGAGTGACTGCATGGTTTATGGGAAACACATTGCACACTGGTTATGAACGCAGCTCCTTATCCTTTATGGCCAATGGTAAACGGAGTATAGTGATGTGTTCTCAAGTGATTTACCACCGGGTTTACCCCCTACACGTGATGTGCAGCATAGCATAGATGTCTTGCCAGGCACTAAATCGGTGAGTAAACCACCTTATCGTATGAGTGCTAAAGAAACCAAGGAGGTTGAGAGTCAGTTGGCTGCCTACCTCGCCCGTGGTTTCATTAGACCTAGCACTTTGCCTTGGGCATCACCAATTCTATCGGTAAAAAAGAAAGATGGTACTATGCGTATGTGTGTAGATTGTCGTGGATTAAATGCCATAACCATCAAGAACAAGTATCCTCTACCAAGAGTAGATGAGTTGTTTGATCAACTCCATGGGGCAAGATACTTTACAAAGATAGATCTTCGTTCAGGATACCACCAGGTGTGTTTCCTTTTACAAGATATCTCCAAAACTGCCTTTAGAACACGGTTTGGGCATTTTGATTTTTTGGTTATGCCTTTTGGTCTAACCAATGCTCCAGGTACATTTATGACACTCATGGATAGTGTCTTACGTCCCTATCTTGGAAAATTTGTTGTGGTTTTCCTTGATGACATTCTCATTTACAGTAAGACTGAAGATGAACACATAGAGCACTTACGATTCGTGTTCGAACAGCTATAAGCTCACGCACTGTATGCTAAGCAAAGCAAGTGTGATTTGTTTAAAACAGAGATACATTACCTCAATCATGTGATCTCTTATTTTGGCATCAAGATGGACACTGACAAGGTCGCTGCCATTCTTCGGTGGCCACATCCCAACACAGTTGAGGAGCTTCAAATATTTTTAGGCATGGCTGGATTTTATCGACAGTATATCCGTGACTATGCCAAAATCACTATTCCTATGAAGGATCAACTTAAACCAAAAGGTAAAACTTTTTCTTGGGAAGAAGCCCAAAAACGCAGTTTCCAACAGCTCAAGGTAGCTATAGCCACTGCTGCCATCCTAGCAATCATCGACCCACTTAAGTCGTTTGTGGTAGAGACTGATGCCAGTGATAAAGCCATTGGTGTGCTACTTCTCTAGGAGGAAAGACCTATAGCCTTTGAAAGTAAAAAGTTAGATAGAGCTCAACATAATTATTATGTTTATGAGAGAGAGCTCGATGCCATAATTCACGCTTTACAAAAGTGGCGACACTATTTATATGGTGCCGAGTTTGAAGTAGTTTTTGACCATGAGAGTATCAAATGGTTCACTACTCAAAAAGACTTGAAGGGCCGTAAATCTAGATAGGCAGAAATCCTTCAAGATTATGATTATAAGCTACGATATCGCAAGGGGCGATATAATGTAGTAGCAGATGCACTAAGTCGGATGCCTCAGATTAATTCACTTGCTTTCACGGAACTAAAGAGTGGACTTTTGGAGTCATTACGTGGCAAGTGTGCACAAGATCAATCATATGCTAAAGTGTGGAGTGCAGTTTTAAAAAGTGATCCCTCACACTCACATGTCTCTGAACAGCCAGATCAACATGTCTCTGCACGCACATATAGAAACTCCAACACACAGTGCTCCACCCTACTCAAGAAGAGCTTAAGCGATGGAAGAATTTTTCCATTGATGATGGCTACTTACTCCACAAAGGTAGAGTATGTGCGCCAAAGGACATAGACACTAGGCGCCAAATCTTATTTAAGTGTCACAATAGTCCAAGTGCTGGTCATCCAGGTATCCATAAGACATATGCATTAGTTCTGCGGCAATTTTATTAGTCGGGCTTACATCATGATATTCAAGAGTACATACTAAACCACCAACAATGCCAAGTTAATAAGGCAGAGTGCCTCAACATAGGTGGCCTTTTACATCCTTTAGAGATTCGACAAGGTAAGTGCGAGAGTATCTCTATGGATTTTGTAGTAGGACTAGCTACTACAAATCGTGGCCATGATGCCATTCGGGTAATTGTAGACCGTCTCACAAAGATGGGTCGATTCATTCCCACTAAGACTATGGTTAAGACACCGAAATTGAACATTTGTAGAGCATATATATAAACTCTACGGTCCTACAGCTAGTATCATTAGTGACAGAGATCGAAAGTTTGATAATCACTTGTGGAGAGCTGTGTTACAAAAGTTGGAAACTAAACTTAATATAAGTACGGCTAATCATCCAAAAACGGATGGTCAAACAGAAAGAGTTAATCAAGTGATAGAGGATATGCGACGAGCGTACGTTAGCAAGAAGCAAACCAATTGGGAAGACTACTTACCTATATTGGAATTTGCTTATAATAGTTCAAAGCATGTGACTACAGGGTTTAGGCCATTTATGCTTTTGTATGGATTTCAACCTAGATCACCCGTTACGGTGGGGTTGGCTAAGGAGAAGATACAACAAGCGAAGGATTTTCTCCGAGGAATTTTTGACATGCTTCGAGTTGCTCGACACAATGTTAAGCAAGCTCAAGATCAATATAAGAAGTACGTAGATGAGCATCGATGTCTTGCTACTTTCGAAGAAGGAGATAAGGTTTTCCTCAAAGTTCCGGAGAATTCAGAAAGTCTGAAGACGGGAAAAGTTGCTAAACTTTCACCACGCTATTGTGGACCGTTTACCATTCTCAAACGTATAGGTCAAGTGGCCTATAAGTTAGCTCTTCCAGAGCACTCACGAGTTCATCCTGTTTTTCATGTTAGCTGTTTACGAAAACAGCTAGATAGAATGATAATGTCATTGACACAGGTGTGTTGGTTGACCTTATCACACCGCCAAGCATTCCTCATGAGCCCAAAAAGATTTTTGATTCTCATGAGCTTCGCACCAGACATCATGTCACAGGACAGGTGTTGGTAAAATGGTTAGATAGACCTAAAGAAGGTTCTACATGGGAGAATGTCTCCTCACTTAAGAAACCTTTTTTCTACGTTCGTTTTTTAGGACAAAAACGATTCTCCAAAGGGGGGGTAATGTAAGGACATGGGTCCTATGGGCAAGGCCATCGGCACGGCCGGACAGTGTGTACCCTAGGGGGAGACTATAAGACAGCACGATTGGGTGGAGACTAGCACACGCATTACCACCACCCTTTCAGAGACCCTAAAAAGGATGATGAAAACCCCAAAATTAGGGGAATCTTTGACTTAACCTCCCACTCACCCAAAGGGCACCCCCTTTCTCAAGGGGCACATAGACACATGACAAGCTCTCCATATGCTTAGCCACATGGTGTGCTTGAATCCTATTGGCTTGGCTAAATAGGGGTCCAATGAGCTTCTAGTTCAATTCAACAAATAGCTATATATTTTCAAGCTCTCTCTCTCAAAAGGGGAAGGAGGACACTTATCCTAATGCTACCCATGTTTCTTGAAATGCATTATGCATGTGATTGGCTAGGCTTAGAGGGGTCCAATGAGCTTCAAGCTTGAGCTACAAGGAGGGGTCGACCAAAGCAAGCAAGGGGTGTACACGCTTGGGGGTATACACTCTCACACACTCATTTTTCACACATTCTCACTTGGTGAAAGTGCAAGACTCCATCTCCTTCTCCAAGCTTGTTGAGAAGCTGATAGCCTACACCAGCACTCTTGGCTATGGAATGCAAGTCCGGCCAAGAGCCATACTTCAATGCTTAATCTTGCCATCTTCTCCATCTTCATTACTATGCTATTATGTATGCTAAGCAAGAAAAGTAATGATAATTGAGGATCTATTTCCTTCTCCTATGAATGTTTCTTCTTCCTCTTCCGTACCCTCATTCCCCGCTAGCTCTCTGAACCTTCGAAGGTGTTTCAGGACTTGGGCTGGGGATGGTTAATGTTTTTACATATTTTATGTTATACTCGTGATGCATGAATCTTTCCATCTTCATGCATAGCATCACCAAGGTCACAAGGGACACAAAGATTGTATTATACCAAGTCTCTCTTGAAGGGAGAATCTATAATACAAAAGCCTATTGGAGGGGTAACCAACTCCGCATAGATCATGTCCTCAACTGTTGTCAAGTTCTCTAATTCTCTCTCTCTCTCTCTCTCTCTCTCTCTCTCTCTCTCTCTCTCTCTCTCTCTTGCAAAAGTATTGTTCATGCCAAGTTAATTAAGTATAATGGTTATGTTGCTACCGCTAATTAAGTTCACCCTTTATGTTCTCAAAGTAGTCTCATAAATATGCTCGCTCTAATTCTCTTAATTCCACTATTCTCAAAGTTCATGGACCATTTCCATTACATTGGTATCAGAGCTATTGGTTTCTCTTTTCTTGCTTAAGAAGAGAGGTCCTTAAGTTTTCCATGAAAGGTTGGGCATGTTTCTTATGATAGGGCAAGTGGGATAGGGGTCTATTATCTTGGTTGAGAAGGACTTAGTTTGAGGTACACCGTTGGGAACTATAGTCTTAATAATGGAGCCTCTTGGGGCTTGCCTTTGGCTTAACCATTATTGAGCTACTAGCAAGCTCAACAAGAACTATAATCAAATGAGCAATGTCAGACCCTCTCCACTAGTCTTTGCAATCTAGTGTCTAAACCACTGGTGTGGCTACTTGAGAACTAATTTTCAAAGGTAAAGAAGAGTAGCGACTAAGGTTACCAAAGCATAAAGTAATTTTATACATAAGTTTAATTAGCATGGCCAAAAATGTTGGAATTAGGGTTGCAGAGAAACACACACAGCTTGGAGAAGACAAAGGAAGCTCAAGGCACACAATAGAGAGTGTTTTACTTAGTGTGCAATGGAAAGATTGATAGCCCTAGAGTGATGGGCGTATATACAATGCACGGGGGGAAAAACCTCCTAAAGAGGGGAAAAATGCCCCAGCGGTCCTAGTGTGTTCACACACATCACTACCACATGTATATGGTAACAAATCCCCCCTGGAGTGATGCTGTGAACGAGAGATGGCACATGAGTAAATGGAAGTGCCATGCCCTGAGGACAGGATCAGTCCACAAAGGGGAGTAAGCCCAAAGCTTTGCAGAAAGCTTCAAGATTCTCACGAGACAATGCCTTCGTGAAAAGATCTGCAAGGTTGTCCTGTGTTGGCACATAAGCCAAGTTGATCTCTCCTGTTGAGAGCCTCTCCCTGACATAGTGGTAATGCACCTCAATGTGCTTTGTGCGAGCATGAAAAACTGGGTTCCTCGCAACTGCCAATGCGCTCTGACTGTCAGTGTAGATAGTGTTGGCAGTGTCCTGTTCAACACCCAAGTCAGCCATAAGGCGTCTGAGCCATACACACTCAACCGTAGCTGTGAAGACTGCCCTGTACTCAGCCTCACAACTCGAAGTGGCCACAGTAGGTTGCTTCTTGCTCAACCATGATATACATGAACTGCCAAGCATGAAACAAAAACCACTTGTGGACACTCGCGTGTCAAAACAACCAGCCCAATCTGAGTCCGAAAAAGCATGTAAGTCTGGCGGCAATGATCCCCCCTTGGGATAAAACAAGCCAAGATGTAAAGTGCCACTAAGGTAGCGGAAAATCCTCTTGACAGCCTGCCAATGCTTAGACCCTGGGCTATGCATAAATCTGCTGACCTGCGAGACTGCAAACTGAATATCTGGCCTCGTGTTGCATACATAAATGAGGCAGCCAACAGCAGTTTGGTAAAGAGTGACATGAGCAGGATCGCCAACATCATGTAGACTCAACTTCAAACCTGTTTCCATGGGAGTGGCAATAGGTTTGCAATCCTCAAGTCCAAACTTACATAGCAATGTCTCTATGTAACTTTTCTGACACAAGGCAATACCACCATCACACTGCTTAAACTGTATACCCAAGTAATGATGCAACAGCCCCAAATCTTTCATCTTGAAAGTAGCATTCAAATCAGCCTTAAATTCAGCAATATGTCTCTCATTTGGTCCAGTGATCAGCAAATCATCAACATAAAGAACCACAATGAGAAATACATCATCCTCACACTTTACATACAATGTGCTTTCTGTTGGACTGTTACGAAAGCCTCGTTTAACCAAATGAGTGTCAGCTTTCTCATACCAAGCACGAGGAGATTGCTTCAACCCATACAAAGCCTTCTTACATTTGCACACTTTGTCCTCTTGTCCTTTTATGACAAAACCGCGAGGCTGCGTTACATAAACTTCCTCAAATATGTCACCATTCAAGAAAGCAGTAACAATGTCTGATTAATGTACATCCCAACCAAAATGAGCTGCCAATGCACATAGAAAACGCACAGTAGTCATACGACAAGTGGGAGCAAAAGTCTCTTCATAATCTATGCCTTTTTGTTGTGCATAACCCTTTGCAACAAGTCGAGCCTTATGGCGATCTATCTCACCATCCGGCTTGCGTTTCAACTTGTAAACCCACTTCGTACCAATGGCCTTTTTGCCAGGAGGCAAATCACATAAAGTCCATGTGTCATTCTCTATAAGTGCATCATATTCTGATTTCATGGCATCCATCCAATTTTCTGAATTTTGTGCTTCATTAAAAGTCAGAGGCTCCTCAACATCATGTAAGCTAGACACAGCCAAAGCATAATAATCTGATGCATAAGATGCATGGCGAGAGCCTGAACGAGTACGACTAGACAAAGGTGCATCCAATTTACTGTCACACAAAGCCTGCTCATTTCAGGCCTTTCCTCATCAAGTACATCATGTACATCTGCATCAGTAATAGGATAATCTAGAACATTTTCAGAAACCCCCATAGGCTATACATTTGCCTCATTGGAACTTACATTCGTATTTCCACCACTGAAAAGAGGCAACAAAGTGTCATAAATGTCCTGTGAGCTTACATTACTATCTCTAGTACATGACATCAAGGGCTGAACAGAATCTTCCACAAACACTACATCTCGAGAAACCAGAATACGTTTTGTTTGCGGATGATACAACCTGTAACCTTTTCTTTCAGCACTATAACCAACAAAAATACATTTGACAGCCTTATCATCCAATTTTCTGCGCTGCACTTGTGGAACCAAAGCATATGCCAAACAGCCAAAAACACGCATGTGCTCAATAGAAGGTTTTCTATCATGCCATGCTTCATATGGAGTAATAGACTGCAAATCTTTCGTAGGACACCTGTTAAGTACATAAGTGGCACACATAATGGCCTCAAGCCAAAAAAGAATGCGGCAAAGCTTGACTTTTGACCATACATCATGCCATTTCCGTCAATGACCTGTTTTTCCTCTCAGCAACACCATTTTGCTAAGGCGTATAAGGCACTGTACATTGGTGTTTTATCCCACGACTAGCCAGAAATGCATTAAATTCATGAGACATATACTCCCCCCCTCGATCGGAACGGAGGGAGGGTGCCCATAGTATATTTCGAGACATTTTCAGCCATAGCCAGAAATTGTTTGAAGGACATAAAAACTTCGCACTTCGCTTTAAGCGGAAATACCCATGCATGCCTGGAGTAATCATCAATGAAAGTCACGAAGTACAAGTAATTGCCCAAGGACGAAGTTTGCATGGGCCCACAAACATCACTATGCACAAGCTGCAACCTGCATGTGGCCCGAACTGAACCATCCTTTGGAAACTTAGAGCGCTGCATCTTACCCAAAATACAGCCTTCACAAACATGTTTGACAGGTGCTTCAAGAGGTGGCAAAGAAGCAACCATGTCAGATTTCTGCAAACGCAGCAAACTGGAAAAGTTCATATGACCAAAACGTGCATGCCAAAGTTTTGCATCTGAAATAGCCCTTGAATCTGCAACAGCATTTGCAATGTTTTGTCCACACTTGTCATACAAAGTGAGCTTATACAGCCCACGGCACAAAAGGCCAGATGCAACAATTTCATCACCAAAACTGAGATCATGAATTGTACATCTGTCATCCACAAATTTGACTACAAGTCCAAGTCTAGCAAGTGCGGATACAGACAAGAGATTCTTCTTGATCCCAGGTACATAAAGTGCATCAACAAGTGTGAAAGAACTGCCATTAGTAGCAGTAAGCACAATCTTTCCAACTCCCTGAACTAGATAAGAGGCGTTCTTGGCACAAGTGACTGAATTCCCACGAGGGACAGACTCGAGAGAGGTAAACAATTCACGATGTGAGGTAATGTGCTTTGTAGCACCACTGTCAAAATACCACACATGTGAATCTGGAGCAACTGACAAGCATGCATCATGGACAGCAGGATTGTAAGTGCACTCTGCACTAAAAGCCCATTCTGCATCAACATCAGCAACACAGTCTCCTTTCACAGAAGACTCAACAATGGCTGCATTTGTAGTGGAACCAGCATTTGCAGTGGAACCACCCTCTTTCTTCTTAGCCTCTTTGGCCTTCAACTTAGGACATGACTTGATCAAGTGATCATTGGCTTTACAATAATGGCAACACATCTTCTTTTTGCCCTTATCACCAGAATTGCCAGACGAAGTACTGCCAGCAGAAGCATTAGGAACAGAATTTGTGCCACTCGCAGCAGAACCATAAGAAGTGGATGCATTGTTCAACTGCACGCTGCCTAGTCGTGTTTTTTCTAAAAAGTTACTCTTGTAACAGCAATGTGCATAATGCATCAAACTTGACAAGTTCAAGATTTCCTTGGGTCATCAGTCTCCAAGTACTATCAAAAGTCTGGTAGGAATCTGGTAAGGCATCAAGAACAGTCTGCACAAGGGAACTGTCTGAAATGACTTCACCTACAGAAATAAGTTGCTCATTGATATCCTTGACACTAGCAAGGATAGTGTCCATATCATCTTCCTCATGCATAATCTTTGATTCCAGCTCTTTACGCAGCAAAGCAATTTTAGCCTCATTGCGGCTTGCATAAAGACCTGCTAAAATATCCCAAGCCTGTTTTGCAGATTTTGCTGAACGGATGTGAGGAACAATGGTGCGCTTCACAGACAACGCAATCAATGCATGAGCCTGCGCATCCTTAACATCCCAACGAGCTTGTTCTGTCGTAGGCAAAACAACTCTAACAGCTGCAATCCTTGCAGCAAGACCTACGACATCCTCAACATCGCCTACATCCTCAGAACCAGGACGTACATCAATGCCCTGCACAATGTTCCAGACACCCTTTGACACAAAAACATGTTGCATCATATAAGCCCACATAGGGTAGTTGTCACCATCCAACCTGTCCTCAGCAGCAAACAGCTTGAACACATCTGTGTTGTTGTTGTCAGCCATGGTAAATGTTGCACCTGATGTGAAAACTGCCCGAAAATAGGAGAAATGGAGTGGGAACAACCTGTGCTATATAGCACAAACCGTAGAAGACTATAAGGCACCTGTTATGCAGAAAACGGCACTGACAGAAATTCTGCACAAAATGATGAAATAGCCTGTGCAGTACTGCCTTTAGTGGAAACATAGGCCGAAATGAGCCCAAATCAAATTTCTGAGTAGACCAGGCTCTTTGAGCTTTCCCAAAATTTTTGTCGACCTGCGAACGCTCGCCAAAGCTCACTGAAATCGGAGAAAGTGAGCAGGCGTGTGCTGGAGCAGCTGGCGACTAAGCCCGGAAGGACGTGACCTACTCTGATACCAATTGTTGGAATTAGGGTTGCAGAGAAACACACACAGCTTGGAGAAGAAGAAGGAAGCTCAAGGCACACAATAGAGAGTGTTTTACTTAGTGTGCAATGGAAAGATTGATAGCCCTAGAGTGATGGGCGTATATACAATGCACGGGGGAAAAAACCTCCTAAAGAGGGAAAAAATGCCCCGGCGATCCTAGTGTGTTCACACACATCACTACCACATGTATATGGTAACAAAAAATAACCAAGAGAGTAGAATGAACATTGATAACTTTAATTTTTCACATGAAGATGCTAATGATGATGCCCCCATGTTTACTTATTATCTTGTTACTAGGTTGCAACAAGCTATGGGCAGCCCTGCTTTGCAAGCCGAAGTTACTCAACAACTTCGTGCTTATGGGATTTCCCTTCCTCTCCAAGAGGAGAGAGAGGGTAGGAGGCCTCTTGATGAGACCCCCAAAAGAAGACTCTCTCCCATACGAGAGGAGGAATCCAAAGAATGAGAAAGTAATGAATCCCTAAGTTTCTGTGAAGATGTGGCTCCACAAAGACGACGGTCTATATGATCGGCAACTCCTCCCAAGAGGAAACGGTCAACCCACAGTCCTTCTCCTCGTCACTCTCAAAGGGAAGAGACGAAACAAAGGAAGAAAAGGGTAAGAAAGAGGTCACGCTCTTCTCCTTCTTCTTCACCTTCCTCCTCTTCCGATGAAAGCAATATCTATTCTCCTAGAGAATAAAAGAGGGGAGGACATCACAAATCTTACCCTATATGGTGAAGGCCCCAAAAGCTAAAGAAGTTCACAAAGGGAGGAAACAATCTTTCTTTTCTCATCTATGATAACACCTTTGGTGCTACCAACAAAGTATTGGCTTTCATCTAGCAATGTGATGTGGCCTTTGGAGACGAGGACTTTATAGAGTCCTCCAAGCTATGTCATTACTTCCAAAAATCTGGTGGATTCATTACTTTCTAGATTTATAAAGTGCATAGCTCTACAAATTCCTCCAAGCTATTTCTACTCATCAATGGTGGGCTAGCCTTCGTGGCAACGGTGAAGCCCCAAAGACATGGAAAACTCTACGAGCTTCCATCATGAAGCAATTCCTTGCAAGCGATGCAAAGGACAAAGTGCTTATCGAATGGAGGAGTTTGAAGCTTCTCCCCTGTGAGTCTATCCACAAATATGTGGACAAGTTTTGGGATTTACATCTCAAGGCTACTATCTTTCAAAAAACAGACTTCGACGAGCAAAAGCAGCAATTATGTGTGGGATTACCTGAAGAAATGGCCAAGTATATCAACTCCAAATGGCCTGGTTCTATCATGGAAGTAATCCACCACTCTATGGTTGCTTCACGCATCAATTTCCAACAAGGGGCTAAAAGGAATTCCAAGCCCATGGAAAACAAATATGGAAATGAAGCAAAGGTGAAGAACAATGCTCAATATTCTTCCCAAGAACCTCTATCAACAACAATAACCTAAGGAGAAATGAGTCTACAAAGGCAAGAATCAACTTTCTCCCGAGGAGCTAGAGCATTATAGCAAAGATAACCGATGCTTCAAGTGCGGGGAGCAAGGACATGCCTATTGTTCTTGCCCGTAAAGAAATGTGTGCAATGGGTCGCCTAGAGCCTCTATGGTTGAAGCTCCACAAGAGGATGCTCATTGCCAATGATTTCTCCTTTCCTATGCTTGGAAAAAGATGCAAGATCATGATGCCTTTATTTTGTTTGACCCAGGTTCAACTCACAACTCCATATCCACGGAGTTGACCACCAAGCTAGGCATACAAGCCCACAAGATGGGAGATACATTGAAAGCCAATGGATCTATCAAGGGACAAGACGTCTTAGTTACTCCCTTAATTGGAAAATTGAGGCTTCATGTCCAAAGATATGTGGATAAAGAGGATTTATTCATCTCCCCTCTCAAACATGAGGATGTTATCGTTGGGGCACCATGGTTTAACCGCATGGCTTCCAACATGAAGTTCCTTGAAAGGAGAATCTACTTCACCTACAGGGAAAAGAGCATGTACATAGATGCTAATGATTCGGGGAACACCATATCCCTGGTAAATACGCTTGCTTTTGATAAGTCCATGAAAAGCTCTACTTATGCGTATATGATTTCGTGTTGGAGAATCTATTGAGGCAGTCCGGGGAGGGCAACAAGAAGAGTGGCCTCTAGACACCCTTCAAGGCTCCCGTGCTGCTCAATGGGGCTGGGGCACAACACAACACAAACCAAAACAACAAACCCACCGCCAAATCCCAACTACACAAGGGGCACCACCTAGTTTAAGAGCGAACTAGGACGCAAAAGAGGAGAATCGTTAGAGCAACCCACAAACAAGCAAGGAATTTACACTAACCCTAACACCAATGGAATACTCTCACACACTAAAACACGAGAGAGAGAGAGAGAGAGAGATAGTGCTCGGGCTGTTTTGAAACGTATCGGCAATGATCAAGCAAACACAACTATATATTTAAGAAAGAGAGAGAAAGGGGGAGGGGGTGCTTGTTGCATTAATACCTTCTTACAAATCTGTCATGACAAATCAAAGTGAGATTAGTACTTGTTCAACATAGCTTGCGTAAATTTCACCACAACACATCACAAGAAAAGCCACCCCAATCACTGTCTTAAGGCCAGGGGAGTCCTCTCCACCCTGTCACCCTCTTACAGTATGTGGGATTTATGGCTAGATTGATGACAACACCAGAGACAAGCTATCAAGAACTTAACAAAAAAAAAAAACACCGATGCACTTACACATCATTGTTGTCCATTACTTCACGTTGGAAGGGAGACAAAGTATCCAAGTTTAGTCCAAATCCACCCTCCTTGATTCAGCGAATGTTGGGCTTACACTAGTAGGAGAAATGATAGATTTCCTACTCTCAATTGAATGATCACTCTCTCTCTTACAATGGCATAGATTTCCCTTGCTAAACCCCTATTACAACACATGCACATGCATAAGACAATGAGCTTCCACTCAAGAGCTCCTTCTAGAGAGGTTGAGCTTGGCTTCTCAAGCTATAGCATAGTGCTCTTGCTTATGGCTCCCCCCCTTTTATGCTAGCTACACCCTCCTTTTATAGCAATTTTGAAGGCTAGGGTTACTCCTCTAACCATGGTTGGGTTAGATTTTCAGCAATTTATCTAATTTCTTTTGCTTGGAATTATCAAGAAGTTGGTGGGGAAAGAGAGAGGAGACAAATGGAGGTGATAGGACTTTTCATAGTGGGTTAGTGTTAGTAGAGTTAGTATTAATTTACAAATGGAATTGGATATTTACAATGGGAGTATCCATGTAGGATACAAATAAGGAAGAAAAAACTCTTAAGAGGTTAGAAAAGGTGGATTTCTTACAAGGTTGATACTCCAAGTGTCTTGAGTAGGGCCAATTTTGACGCTTGTTGACAGTCCACTAGCTTTGACGGTACATTTTTTCTCCACTCTTGACCTTCCTTGAGAGACAAGGTAATTGAAGCTGAGTAATCAACCACCATGATGCTGTCTTTTAAGAGAAGAGGCTGAATTTTGTGGTTTTTTGATAGATATGGGTAATTTGGAGGAGGAAAAATGAGACTAGGTGGTCAATTTTGGAATGGAATTGTGTGTGGGAGGTATGAGTTCACCATGGTTTCTCTTATTCTTCAAGGTTAAGGAGAAGGTGAGTAGTGTGCAGAGAGGAGTGGTGAGAGAGATGGGGATGATGAGTGGAGAAGTGTGTGTGAAAGAGGAAAATGATAAAGTGGAAGAGAGAGTGTGGCTGCATAGCATGGGAAAACTGGGGTCCACTAAAAAAATCATAGCTCACAGCTGGTAGCTCCAAAAATCATGAAAAAAATTTGGGGTGATTATTCAGAGCGTGGGCTACATTTTCTCTTTTGACCACCGCTCCAAATTTGGAGTGGAGATAGGTGCCAAAATTCTCACCAAAAAGCCTGTTTTTTATGCCTGCAAAAGTCTTTTAGTGGTCCCCTCCTTTGTTGAATTTGTACAATGCATCCAAGAGTGAGCCACTCCTTTGTCATATTATAATACAAAGCATTCAAGTTGCCCTTGACCCATGCATGGAGGAGGATTATTGGTGAAATAAGAAATATATACATGGTGGGACTAGTGTATGGACTATTCATGGACTTTAGCTCAATGAGCACATGGTGTTAGAATAATGAGTAAAAATAATAATAAAAATATGGAGGAGTTATGGATATGGAAAGATATTGGAATCATATGATATGGTCCCTCCTTGAATTATTTT
Source organism: Adiantum capillus-veneris (assembly GCF_014529385.1). NCBI lineage: Eukaryota > Viridiplantae > Streptophyta > Polypodiopsida > Polypodiales > Pteridaceae > Adiantum > Adiantum capillus-veneris. The sequence continues at coordinate 354,933 of NC_140943.1, forward strand.
GGGTGAAAGAGGAAAATGTATGCAAGTAAATAATATAATAAAAGTAACCAATGAGTAGAAATCAATTTTTTGTTTTCACGAGGGTGAGGGTGAAAATGTGGGAGTGATTTGTATAAAGGAAAAATATGAGGTTAGAGTATGTACATATTGGCAAAAAATAAATAAAAAAATATATATATAATTATGGTGTAAGAGGATGAAAGAAGGTGTACATAGGTTTAATAAAACACACACCTAAGTAGAAATATTTAAATAAAATACCAAAATAATTATAAAAAATCCCTATATTTAGGTCATATATACAATGAAATATTTACACACAAAGAGGCCATAATATACTTTTTTTTTTTTATTATTATTATTATTATTATTTTGTTTTGGCTCACCTAGCTTAGTGACTAGCTAGCTGAGGGTTTTTAAGAAGATATGGGAAAAGTCCCGTGACTCACGCACGCCTATGTACAGTGAAATGGTAGGAATAGCCACAGTGTTTGGGTGATTTTGGTAGGGTGAGGTAACTCACTGTGGCAATTACAAAGAGCCGAAAAAACAGCTATCATTAGCCCTCCCCCTGGATGATGGTATATTCATGTACCATCATAGAGCATCTTTTCCAAAGAGAGTGCTTCAGAGTCCTTGACGAGATCTTCATTGTTTGGCCCCTCAGAATTTTAGCTGGAGTTACACTCATGCTTCATGTAACAATACTTACATAAGACAGCGGCCTTTGGGCAGATCTTTGGTAGATCCTTTGGTAGAAGGCGACTCAAATAGGGCTTCAAGCGATACCCGTTTACTTTCCTGGAGTGCTCTTTACCATTCAAGTCCATAAGTTGATAGTAACTTGAATTGAAAGCCTTCTTGACTATGTATGGCCCTTGCCATCTTGTTTCAAACTTGGCATCAAAACGATTGTCAAGTCGATTGTCATACCTTAGCACAAGCTCTCCTTCCTTGATGCCTTTGTCCTTCAGTTTCTTGTCGTGCGTTTCTTTCGCTTGTGTGGCTTTCCTCTTGTAGCACTCATATGCTGCTTCTCTTTTCCACTCAAGCTCCACTAATGTAAGAAGTCGATCCATCCATACCTCTTGATCATCTTGTGCTCCTTTGCCATGAAGTCGCATTGTTGGAATGTTGAGCTCGATAGGCTGCAAAGCCTCTTGACCATAGACCAAGTGAAATGGTGTGAACTCCGTGGCTTCCCTATATGTGGTTCGATATGCCCACAAGGCACCATCCAAGAAGTCATCCCATAATTTTGTCTTGTTTTGCACCATCTTTCTAATGATTCCTGCAATGACACCATTAGTCTTCTCCACCAAACCATTTGACTGTGGGTAGTATGGTGTGCTATGACGATGTAGAATGTGAAGCTCTTCACAAACTTCTGTGAGCAATCCTTTTCTAAACCCTGGACCATTATCAGAAACAATCTCCAAAGGTGTGCCAAATCTACAACAAATGTGAGTGTAGACGAATTTGCTCACTGTCTTCTCATTTACCTTTGCCACACTTTGTGCTTCCACCCACCTAGTCATATAGTCTACAGCCACTAGAATGTAGAGTTTACCATTTTTTGTCCTAGGCAGAGGACCCATAGCATCAATGCCCCACTTTTCAAAGGGTCCATTTGCAAGGACTATTTGCCTCGGGCCATGCACCAACCTTCTATTTCCATTTATCTGACAAGTGTGACAGCTTTTACACCAATGTTGAACATCCACATGCAAACTTGGCCAAACATACCCCGAAAGCAAAATCTTCTTCACAGTTAATTCTTGGGCAAAATGACCACCACATGCCTCTTCATGCAAACCTTTTAGAATGGCTGGAATTTCCTCGATAGTTGGTACTCGTCTGCACACTTGATCCTTCCCTCTTTGATAGAGGGAGCCTTCTAGGAAGAGATATACGCTTTCCTTCTTCATGAGTCTCCTCTTCTGAGCTTTTGTGAAGTCTGGTGGAAACTCACCCTCCAAAATGTAGCCAATGATGGGAGCCAATGACTCCAATCCCTGGTACCTCGGTTGCTTCACAGCAGCCGCCACCATGATGACCTGCACTTCTTTCTTTACACATGCAACGGCTTGTTGTGCAAGTAAATCAGCATCTTCATTCTGTTTCCTAGGAATATGATATAGTTGCACTTCTTCAAATTGATTAAACAATCTACGAATGGCATGAACTTTTGTCCGTAAGCTCTCATTCTTGCATGCCCAAATGCCTAAAATCTGTTTAACAATGAGAAGTGCATCTCCCTTTACCATGAGGCGTTGTATCCCTTGGCCAATGCACATCTTCAAACCATGAAGTAGAGTGTCATATTCTGCTTCATTGTTGCTAGCTGAACTTGGTAGTGATAGCCGTTTTTTTCGGCTCTTTGTAATTGCCACAGTGAGTTACCTCACCCTACCAAAATCACCCAAACACTGTGGCTATCCCTACCATTTCACTGTACATAGGCGTACGTGAGTCACGGGACTTTTCCCATATCTTCTTAAAAACCCTCAGCTAGCTAGTCACTGGGCTAGGTGAGCCAAAAAAAAAAAAAAAGTATATTATGGCCTCTTTGTGTGTAAATATTTCATTGTATATATGGCCTAAATATAGGGATTTTTTATAATTATTTTGGTATTTTATTTAAATATTTCTACTTAGGTGTGTGTTTTATTAAACCTATGTACACTTTCTTTCATCCTCTTACACCATAATTATATTTTTTTGCCAATATGTACATACTCTAACCTCATATTTTTCCTTTATACAAATCACTCCCACATTTTCACCCTCACCCTCGTGAAAACAAAAAATTGATTTCTACTCATTGGTTACTTTTATTATATTATTTACTTGCATACATTTTCCTCTTTCACCCAAAATAATTCAAGGAGGGACCATATCATATGATTCCAATATCTTTCCATATCCATAACTCCTCCATATTTTTATTATTATTTTTACTCATTATTCTAACACCATGTGCTCATTGAGCTAAAGTCTATGAATAGTCCATACACTAGTCCCACCATGTATATATTTCTTATTTCACCAATAATCCTCCTCCATGCATGGGTCAAGGGCAACTTGAATGCTTTGTATTATAATATGACAAAGGAGGGGCTCACTCTTGGATGCATTGTACAAATTCAACAAAGGAGGGGGCCACTAAAAGACTTTTGTAGGCATAAAAAACAGGCTTTTTGGTGAGAATTTTGGCACCTATCTCCACTCTGAATTTGGAGCGGTGGTCAAAAGAGAAAATGTAGCCCACGCCCTGAATAATCACCCCAAATTTTTTTCATGATTTTTGGAGCTACCAGCTGTGAGCTATGATTTTTTAGTGGACCCCAGTTTTCCCATCTATGCAGCAGACTCTCTCTTCCACTTTATCATTTTCCTCTTTCACACACACTTCTCCACTCATCATCCCCATCTCTCTCACCACTCCTCTCTGCACACTACTCACCTCTCCTTAACCTTGAAGAATAAAGAAACCATGGTGAACTCATACCTCCCACACACAATTCCATTCCAAAATGGACCACCTAGTCCATTTTTTCCTCCTCCAAATTACCCATATCTATCAAAAAACCACAAAATTCACCTCTTCTCTTAAAAGACAGCATCATGGTGGTTGATTACTCAGCTTCAATTACCTTGTCTCTCAAGGAAGGTCAAGAGTGGAGAGAAAATGTACCGTCAAAGCTAGTGGACCGTCAACAAGCGTCAAAATTGGCCCTACTCAAGACACTTGGAGCATCAACCTTGTAAGAAATCCACCTTTTCTTACCTCTTAAGAGTTTTTTCTTCCTTATTTGTATCCTACATGGATACTCCCATTGTAAATATCCAATTCCATTTGTAAATTAATACTAACTCTACTAACACTAACCACTATGAAAAGTCCTATCACCTCCATTTCTCTCCTCTCTCTTTCCCCCACCAACTTCTTGATAATTCCAAGCAAAAGAAATTAGATAAATTGCTAAAAATCTAACCCAACCATGGTTAGAGGAGTAACCCTAGCCTTCAAAATTGCTATAAAAGGAGGGTGTAGCTAGCATAAAAGGGGGGGAGCCATAAGCAAGAGAACACTATGCTATAGCTTGAGAAGCCAAGCTCAACCTCTCTAGAAGGAGCTCTTGAGTGGAAGCTCATTGTCTTATGCATGTGCATGTGTTGTAATAGGGGATTAGCAAGGGAAATCTATGCCATTGTAAGAAGAGAGTGATCATTCAATTGAGAGTAGGAAATCTATCATTTCTCCTACTAGTGTAAGCCCAACATTCGCTGAATCAAGGAGGGTGGATTTGGACTAAGCTTGGATACTTTGTCTCCCTTCCAACGTGAAGTAAGGACAACAATGATGTGTAAGTGCATTGGTGTTTTTTTTTTTTTTAATTCTTGATAGCTTGTCTCTGGTGTTGTCATCAATCTAGCCATAAATCCCACATACTGTAAGAGGGCGACAGGGTGGAGAGGACTCCCTGGCCTTAAGACAGTGATTGGGGTGGCTTTTCTTGTGATGTGTTGTGATGAAATTTACGCAAGCTATGTTGAACAAGTACTAATCTCACTTTGATTTGTCATGACAGATTTGTAAGAAGGTATTAATGCAACAAGCACCCCCTCCCCCTTTCTCTCTCTTTCTTAAATATATAGTTGTGTTTGCTTGATCATTGCCGATACGGTTCAAAGCAGCCCGAGCACTATCTCTCTCTCTCTCTCTCTATCTATCTCTCTCTCTCTCTCTCTCTCTCTCTCTCTCTCTCTCTCTCACTCCTCTCTCGTCTCTCTCTCTCTCTCTCTCTCGTGTTTTAGTGTGTGAAGTATTCCATTGGTGTTAGGGTTAGTGTAAATTCCTTGCTTGTTTGTGGGTTGCTCTAACGATTCTCCTCTTTTGCGTCCTAGTTCGCTCTTAAACTAGGTGGTGCCCCTTGTGTAGTTGGGATTTGGCGGTGGGTTTGTTGTTTTTGGTTTGTGTTGGTGTTGTGCCCCAGCCCCATTGAGCAGCACGGGAGCCTTGAAGGGTGTCTAACTCTTCTTGTTGCCCGCCCCGGACCGCCTCAAATTGGTGCCCCCACGGAGGACGGCTTGTGTATTTTTGTGTAGAATCAACCTTTAGCATAGTCAAGTAGTTTGCATGAATCACGAAGCTTTGTATGATCCCTTCATTCCCATTGCAAGGCAAAAGGTACACATAATTGTTAGTACTAAGTTGCAATTTCAACGTGTCATTCGTAGAATTTTAGGTCCTCTTAGGTTGGCCGAGATAAACGCTTCAGTAAATCCTTTTATTTTGCCTCTCATTAGGTACGACCTTAGTTTGGACGTCTATATTTTTGTTTGTTTTTTTAAGCATTAGGACATGCATAGGCCATGGATAATGGCCCAGGAATAGAGGTTTTTCCCTTTCATTTTACTCCACACATTAGAATAAACGTTGCAATTAGTAGAAAGATCCATTTTCAACAACGAATGGTGTTCATGTTTGGTGCCCAAAGAGCAGGAGAAATTCTTGCATCACCAAACCCTGTCATTCTACCTCTCATCAACTACCACACTTCTTTTGATGTACATGTGTTCATTTTATTTTAAAATGAAGTGCAGCCCGGCAAAGTAGTGTGTATGTTTGTTTTTTCTTTGTCCAAGTTGTTACAAGAAACAAAAAAACGATCATTTGTTCTAACTGGGAATGTGTGTGCAGTGAAAGTTCAATCCTTAGAGATCTAGCTCTATTACCAATTGAGTTGCAGGAGCAAGTAGTAAGGCGTCTCCCTCATAACAAGAGGGTGGTGAAGTTAAGACGGAAGGTCCTACGCGTGGATTCCATTTTCCTCTTGTTGTTGGGCACTAAGGAAGACCGCGCATTCATCCAACTAGTGTGTGCCCTAAGATTGGTAAATAGAGTGAAATTTGGCGTTTGGCGAGTGCATTTCACCATTGAGGAAGACTCTTCAGGAAACTTGCGGCCAGAGTTCATGCTTCATAGACTCACATTTGGTGAATTTTTCCCTCATTTGCGTCTTATTAATAGTCTTCCTTTCGCTTTCAACAAAGGAGATAGGGAGCTATTCAGAGCTTGTCTTAATAAAGAGAGCATAGAGAAGATTGCAAATTTGTATAAATTCTCATCCTTCTCTACTTTCTATGACACTTTGTTCATAGAGACATTGTAAATCTCTTTATGCTTTTGAATGATTTAACCATAATCCTAAGGAGTTTTTGTCCAGGAATTTTGTAGCACAAGTGGAGTCTTTAAATCTTGCAAACTTGATTGGACTTGATGAGGATGTTCTTTATGAAATTGTGAGAAGGTTGCCTCACTCCGACTGTGTGGAACTCGAAGGAAAGGAGCTCCTAGTCAATTGCTACTTTCTCACGGCCTTCGACGAGCATGAAGATCTAGTTTTTATACAAACCGCTTGTGCATTGGGAATTGTAGAGCAAGTGCAATTTATCACTTGGGACGTGGTTGCTCTTTTGGATCCAGAAAATGAAGTTCTAGAGATTTCTGTTTATCGCCTTAGCTTTGAAGAATTTCAACCCTTCTTAGAGCTCATCAATAGTCTACCCTTTTTGTTTTGATCAAACAAATCGAGACCTTATTGAAGCTTGGATAGCTGAAGAAGAAAACCTAGAGTGGTATTTTCTCACTTCTTCATTTGCAGGCGAGTGGTTCTAGATCTCTATTGTATCCCTTATTGTAACTCGTGTTGTAATCTTTCATAATAATGGAGAGCCAACGCCAAATGTCTGGATATCCTCTTTTCTTTGGAGAGCCTGGAGAGGATGCAGAATTATTTTTAGCAAATTTCAAGATGTCTTGCCGTATCAAGAGGATAGTAACCGATCAAGAACGTGTAGAAATGTTTGAGGTGGTCCTTAGGAAAGATGCTAGTACTTGGTTTGACTCTTTGCCTGAGGAAGTTAAGGGGAATTACACAGAAGTTTTAAATCGTTTTAAGAGATACTTCTTTGATCCCCAAAACACTCAAAAACTATGGCAAGACATTGTTTCTCATAAGCAAAAAGACTTAGATGACTACTACTTGTACAAGCAAGAGTTTCTACGTCTTTGGGCTCTATGGATACGAAATGTTGCTAAACCTGGTGATGGTGCAGAATTTTTAAAGAAGGAGAGGATTCATAGCCGGACTCTTTCCTGACCTTAAGGTAAAAGTTGAGGCGGGTGCACCTGCTACTTTTGATGCAGCTGAAACTAGGGCTGCTGAGAAGTATAGGAAACTCAAGTGCTTAAGGGGAGAGGTTCCAATAGAAGGTCTTAGACCCAAAGGTAAGTCACAAGCATCAACATCGAGGGAGCTTCCTGAGGTAACGGCGGAAGTATTGAGAAGTTAAACGAATCTTTAAGCAGCCTGTCAATTCACCTTGCACAAGCTGTAGGTCCAAAGGGACAAGCAAAGAAGTCTGAAGAGCGAGATCCACGACCTAGGAGAGTCTTGCAATGTTGGAATTGCGGAGAGTCTGGACATGGGATGTATAATTGTCCTTGGCCCCGTGGGGAGCCAGGGAGGCTAACTTGAATTACCCAGTGATGAATGCAGGTGAAGGAACTGGTCAACAACCAAGGCTTCTACAAAGGCCAAATGGACCAAGACCACCTCCACAAGGGGTAGAAGGAGTTCCACCTTTGCCAGATCCAAATGTGCATGTGGTAGAGGTGACAAATTCAAATGAGGTGACATGGAAGCCAATGGTATCAACTCAAGACTTCCCTCTTGGACATGGTATGGCTCCGTACAACTTGTTGGAAGACATGAGAGGTAAGGGTCCTGATATTTCATGGCCTCAATTTCTTGCATTATGTCCACAAGTTAGGAGGGATTTGACAAGGGCAGTTAGCACTAGGAGAAAAGGTAAAAGAGAGTGTGCCTGTTGTAAAAATTGCACAAGCTGAAATGAATGAGGACATTACCGGTGCTAGATGTTACATCAAAGGGAGATTGGTTAGGAAAGGTTAGTGGATGGGGGTGCACAAATTTGCATCATGACATAGGGACTCATGCAAAAAATAGGATGCACATCCATGAGACACCTGAAATTAGGGTCAAGATGGCAAACAATAGCAAGGCTAGGTGCGTAGGCATTTGTAAAAATGTTTTTGTGGAGGCCTTTGGCATAAGAAGGCAGTGGATTTCTATGTCATGTCTACCAAGGGAAATGGTTACCCATTTATCCTAGGAAGACCATGGCTAATGAAAATGCGAGCTTTGCAGGATTGGGAGAGTGGAAAGCTAATTTGAGGAATGACAATCACAAGAGGTTGTCTTTGACATGAAGGAGCAACGCCAAGAGGAGCTCCATGAAGAATCATCTCAAAGTGAGACGGAAGAAGGGTGGACCGATAGCACTTCAGAAGAAGAAAGTAGCGGCAGCATTTTTGAAGAGGAGTCTTCCATCGAAGTCATGGAGGTAAGGTTTAGCCAAGCAACCAAGAGACCTCTTGTCAAGGCTTGGAGGAGGTAGGTCCTCAAGAGAAGAAGGTGATCAAGATGAAGGGATGTGGAAGGTATGCTATCAAAACACTTACAAAGGATGAAAGAGAGGAGTTCAAATGTGTGCTAAGGAAGTTTCCTAGGCTTTTTGCTAAAGACTACACCGATGTGCGTGAGTAGATGGTGTTCAACATAAAATTGAGTTGAAGCCAGAGGCCACACCTAAGGTCAGAAGCTACGAAGGCTAGGAGTCATCAAGGAGCAGGTTACTCAAGGAGGTAAGAAAGCTTCTAGCAGCAGGGGTTCATTTATCAGTGGAGAATTCAGAGTGGGTCTCTCCTGTTGTTGTCACTCCTAAGAAGAACGGCAAGTGGAGGGTGTGTGTGGATTACCGTCCCTCAATGAGGCAACAAAGAGAGATCACTTTCCCCTCCCATTCCAGGATGAGATACTAAATGAGGTAGCTGGTCATGAGAAGTACACTGTGTGCGATGGTTACTCAGGTTACTTTCAAATAGGGTGCACTGGAGGATCAATTGAAAAAACCTTTATCACTCCTTGGGGTTGTTATGCTTTTGAGTCATGCCATTTGGTTGACAAATGCTCTGAACATTCACGTTTCATGAATATGGTGTTTCAAGCATTCTTTGGAAAGTCAATTAGGGTGTTCATTGATGATTTTGTATTTATAGCTCAAAATATTGCATCTACAAAGGGTAGAAGAAGGTTTAAGAAGCTCTACGACATGGGAGGTAACTCAACCCCGACAAGTGCATATAGGTGAGGATGAAGTAATCTTGCTTGGTCATAAAGTTTCTTACAAAGGCATTGAGTGGATCCTTCGAAGGCAGGCTCTTATTGAGCTTTCATCACCCAAGAGTCTTAAGGAGGTCATCTCATTCATTCAAAAGGTGAAGTATATGTCAGCTTCATTCACTTAGCCTTGGAGTTACTTCACCCTTTGCAAAAGTTGACACAACAAGTAGATTTGCATGGTCTGATGAGCTTGAAGAGTACTTTTGTAACATTAAAAGTCATTTTGTCAGAGCTACCAACACTCATGCCTCCTGTTTGGAGTACACATTCTTTGTTAGCTCTAGTGCTGAGAAAGAAACAATTGGTGCTGTGTTGCTACAACAAGATCCCAGTACAAGGATGCAACCCATCTACTTTGCTAGTAGGGTCATGAATGCTTTGGAGAGAGACTACACAGAAGCAGAACTCATGATGCTTTCTCTCATGTTTGGGTGAGAAAGTTTAGATCTACCTGTACCAAAACCTTTTGTAATTCTCATGCAGAAAATTTGTTCCTTGGGTGTCATCTCAAATGAATCTTAGTACTAGGATCTCAAAGTGGATTATGGAGTTGCAAGAGTTTCAAATCTTTCAAGGTAGAAGATAGTGTGCGTGCACAATTGGCAGGGATTTCACTTATAGGGTGCACGAAAAGGAGATAAGGTGCCTGAAGTAAAGACCCTACATTGACCACCAAAAAGTATTCTAATGCTTTTACTTTGTTCTTTGATGGAGCTTTTCGTCGAGCCACAGGAAAGCAGGGGAGGGCTAGTGTTTCAACCCAAGTGGAGAGGTGGTCATGAAAGAGAAGTTCAATCTACTGAGGCGGTCCGGGGGGGCAACAAGAAGAGTGGCCTCTAGAACCCTTCAAGGTCCCGTGCTGCTTATGGGGCTGGGACAAAAAAAAATCAAAACAACAAACCACCGCCAAATCCCAACACAAAGGGCACCACCTAGTTTAAGAGCGAACTAGGACGCAAAAGAGGAGAATCGTTAAAGCAACCCACAAAAAGCAAGGAATTACACTAACCCTAAACCAATGGAATACTCACAACTTAAAACGAGAGAGAGAGATAGAGACAACACAAACCAAAACAACAAACCCACCGCCAAATCCCAACTACACAAGGGGCACCACCTAGTTTAAGAGCGAACTAGGACGCAAAAGAGGAGAATCGTTAAGCAACCCACAAACAAGCAAGGAATTACACTAACCCTAACACCAATGGAATACTCTCACACACTAAACACGAGAGAGAGAGATAGAGAGAGAGAGATAGAGAGAGAGAGAGATAGTGCTCGGGCTGCTTTGAAACGTATCGGCGATGATCAAGCAAACACAACTATATATTTAAGAAAGAGAGAGAAAGGGGGAGGGGGTGCTTGGTTGCATTAATACCTTCTTACAAATCTGTCATGACAAATCAAAGTGAGATTAGTACTTGTTCAACATAGCTTGCGTAAATTTCACCACAACACATCACAAGAAAAGCCACCCCAATCACTGTCTTAAGGCCAGGGGGTCCTCTCCACCCTGTCGCCCTCTTACAGTATGTGGGATTTATGGCTAGATTGATGACAACACCAGAGACAAGCTATCAAGAACTTAAAAAAAAAACACCAAGACACTTACACATCATTGTTGTCCATTACTTCACGTTGGAAGGGAGACAAAGTATCCAAGCTTAGTCCAAATCCACCCTCCTTGATTCAGCGAATGTTGGGCTTACACTAGTAGGAGAAATGATAGATTTCCTACTCTCAATTGAATGATCACTCTCTCTCTTACAATGGCATAGATTTCCCTTGCTAATCCCCTATTACAACACATGCACATGCATAAGACAATGAGCTTCCACTCAAGAGCTCCTTCTAGAGAGGTTGAGCTTGGCTTCTCAAGCTATAGCATAGTGCTCTTGCTTATGGCTCCCCCCTTTTATGCTAGCTACACCCTCCTTTTATAGCAATTTTGAAGGCTAGGGTTACTCCTCTAACCATGGTTGGGTTAGATTTTCAGCAATTTATCTAATTTCTTTTGCTTGGAATTATCAAGAAGTTGGTGGGGAAAGAGAGAGGAGAGAAATGGAGGTGATAGGACTTTTCATAGTGGGTTAGTGTTAGTAGAGTTAGTATTAATTTACAAATGGAATTGGATATTTACAATGGGAGTATCCATGTAGGATACAAATAAGGAAGAAAAAACTCTTAAGAGGTAAGAAAAGGTGGATTTCTTACAAGGTTGATGCTCCAAGTGTCTTGAGTAGGGCCAATTTTGACGCTTGTTGACGGTCCACTAGCTTTGACGGTACATTTTTCTCCACTCTTGACCTTCCTTGAGAGACAAGGTAATTGAAGCTGAGTAATCAACCACCATGATGCTGTCTTTTAAGAGAAGAGGCTGAATTTTGTGGTTTTTTGATAGATATGGGTAATTTGGAGGAGGAAAAATGAGACTAGGTGGTCAATTTTGGAATGGAATTGTGTGTGGGAGGTATGAGTTCACCATGGTTTCTCTTATTCTTCAAGGTTAAGGAGAAGGTGAGTAGTGTGCAGAGAGGAGTGGTGAGAGAGATGGGGATGATGAGTGGAGAAGTGTGTGTGAAAGAGGAAAATGATAAAGTGGAAGAGAGAGTGTGGCTGCATAGCATGGGAAAACTGGGGTCCACTAAAAAAATCATAGCTCACAGCTGGTAGCTCCAAAAATCATGAAAAAAATTTGGGGTGATTATTCAGGGCGTGGGCTACATTTTCTCTTTTGACCACCGCTCCAAATTCAGAGTGGAGATAGGTGCCAAAATTCTCACCAAAAAGCCTGTTTTTTATGCCTGCAAAAGTCTTTTAGTGGCCCCCTCCTTTGTTGAATTTGTACAATGCATCCAAGAGTGAGCCCCTCCTTTGTCATATTATAATACAAAGCATTCAAGTTGCCCTTGACCCATGCATGGAGGAGGATTATTGGTGAAACAAGAAATATATACATGGTGGGACTAGTGTATGGACTATTCATGGACTTTAGCTCAATGAGCACATGGTGTTAGAATAATGAGTAAAAATAATAATAAAAATATGGAGGAGTTATGGATATGGAAAGATATTGGAATCATATGATATGGTCCCTCCTTGAATTATTTTGGGTGAAAGAGGAAAAGGTATGCAAGTAAATAATATAATAAAAGTAACCAATGAGTAGAAATCAATTTTTTGTTTTCACGAGAGTGAGGGTGAAAATGTGGGAGTGATTTGTATAAAGGAAAAATATGAGGTTAGAGTATGTACATATTGGCAAAAAAATATAATTATGGTGTAAGAGGATGAAAGAAGGTGTACATAGGTTTAATAAAACACACACCTAAGTAGAAATATTTAAATAAAATACCAAAATAATTATAAAAAATCCCTATATTTAGGCCATATATACAATGAAATATTTACACACAAAGAGGCCATAATATACTTTTATTTTTTATTTTTTATTATTTTTTTTTTTTTTTTGGCTCACCTAGCCCAGTGACTAGCTAGCTGAGGGTTTTTAAGAAGATATGGGAAAAGTCCCGTGACTCACGCACGCCTATGTACAGTGAAATGGTAGGGATAGCCACAGTGTTTGGGTGATTTTGGTAGGGTGAGGTAACTCACTGTGGCAATTACAAAGAGCCGAAAAAAACGGCTATCATTAGCCCTCCCCCTGGATGATGGTATATTCATGTACCATCATAGAGCATCTTTTCCAAAGAGAGTGCTTCAGAGTCCTTGACGAGATCTTCATTGTTTGGCCCCTCAGATTTTTGGCTGGAGTTACACTCATGCTTCATGTAACAATACTTACATAAGACAGCGGCCTTTGGGCAGATCTTTGGTAGATCCTTTGGTAGAAGGCGACTCAAATAGGGCTTCAAGCGATACCCGTTTACTTTCCTGGAGTGCTCTTTACCATTCAAGTCCATAAGCTGATAGTAACTTGAATTGAAAGCCTTCTTGACTATGTATGGCCCTTGCCATCTTGTTTCAAACTTGGCATCAAAACGATTGTCAAGTCGATTGTCATACCTTAGCACAAGCTCTCCTTCCTTGATGCCTTTGTCCTTCAGTTTCTTGTCGTGCGTTTCTTTCGCTTGTGTGGCTTTCCTCTTGTAGCACTCATATGCTGCTTCTCTTTTCCACTCAAGCTCCACTAACGTAAGAAGTCGATCCATCCATACCTCTTGATCATCTTGTGCTCCTTTGCCATGAAGTCGCATTGTTGGAATGTTGAGCTCGATAGGCTGCAAAGCCTCTTGACCATAGACCAAGTGAAATGGTGTGAACTCCGTGGCTTCCCTATATGTGGTTCGATATGCCCACAAGGCACCATCCAAGAAGTCATCCCATAATTTTGTCTTGTTTTGCACCATCTTTCTAATGATTCCTGCAATGACACCATTAGCCTTCTCCACCAAACCATTTGACTGTGGGTAGTATGGTGTGCTATGACGATGTAGAATGTGAAGCTCTTCACAAACTTCTGTGAGCAATCCTTTTCTAAACCCTGGACCATTATCAGAAACAATCTCCAAAGGTGTGCCAAATCTACAACAAATGTGAGTGTAGACGAATTTGCTCACTGTCTTCTCATTTACCTTTGCCACACTTTGTGCTTCCACCCACCTAGTCATATAGTCTACAGCCACTAGAATGTAGAGTTTACCATTTTTTGTCCTAGGCAGAGGACCCATAGCATCAATGCCCCACTTTTCAAAGGGTCCATTTGCAAGCACTATTTGCCTCGGGCCATGCACCAACCTTCTATTTCCATTTATCTGACAATGTGACAGCTTTTACACCAATGTTGAACATCCACATGCAAACTTGGCCAAACATACCCCGAAAGCAAAATCTTCTTCACAGTTAATTCTTGGGCAAAATGACCACCACATGCCTCTTCATGCAAACCTTTTAGAATGGCTGGAATTTCCTCGATAGTTGGTACTCTCTGCACACTTGATCCTTCCCTCTTTGATAGAGGGAGCCTTCTAGGAAGAGATATACGCTTGCCTTCTTCATGAGTCTCCTCTTCTGAGCTTTTGTGAAGTCTGGTGGAAACTCACCCTCCAAAATGTAGCCAATGATGGGAGCCAATGACTCCAATCCCTGGTACCTCGGTTGCTTCACAGCAGCCGCCACCATGATGACCTGCACTTCTTTCTTTACACATGCAACGGCTTGTTGTGCAAGTAAATCAGCATCTTCATTCTGTTTCCTAGGAATATGATATAGTTGCACTTCTTCAAATTGATTAAACAATCTACGAATGGCATGAACTTTTGTCCGTAAGCTCTCATTCTTGCATGCCCAAATGCCTAAAATCTGTTTAACAATGAGAAGTGCATCTCCCTTTACCATGAGGCGTTGTATCCCTTGGCCAATGCACATCTTCAAACCATGAAGTAGAGTGTCATATTCTGCTTCATTGTTGCTAGCTGAACTTGGTAGATTGAACTTCTCTTTCATGACCACCTCTCCACTTGGGTTGAGCAACACTAGCCCTCCCCCTGCTTTTCCTGTGGCTCGACGAAAAGCTCCATCAAAGAACAAAGTAAAAGCATTAGGAATACTTTTTGGTGGTGGCAATGGTAGGGTCTTTACTTCAGGCACCTTAATCTCCTTTTCGTGCACCCTATAAGTGAGAATCCCTGCCAATTGTGCACGCACACTATCTTCTACCTTGAAAGAGTATTGAAACTCTTGCAACTCCATAATCCACTTTGAGATCCTAGTACTAAGATTCATTTGAGATGACACCCAAGGGAACAAATTTTCTGCAGTGAGAATTACAAAAGGTTTTGGTAGCAGGTAGGATCTAAACTTTCTCACCGCAAACATGAGAGAAAGCATCATGAGTTCTGCTTCTGTGTAGTCTCTCTCCAAAGCATTCATGACCCTACTAGCAAAGTAGATGGGTCGCATCCTTGTACTGTGGGGATCTTGTTGTAGCAACACAGCACCAATTGTTTCTTTCCCAGCACTAGAGCTAACAAAGAATGTGTACTCCCAACAAGGAGGCATGAGTGTTGGTAGCTCTGACAAAATGACTTTAATGTTACAAAAGTACTCTTCAAGCTCATCAGACCATGCAAATTCTACTTGTTGTGTCAACTTTTGCAAAGGGTGAAGTAACTCCGAGGCTAAGTGAATGAAGCGTGACATATACTTCACCTTTTGAATGAATGAGATGACCTCCTTAAGACTCTTGGGTGATGGTAGCTCAATAAGAGCCTTTGCCTTCGAAGGATCCACTTCAATGCCTTTGTAAGAAACTTTATGACCAAGCAAGATTACTTCATCCTCACCTATATGGCACTTGTCGGGGTTGAGTTGACCTCCCATGTCGTAGAGCTTCTTTAAACCTTCTTCTACCCTTTGTAGATGCAATGATTTTGAGCTATAAATATAGAAATCATCAATGAACACCCTAATTGACTTTCCAAAGAATGCTTGAAACACCATATTCATGAAACGTTGGAATGTTGCAGGAGCATTTGTCAGACCAAATGGCATGACTCTAAAAGCATAACAACCCCAAGGAGTGATAAAGGTTGTTTTCAATTGATCCTCCAGTGCAATCCCTATTTGAAAGTAACCTGAGTAACCATCGCACACAGTGTACTTCTCATGACCAGCTACCTCATTTAGTATCTCATCCTGGAATGGGAGGGGAAAGTGATCTCTCTTTGTTGCCTCATTGAGGGGACGGTAATCCACACACACCCTCCACTTGCCGTTCTTCTTAGGAGTGACAACAACAGGAGAGACCCACTCTGAATTCTCCACTGGATAAATGAACCCTGCTGCTAGAAGCTTTCTTACCTCCTTGAGTAAAGCCTGCTCCTTGATGACTCCTAGCCTTCGTAGCTTCTGAGCCTTAGGTGTGGCCTCTGGCTTCAACTCAATTTGTGTTGAACACCATCTACTCCACGCACATCGGTGTAGTCTTTAGCAAAAAGCCTAGGAAACTTCCTTAGCACACATTTGAACTCCTCTCTTTCATCCTTTGTAAGTGTTGTTGATAGCATACCTTCCAGCATCCCTTCATCTTGATCACCTTCGTTCTCTTGAGGACCTACCTCCTCCAAGCCTTGACAAGAGGTCTCTTGGTTGCTTGGCTTAAACCTTACCCCCATGACTTCGATGGAAGACTCCTCTTCAAAAATGCTGCCGCTACTTTCTTCTTCTGAAGTGCTATCGGTCCAACCTTCTTCCGTCTCACTTTGAGATGATTCTTCATGGAGCTCCTCTTGGCGTTGCTCCTTCATGTCAAAGACAACCTTCTTGTGATTGTCATTCCTGCAAATTAGCTTTCCACTCTCCCAATCCTGCAAAGCTCGCATTTTCATTAGCCATGGTCTTCCTAGGATAAATGGGTAACCATTTCCCTTGGTAGACATGACATAGAAATCCACTGCCTTCTTAATGCCAAAGGCCTCCACAAAAACATTTTTACAAATGCCTACGCACCTAGCCTTGCTATTGTTTGCCATCTTGACCCTAATTTCAGGTGTCTCATGGATGTGCATGCCTAGTTTTTGCATGAGTCCCTCTGTCATGATGCAAATTTGTGCACCCCCATCCACTAGACCTTTCCTAACCAATCTCCTTTGATGTAACAGTCTAGCACCGGTGTAATGTCCTCATTCATTTCAGCTTGTGCAATTTTTACAACAGGCACACTCTCTTTTACCTTTCTCCTAGTGCTAACTGCCCTTGTCAAATCCCTCCTAACTTGTGGACATAATGCAAGAAATTGAGGCCATGAAATATCAGGACCCTTACCTCTCATGTCTTCCAACAAGTTGTACGGAGCCATACCATGTCCAAGAGGGAAGTCTTGGAGGTTGATACGACGTCGAGTCCTCTTGGTTTCCTTGGTTCCTTTGCCTTCTTGCCTTGTCCATGGTCACTCTGTGATGTGACTCCTTCTTTCTCTTTACCTTTTCCTCGGCCACGCTTAATTCCATTGGCTTCCATGTCAACCTCATTTGAATTTGTCACCTCTACCACATGCACATTTGGATCTGGCAAAGGTGGAACTCCTTCTACCCCTTGTGGAGGTGGTCTTGGTCCATTTGGCCTTTGTAGAAGCCTTGGTTGTTGACCAGTTCCTTCACCTGCATTCATCACTGGGTAATTCAAGTTAGGCCTCCCTGGCTCCCCACGGGGCCAAGGACAATTATACATCCCATGTCCAGACTCTCCGCAATTCCAACATTGCAAGACTCTCCTAGGTCGTGGATCTCGCTCTTCAGACTTCTTTGCTTGTCCCTTTGGACCTACAACTTGTGCAAGGTGAATTGACAGGCTGCTTAAAGATTCGTTTAACTTCTCAATTACTTCCGCCGTTACCACAGGAAGCTCCCTCGATGTTGATGCTTGTGACTTACCTTTGGGTCTAAGACCTTCTATTGGAACCTCTCCCCTTAAGCACTTGAGTTTCCTATACTTCTCAGCAGCCCTAGTTTCAGCTGCATCAAAAGTAGCAGGTGCACCCGCCTCAACTTTTACCTTAAGGTCAGGAAAGAGTCCGGCTATGAACCTCTCCTTCTTTAAAAATTCTGCACCATCACCAGGGTTAGCAACATTTCGTATCCATAGAGCCCAAAGACGTAGAAACTCTTGCTTGTACAAGTAGTAGTCATCTAAGTCTTTTTGCTTATGAGAAACAATGTCTTGCCATAGTTTTTGAGTGTTTTGGGGATCAAAGAAGTATCTCTTAAAACGATTCAAAACTTCTGTGTAATTCCCCTTAACTTCCTCAGGCAAAGAGTCAAACCAAGTACTAGCATCTTTCCTAAGGACCACCTCAAACATTTCTACACGTTCTTGATCGGTTACTATCCTCTTGATACGGCAAGACATCTTGAAATTTGCTAAAAATAATTCTGCATCCTCTCCAGGCTCTCCAAAGAAAAGAGGATATCCAGACATTTGGCGTTGGCTCTCCATTATTATGAAAGATTACAACACGAGTTACAATAAGGGATACAATAGAGATCTAGAACCACTCGCCTGCAAATGAAGAAGTGAGAAAATACCACTCTAGGTTTTCTTCTTCAGCTATCCAAGCTTCAATAAGGTCTCGATTTGTTTGATCAAAACAAAAGGGTAGACTATTGATGAGCTCTAAGAAGGGTTGAAATTCTTCAAAGCTAAGGCGATAAACAGAAATCTCTAGAACTTCATTTTCTGGATCCAAAAGAGCAACCACGTCCCAAGTGATAAATTGCACTTGCTCTACAATTCCCAATGCACAAGCGGTTTGTATAAAAACTAGATCTTCATGCTCGTCGAAGGCTGTGAGAAAGTAGCAATTGACTAAGAGCTCCTTTCCTTCGAGTTCCACACAGTCGGAGTGAGGCAACCTTCTCACAATTTCATAAAGAACATCCTCATCAAGTCCAATCAAGTTTGCAAGATTTAAAGACTCCACTTGTGCTACAAAATTCCTGGACAAAAACTCCTTAGGATTATGGTTAAATCATTCAAAAGCATAAAGAGATTTACAATGTCTCTATGAACAAAGTGTCATAGAAAGTAGAGAAGGATGAGAATTTATACAAATTTGCAATCTTCTCTATGCTCTCTTTATTAAGACAAGCTCTGAATAGCTCCCTATCTCCTTTGTTGAAAGCGAAAGGAAGACTATTAATAAGACGCAAATGAGGGAAAAATTCACCAAATGTGAGTCTATGAAGCATGAACTCTGGCCGCAAGTTTCCTGAAGAGTCTTCCTCAATGGTGAAATGCACTCGCCAAACGCCAAATTTCACTCTATTTACCAATCTTAGGGCACACTCTAGTTGGATGAATGCGCGGTCTTCCTTAGTGCCTCCATACCCGGCCTTAGTCCCAAGGCCTCAAACACCTCGAGGTTGAGAGAGCTAGCGGGGAATGAGGGTACAGAAGAGGAAGAAGAAACATTCATAGGAGAAGGAAATAGCTCCTCAATTATAATTACTTTTCTTGCTTAGCATACATAATAGCATAGTACTGAAGATGGAGAAGATGGCAAGATTAAGCATTGAAGCATTGCTCTTGGTCGGACTTGCATTCCATAGCCAAGTGTTGGTGTAGGCTCTTAGCTTCTCAACAATCTTGGAGAAGGAGATGGAGTCTTGCACTTTCACCAAGTGAGAATGTGTGAAAAATGAGTGTGTGAGAGAGTGCATACCCCCAAGCGTGTACACCCCTTGCTTGCTTTGGTCGACCTCTCCTTGTAGCTCAAGCTTGAAGCTCATTGGACCCCTCTAAGCCTAGCCAATCACATGCATAATGCATTTCAAGCAACATGGGTAGCATTTGGACAAGTGTCCTCCTTCCCCTTTTGAGAGAGAGAGCTTGAAAATATATAGTTATTTGTTGAATTGAACTAGAAGCTCATTGGACCCCTATTTAACCAAGCCAATAGAATTCAAGCACACCCTGTGCCTAAGCATAGGGAGATCTTGAAATATGTCCATGTGCCCCTTGAGAAAGGGGGTGCCCTTTGGGTAAGTGGGAGGTTAAGTCAAAGATTCCTCTAACTTTGGGGCTTTCCCCCTCCTTTGTAGGGTCTCTTTTTGACTCAAGCACTTACCCCCCATGCATGGGAAGCTTCTCAAGCACCTTAGTCAGCAAGCACGACAAGCACCTCAAGCACCTTAGGCAGCAAGCACGACAAGCACCTCAAGCACCTTACTCAGCAAGCATGACAAGCACCTCAAGCACCTTAGTCACCAAGCATGACAAGCACCTCAAGCTTGGGCCTGGTTCCCACCCCAAGCATAGCCATAGCTTTGCCTAAGGTCTAAGGACTTTTAACATTAACCTTTGGAGGTCTTTAATGAAGCTAACCCTAAGGTCTTTTAAGCTCCATTAGATTCACGTTGCTCTTTGATAGATTACCTCTTTTTGGACCCATATTGAGATGTAACCATCTCTCCTCTTGGTCCCTTGTTGAGATAAGTTTAGAAGCACTTATTGCACATTGCTCTTTGGTAGACCATCTCCTTTTGGACCCCTATTGAGATGTACTATTTCTCATTTTGGTCCCTTGTTGAGATAAGTATAGAAGAACTTCAGTATATCCTAACTCTTGTTCCCCTTTTGTCTTCCATATCACATGATCAGTTTAATATGAGAAAATCATTTAATAAAGTTAGATAATATATTTTATGACATTACCTCTCTCTTGAAATCATAGTCGTCCTCGACTAGAGAACTAATCGTATAAGACAAAAACATTGCATTTTCATTTGCTTACTCTGGTGTAGTATTGTAAGCATTTACAAGATTCATAATATCCTTAAGCTAGGTTCCTTGCATCCCTCTAGCATCTTTAAAAGGATAATCCTTAAACTTAATAAGATATCGTCGATAATCTTACCGATTCTTAATACATTTTCTTCATGTCATAGGATGGACTCGGATTGAAGTATTTCTTCTTGATGTTCAATTTTTGGAGGGTCTGCAACTATTGCTTCTTTTGGTGGCGCTCCTTTGTAAGGCTTAAGTAAGCTCCCATGGAAAACATTATGCATGATCCAATGGTTGGGAAAATTTAATTGATAAGCCATCTCATTGATTGGATTAAGAATTTAAAAAGGACCATAGTATCTTTTTTTTAGTTTAGCATAATACTCTTGGTGGCCCGTAGGATTCTTGTCCATAGTATACCTTAGACGAGCCTTGAAAAACTTTAGCAAGACCCAATCATTTCCCTTAAAGTCTAAGGCTCTTCTGTGCTTATTGACAGTAGTCCTTTTTTGCCTTTGCTGTGAGATGGATATAACCTTTTTAATCTTTGGAAAAGTTTCTTGTGAGTCTCAGCTATATTCATGAACAACGAATATCTTCTTATGTACTTTAAGTAGTAAGGGACTTTTTCCCTCTTTAACTTCAAAAGGTGCTTTCCCCATAGAAGTATGTACAATTTCATTGTATGCATACTCTATAAGAGGTAGCTACTTCTCCCATAAGAACGTTGATTTACGTCCTAGATTCTCAAAGAGACCCTTCCAAAAATTACTGCTTATTCTAGGATTTATGTCCAACACTATGGATGTTGGTAAGCCATGATACTTGAAAATTTGAGATCTAGAGAGGGTTGTCGTTTGATGTGCCTTAATAGTCTTTTTGACAGGCATAGAGTGTGTTTTCTTGTTAAACCTATCTATTGAAACAATCCAAGTTGCTTCCCTCCGTCAAATTTTGACTTTTGGCATACCACACATTTTGAAACATCCTCTTCATGGTATGTTTAGTTTTTAGGGTAGGCCAACATAAATACATTTCTACTCCTCGAAGAGTAGATTATGGAATCCTTCTTTGCCCCACATAATGAGAAGCATGGGATTCATACATGAATTTCTTATTGTATGGGTGAGTAACACATAGCTTATTGTCATTTGGAAGATAACCATCCTTCAAGGTGAATGGTTATTTTTTGCTTCCCTAATGCAAAGGCTGTAATTACGTACTTAAAGTTTTGGTCAGTAGCATACTCATCTATCATAAAAGATAGATCATTTGTGTGTTGCTATAGACACCAGATTTACCCTTGGTTGTCGTGAAAGTGCATCGACCACTTGATTGTGCTTGCCAACAATGTGAGAAATATGAAATTTAAATTGCAAAAGAAAATTTTCCCACCTCATTTGTTTGTCGGAGAGCTTGGTTTGCGTCATGAAGTTCTTGAGGCTTTGTGATCCATTCATAGGATGAATGGAGTCCCCAAGAGATAGTGTTTCCACGTGTCTAGGGCATATAGGACAGCTAGTAGCTCTTTTTTGTATTTTCTCAATACTCGCTTATCAGAGTCAAGTCTTTGACTCTCATATGCTATGGCATGCCCTTCTTGAAGAAAAATAACTCCAAACAATCACCACAAGCATCACATTGGACCTCAAATGGCTTTGAGAGATCTAGTAGTGTGAGCACAAGTTGAGAGATAAGCTTCTCAAAAGCTTCTTGCAGTCTGTACGCAACACTCTATACGCAAAACAACCCCATGGCGTAATGAAAGTAGTTTTTTAGCTTATCTTATAAGGCTATGGGTATTTGAAAATACCCGAAATAATTATCACACATGGTGTAGCATTCAAAACCAACTACTTCATTCAGAATTTCATCCAAGAAAGGGAGAGGGAAGTGGTCTCTCTTTGTGGCTGCATTTAGTGGTTTGTCGTCGACGCAGATCCTCCACTTACCATTCTTCTTAGGCGTCACTACTATGGGTGACACCCATTCTAAGTTTTCCACAGGATAGATGAACCCTACTTCTAGTAGCTTCCTTACCTTGGCAAGGAGTTCCTTTTCTTGTATGACCCCCAGCCGTCGTAGCTTTTGCACAACTGGTTTCACCCCTTCCTTTAGCTTAATATGATGTTCCACTACTGTAATACCTATACTTCTTTCATAATTGTCAATGAAAAGGTCAGGAAATCCTTCAAAATTTGCAAAAATTTATCCTTCTCTTCAATTGTTAACTCCATAGACAGCATGCTCTTCGACCTACTTTCTCTTAGGCCAGGTGATTTACTTTCCTCTTCATTGTTTTTCCCTTCTGGTTTGACGGGTCGCCAGTTGTGCTTACCCTTTGTAGATCTTTCATGATTATACCCATCACATCAATGGAACTGTCGCTTTCATTGGTGGAAGTGGTTTCCTCCTCAGAAGTGGAAGATTCACTAGTGGTTTCATCTGCTGATGTCTCCAGGTCCATTTGCTTTTGCTTACCGGTCTTCATGTCATAGTAGATTGTTTCCCCTTTCTTACCAATCATGCATAGAAGGCCAATGCCCCAATCCTATTTTGCCTTCATGGCCTTTCCAAGATCAATGGATAGCCCTCCCCCTTAGTAGGAATCATGAAAACATCTACTTCTACCTCAGTGTTGAAAGCTTTTATCTTTACCGCACTTACCACACCCGCACATTTTACTTTTGCGTTTTTTGCCATCTTTGCCTTGCATGGAGAAGGCCTGTCAACCTCGAGCCCTAGCCGAGGCATCATAGCTTCACTTATCACACAAATTTTTGCACCACCATCAATGTAGGTGTTTCCAACTCTCTTACCCTTTATGTTGACGTCGACAATTGGAAGGATGTCATCCATGTTGCAACCCGAAATTGCTCCGGCTACCTTTGTTTTGGAATGCCTTGTACTTACCATTTTGGACCATTGCCGCCTTACCTTTTGGTGCGAGATGTAGCAGTTTTGGCCATGTAATCTTTGGTCCTTGATCTGACACATCCAATGTTAGATCATAGGGCCTAGAACTCTCCCGTAACTGAAAATCAATGATGCCTATTTTTTGTCGTGGCCTTGACGGCCTTTTGCTAGTCTCTCCTTTCATGCTTCTCTAGCTCATCATCAGATTGTGTAGTTTTCTCCCTCCCAGCTCTCTTTACAGTCATGGCTTCAAATGTTTCTTCAAAGGTTACCTTCTCCTTACCCTTATCTCTCTTCTTTACTCTCGATGGATCCACTACTATGTCCTTTCCTCTCTCCTCTAACCTTATGATGTTTACAGGGCGATCAGGTGGTGGTGCAGGTGGAATAGGTGGAATGGGTGCTTGTGGTGGTGCCTGGGGTGGACGTAGAATTTGTGTTGGTGGAGCTGTGCTCGAGGTGGAGGTGTTCTCTCTCTAGGGGGTGATAGTTGGTTTCTCCTACCTCCTCTATTATAGTTTTGTCGTTGTTTGGGACAGTAGTACATACCGTGACCATCTTCTCCGCAGTTGTAACAATGATACTCCTGGTTTTGTCATCATACTCTCCCCGCGTCTTGATCTCTGTCTTGATTCCTTCCTTGTTGTATCAAGTGGACAGATAAATTCTACAGTTGGTCAGTAATGTGGGCCAACATATCTTGTTGGTCATTTCTTACCCCAAGAGCCGGTGGTGGTGGAGGAATGATGGTTGTCGTGGTTGTTGGTCGACGCAATGTTCCTGTTTCTGTTGACTCGGTTTCTTTGGCTTTCATCCACAGCTTCTTGTCCTTAAGGCGAGCAATCTCCACGGCTCACTTGTACGTAGCCGAGAATTTACCCTTCAGCTTCTTTTTGAGCAGCGGCCACAAGCCATGCGTGAACCGGTCTTTTTTTAGGAAATCAGGTGCAGCTTCCCCTCTTGTTAGTGACTCAACCCACGGTTCCCACAAATCCACAAACTTGGATTCATAGGTGGCATACTCTAAAAGACCCTCCTGTTTCAAGTCTCTCAACTTGTCCCACAGCTTCTCTGAAGTGGTACCTCCCCCAAAGTGCCTCTTAAAAGCAGTTTTTAAGGGCTCACAGTTATCCTTAGTTGCTTGTGGAAGTGCGTTGTACCACGACCTAGCTTCAAGCTTAATGAGATGCTTAAAGATACTAACCTGGGAATCGTCTGTATCTTTGTTGCTTACTACACATGCTACTTCAAAGTCATCTAAGAAATCTGTTATGTAATCCTCCCCCTTCTTTCCTTTAAATGTTGGGAATGCTACACTTGCCATGATTACTGAGGGAAAAAGCTAGAGATACACACTGCTTAGCTTGCAATCAAAAGATTTTTTTTCTCAAGCTAGAGATACACACTGCTTAGCTTGCAATCAAAAGATTTTTTTTCTCTTTACAAGGAGGCGTGTATTCCCTTTTTTTATACTAGAACATAGATTAAAATCTCAAACGGTACATTCCCTTGTACCAAAGGTAAGACAAGTGGCTGATTTGATGCCAGAACCTTAAAGAAGCACTCCCCACCTAGCATGTTGTCGATGACATGCTGGTAGTGAGCCTTCCAATCTAGTATTACCTTGATTGAGCGTACTTGTATAGAAATGTGTGATCTGCCTTGAGGTAGGTTGTATTGATTCATGTGAAGCTTAGAGGTGCTTAGTCACTATCCAAGCTTGTGGGAGAGGGTGGTGTTCTTTCCTGAAACAGGCTTAGTAGATCCCTAGTCTCACTAGTGAGAGCGTGAGCATGTGCTTCCGTTATCTGTGCTACAGCATCAAATGCGACTTGGAAACTGACTGTGATAATTACCTTCGTGACTTGAGTTGCCCAATTCTCGAAGTAGAATAGTGTTGATTCTCTATTGTGCAGAGCTCCCTCCATCTTGTTGTTGCGGGTTGGTCGTAGGTTGCGGACATGGTCTCGACTTCCTCCTTCTTCTCCTCGGCACACGGCCTATGTATATCCACTGATTCTGACGTGTTGGTTGACTTTCCCACTGCAAATTGAGTACCAGTACGCCTGGCACTCGAGCTTTGATGGAGATGCGAAGTTCGTCTAGTTGTGCTTTGATCTCTTCTTCTTTTGTCATCCAATTAGCATAAGTGCGGCTAGGACATAGACATAGATGACCTAGGGTAGCAAAAGTGAGATTCCCTCTAGGTAACCAACATAAAGTGGTGATAAAGAAAATGTTTGGATGTAGAAAATGCCTAGTCAATAGTCAGGAGTGTGTGTACGAGAGAGGTATGTGACAAGGTCGGAATGGAGCATATTGACTGACTGGAGAGGCCGCATGTGATGAAGCACAAGCAGAGTGATATACAAGAGATGAAACATCCCGTGAATGTGGGGAAAACAAAGCTAAGGAGAAAAGAGAATGGATTCAAAGATCAAAACAGCATTGCACACTTTTATTGATGATGATGATACTTACAAACAGTGGTCTTGAATGTTACCAACCTTGCTCTTGGCACTTGAGATGCATGATGGAATGCGAGCGCCATATGGTGCTTGGCGAAGTTTGGAGTTAGCGGGGTTAGCATGTTAGTGGGAGGTTAGTTGAGGGAAAACCTCAAGACGATGCAGCCACCGACGACATCAATCACCAGCATCCAAAGTGGCCCGAGGTAGCTTTGTGCATGGGGTGGTCGTGACTAGTAACTCAACGATGGTATGGGTGGAGATTGGTGATGATGGTGACGTTGCTAATGCTAAATGCCCATGCTTGTGACAAAGCATGATGCCATGAGCTCCCTAGCTTGGGAGGTGCATTATGTGCTTAGTGGTGCATGAAATGTAGAGTGCATGGAGCTAGTGTGTTCCTCCTTCACTTGTCCCCTTTGTGCTTAGCGGAGGCCTCTTTATATAAGCTTGAGAGGTGGTCCTTACCTAATGGTCCTTGCAAAGATCCATTGGTCGTTGTAGAGAGTCTAGATGCCGCTCTAGTAAGAGAGATAGGGAGGGAGAGAAGGTAGAGATAGAGAGAGAGGAGGTAAGAGTGGGGTGGGGAGAGTTTTTTACAATCCACTAGCCACTGGCTAGGTTATTAGGGAAGAGTGGAGTTCGGGGCATTTACAATGGTTTTTGTTGATGGTTCGGGTGGCCGGTGTGAGGTTTAATGCTGCCAAAATCGGTATTTTGTTGCATGATGTCGAGATGCTAAGTGTCACTTCCTTTCGGTGCCGGCCGGGGCATGCCTTCGACGTCACTTCTCGATTCGGCGTAGTTTCCTCGTGCTTTTGGTGTTTCTTCTTCCTTTGTTGATGGCGTCGATGTCGAACTTCTTGTTGTGCGCATGACGTGTATGTGTTTTTGCGAATGTGTGTTGTTATGCTTGCGTGTAGGCGTACTTGTGAGTGGGTGTGTGTATGTATATAGGTTGTGTGTGGATGTGTAAGTGTGGGTGTGTGTGTATCGAGTGTGCGTGTGTGTGGGAACGAGAGAGGGAGTAACTTTATTATATATGTATATATATATATTTATTTATTTATTTATATTTTTTATGGATGCTTACTACACAGAGAAACAGAGAGAGGGAACGAGAATGAGAGAGAGAGATAGATAGATAGATTTTATTATCGTCCTCGAAGGTCAAATATGACCTATGGGACCAAAGTTACATGTGATGTAGTATGTGTATGGCTGATGAGTGACTCTCGATGCTCCAAAATTGTAGTGATGAGAGTCGCGATGGAGAGCCCACACTTTGGCTAGGAGAGGAAAGTGTGTAGGTCTAAGTTATGGCTGAAAATGTGAGAGAAGCAAGTTCGGATGTGATCAAAAGCTGAGCACTCTAGTAGTGTGTGGTACTCAGACTCTCGAACTTGCAGTGAGCATAATGTGCACAATCGATTTGACTCTTCTCCATTGCCCCAACGCCCTATCTCGCATCGAAGGAAATGGGAGCTAAGCCAAATTGCTGCAATAGTGCGTATCGCGGACAAGGGAATAGGCTCAAGCATGTAAGTGTGAGTACGGTTTCCTCTCTCAGCGAAGAACATGGTTTTGTAGTTGGGGGCAATATAGGTGGTGTAATGTATGAAGCGTGACCCACCGGATTTCTCCCAAGCCGTAATACATTGGCGTTGTAGAAAAGCTTCATTCACTTGAGAGTCAATTGAAGCATCATGTAGCAAGTGTAATGCATCCCATCTCCCAAACCACTTCTTTATGTCTTGCATCCATCCCGTGCTCAAGATCTTGCTTTTATGCGTCTTTTGAACTTTTTTGCTTGCTTCCCATGCAATTGTAGGAAGTCGATGTGAGGGGTTTTGACGCATCTTTATCATGTACTCCACAACCCTTTCCATGCCCATAACCTCAATTGGAAGAGATCTCAACTCAAGAAGTAGGAGCATATATGGTGTTTGTGTCTTAACTTGGAGAAAGTTTGTAAGAAAACGCTTTTGGACATTCTCAAACTCTTTCCAAGTAGACTTTGAGATGCTCCCGCCCCACACTTCAACTCCATAAAGAAGAACCGGTGTCACCAATGCATCAAAAAGATACTTCTTGAGAACCCAACACTTGATGTTTCCCGCATTACACATGTTCTCAAATGCATAATATGCTCTCTTTCCCGCTTCCAAACGACGCATAGCACATTCATGCCACTTGTGATTGGATGGAACCTCAAGGCCAAGGTACTTAAAGCTCTCAACAACTTCAAGTGTCTCGTTGTTGTACACAATGCATGGCTTCTCCTTATGGTTGGTTTTCACAAGCATAACCTTTGTGTTGGATTCATTTACAATCAGCCCACTATGCAAGCAAAAGTTCTCAAGGACAACCATAAGCTTTTGTGCATCTTCTAAAGTGTGTGCTAGAAGCACTACATCATCCGCATACAACAAAAGCATGATTACTGCATTGCAAATAGTGACCTCTTCAATGCCTTCTTCTTGCATAAAGTCAAGTACCATATGTTCCAATTGATCGATGCATAGACCAAAGAGAGTTGGTGACAATGGACATCCTTGTTTAACCCCAATAGTGCTTACAAAAATTTCTGAAATTTCTCTTCCCATGCGCAATTGACAAATCACCTTCTCATAGATTCGAGAAACCGCAAGCATAAACTCACTTGGCACTTGGAGTTCTTCCATCCTTCTCCACAAATTGTTACGTGGAATCATATCAAAGGCTTTCTTAAAGTCCACAAAACAACAATACAATCGCTTGCCTTTCAACCGACTTTCCTCCATGAGAACACGAAGAGTGACAAGATGATTAATGGTGCTATGGCATCGACGAAAACCCGCTTGTCCCTTTGCACGCTTGTCATTCTCTTCAGCCCAATCACTCAATTTCATCTCTATTATGCACCCAAACAACTTTGCCATAAGAGACCCAATCATTATAGTCCGGTAGTTGCTTACATTCTTTACATCCCCTCCTTTATGCAAACGCTTAACCCAATTAGTACTCCAATCATAAGGCATACCATGTTGAAGTGCAAGGTTGAACATATCACACATCCACTCATGGGTAAAATCTCCCGTCCATTTGATCATCTCCGGCTTGATACCTTGAAGATCTCCCGCTTTGCGAGTGGCCAACTTTTCAAGCCCACCGCATACATCCTCAATAGTAAAAAAAGACGGAATACATGGGAGTGAACCATAAAATGGCATTTTTTCAGTATTTGCTTGCTCATATAATTGCCTACAATGTGTGTACATATCCACTAGACTCAAGTTACCAAAATTCTCAACCCGCTTGCCTCTCAAGTTTCTCCAAAATCTTCCACATGCATGTGCCTTTTCTTGGACTTGAAATTCTTGTTGCTTTACTTCCCATCTTCTTCTCTTCTTTTGAATCAATGCCTTGTATGTATGCAAATGACTTTGATAGTTGTCTTTGTCCATAGTTGCATCAAGCTTTATCAAGGACTTTCGAACATCTTGACATTCTTTATCAAACCACCTTTTGCGTGATCTATCTTTGTTGATACCATGGAGATGCTTTATGGCAAAGCATTCTTCCGCACAAGAACAAATAGCTTTCTTGAAAGCTTCCCATTTAGTTTCCAATGGTGCATCACATTGAAGCTTTGTCATCCATAATTTTTGCTCAACCATTTCAATGTACATTGGTGCCCGTTTGAAATCCATACATAGTGATAACTTCTCTTTCCTTTGGCTGAGATTATCATGCTTAGTTGCTTCTCCACATGAAAGGCCAATACATAAGGTGCGATGGTCGGATTCCGGGGTGCATTGACCAAACATAAAACTCTTTATGCGATACATGATGGCTTCAGAGAGTAGCATATAGTCAATCACACTATCCCCATTATGTCTCCTACATGTAAATCCATTGGTTCCACTCCACAAAGATATACCATTGGCAATCAGCATACCCGTGCTATTACACATGTGTAAAAGTAACTTTCCATAGTGATCCGGCTCTTTCTCATCCATTGAAGTACGATCATACAAGTGAACTTCCTCCAAATCCCTTGAAATGTATGGCATATCAAATTGTTGAGTATCATGTTGTAATGTTTTTGTGTGAGCATTCATATCCCCAAATACAATAACATCACCTTCACCTTTGAAATAAGCAATGTCCTCTTCCAAATCAGAAAATGGTTGATCTCTATCCATGCAAGCATAAAAGGGAGAATCATGATGAGGAATGTAGCAACCGGCTACAAAAATGGGTGCTCTTTTTGGTGTCATAATTTTCAGCCATACATAACGTTTGTACTTGTCATCTTTCACAATTGATACAAAATCTTCCAATCCTTTCTTAACCATACATGCTAACCCTCCTTGTCCTCTTCGTTGCTTGAGATTCTTTGACCACATCAATGAATGTACATTGTAATCCTCCAAGCCGTTAATCCTTTGTGTATGATGCTCCCAAGTTTCAACAAGAAGTACAACATCGGCTTTGCTTGTTAGTTCATCAATGCCAAACCCCGCATTCCATGGGTATCCATTACAATTCCAAAAGCATATTTTCAATTGTAACTTGGTCTCATAGGTCACGCATCCCTATTTGCTTGAGAGACTTGCCTCCTCCTTGGGCACATTTTCTTCATGAGAGATCTCCTTGTTTTTATTATTCTTTTCCTCATATGCCTTGCGACGCATATTTTGTTGCTTAATAGTGCGATCTTCACATACAAAACATTTTGTATCCCTCAAATAGATCCAACTATTATCAAGGATAATCTTTCGCTTGGTCTCATCCGGCATGGTGCATACAATTGGCCGTTCTCCCGAGCGAGGAGCTCCTTGCTTCCCCACTCTATGTGCTCCATAGACCATAACTCCGGACATGCCAAAGTGGGTTTTGAAGAAATCTTCAATAACAATGGCAAGAGAAGGAGGTGTCTCTAACTTCTCTTCGGGAATTCCACGAATAACAATGTTCTTGGAACGTCGCTCCCGTTCCTTCAACTCCTCCACATTCACATTCTTAACATTCTTTGTTTGAACTATAGTTTGCATGAGTGAGGAATTAGAAACCACATTGCTACCACATACATCAGTCCAAGACTTGTTTGTGCATACATTTTTCATGTCGCATACATCCCGTCTCATAGTGTCAAATTTCTTCTCTTTCAATACATGGTCATGCTCTACTTTGCTCATCCGCTCCTTCAAAGCATTCAAGTCCACAAAAGAGCGTTTACATTCCTTGACTTCCTCTTCAAGTTGCATCAAACGTGTTGTTTGCATCTCAAGTGCCCTCTTGAGATTCTCATTCTCAACCACAAGTACCCTTAGTGTGCCATTCTCCATTGCAAGTGCTCGTAAGTCTTCGCCTTGTTTGTTTACGGTCTCTTGCAATGATACCAAGTACGCCATGATCATGGTTTCCGATGTCGTTGGTTGGGTGGTTGTGTTGCTATCTCCACACTTAGGAGATTTTGGATCATTTTCCACAATGGTTGTGGACCTTGTTGAAGAAGAAGAACCCTTGCGAGTGCCGGAAGACATTGTATGTAAAATAGGAGATGAAAATCAATTTTGTTGAACCTGTTCACTTCGGAAATGCTGCTACACAAAAGACTTTCATAACTCTGAAAATTTCTGTCTTTACATCAATGCGTAGAGGACTTTGTGCTCTTCGATTGAGGCTATAGATCACCCAAATCGGAGTTCGGATGAAGAAGTTATGATCAAAAGAGTGGACTGCTGTCTACTAAGAGAGAGAGGGAGAGAGAGAGAGAGAGAGAGAGAGAGAGAGAGAGAGGGAGAGGGAGAGAGCGGATGCTGGGAGAGAGGGAGGGGAGAGAGATGAACTCGAGCGGCACCTGTGGGCTTGACAAGGGGGAGAGAGACAGAGAGGGCGGGAGTGAGATGGGGAGAGAGAGTGTTGAGGGGGTGAGGGGGGTGGTGTGGGGTGTGGGTGGGTGAAAGAGAGAGAGAGAGAGAGAGAGAGAGAGAGAGAGAGAGAGAGAGAGAGAGAGATAGAGAGAGAGAGATGGCTTCTGGCTGTTGCACCTGCGGGCTTGACTTAGAGAGCGCGAGAGAGAAAGAGAGAGATATCGGGTTCGGGTTGCGCGTGGCCGACAGAAACGAGGGGTTGGTCAACGGGATGGGGGAGGTGAGGGAGTAGCGGGCCGGAGGGGGGGGGGGGGGTGGCTGAGGGGTGAAAGGGGTGAGGGGTGGGGGGGGGGGTGTTATGAGAGAGAGAGAGAGAGAGAGAGAGAGAATAGAATACACCTTCGGGCGCCTGGCCGACAGAGAGCGAGAGAGAGTTAGAAAGAGGGAGGAAGAGAGAGAGAATGAAAGATGGGGAGAGCTTGGGAGGGTGGAGAGACTGTGTGTGTGTGTGTGTGTGAAAATAATGCAAGAGAGAGAGAAAGAGGTTGGCCGAGGGAGAGAGAGAGAATGAAATAATTTTATGCATCCTATGGGCTTGGTGGAAGAGAGAGAGAGAGAGAGAGAAAATAAAAGATGAGAGGGAGTGTGTGGTGCCAAGAGGAGGCGCGGCGGCATACTTCACGCGCGCGAGCTGGTGGCAGCAATAATAATACAAAAAAAGCGTTTTTTTGGTTGTTTTTACCTTCGGCTCCCCGAATGGGGTTGATTCCTGCCGGAATGGTTTCGAAAACTGGCCAACTTCTGTTTCTTTGGTCGGGCTAGAGGGCGGTGCGACTAATCCGGTATCACCTCATGATCTCCTCTTGTGGAACTTGTGAAACTCAATAAGGAGGTTTATTAGGCGGTGAGATTCCTTCTAGGAGCTCTATTGCATGGTCATGATCCCTCGTTTTGGAGGTAGCTCACTAGGGATGTCAACAATGAAAACATCTTGAAATCCATGTAGGAAATAAGACAACTCTAATTCCTCTTGATTCCCTTTATTGCTAATTCTAAAAAATTGGAATCATTTAGAGATTCTCCAACATGAAATCATATACGCATAAGTAGAGCTTTTTATGGACTTATCAAAAGCAAGCGTATTTACCAGGGATATGGTGTTCCCCAACTCATTAGCATCTATGTACACGCTCTTTTCCCTGTAGGTGAAGTAGATTCTCCTTTCAAGGAACTTCATGTTGGAAACCATGCGATTAAACCATGGTGCCCCAATGATAACATCCTCATGTTTGAGAGGGGAGATAAAGAAATCCTCTTTGTCCACATAGATTTGGACATGAAACCTCAAGTTTCCAATTAAGGGAGTAAATGAGACGTCTTGTCCCTTGATAGCTCCATCAGCTTTCAATGCATCTCCCATCTCGTGGGCTTGTATGCCTAGCTCGGTGGTCAACTTCATGGATATGAAGTTGTGAGTTGAACCAGGGTCAAACAAAATAGCAGCATCATGTTCTTGCATCTTTTCCCAAGCATAGGAAAGGAGAAATCCTTGGCAATGAGCATCCTCACTTGGAGATTCAACCATAGAGGCTCTAGGCGACTCATTGGGCACTTTTCTTTGGGGGCAAGCATGATAGGCATGTCCTTGCTCCCCACACTTGAAGCATCGGTTATCTTGGCGATAATGCTCTAGCTCCTCGGGAGAAAGTCGATTCTTGCCTTTGTAGACTCCTTTCTCCTTAGCTTTATTGTTGTTGATAGAGTTGCGTGGGAGTTGCGTTGGGAAAGATTTTGAGCATTGTTCTTCCTCTTTGCTTCATTTCGATCTTTGTTTTCTAGGGGCTTGGCATTCCTTTTAGCCCCTTGTTGGAAATTGATGCGCGAAGCAACCATAGTGTGGTGGATTGGTTTCGTGATAGAACCAGGCTGTTGGGAGTTGACATACTTAGCCATTTCTTCAAGTAATCTCGCACATAATTGCTGCTTTTTCTCGGCGAAGTCTATTTTTTTAAAGACAATAGCCTTGAGATATAAATCCCAAAACTTGTCCACATATTTGTGGATAGACTCATGGGGGAGAAGCTTCAAACTCCGCCATTCGATAAGCACTTTGTCCTTTGCATTGCTTGCAAGGAATTGCTTCATGATGGAAACTCGTAGAGTTTTCCATGTCTTTGGGGCTTCGCCATTGCCACGAAGGCTAGCCCACGACAAGCAGATTTCTAGAAGTGCATAGCTACATGATTTAGCTTGGAGAACTCTATGAAGCCCCCGTCTCCAAAGGCCACATCAAATTTCTAGATGAAGGAGGCCAATACTTTGTTGGTAGCACCAAAGGTGCCATCATAGGTGAGAAAAGAAATACTCTTTCCTCCCTCTTTGAACTTCTTGAGCTTTTGGGACCTTCACCATGGGGGGTAAGATTTGCAATGTCCTCCCCTCTTGTATTCTCTAGGAGAATAGCTATTGCTTTTATCGAAAGAGGAGGAAGCTTAAGAAGAAGGAGAAGAGGGTGACCACTTTCTTACCCTTTTCTTCCTTTTTTTCCTCTCTTTCCTTTCGAGTGACGAGGAGAAGGACAATGGATTGACCGTTTCCTCTTGGGAGGAGTTGGCGATCGTCTAAACCGTCCTCTTCGTGGAGCCACATCTTTAGAGGAACTTAGGGATTTGCTTCTTTCTCGTTCTTTGGATTCCTCCTCTTATGGGAGAGAGACTTCTTTTGGTCAAGAGGCCTCCTAAGCTCTCTCTTCTCTTGGAGAGGAAAGGAAATCCCATAAGCACGAAGTTGTTGAGTAACTTCGGCTTGCAAAGCAGGGTTGCCCATATCTTGTTGCAACCTAGTAACAAGATACTTAGCAAACATGGGGCATCATCATTAGCATCTTCATGTGAAAAATTAAAGTTATCAATGTTCATTCTACTCTCTTGGTTATTGTCAGCCGTGCTAATTAAACTTATGTATAATTTTTTTTTGTGCTTTGGTACCCTCAAAAACCTTAGTTGCTACTCTTCTTTACCTTTGATAATTACTTCTCAAGCAGCCACACCCGTGGTTTAGACACTGTTGATTGCAAAGACTAGTGGAGAGGGTCTAACATTTCTCGGTTGATTATAGTTCCAGTTGAGCTTGCTAGTAACTCAATAATGGTTAAGCCAAAGGCAAGCCCCGAGAGACTCCATTATTAAGACTATAATTCCCAACGGTGTACCTCGAACTAAGTCCTTCTCAACCAAGATAATAGATCCCTGTCCCACTTACCCTATTGCAATAAACATGCCCAACCTTTCATGGACAACTTAAGTACCTCTCTTCTTAAGCAAGAAAAGAGAAACCAATAGCTCTGATACCAATGTAATGGAAATGGCCTATGAACTTTGAGCAGAGTGGAATTAGGAGAATTAAAGACAGCATTTTTATGAGACTACTTTGAGATCATAGAGGGTGAACTTAATTAGCAGTAGCAACATAACCATTAGTTAATTATCTTGGAATGGCAATACTTCTGCGAGAGAGAGAGAGAGAGAGAGAGAGAGAGAGAGAGAGAGAGAGAATTAGAGAACTTGACAATAGTTGGGGACCGGATTTATGTGGAGCCACTGTCCCCCCTCCAATAGGCTTTTGTGTTATAGATTCTCCCATCAAGAGAGACTTGGTATAATACAATCTTTGTGCTCCTTCTGACCTAGGTGATGCAATGAATATGGAAAGCTTCATGCATCACGAGCATAACATAAACTTTGTAAAAGCATTAACCATCCCTGGCCTCAGTCCCAAGGCCTCAAACACCTTCAAAGGTTGAGAGAGCTAGCGGGGAATGAGGGTGGGGAAGGGAAAGAAGAATCATTCATAGTAGAAAGAAATAGTTCCTCACTTATTATCACTCTTCCTGCTAGAGTACATAATAGAATAGTAATGAAGATGGAGAATATGGCAAGCTTAAGCATTGAAGCATGGCTCTTGGTTGGATTTGCATTTCATAGCCAAGAGTGTTGGTGTAGGCTCTCAACTTCTCAACAAGCTTGTAGAAGGAGATGGAGTTCTTCCACTTTCCCCAAGTGAGAATGTGTGAAAAATGAGTGTGTGAGAGTGTATACCCTCAAGCACACCCCTTTCTTTCTTTGGTTGACCCCTCCTTGTAGCTCAAGCCTGAAGCTCATTGGACCCCTCTAAGCCTAGCCAATCACATGCATAATACGTATGGAAATTGGCCATGAACTTTGAGAATAGCAAAATTAGAAGAATTAAAGAGAGCGTTTTTGTGAGACTACTTTGAGAACATAGAAAGCAACGGGTGCGCTTGGGGGTATACACTCTCTTACACACTCATTTTTCACACATTCTCACTTGGTGAAAGTGCAAGACTCAATCTCCCTCTCCAAGCTTGTTGAGAAGTTGAGAGCATGCACCAACACTCTTGTCTATGGAATGCAAATCCAACCAAGAGCCATGCTTCAATGCTTAAGCTTGTCATCTTCTCCATCTTCATTACTATGCTATTATGTATGCTAGCAAGAAGAGTGATAATAAATGAGGAACTATTTATTTCTCCTATAAATGTTTCTTCTTCCTCTTCCCTACCCTCATTCTCCACTAGCTCTCTCCACCTTCGAAGGTGTTTGAGGCCTTGGGACTGAGGCTGAGGATGGTTAATGCTTTTACAAAGTTTGTGTTATGCTCGTGATGCATGAAGCTTTCCATCTTAATAGCATCACCAAGGTCACAAAGAACACAAAGATTGTATTATACCAAGTCTCTCTTTATGGGAGAATCTATAATACAAAAGCCTATTGGAGGGGGGCCCGGCTCCACATAAATCCAGTCCTCAAATGTTGTCAAGTTCTTTAATTCTCTCTCTTGCAAAAGTATTGTTCATGCCAAGTTACTTAAGTATAATGGTTATGGTTCTACCGCTAATTAAGTTCACCCTCTATGCTCTCAAAGTAGTCTCATAAAAATGCTCACTTCAATCCTCTTAATTCCGCTATTCTCAAAGTTCATGGACCATTTCCATTACACAATATCTGGCTCTATACAAGATGTCGATTTGGTCACAATTATACTCTCATAAAATCTAATGTCTAGCTTTACACGAATGATTTTCTCATGTTAAATTGATCATTTAATAGGGGAAGGTAAAAGGGAAACAAGAGCTAGAACATAGATATATGTTGTTAGACCTAGCTCAACACGGGGCCAAAATGAGAGATGTTTACATCTTGATAAGGGCTCAAAAGGAGATGGTTTATTGAAGAACAATGTGTAAATAATGGATCTTAAAAGACCTTAGGGTTAGCTTCATTAAATACCTCCAAAGGTTAGTGTTAAAAGTCCTTAGACCTTAGGGTAAGCTAGGCATGTACTTGAGGTGCTTGTCGTGCTTGATGACCAAGGTGCTTGAGGTGATTGTCATGCTTGATGATTAAGGTGCTTGAGATTCTTATCATGCTTGAAGGCCAAGGTGCTTGTGGTGTGCAAGTCAACCCTGATCCCTACAAAGGAGGGGGTGAGCCCTAAAGATAGGGGCACACACTCTCAAGGCAAGCCCTTCCCATAAGAGGCGTATAGGACACATGTCAAGCCCCTAGCAAGGTTGCCCTCATAGTGTGTCTAAAGCCTATCGGAGGACCTTGAGAGTGGTCCAATAAGAATTAAGTTTAATTAATTACTTATTAAAGCATTATTCAAGCCCTCTCTCTCAAAGAGAAAAGGAGGGCACTTGTCCAAATGCTACCTCTATTGCTAGTTAAGACGTAAGCTTGTGATTGAATGTAATTCAATCATGAGCTAGGAAGAGGGGTCGATCAAACCTAGGACTATGGAATGCAAATCCAATCAAGACTCATGCTTCAAAGCAATGCTTGCCATCTTCTTCATCTTCATTACTATGCATGCAGGTACAAGATGCTGATATGCTTCTTGTATGGAATATCGCCTCTCGGAACGCACTGATTGTGGGATGTGTGCAACAAGAGCAGGCACAAAAGTCTCTACGCTACTTTCAATTGATGCAAAGAAACTATATCTCTCCAAATTAAGTGAGCTATGCTTTTGTCCTAAAGGCTATGCTTACATCTTGAAGGCATGTGGCTTTACACCAGCGCTCGAGGAGCTTCTTGTTTGGAGTGTTGATGACTCTTAGAATCCAGTGATTGCAAAATTTGCCACATAGGGTCAAGGCCAGAAAGCTCTAGTCTATTTTCAATAGAAGGGAAGCGAGGTCCTCTCTCCACATGCAATCACCTACACATGCACCTTAAAGGAATGTGTCTTCATGCAAGATACTGACATGGGCACAAAAATTCACAATTATGTTTTTAGTTAGAGGCTAAAATATGTCGTGCTTGGCATTGTCTTGGTTCGGATGTAATCACCTACGCATGTATCTTGAAGGCATGTGGCTCTCACAAGATGTTGATATGTGCACAATCATAGTGTTAGTCATAGGCAATTGAAAACAGATCTTGTGCTTGACACTGTCTTAGTTGATATGTATGCCAAATGTGGAGTGCTTGAGGAAGCATAAAAAGAACTTGAGGAGCTTCTTTTCCATAATGTGACCTTTTGGAATGCATTGATTGAGGAATGTGCACAACAAGAGTAGGGCCACAAAGCTCTAGGCTATTTCCAGCGGATGCAAATAAAGTGTATCTCTCCAAATTTAGTCACCCATCCTTTCATCCTAAAGGTTAGGCTTAAGTCTTGAAGGAATTCGGCTCTACACAAGTGCTTGAGGAGCTTCCCGTCCGGAGTGTGGACTCTTGGAATGCACTAATTGTAGGGTTTGCTCCACAAGAGAAAGTTCTTAGCTATTTTTAGCAGATGCAAAGTGAGGGCCTCTCTCCAAATGAAATCACCTACGTATGTGTTGACCGCTGGGTCAACAACACAACATAACTCAAGTTTCGTACCAAAGTCTTATCTTTTGCGAGTTATGAAATGCTACGGATTATGGCTATAAACATCATTTGTAATGAGTAGTTATTCTAGTTTCAGAAGCCTGGGTGCAATGGAACTTCCAGATTGTAAATACAAAGCCATTTGACCCTTTCAAACCCATTTTTGGTTAAACCTAAGGTAGCCTTAGTATATAAGGTACCTAGGTCATTTTGTAAGGGGAGACTTTAATCATAATCAAAACTTTAGCACTGCCATCTACTGTGTGTGAGAGAAAGAGAGTGAGCGTGAGCTTTATCCTCTTGCTACGCCCGGCTCACTCAACACATTGGAGATCTGACTGCACCATTGTTGTAGGCTCGAGGAGAGCTACGCGACAACGCCAAGCATTCCACGCTAGACGAAGCGCACACGCCGACGCATCTACGAGCCATTTGTGGCCGTAACTGTATCAAACGATGTTTGTTTTCTGCGTGCTAGTAGTCTATAGAATCGTGGCGACATAAGCTACGCATAGGTACACATAAATTTCAATTTCAGGCACTTTCAAAATTTTGCTCTGTCATCCTATGCATTTTCCGCAGATGGGTTTAGAGTGAGGGTTTTGAGTGTAGAAGTCTAGGGACAGGTGTATCCTAGTGAGGGGATGGTGTTCCTTAAGTTTCATACGAATCTAGCATGATTAGGTGAGTTACCTTCCGTATGTGTGTATGTGGCTAGGTGGTGGTGAGCGTGAGCTTTATCCTCTCGCTACGCCCGGCTCGCTCAACACATTGGAGATCCGACTGCACCATTGTTGTAGGCTCGAGGAGAGCTACGCGACAACGCCAAGCATTCCACGCGAGACGAAGCGCACACGCCGACGCATCTACAAGCTATTTGTGGCCGTAAGTGTATCAAACGATGTCTGTTTTCTACATGCTAGTAGTCTATAGAATCGTGGCGACATAAGCTACGCATAGGTACTCATAAATTTCAGTTTCGGGCACTTTCAAAATTCTGTTCTGTCATCCTACGCTTTTTCCGCAGATGGGTTTAGAGTGAGGGTTTTGAGTGTAGAAGCTTAGGGACAGGTGTATCCTAGTGAGGGGATGGTATTCCTTAAGTTTCGTATGAATCTGGCATGATTAGGTGAGTTACCTTCCGTATGTGTGTATGTGGCTAGGTGGTGTAGTTGAGGGCAGTGAGGTTCTTGATTGTGGTTTAGTTGGCCTTCCAGAGTGTTGTATGTGTAGGATGGTCTCAACCTGACAAGCTAAAGAGATTTCCTCCGTGCGCCTATCGTGTCATCTGTGTCCTCGATTGACATTATGTTGATCTCGGTAGTGTTTGCATGCACTTCATGGGTGTGTGAGTCGCTTCCGTCCAACAATATGCATCTTGAAGGCATTTGGCTCTATGCTAGATGCTCACATGGGCTCAAAATTCACAATTATATTGTTAGCCAGAGGTTGTTGAAAAAAGATATCGTGCTTGGCACTGTTTTGGTCAATATGTATGTCAAATGTGGTGAGCTTGAGAAAGCATAAAAAGTGCTTGAGTAGATTCGTATCTGGAATGTCGCCTATTAGAAGCCACTGATTGTGGGATGTGCACAACGAGAGCAGGTTCAAAAAGCTCAAGGTTATTTTCAACAGATGCAAAGCAAGGGCCTCTCTCCATATGCAATCACCTACACATGCATCTTGAAGGCATGTGGCTCTACACAAGATGCTGATATGTGCACAAAAAATCACAATTAGTTAGAGGCTATTGAAAAAAGATGCCGTGCTTGGCTATGTATGGCAAATGTGGTGTGCTTGAGAAAGCACAAAAAGTGCTTGAGGAGCTTCCAATTCGGAATGTCGCCTCTTGGAATGCAATGATTGCGGGATTATATTGTTAGTCAGAGGTTGTTGAAAAAAGATGTCGTGCTTGGCAATGTCTTGGTTGATATGTATGCCAAATGTAGTGCGCTTGAGAAAGCACAAAAAGTGCTTGAGGAGCTTCCTGTCCATAATGTCATCTTTGGAATACATTGATTGCGTGATGTGCACAACGAGAGCAAGGCCAAAAAGCTCTAGGATGTTTTCAACAGATGCGAAGGGAGGGCCTCTCTAGATGCAGTCACTTGCACGTGCATCTTGACGGCATGTGGCTCTATGAAAAATGCTAATATGGGCACAAAAATTCACAATTATATTGTTAGTAAGAGGCTGTTGAAAAAAGAAGCTGTGCTTGGCACTATCTTGGTCGATATGTATGCCAAATGTGATGCACTTGAGAAACCACAAAAAGTGCTTTTGAGGAGCTTCTTGTTCGGAATGATGCCCCTTGGAATGATTGAAAATGCAACTCGAAGCATGTCAAAATGGTCTTGGAGAAAATCCTTCGCTTGTTGTATCTTCTCCTTAGCCAACCCCACCGTAATGGGTGATCTAGGTTGGAATCCATATAAAAGCATAAATGGACTAAACCCTGTAGTCACATGCTTTGAACTACTATAAGAAAATTCCAATATAGGTAAGTAGTCTTCCCAATTGGTTTGCTTCTTTTTGCTAATGTACGCTCGTAGCATATCCTCTAGCACTTGATTAACTCTTTCGGTTTGACCATCTGTTTTTGGATGATCAATCGTACTTAGATTAAGTTTAGTTTCCACTTTTGAAACACAGCTTTCCAGAAGTGATTATCGAACTTTCGATCTCCATCACTAATGATACTAGCTGGAAGCCCATAGAGTCTATATATATGCTCTACAAATAGCCGTGCTAATTCTAGTGTCTTAACCGTAGTCTTAGTGGGAATGAATCGACCCATCTTTGTGAGACGGTCTACAATTACCCATATGGCATCATGGCCACGATTTGTAGTAGGTAGTCCTACTACAAAATCCATACTGAAAGGGCGGTGGTAATGCGTGTGCTAGTCTCCACCCAACCGTGCTATCTTATAGCCTCCCCCTAGCGTACACACTATCCGGTCGTGCCAGTGGCCTTGCCCATAGGACCCATGTCCTTACATTACCCCCCCTTGGAGAATCGTTTTCATCCTTGAAAACAAACGTAGGAAAACATTTCTTAAGTGTGGAGACATTCTCCCATGTAGAACCTTCTTCAGGTTTATCTATCCATTTTACCAACACCTGTCGTTTGATATGATGTCTGGTGCGAAGTTCATGAGAATCCAAAATATTTTCGGGCTCATGAGGGATGCTTGGCGGTTTGATAAGGTCAACTAACACACATGTGTCGATGACATTATCATTCTGTCCTAGCAGTTTTCGTAAACGGCTAACATGAAAAACATGATGAACTCGTGAGTGCTCTGGAAGAGCTAACTTATAGGCCACTTGACTTATACGTTTGAGAATGGTAAACGGTCCACAGTATCGTGTTCAAAGTTTAGCAACTTTTCCCGTCTTCAGACTTTTTGAATGCTCCAGAACTTTGAGGAAAACCTTGTCTCCTTCTTCAAAAGTAGCAAGATGATGATCCTCATCCGTGTACTTCTTATATCGATCTTGAGCTTGCTTAACATTCTGTCGAGCAACACGAAGCATGTCAAAATAGTCTTGGAGAAAATCCTTCGCTTGTTGTATCTTCTCCTTAGCCAACCCCACTGAAACGCGTGATCTAGGTTGAAATCCATATAAAAGCATAAATGGACTAAACCCTGTAGTCACATGCTTTGAACTATTATAAGCAAATTCCAATATGGGTAAGTAGTCTTCTCAAGTGGTTTGCTTCTTGCTAACGTACGCTCGTAGCATATCATCTAGCACTTGATTAACTCTTTCGGTTTGACCGTCTGTTTCTCGATGATCATCTGTACTTAGATTAAGTTTAGTTTCCAACTTTTGAAACACAGCTCTCCATAAGTGATTATCGAACTTTCGATCTTTGTCACTAATGATACTAGCTGGAAGACCGTAGAGTTTATATATATGCTCTACAAATAGCCGTGCTAATTCCGGTGTCTTAACCGTAGTCTTAGTGGGAATGAATCGACCCATCTTTGTGAAATGGTTTACAATTACCCATATGGCATCATGGCCACGATTTGTAGTAGGTAGTCCTACTACAAAATCCATAGAGATACTCTCCCACACTTACCTTGTGGAATCTCTAAAGGATGTAAAAGGCCACCTACCTTGAGGCATTCTGCCTTATTAACTTAGCATTGTTGGCAGTTTAGTACGTACTCTTGAACATCATGATGTAAGCCCAACCAATAAAAGTATTTTCGAACTAAGGCATACGTCTTACGAATACATGGATGACCAGCACTTGGACTATCGTGACAATCAAATAAGATTTGGCGCCTAGTGTTTGAGTCCTTTGGCACGCATACTCTCCCCTTGTGGAGTAAGTAGCCATCATCAATGTGAAAATTCTTCCATCGCTTAAGCTCTTCCTGAGTAAGGGTGGAGCTCTGTGTATTGGAGTTTTTATCTACACGTGCAGAGACGTGAGTTTGAGGGATTCCTTTTTAAAACTGCACTCCACACTTTAGCATATGATTGATCTTGTGCACACTTGCCACGTAATGACTCCAAAAGACTCTTTATTTCTGTGAAAGCAAGTGAATTAATATGAGGCATTCGACTTAGTGCATCCGCTACCACATTATATTGCCCCTTGCGACATAGTAGCTTACAATCATAATCTTGAAGGATTTCTGTCCATCTAGCTTTACGGCCCTTCAAGTCCGTTTGAGTAGTAAACCATTTGATACTCTCATGGTCAAAAACTACTTCAAACTCGGCACCATATAAATAGTGTCGCCACTTTTGTAAAGCGTGAATCATGGCATATAGCTCTCTCTCATAGACATAATAATTCTGTTGAGCTCTATCTAACTTTTTACTTTCAAAGGCTATAGGGCTTCCCTCCTGGAGAAGTACAACACCAATTGCTTTATCACTATCATCAGTTTCTATCACAAACGGCTTAAGTGGGTCAACGATTGCTAGGATGGGAGCAGTGGCTATAGCTACCTCGAGCTGTTCAAAACTGCGTTTTTGGGCTTCTTCCCAAGAAAAGGTCTTACCTTTTTCTTTAAGTTGATCCGTCATGAGAA
Source organism: Adiantum capillus-veneris (assembly GCF_014529385.1). Classification (NCBI taxonomy): domain Eukaryota; kingdom Viridiplantae; phylum Streptophyta; class Polypodiopsida; order Polypodiales; family Pteridaceae; genus Adiantum; species Adiantum capillus-veneris. Next base: position 398,655 of record NC_140943.1, read on the forward strand.
CAATGATTTTGTCATAATCATGGATATACTCTCGATAAAATCCAGCCATGCCTAAAAATATTTGAAGCTCCTCAACCGTGTTGGGATGTGGCCATCGGAGAATGGTAGCGACCTTGTCAGTGTCCATCTTGATGACAGAATAAGAGATCACATGATCGAGGTAATGTATCTCTGTTTTAAAGAAATCGCACTTGCTTTGCTTAGCATAGAGCGTGTGAGCTCGTAGCTGTTCAAACACTAATCGTAAGTGTTCTATGTGTTCACCTCTTCAGTCTTATGTAAATGAGAATGTCATCAAGGAAAACCACAACAATTTTTTCAAGATAAGGACGTAAGACACTATCCATGAGTGTCATAAATGTAGTTGGAGCATTGGTTAGACCAAAAGGCATAACCAAAAATTCAAAATGCCCGAACAGTGTTCTAAAGGCAGTTTTGGAGATATCTTGCAAAAGGATACGCACCTGGTGGTATCCTGAACGAAGAGCTATCTTTATATAGTATCTTGACCCATGGAGTTGATCAAACAACTCATCCACTCGAGGCAGAGGATGCTTGTTCTTGATGGTTATGGCATTTAATCCGCGATAATCTACACACATGCACATAGTACTATCTTTCTTTTTTACCAATAGAATTGGTGATGCCCAAGGCGAAGTGCTAGGTCTAATGAAACCACAGGCGAGGTAGTCAGCCAACTGACTCTCAACCTCCTTGGCTTCTTTAGCACTCATACGATAAGGTGGTTAACTCACCGGTTTAGTGCCTAGCAAGACATCTATGCCATGCTGCACATCACGTGTAGGGGGTAAACCTAACAATAAATCACCTGAGAATACACATCGGTATAGTGCGTGAGTAAGTGAGTCAGCTTTTTCCGTGCAAAAGAAGAAAGTAAACTAGAGTTATGCTGGGATGGAGAATCTTGTAATTCCTATAATGTTTGTTTTACAACAGTTGCATGTTGCTCTATAAATTAAAATTGAGAGCACTTTTCTTGTTAGATTTGTTAACACTTTGTTTATCATTAGAATTCATTGCACTTTGCATACCATTACTAGAATTCACTGCACTTTGCTCTTGAGAATTCACAGGACTTGGAGACAAGCAATAACACAAAAAAAGACTTCATTTATTAAATTTGCTTTCTGTAAAATAGAAACTTGGCTGTACATATAAGAGGTGCAGATGGTATATTTTTCTCACCAAGCAAATGCATATGTTTACCATTGTCCATAAAGGATAAGGAGTTGTGTTCATAACTAGTGTACAATGTGTTTCCTAAACCATGCAACCACTCCCCTCCTAAAACTACATCAACAGAGTCCATGTTCATAACTTGGAATTCAAGGGTCATCGTATGATCTTAAACAATAAGCTCAAACCCTTGAACTACCGTGTCCCATACTTCTTTATCATTCCCAGACATCTGCTCCACCACATACTTGTGAGAGCAGGGAGTCTGTGTAAGCTTCAATATCTTGACTAGCTTATAGTTCAAGAAGTTATGAGTTGCACCATCATCCACTAAAATACGAACACGTTGTCCGTTAATAGTGCCATGCATGCTAATCAAATCATGGGGACCAAAGGTGGGCTATCACATTGAAGCATGCACACAACACTTGTGCTTTTCTTCCATATGAAGAACCTCTACAACACAATATTTAGGAGATGAATCTAATGAGAGGCATTGCACCGTGTGCATGGCCTTTTCTTTGCCTTGCAAAAGAGGATGATCTTTCTTGTTATGTTGGTCCGAAAGAAATCTAAAACACAAATTGTGTTTCTTCGCACGCTCAAAATCAGCAGTGCTGAGAGACCCACGTGGAGTATTTTGTGATTGCTTAGGCTTCTTAGCCTCTTGCGGGCGTGGAGAGGTAGATTGTCTCTTATTCCTCTTGGAACGTGTGGGAGATCTACCTCGCCATTGGCTCTTAGCCACATTGCTCTTAGCAAAATTATTCTTAGAGTATGGAACATTTCCTTTCCTCTCTTGGTCATCATCATATCTTTGGGCATGACTGATGACTTCTTCCAAGGTTTTTGGATGTTGGGTCTTGACATGAAGACGATAGTCTTTGTCAAGACCCCTATTAAAACCCCGTATCTTTTGGAATTCATCTAGACCTTTTAGTCTTAATATGATTTTTTGATGTTTGGAAAGGTACAGTGTGAAAGAGAGGCTAGACATGCGGCATGCACCCCATGCTAACCAATTCTATCTTCTTCATTGGAGTGCAAAAATTCTTTGGAGAAAGAAGCTTGAAAAGCACCCGAGGACGGAGGACGAGCATCTATTGGAAATGTCATCCACCACTTATAGGCCTTGCCTTTAAGAGATAGACTTGTTTCCACAGCCGTCTTTATATCCGGGGTGTGTCTCAATCTTTGAATATCACTCCATTTGTGTAAGAACGTATTGACCGCATCCTTGTTGCGATCACGCTCTTCCTCGTGAAATTTAGGAATGGTGATATTCTTAAGTAATGCATTGCTACCTTCTGCATCTTCGGAAGCACTTGTCTCTTGGACTCCTTGAGTCGTGCGAGCTTGGTTCCCTTGAACCGTGCCACTTGCGGCTCCTTGAGCCATCTGTGAATTCATAAATTTCACAAGTAACTCCGTAAGGTTGGTAACATCTGCGTTGAGTGTAGAGAGGTTGCGTTGTATGCTTTGGCGATTTTCCAAAGTCTTGAAAGCAGCCATATCTACAAGGCCATGATCTCATAGATCATCATCGTCATGCATATTAGTGTCAGCAGCAGCACTCGTGGTGCCCTGATTTTGATCTACGTGCTCAAAATCAAAAGTGTGTGTAGGTGGGATATTCTCACTGGCCATGGTAAACACACACTAATGTAAAGAGAAAAAAAAAACGTCAACTTGTACCTTGTCTTTGCGTTTTGTATGCTCCGCGATTTGTGTTGCATGCGAACCTCGCCTTGCGGGAATTGTAGCGCTTCATGTGTCGTTCATCGTAAGAACATCTTTGTTGATTCTTCACAAAAACTCGTAGTTTTTGTGAAAGCTTTTGTTCACTTTGAAGCTACCTCCTTGAGGAAAAAATAATTTTTGGAGGAAAACTTGCCTTCCTCCAAAGTGAAAACGAAGGGTGAAACTACTTCATTGAAGTTTGAAGCTTTCCTTTTCCTTTTAGTTTTCCTTTCAACACAAGTATGCTATCTTTCCTTAAGGGTCAATAGGTCAATAGCCTGATGGTAAAGTGTTGGCCTCTTACCCTCATGGGGTGGGTTCAACCCTCCTTCATGCAAAGGTTAAGCCAGCCTTCCGATGCACAGTCAACAGAAGGCTCTGTAGCTTTGGTGCCGGCGAGTTTGCCTTGGTCGCCTGCCTTGGTCGTGCGTTGTGGAGGGCGTAGATGGGGCGATCGCGGTCGATTGTCACTGTCTATCTTCGGGTCGCGCACAAAAAAACGTGTCTGTCTTCTTTTTGCTGCACAGCAGAGATGTCGCTGTCTACGAAACGTGGGAGAGAAGCAACGCTTCGCATGCACATGCAATCCACTTTTCCCCTTCTCCAAAAACAGCTCGGATACCAGTGAAAGGGTGGTGGTAATGCGTGTGCTAGTCTCCACCAACCCGTGCTATCTTATAGCCTCCCCCTAGCGCACACTGTCCGGCCGTGGCGGTGGCCTTACCCATAGGACCCATGTCCTTACACATACCCTTCCACTTACCTTGTGGAATCTCTAAAGGATGTAAAAGGCCACCTACCTCGAGGCGCTCTGCCTTATTAACTTGGCACTGTTGACAGTTTAGTACGTACTCTTGAACATCATGATGTAAGACCGACCAATAAAATTGCCGTCGAACTAAGGCATACGTCTTACGAATACCTGGATGACCAGCACTTGGACTATCGTGACACTCAAATAAGATTTGGCGCCTAGTGTCTGAGCCTTTTGGTGCACATAATCTACCCTTGTGGAGTAAGTAGCCATCATCAATGGAAAAATTATTCCATCGCTTAAGCTCTTCCTGAGTAGGGGTGGAGCTCTGTGTGTTGGAGTTTGTATTTGCGCGTGCAGAGACATGTTGATCTGGTTGTACAAAGACATGTAAGTGTGAGGGATCCCTTTTTAAAACTGCACTCCACACTTTAGCATATGATTGATCTTGTGGACACTTGCCACGTAATGACTCCAAAAATCCACTCTTTATTTCCGTGAAGCAAGTCAATTAATCTTAGGCATCCGACTTAGTGTATCTGCTACTACATTATATTGCCCCTTGCGATATCATAGCTTACAATCATAATCTTGAAGGATATCTGCCCATCTAGCTTTACGGCTCTTCAAGTCCGTTTGAGTAGTAAACCATTTGATACTCTCATGGTCAAAAACTACTTCAAACTCGGCACCATATAAATAGTGTCACCACTTTTGTAAAGCGTGAATTATGGCATAGAGCTCTCTCATAGACATAATAATCATGTTGAGCTCTTTTCAACTTTTTACTTTCAAAGGCTATAGGTCTTCCCTCCTGGATAAGTACCGCACCAATTGCTTTATCACTAGCATCAGTCTCTACCACAAACGGCTTAAGTGGGTCAACAATTGCTAGGATGGGAGCAATGGCTATAGCTACCTTGAGCTGTTCAAAACTGCGTTTTTGGGCTTCTTTACCGTTTGCTTTAAGTTAACCCATCATAGAAACAATGACTTTGGCATAATCACGAATATACTGTCGATAAAATCCAGCCATGCCTAAAAATATTTGAAGCTCCTCAACCGTGTTGGGATGTAGCCATCGAAGAATGGCAGCAACCTTTTCAGTGTCCATTTTGATGCCAGAATAAGAGATCACATGACCGAGGTAATGTATCTCTGTTTAAAGAAATCGCATTTGCTTTACTTAGCATACAATGCATGAACTCGTAGCTGTTCGAACACTAATCGTAAGTGTTCTATGTGTTCGTCTTCAATCTTACTGTAAATGAGAATGTCATCAATGAAAACCACAACAAATTTTCCAAGATAGGGATGTCAGACACTATCCATGAGTGTCATAAATGTAGCTGGAGCATTGGTTATACCAAAAGGCATAACCAAAAATTCAAAATGCTCGAACTGTGTTTTGAAGGCAGTTTTGGAGATATCTTGCAAAAGGATATGTACCTGGTGGTATCCTGAACAAAGATCTATCACCAGTGAAAGGGCGGTGGTAATGTGTGTGTTAGTCTCCACTTAATCGTGCTATCTTATAGCCTCTCCCTAGCATACACACTGTCCGGCCGTGCCAGTGGCCTTGCCCGTAAGACCCATGTCTTTACAGGGTTTCTCTTCCGACAAAGTCGCTTGCGCTTTTGCGACAAAGTTTTGGGCTTGCTTAAAGAAACTAGCCCAGTTCAGTCAGCTCTTTGAAAGTATGTGGCCTTACACAATGCCTTCACACGAATGAGAATCCACGACTAAGATTGCAAGATATACCAATAGGAGTAGACACACATCATATCGGCAAACTCAATCACAAAGATTTAGCCAACATCATCGTGTTTGTTACAATAATCGACAAATAACTGTCGAAACAAAAGGGCATGTAAAATACTCTGAATTCTATACTCAATACTAATGACGTAGTGAAACGAACTCTCTAAAAATTGCATGCTGCCATGGAATGGCACGAACCCTCACATTATAAAATTTGGGGAGGACTATGCAAACTCCCTCATGCAGGAGACTTGCATGTTTTTGTTTTCCAAACATAAAAAGAGAACGACATATAAAAGTGAACATATTTCAAATGATCCATAACATCATTTTATATAAATTCTTACCTTTCTTATGGTTTTTTTGCGAGGTACATGATTCAAAATTGACGCATCACGATCGTAATGTACTAGAGACAGTACCAATTAAAAAACAACAAAACTTGCTTCGGTGAAAAGTATCAAAGTCTCTCTCCATTTTCTTCTCTAAGGAAATATACTCTCGTGAAATCTTCAAATGACACAACTATTCTTATACAAATGCTAAGGATGCATAGAATAAAGCAAAATTGAATCAAAGAATTAATACAATCTAAAAGCTAAAGACATATTTAAACATATCAACATTGGGTCATGAAAATCAGGCCATTGTAAACACAAGACCATGTCAACTCAAGGTATTAGTCGAGATTCACTTCAGTAACCAGTTTAATACAAATGAATATCGTTGCGCACAAGTTGGGAACCCAGCCCGCACGGGAACTAGCTCGTAGTAGCCCGTTAAGTACTGGCTCGTTTTTCAAGTGAAGCATGATCTCGATTCTCCCCAGAGGCGGCGGGGGCGCGCGTCCCGTTTTAGACTTTTAGTACACTGCAAACTTAATGAGCTTCCTCGGTAGACTCTCTCTGCCGTAGCCCGCCCACGTACTCCGCCCTGCTTGCACAGAAGGTCCACGCCGGCCTAAACAGATCCTCATTCCTCAGAATCCTCACCTCTCAGGCTCTCCTGCGCTTGGAGCTCGTCGACAAGCTCAGAGAGAGATAGGCTAGCGCACAGCAGACATTCATTAACCCACCATCGCTGATGGTTTTGAAGTAGCAGCAGCTGTCGCAAACATAAGCTTTCCCCAAGTGTGCTGTCCATTCTGGCTACTCTGCCAATTGCTTGATTGCGACGTCACCATTTTTCGTGAAAATTGCTGGAAGAGCCTGACGGAGAAGTCAACAAAGCCGGAGTCTCTTTTGCAGGAAGAAGAGGCAGGGACCGCTGATTGATCGCGGCCCCCCTTGGCAAACTATGATGTGAGAGGAACATGGACATGGCAGGCAGAGCAGGGCAGGGCTGTGATGCATGTGACAATGCTTCTGTAGCAATTATTGTACTTGGAACATGACTTCCAGCGAGGTGAAGATCCTGAACAGTGCAGGACCATCTCCCCTCTGTAACTTGGGCCGCTGCAACTTAGAAGGGCCACAGGGGAATGTTGGAGCAGAAGAAAATGGTAGAATTCCAACCCTTACCAGAAGGAAGAAAAAACTGAGAGCTCCCATCTGTGTCAAGCTCACTCTCTTTATCTGCTTGTCTGTAAGTCTGGCCCTCCATTGGCAACTCCTTTGCCCATATGACACAGTCTTTTGAGAAGGCTTTGTGGTTTTGCTCAAGGACTAGCTAATACATTGTTGTCGTTTGGCAACAGGTGATGATTGCTTCTGGAGTTCCGGAGCTGGTTTTATGGAAAAAGGTGCACCAGCAACTTGTTGGACAGATAGAGCACAGGCTTATGACAGTGTCTACCTTGCGGCAGGAGCAGCTCAAAGATTATTTATTTAGTGAAGCTGACAAGACTCAGTTGATATCTATTCGCATCTTAATCAATAACTATTTGAGCAACATGACTACAGGCAACAAGACTCTTGCAGAATTGGACTTGAAGGGGGCTGTTTCAGTCATTTCTGATTTCAAGCATGCTGCAGTATATAATAGCAAAGGCCGCTTGGTTTTGGCGACAGACGAGTACGTGTTCCAATCTCAAATTCAAGAAACTTATGTGAACTCGATCATGGGTGACACACCCAAGCTGCAATTTCCTGTTCAGACTCCTGAGGGGTGGACCTACATTTTTTCACGAGGCATATTTAAGGTGCATATACGATTGCTTTTTTATCTGCAAGATGATGTTTTAAGCCCATCTCCCTCTTTATCATGCAATCTGCTTCATACATCGTATTTGAAGACATCACGTTTAAGCTTAAGAAGTTTCTTGCTGTAAGCGTCGGTTATCCTTTGTATTTTGATAGTATGGTTGTCACTTAAGGTGCATTCACGAATCAATGTTTACAGGGAGAACAAATTGGCCTTCCATTGTGTTTGCTTCATGTCAGACGAGGATTGTGCTGCATACTTTGTGTAGTACTAAGTGACTCTTCACTTATGGCTAATGGGATTCTTGAAAACAAGAAGAGATTTAGGGTTTAGGGTTATGTGGATGCTAAAGCGGCTTATGTCATGGATCAAGATGGCCATGCACACGTGCTTTATCTATGCTTCATTGCTCAGAGGCTACATCAATAGATGCTATCAGTGGGAAGTTTGGAGTCCGGAGAACAATTGCTATTTGTATGGCTGAGGTTGCGAGATGATTGACATGTAGTGATCATGGCGACATGACTGTTGCTCCATGAAGGGGCACAACCCGATGAAGAGGTGTGTATATACCATCTTTCTTCTACGTCCTTGCAACTCCGGGAGAGGGAGAGGTTGAGAGTGTAGCTGCAAGGGTGAGAGACTCACAACGTTCGGGTCCTGGGAAAATTTTTTCTCTGATACCATTGTGAAGAACCGTGCTCTAATTCTAGTACTTCATTGTTACATCCCTAGACATCAGGATGGGTGGCTATAGTATGTCCGGCCAATGTGAACGTGGCCCTTTGGTTATGAAGTCCTATAAAGAGGACTCGAGTCTCATTTCTGAGACATCTTGTGTGATCACCACACTTGGACTCTAGGCCTAGGCAACTCTGCCTGCACACCCGTATTGGTGTGGGCTTGGTGGTATGGGACACCGGCTCGTGGCAGAGGCTAGCCCGTTGGCTGCAGGCTCCCAGACTTGGGGGTGAGCCTATATTGGCACTATGGTTGGGAGGGGAGCCTACTGTCCTCTCACTATGTCTTGTGTCATGCCATGTATGTAGGATGGATCTGGGTTAGGGACTATCATTCATGCTTAATTACTATGTTTCCGAACAAAACTGTAAAGATAACTCTCGCAAAAGACTTAAGAGACTGTGTTTGATTGATTGGGCGCCCCCTCTTGGGATGAGATATTATGGATTGAGTGTAGAGCTGCAGGTTGCTCTCCTACTGCCATGTGTCCAATTTGCTCCTTTTGGTTTGATTCCTAGTACCCACCAACTTATAAAGTCCTCCTAAGGGGCCTAAATGACTTTTAACTGAGCCTAGCCAACCTTTTACGCCTCGGATTTCAGTGCCGACTGGCCTGTCCATCTTGTGGCGACCTGTCCTTCTTGACTGCGGGTGAAACTCTCGGCCAACGCCGTTTCACACTGTCCATGCAATGTCCGGGCATTTGTGATTTTAACAAGAGGGTCCCAAAAATTAATTAAAAATCAAGGGAAAGAAACTAGCAAATATATATAGTGGTTGTCAATCCTGTGACATATCCCCCTCTTAAAATTGCAAACGTCCTCGATTGCATGCCATATATAAATGCCATAAATGATTTAGTGTGGTTAGCATCCTTGTATCATCGCATGTATCCGCAAGAAAGACTATCAAACATGTGTACAAATGACTTAATGAGACCTTCATACTGTTGTCGAGCAATGTACAATTCTATTGCATTGAATCCTTACGTACATGTGAAGTGCTAGCTCTATCATCACCCCTCTTTTGAGCACGTATCAAGCCCTTTGACCCTTGCTCTACTGAAGTGACCTGAGTTGGGGAATAGGTGGGTTGCAAACCAAAAACTTTAAGGTAACACTGCAATACATTTGGTGACTTTACATGCCACAGATGATTTAGTGTGGTAAGCACCCTTTTATCATCGCATGCATCCGCAAGAAAAACTGCCAAACATGTGTACAAATGACTTAATGAGACCATACTTTTGTCAAACGATGTACACTTCTATTGCATTGAAACCCTTGCTGGATGCCAATGTTACCATACATGGGGTTTGGCATCATGCCTTGCATACCCCCAAAGATTGTTTCTGGCATATATTGCTGGTTTCCAGTCGCATAACTAGCCATGCTCTGAAACATTGATCCACCCCCGAAATACCTAGGATGTATCGTGGGTGGTGGAAAACTTGCTGCATAGCTTGGAAACTGGTTCCTTGTCCATTTAATGCACGTTTGGACTTTGAAAGGTGGTTGGCTTAATTGGTAAAGCGCGTCCTAACCACCTGTTCATGGACAGAAGGAAGGCAGTCTTGGAGCTCCAACTGACTCCGCAACATGAGACTGCTCCTTGCCTTGCTGGGACGCTAAGGGACCTGGGCTGGAGCCTCAACATGCTCTCCTGCATGAGAAAGTTGTCGTGTTTGTTGTGACACCGGTGGCGCTTGCAAAAATTCCATAAACCTAGGATTCCGCACCAATCGAGAAAACGCATTCACAGCAACAACCAATTGTGTCGTGCACGCATCCTCGTCTAGTTGCCCAGTCATAAACCCTTGAACTTGTGGAGCATTCACATCAACAAAAGGCACAAACAATGGTGGTCATGAACTCTCGCCAGCCTCGAACGCTTGAGGAACTTTTGTCTGTCCTGTGAAGAGGAACCGTCTTCTCTGGTGTCATTCGTCTTGTCAGCCATAGTGTAATTCCAAGTTCTTGCGCTTTGTGTCTTCGTTGAAAACCAACCAAGGCTCACTCTTTAAGGAAAAAGTGATTCTCTCTCGGCAACAGAACCATGAAACCGGCCCGTAGGGCGGTAGACTTTAACTTTTACCAGAATCTTTACTCTTTTAAACTTTACGACACAAAGGAACTTCACGAATAAACGTGATTGGAAATTACACTTCAAACAAACCACAATTTGGCAGCTAGAATGCTCCCAAGCAGACAATGACACCCTGTTGGCCCCAAAGATTGGCGCCGCTTTTGGTATTTCTTTGTTTTAAAACACTTGAGAAAAACCTGTGTAAACTTCTACAATCTGTCCCACTTTTATCGGGCTGAAATTCCCATACACAAGCCCAATTTCGGCAGCATAACCACAATAGAAGTCTCCACGGACAAAATTTTAAGTAATGAGTGACTTTTCGCGCACTTTAGAGCACTTTACAAAACCTGGCGAGAAATTACAGCACTCTGAAATCTCTGTTTTTGGCTTCTAATTTGCGCCAAAACACCTGTTCAGTGATTCCCTAGCTTCCCCTAAGCTCCTAGGACCTGAAGGCATCAAAATTGGACAAAACCCTAAACCTGCAAAAAATTACAGCAAGCTGTAATTCTCTGTTTGTGCTTCGATTTGCGTGCCGATCACTTTTGTGAGTAGCCCTCGAGCTCCCGCACCTGTAGGGTCACTTGCCCTTTGAATTAGATGAGATTCTTAGCGGGAAATCTCTCTAAATTGTCTTGTACAAGCACCCATAGCTTTCTGAGGCTGCCTTGGCGATAACTTGCAATTTAGGTGCGAAACCCTAAACCTACAAAAAACACAACAAGCTGTAATTTTCTGTTTTGTATTATGTTGAGCGGAGCAAACACGTCTACGCGTGTCTCAGAGGCTCTCGCACGCAATGGGACAGTTCCCCTATAAATCGGACGAGTTTTCACATAAGAAAACTCTCCGTTTTCACATTCCTTCGCGATGGAACTGTGCGTACTTGAAGGGGATTAGCAATTAGCTAATCTGGTTCCTGTACTTATTGAAGGCTCTTGCCTTGGCAAAGACGCATAAAATGTCACTGGTCCCAAGTCAAGAATGTGTTGTGCTACGAGAGAGAATCACTTAAAATACTTCACAATTTTAAATCATAGTTCAATTCGAGACGACACGGCCTGGCGTAGTTCCGTGCCAAGAGAGATTGGCCCCAAAGACTAGCCCCCCTTTCGGTATTTCTTTTGTTAATCTTTGAGCATAGTACAACTTCCTGTGGGTGCTCGCTCTTAGACTCTGCGTCCAGAGGCTCTGAGAAGTGAGGCCCTTAGGGCCCTTTTATTCTTACAAGGGATGCCCCAAAAGCAGAGCCCGAAAAGCTTCCAACTCAAAAGCAAAAGTCCCAAAAGGAGTTAAACTCAAAAATCTGTCCAAAAAGCAAGTATTGCAAATTACGAAAATCCTTACTGTTGCCACGTGGCACATGTCAGCGCAAAATCTGGGTGCTGCCGTACAATTTGCCACGTCATCATCTATCACTGTAATTTGCGGACAGTTCGTACTGGCTGTCCACATCAACAGATTGTTGTGTGTGTGTGTGTGTGTGTCTCTCCGTGTAGCATGGCCACGTTATCATTTTGTGACATAAAACCCCCAGAACTGTACATGGTCATCTGAGAAGCCCAACTAGAGGGGCATTACCATATCTGCAAAGGGGAGGGGAGGTGTGGGAGAGAAAATCATCGCGCTACATGAGTCAAGGGAGAAGGCAAGCTTTCCATTAAAGCTATGATCACCTGCACCCACTACTCACACACACACATTGTGGAGCACACTGATAAAAGTCCACCTCAACCCCAATTTTGGGCGCCCCCTCTTGGGATGATCACATGCTCTCTGAAACCTATGGTAGGGAGGTAGACTTTGGCTTTCACCCGAAGCTTTACTTTAAACTTTAGGACGTAGAGAAACTTTGCAAATAAACCTGTAAGGAATTACTTCAAACACACACGGCTCGGAAGCTAGAGTGCTCCAAGCAGACCTTGACACCCTGTAGGCGCCAAAGACTGGCGCCCCTTTCGGTATTTCTTTATTGTATTAAAAGAGGGAATAAAACCTGTGGTTTCCTACGAACTGTTCCGCATAATCCGGGCTGAAAATGACCTGTTAGGCCCCGATTTTGGCAGCATAATTGTACTAGGACGCTTCACAGACAATACCCCGACGCAATAAGTGATTGTCCCGGCGCATACGAACACTTTACAAAACCTGGCGAGAATCTGCAGCACGCTGAATTCTCTGTTTTCTGCCCTGAAAATGTGCTAGATCACCTGTACAGCGGTCCCCTCGCGTCTGTGGACTTCCTGGTGGTATTAGGGACAGTTTAGGGCCAAAACCCTAAACTTGCAAAAATACACATCAGGCTGTATTTTTCTGTTTTGGGCTCTGTTTCGCGAGCCGAACCATAGTTAGGGAAGAACGATATTCTTAGACGATGCGCTCATGAGGATGAGTATTTGTACATACTGCAAGAAGCGTACATGGGCATAGCCGGAGGACATTTTTCAGGAGAACTAACTGTTAGGAAGGTGTTGCAATGAGGTTATTGGTGGCCCACCTTATTCAAGGATGCATCACTTTTTGCAAAAGGATGTGATGAATGCCAACGTTACAAGACCACACAACGGAAGGATTGGATGCCCTTACATCCTAATAAAGTGACCCAACCATTTGAAATAGTGCAAAGGAAAAGGCAAGCTTTCCATTTTAGCTTCATCACTTGCACCAACTACTCACACACACACATACAAACACACACTGTAAGTCGCAATGTGTGAGAGAGGCAGCCCTTAAGTGGATTTTGCGCCGATTCCCAGCTGCCATGTGTCCATTATGCCTCTTTGAGTTAATTTTCCTTGTACCCACCGACTTGTAAGTGTAGCGAGGGGGCCTAAATGACTTTGAACTGAGCCTAGACACCCTTTTACTGCTCGAATTCTAGTGCCGGTTGGCCCGACCAACTCGTACCGGCAAGGCCTTCTCGTCTGTGGGTGAAACTCTCGGCCATCGTCCGTTTCACACTGGCTATACAATGTCCGGCCATTTGCAACTTCAAAAAGAGGGTCCCAAAAATTAAACAAAAATCATCGGAAAGAAACCAACAACTAAGGTTAGCGGTTGTCACGTGCACATCTAACCCTATGTGCATGTGGACAAGCTATCTCAGGTCTAGGGTTCAGGTTAGCCCAGGAAGTGTTCTGACACCTTTGTGAGCCTCTGCGCAAGCCGCGCATGTCCAGGCACTTAGATTAGTTGCATACCCTCTGATTGCACACAGCAGGATCATTAGCATGACATTCAGTATCCATCATGAGCATTTCATAGAGCACAGAACCCTTTTTCCCAAAATACACATTTTTCACTTATTACTTTTGTTGGAAAAGTGGGCAGGGCAAACTGCTAAGAAACTATATGTTGGGGTATAGGCGTCTGTGCCTTGCCCGGCCGCCCAGAGTCTGGGCGCCCACTGACTTGTATACCTTATACGTAGCATAAGTGTATAGGGGGCTGCTCACTCTTTGGAGTCTCCCCACCCATATTTGTGTGTCGTGTGTCTCCTTCTCTCTCTCACTCTCCGTGAGAAAAACGAATCTGAAAACTGTGCTGCTGCGCACACAGTTTTAGGGCAGCACCTTCACTTACACACAATCTTCCACACTCCTTTCTGAGCTTCCACAAGAGCATACATCACTCTCAACTGAGCAGTGATTTTGTGCTTGGATTCATGGTCTTTGCGGATGGTTTGCATATGGTTATGGCGCATGGTTGATGCCCATTATACATGCATTTTGGCGAGCACTTTCAAGTGCCGGTGAGCTCTCTTGAGAGCATTGTTTTCGCATTGATCAAGTTTCCGGATTGCAAATCTTTTGGCGCTTGCTTATGTGCGGTCACTCTGTTGATGTACGTTGAGTGCGGATTGCCATTGTATGTGAAAATGTGGAGCCATTTTAGCATTTCTACTCATTGGCATTGAGTAGTGTTATGGCTTATGGTAGAGATTGTACTTGAGTTTTTGCTCAGTTTTCAGGGGAAATTTTGTCCGATTTTTCTGAGATTCTCGCCATAGTTTGTGATCGAGTGTTTACTCTCACTTTGATAGGTTTTGTCAGTTTGGACACAGTTTTGTGTTTTTTGTATCCACTCTCGCAAGAGTGAGGAGTTGTGTATCTTTCTTTGCTTGAGACAGTGGTTTGCTCTCGGGTGGGAGAGTCTTGTGATCTCGAGCATTGTTTGCCATAGTTTTGCAGAGCTTATACATGTATGTTGAGTGTAGTTTGATGCACATTGATTGCTCATTGTATTGAGCTTGCAGGATAATGGTTATTTTGTGTTGATAGCCATTGTGCGTCGAAACTCTGGCGAAATTTTCCCAGGAGTTTTATGCGTATCATTTATGCGATCTAGGTAGAGATTGCAGGTTGCACTCAGCATTTGTGTGCGGTGTTCTCTGCAGGTGGGAGATTTGTGCATGTGTATGCATGGATACCGCATAGTGTGGGCTTGGTGATTAGCTCACAAATTGCAGTGTGATACTAGAGCATGCGAGGCTTGTATTGACATTGCGGGAGCTCTATTTTGGAGTGTCTCACAGGTTTTACATTGTGTTTCTGGCCATATTGGTAGACAGTTTCCAGGTGTTGTTGGTGAGGTGTTTTTGCTTTTTAGTTTGCTACATTGTGCTCATGGCAGAGACAGGTGATCGATCAGATTGTGACCTCTCACAGATGCGCGTGTTTGATGGGTCAGACTTTGCGGCATGGAGAGAGTGTATGCTTGATGCATTGACACAGCGAGGGTTGCATCGACCATTGAGTGGTGATGTAGGTAGACCTTCAAACATGTCTGACGATCAGTGGCAGGAGCTAGAGGAGATGGCACTATCTACGCTCTCTTTGCACCTTGCGGAATCTGTATATGCTCTTGTTATGTATGAGACTACTTCGAGAGCACTTTGGCGCAGATTACATGATATGTATGGTAGATCTGAGTCATCACGGACTCGTGTGAGACATGTACATTCACGAGCACGCCGACAGGTGACATGTTGGTATTGTGGTCATTCTAGACACGTTAGACGACGACGTTTTCGTCGTATGCGACATCGTAGGAGACATGGCAGTCTCAGAGATGTATGTAGTGATGCCATGGACTCAGTTGCTTTGACAGTTGAGGCACATGTAGTGACGGAGTATACTAGTGACGGGGATGTCACTTTTACCTCGAGCTATGTGTGAGATGCTATACATGTGGATAGTGCACTCCCTTCGCAATGGTTGTTAGACGCAGGTGCTATGTTTCATGTCACGCCGCATCGTGCATGGTTTTGTAGCTATTCTAGCGGGATGCTTGGCAGTGTACGTTTGACCGATGGATTGGTGCATGCGATAGTAGGTGCAGGAGATGTGAGACTGTCATTACCGAGTGGTGCATCTTACTTGTTACGACATGTGCGCTATGTACCAGATTTGACAGTGAGTTTGATCTCGATTGGTCAGCTTAGAGATTGTGGATGTCAGATTTCGCTACGAGAGCGAGATTTTGTGATGCATTTGGGTTCGCTAGTGATTGCGAGAGGTGCCAAGAGTGGTACAGGTTACCCATTGCATGTGGATCACGTGAGACGGTGTTGTCTCTGTGATCATGCAGCCAGGTAGACAGCGAGAGAGCAGGCGAGTCTCTTTTGCTTGTGGGTTGCAGGATGCTTTGCATGGAGTGCAGAGTAGTGAGCTCGTTGTGCACACAGTTGGGGCACGACTTGAGCAGTCACACAGAGAGGTGACAGAGTCAGACATGCATGCTTTGCTAGTGACTGAGCAAAGCAGAGAGTCAGTTGTGCGAGATACTTCTATGCAAGATAGACAGGTAGAGCGGTCTTGCTCTAGTGAGTCACGACAGGAGGACGTTGTGCAAGAGTCTATGCATACGGAGTTAGAGCATGAGAGCTCTAGTGAGTCACAGCAGATTGAGTGGTCATGTTTGCAGTGGATGATTGCAGAGAAGGCTGAGACGTCAGCGATTATGCAATCATTCCTTTCTATGCTCGAAAGTGAGCATGGGGATATAGTTGTGCAGGATATGTCTTCCAGCAGACACCTAGAGCAACTGGTTTGCTCTGAGGTTGCACGACAGGTTGATGCGTCTTTTGCGGACAGTCAGGAGATGCATGTGGTTGACACGCCTTGTCAGTCAGAGATGCCTATTGCCAGGGATATATATGTTGATGCATGCTCCGTAGAGCTAGCAGGGCCCGCTAGCATTGCATCGGCATTCGGTGGTCTCATGTATGAGATGCTGATCTTGAGACCGGATATCGCAACTGCAGTGGGAGCATTTGCAGTTGGGGTTGTCAGTCGTTTGTTGACTGATGATGGCATAGTGCACGAGGGAGATATGCAGGTATTGCGTACATACTTGCAGTACGTGTGCGGTACGTCTGGTGGTGTATGGACTTACACGGGAGCAGGACAACCGGATGCACACGATCACAGCCAGCCAGTGGGCATCGGTTGAGAGCGGTTTTCTCTCACCTTTTGTAGTCTTTAGACTAGGTTTCCTTGCTTAAAGGCACAGTCGCCTTTAAGTCGGAGGTTGGGTATAGGCGTCTGTGCCTTGCCCGGCCGCCCAGAGTCTGGGCGCCCACTGACTTGTATACCTTATACATAGCATAAGTGTATAGGGGGCTGCTCACTCTTTGGAGTCTCCCCACCCATATCTGTGTGTCGTGTGTCTCCTCTCTCTCACTCTCCGTCTGTGGTGCTCCCCGATCCCCTTCACTATAAAAGAAAACCTTTGGGCTATCAGTACAGGCAAAAGAGGCAGCAGAAGAAGTTCCCGAACTTGCAGTGTCTCTACTCAGCAGCACCGACATGAAACCATCAGCGTTTTCAGCCTTCAGTATCCATAGCGTTTTTGCACTTGTAGATCAGCCTGGCGTTTTTGCAACTCAGCAGATCAGCCCTAGCGTTTTCCAACTTGTAGATTTGACCTAGCGTTTTCAGTTTTCAGCATTCCGGATCAGTAAACTAGGCCAGTGTTGTCAATTTTCAGGCCTCTACACCTGCAGATCAGCCCTTAGCCTCGTAGATCTCAACCTCTATAGCAGATCCTCACCGCGTCGCCGAATTCAGCCAGCGTTTTCCAAATCAGCCAGCGTTCAGTTCAATTAGCTTAGCTTAGGAAGTGTTTTGGTACTTTTGTGAGTCTGTTTGCAGACCGTGCATGTCTAGACACTTAGAGTAGATGCATATCCTCTGGTTGCACACAACATGATCATCATATGACCATCAGAACCCATCAGGAGCATTTTTACAGTGCACATAACTAATTTCCCTATTTTTCATAGATTGCACAAATCTGGTACTATGGTCTAGATGCAATGGATTTGCTGTTGATGTCGACGACTATAGCATAGATCTCTCTCGCCATAGAGAGGGGGGTCCTTGGAGGAGGGTTTGAGAACCGTATGGTGTCGTATTTCTCTCTCTCTCTCTCTCTCTCTCTCTCTCTCTCTCGCACTTTCATTCACAATAGCATTCACTTTGTTGTGGTCATTGCACTCTCTCTCTAAGAACGGAAGGCTCTTCCTTTCGTAAGTTAAAGGAACCCTTGAGCACAGTTCGGAGCACTCATCTTGAGCAATAACAACATTCAATTCCGCTGCACCTTACATTGGTATCAGAGCTTTTTGATAGTGTTCTGTATCACTGAAGGAAAGAACCACAATAATTTTTTTTTGCTTGTTGCAGTCGCACGTAACCCAAGTCCACTTGGGCGTGTCGATTCCTAGTCGTGTTTTTGAAGAGTTGCAGATAACCCAAGAAAGAAGGGCTTGTCCAACCTCTCCTTGTTCCTCTTTTCACTCATTGAGAGCGGAGTTCGCACATAGAGAATTTTGCATGCATTGCCGCACCCATGATAGATGTTATGAAAGGGGTGAAAACTCGTTGACAACGCGTTGTTTTGCCCGAGGCAGCCGTTGAGGCTTTCACAGTTCTCAAGGTTGTGGTGACAGAAGCGCTGTGTCTTATCCTTGCCTCTTGAGGTATGGACGGATGCGAGCACTTCGGTGAACTTGCGGATATTCATAAAGACTAAACGCGGTCTTTAGGATATCTTTCTCCACTATCCTTATTTGATGATAGCCACTTTTAAGGTCAATCCTACTGAAGTAGGTAGAGCCTTGTAGCTTATCAAACAGATCTTCTATCCGAGGTACGGGAAATCTATTTTTGATAGTGATATGGTTTGGTGCGTGATAGTCCACACACATGCTGTCACGTGACTCATCTAACCCTATGTGTCCGTGGACAAGCTACAACATGATCAGGGTTAAGTCAGTCCAGTCAAGTCTAGATTAGAAGTGATCTGGCACTTTTGTGAGTCTATTCGTAGACCGTGCATGCCCAGTCACTTAGTGTAGCTGCATATCCTCTGGTTGCACACAGCATGATCATCGGAATTCCCATCAGAATCCATTAGAATCAGTTAGGGGAATTTTCCAGTGCATTTAGCCTATTTTCCCTATTTTTGACAATTTTCACTTATTATTTTTAAGTGACTTTCCAACAAAAGTAGGTAGGGCAATTTTGCTAAGTTAATATATAAGCAAACCCAAGTTAGCACTTTCTGGCAGAAGAGGCAGCAGGAGCTCCCCGCTCAACAGGCACCTCCTCAGCAAGAACCCATCAACCCTAGCGTTTGCAGATTCCCTCTCCAAGCCTTGGCGTTTTTGGACACCCTCAGCACTTCCCTATCCCTGGCGTTTCCACAGCAGTGCATCGCCGACAGATACTCAGCCTAGCGTTTTCAGTTGATATCGCCAAGTCCTCCACAGCCCTGGCGTTTTCAGCCATGATCGCCAGCAGTCCCAGATTTGCATAGCATTTTACTAACGCTACAGAGGCAGCCCAACGTTTTTGGTTTTCAGCCATAAATGCATCAGATGTGAGCGTTTTCAGCCCTATTGGACAGCAACAGATTCAGCCCTAGTTGGTTGCAGAAGACCCCCATTTCAGCTGTCACCAGCGTGTGACTACTATCTATCCTTTTTGTTGATTTCTTTCTTATTATCTATTTACTTTCACTTTTTGGAAACACCCCTCGGGAAATCTAACTGCCCTGCATTGCATAGCTAGTGTGGAACTGTCCAGAGGGAGTCCAGGCCTGAGGGCAAGAGAGCACTAAGGTTGGACAAGGACTATGGTTAGCCAAGTGGGGTCATTGACTAGCCAAAGTGGAATCCTTTGCTACAGAGGCTACATTTCAGTTTTGGATGTGGCCACAGTGTACAAAGAGGGTCGGATGACCTAGAAAGATACAATGGCAGCATCTCCTAAAATTTAGGGAACTGCTATTTTGGGACCTGAAAATGTCTTCGCGTCATTACGTGCAGTTTGACATGGGGATCATTTTGTTACTCTGTGGCCAAGTCAACAGAGGCTGCAGGTGAGATATTTTTAGACCCGAGGGTCTAAAGCGGGAAAATGCACAAATGAGTGACACTTGGCACTCTGAGGCCAGTTTACTACTTATAGAGAAGGCAAAAACGTGATTTATAGCTGGGAGGCTCATTTTGCAAGTCTCTGTCACAGGTTAAGAGCTATGGAGTGCTTGCTTTCCCTCTTATGCACAGTGCGGTGCCAGGAGTGATGCCCTGCACGCTACGCACTGCCCTCTCTCTCCCCTTTGGCAGTATGTTATGCCCCTCTAGTGGGCTTTTCATTTGACCAATGTACAATTGTGTGGGTTCATGCGCGATTGCCGAGGCAAGAGCCTCTTGCACAGGTACTGGATTAGCTAGCGGCTAATCCCCCCGCAGGTACAGGTGAATTCGGAGAGGTTTCACGCCAGAAATCTCGTCCGATTCAAAGGGCAAGTAGCCCTACAGGTGCGGGAGCTCGAGGACTTGCTAGGGATGCGACCGGCACGCGAAACGGAGCCCGAAACAGTGAATTACAGCCTGCTGTGTATTTTTGCAGGTTTAGGGTTTTGGCCCTAAACGGACCCTAATACCCCCAGGAGGTTCGGGGATGCAAGGGGACCGCTGTACAGGCGATCTGGAGCATTTTCAGGGCTGAAAACAGAGAATTCAGCGTGCTGCAGATTCTCGCCAGGTTTTGCAAAGTGCCCGTATGCGTCGGGAAAGTCGGTCAATGCGTGGGAATACTGACCGTGAAGGGTTCTAGTACAGTTATGCTGCCGAAATCAGGCTGGAACAGTGGAAATTCAGCCGAGTTTGTGCGGGGCAGCTTGTAGGAACCACAGCATTTATTCCCTCTTTTGAACAATAAAGAAATACCGAAAGGGGCGCCTAAGTTAGGGGCCAATCTGGTGTCCGTCCACTCATACAGGTGCAATCTAGCAGCCTGTATCCCTCTCCCCTTTGTTGTGTCTTGAAAGTACAGGTAAAATAGACGACTAATAATGGGTGAAAGCTAAATCAAGGTTTAAAGTAAAGTCTACCGCCCTTTTTGGATTGAACAGGCCGGTTTCATGGTTCCATCGACGGGATTAAATCACTTTTTCCCATAGAAGTGAGCCTTGGGCAGTTTTGGGCTTGAAGACACAGGGATCATAGACCAGACACAGGGAATTGTAATTATGGCTGACAGACCAGATGATGTGACTGAAGAGGTTTCCTCTTCACAGGGTCAACAGACACATGAAGTGGGTGAGTCCTCAAGACCACCACAGACTGATGATGATATATTGAGGACCCAGTTGGCTACTGCTGTGGCTATGTTCACACAAGTAATGCAGAACCCAAGGTTTTTAGCCTTTCTGCAACCTCCTGTTCCGTCTCAGCAAGTTGGGTCACTGGATCATATTGAAAAGCCTGTTAAGGCTCGAGCACAGGTGATTCATACCGCACAGTCAATGGAAACACCTGTACACTTGACGGAGAACATGCAGTCTCCACAACGTATGCCTAAGGTGCAAGAACAGGTGGCTGAGATGCCAGTTTTTCAAGCTGTACCAATTCAGCCCGCCACCTTTCAGCAGCCTATAGCTGGTTCTAATGGGCAGGGAAGCAACTTACAGGCTATGCAACAGGTCTTCCCACCACCTTCAGTACACCCTGGCTATTTTGGAGGTGGATCGGTATTCCAGAGCATGGCTGGTCATGCACCTGGAAATCAGTTTTATACGCCAGGAACAGTGTTTGCGGGTGCTCAAACGATGATGCCTAACCCCATGTACAGTGTCATGGGTATGCAACCAGGGTTTCAAAGCACTCAGGGACAATTTGGGATGCCACAAGCAAGTTTTGGTATGGCTGGAATTACAAATCAGCAGCCAAATATGGCATTTCCAGGTCAAGTTAATAGCGGCCAAGGAACACAAATGAACCCTAATAGTGTTCCCATGTTTCAGTCACTTCCATATGACAATTTAACGCCGTTGGAGAGGCCAACTCCGTACAAAGAAGGTGGCAAAGGAGTGTCATTCACGACCTTTACAGGGTTTGATGACAGGAAGAAGGCTCTTTCATTCCTCCAGCAGTTTGACAAGGCCTATGCAGGGGGAAACTTTACAGAGGCTTCAAAGGTCCGCAAGGCAGCCACTTTCTTGACAGGGAATGCGGGACAATGGTGGACAACTTTATTGCTTCAAGGGCAAGCTCCGTCCACATGGATTTACTTCAAGCAGATTTTTGCAGCAGCTTGGTTATCTGATGATTTCGAAGCAGATGTCATGACAGAATGGCACCAGCTTAATGCTGCCACTTGCAGAAATCTGGATGATTACAATCGGAAGTTTTGGAAAGCTCTACTTCCAGTAACTTCCTATAGGTTTGTGCCATTGACAGAACAGATAGAAAAATACTGTTGTGGCCTACCCAAAGGATTGAGAAAATACTGCACAAAGACCAAAGTCACTACTTTGACGCAGCTCATCGAGGTAGCAAACACTGGCAATGGTTTGCTCAAGGGAGAAGATTGTGAATTTAACACTGGCGTCAAGGCAGGATCAGGCAAGAAAAATTCAGCCAAGAAGCACGTTCCCAATGAGGCTCCTAAAGGGACTCAGGAGTCGGCCAACACAGGGAAAGACAAAGCTACGGCTGAATCAGAAAAAGGACCAGCAAAGAAATGGAAAAGACGTTTTCCTCGCAAGTCAGAAGAGCAAAAGAAGGTCCTGAGGACAGAGAACAAATGCTTTATATGTGAGCAGCCTGGCCACATTGCTTACAACTGTCCTACAAAGAAAAGGCCAGCTGATTCTGAAGACAAGGAAGACAAGAAAGGAAAGAAGCCCATGGCTGGTCTAGTGCCAGATATGGTGGGCGACAAGCCAAATTCAGATGCAAGTGAGCTTTGCAGAGCATGGGGAAAGGTTAGGGATCAAACAGTGCTTATCTTCTTTGATCCAGGTGCCAAAGCCAACTTTATTTCCCCAGAATTGGCTTCAAAGTTGGGAATCAGACCTGAAGAGATGGGGTATACAGTAGAGGCAGGTTTGGCATGTCCTGGCCATACAGAGGCTGTGACACCCATCATTGGAAAGTTGCGTCTACATATCCAGTCCTATGTAGATGCTGAAGAATTTTACATCATGCCACTGGACGGATGTGATGTGTTGTTAGGTATTCCTTGGTTGTTTCGTGTACAGGGAATCATGGATGCCTACAACAAAAAGATCACTGTACAGAGCAGGGGAAAGACTCACATTCTGGATGTAAAGCTTAAAGGGGAGTCTATTCCTACTGTATCAGCTTCTGCTATTACTTCTGTAATGAAAAAGCATCTTTCTGCGTACTTGGTTTTTGCACGTGAAGTGTCAGATTGTGATGAATCAAATTTATCTGTGCTAGATAAAGAAAGGTCAATGTTTTTACAACAATATAGTGACTGTTTTTCCGATTCATTACCGTCTCAATTACCGCCAGAGAGACCCGAGGACCATGCGATAGATTTGGTGCCAGGCTGTAGCCCACCAAATAAGCCTCCGTACAGGGTTAGTGCGGCTCAGCAGAAAGAGATAATGGGCCAAGTACAGGAGTTGTTAGAAAAGGGGCTGATTCAGCCCAGTTCATCTCCATTCTGTTCTCCAGTGTTGTTGGTGCAGAAAAAGGATGGCTCATGGCGTATGTGCATCGACTACCGTGCACTGAACAAGAATACCATCAAGAATAGGTTTCCTATACCTAGAATTGATGATATTATGGACAAATTAGAAGGAGCAGCTATGTTTAGCAGGATAGATCTAAAGAGTGGGTACCATCAGATCCGCATTAGATCAGAGGATGTGTACAAGACTGCTTTTAGAACAACGTTTGGCCTTTACGAATTTTTAGTGATGCCCTTTGGTCTCACAAATGCTCCTGCTACGTTCAATAGGATGATGGACAGAATTTTCCGTCCACACCAGCAGTTTGTTGGTACATTCTTTGATGACATGATAGTCTACTCAAAGAATGAAGAGGAGCATAGACATCACTTGGCCATTGTGTTCAAAGAGCTACGCAGTCATAGGTTGCTCATCAATGCAAAGAAAAGTGAGTTTTTTCTGGAAGAGATTCACTTTCTGGGACACATTGTCTCAAAGGACGGTGTCAGAATGGATCCTGCAAAAGTCGAAGCGATCAAGTCATGGCCAAATTTGAAGACGGTGCATGATGTCCGAAGCTTTTTGGGACTATGCTCCTATTACAGAAGGTTTATTCGAAATTTCGCTGAGATTGCTTCACCTTTACATGCTCTTCAAAAGAAGGCAGTCACCTTCAGATGGACACAAAAAGAGATTTCAGCTTTTAATCTCTTAAAGGAAAAGATGACTTCGGATCCAGTCATTGTGTTGCCGGATCTTAGGAAGTCATTTGTGGTCCAGTGTGATGCCTGCGGTAGTAGCATTGGTGCTGTGCTAATGCAAGATGGCAGGGTAGTAGCCTATGAGAGCAGAATTTTGCAAGGGCCAGAGATGACCATGCAGGTCTATGAGAAAGAGTTACTGGCTGTGATTCATGCGCTCTTAAGTTGGAAACACTACCTGCTAGGTGCAGACTTTGTTGTCCAAACGGACCATCAGACCTTGCGATACTTCTTGACACAAACAAAGTTATCTGAGAAGCATATGCGATGGGCAAATATCTTGTCCATGTTCCATTTTCAGATTGTGCATGTGGAAGGCAAGAAGAACGTTGTGGCCGATGCCTTGTCAAGGAAGCCACAAATTTCAGCTGTGTCGATTCCTTATCATCATGAACTTGATGATATGAGAGAACAGTATGCAAATGATGAAGATTTTGCAAGGGTCTTCGAGCAACTAATGGATGGACAACGTCATGAACACTATCTTCTTAAAGACGGGTTCATGATGATGCATGGCAGATTGTGTGTCACAAAGCCATTGCGACGCAAAGTTATGGAAGAGAGTCATGTCCCACCGTATGCAGGGCATCGTGGTATCGATGCTACAGTTAAAGCGGTTGAGACATTCTTCTATTGGCCTACATTGAGAAGGGATGTGGATGCCTTTGTGCGAGAATGCCTAATATGCCAAAAGGTCAAGTTTGACAGGCAAAAGGCACCAGGGTTATTGCAACCACTACCTATTCCAGATAAACCATGGGAAAGTATTGCTATGGATTTTATCTTTGATCTTCCGAGAACGCAGACAGGAAACGATGGTATTTGGACCATTATTTGCAGATTCAGCAAACAGGCTCATTTTATTCCTGTCAGGAAGAAGATAAAGCCAGATCAGATGGCACACTTGTTTATGAGCAATATTTTCAAGTATCATGGCATGCCACAGTCGATTGTCAGCGACCGTGATCCACGCATGACAAGTTTGTTCTGGAGAGGCTTGTTTGAGAATATGGGTACCACGCTCAAATTCTCTTCGTCATTTCATCCTCAAACAGATGGACAGTCAGAAGAGGCAAATTCTACTGTCCTAGATCTGCTGAAGTGCTATGTGTCAGAGCATAAAGGAAAGTGGGAGCAGTATTTGCCATTGGTGGAGTATGCATACAATAATACAGTGCATTCATCAACTGGCAAGGCACCTTTTGAGATAGTTGAAGGTGGCAAGAAAGTTCCTCCCATACTGCATACAAAGGACAAGATATTTGAAGCAGATAAGTATGTTCAAGACATGGATGAAATGTACAAGAAGGTCAAAGTGGCCTTAGAAAGGACTCAGGCAAAGCAAAAGAAAGCAGCTGATCGTCACCGTCGTGAAGTGGTATATTCACTTGGTGATTGGGTGCTTTTACGCTTTGAAAAGGCAAGGTTAAAGAAGATGAAGGGCAAGGAAAGACTGTTTCCAAAGCTCAGCATGCGTTACTATGGGCCTTTTCAAGTGTGCGACATAATCACTGATGTTGCATATAGGCTGAAATTGCCTGACAGCTGGAAGATTCACAATGCGTTTCATGTGAGTCTTCTCAGACCCTATGTGGGTGATGTGCCAGAAGCTATTCCAGCTGAAGATCAGCCGGAAGTCGAGGAACTTGACGAAATCTTGGTCCCTGAACAGATTTTGGCACACAAAGAAAGGAAAGTGAAAGGCAAGGTTGCTAGGCGTTACTTGGTAAAGTTCAGAAACTATCCACCAATGGATGCTAAGTGGATGGAAGAAGGTGAACTTGCAGAGTCACCAACTGTGTTATCACTTTACCTGGAAGCCTTCGATTTGCAACCTACCTTGACCCCTTGAGTTTCAAAGCTAAATGGATTGTCAGTGTGACAATGGCTTTTGAAACAAATGATGTACATGGTATTTAAAGTGAGCTCAAATCAAATACCTGTTACATGAATGTTAGAGCTGTACAGATTGTCAGTTTGGCAATTGCTCTTATGGAATGTCCAAAAGTTTGGTTAGTGCTATAGAAGTGAGTATTTCTTGTCAGTCTGTCAAGGATACAGTGATTGCTTCTATTAAAGAGTACATGTGTAACTGCATTCTTAAACTGTCGGTTTGGGTATGCTCAGAAGTGTTACGGGATCCAACGTGTACTATAAGACAGTGGCAAAATGTGCAGCTACCATTTTGTCATTGGAAAGTTAGTGACTCAAAGCAATGGCAGAGTGCGAAGCTACCACTATGTCATTGGGACAGGGTTCACACGCAGGCAATACATGAGTCGACGAGGTGTTGAATACACCAGGGTTGACAATGAGCATGTATGTTTCGTATATGTGTCGACAGGTGTTGAATACATCAGTGTTGACAGTAAGCATGTACGACATAGATGCAAACGAGGACGTTTGAGATTTCAGGAGGGGGGTATGTCACCAGCGTGTGACTACTATCTATCCTTTTTGTTGATTTCTTTCTTATTATCTATTTACTTTCACTTTTTGGAAACACCCCTCGGGAAATCTAACTGCCCTGCATTGCATAGCTAGTGTGGAACTGTCCAGAGGGAGTCCAGGCCTGAGGGCAAGAGAGCACTAAGGTTGGACAAGGACTATGGTTAGCCAAGTGGGGTCATTGACTAGCCAAAGTGGAATCCTTTGCTACAGAGGCTACATTTCAGTTTTGGATGTGGCCACAGTGTACAAAGAGGGTCGGATGACCTAGAAAGATACAATGGCAGCATCTCCTAAAATTTAGGGAACTGCTATTTTGGGACCTGAAAATGTCTTCGCGTCATTACGTGCAGTTTGACATGGGGATCATTTTGTTACTCTGTGGCCAAGTCAACAGAGGCTGCAGGTGAGATATTTTTAGACCCGAGGGTCTAAAGCGGGAAAATGCACAAATGAGTGACACTTGGCACTCTGAGGCCAGTTTACTACTTATAGAGAAGGCAAAAACGTGATTTATAGCTGGGAGGCTCATTTTGCAAGTCTCTGTCACAGGTTAAGAGCTATGGAGTGCTTGCTTTCCCTCTTATGCACAGTGCGGTGCCAGGAGTGATGCCCTGCACGCTACGCACTGCCCTCTCTCTCCCCTTTGGCAGTATGTTATGCCCCTCTAGTGGGCTTTTCATTTGACCAATGTACAATTGTGTGGGTTCATGCGCGATTGCCGAGGCAAGAGCCTCTTGCACAGGTACTGGATTAGCTAGCGGCTAATCCCCCCGCAGGTACAGGTGAATTCGGAGAGGTTTCACGCCAGAAATCTCGTCCGATTCAAAGGGCAAGTAGCCCTACAGGTGCGGGAGCTCGAGGACTTGCTAGGGATGCGACCGGCACGCGAAACGGAGCCCGAAACAGTGAATTACAGCCTGCTGTGTATTTTTGCAGGTTTAGGGTTTTGGCCCTAAACGGACCCTAATACCCCCAGGAGGTTCGGGGATGCAAGGGGACCGCTGTACAGGCGATCTGGAGCATTTTCAGGGCTGAAAACAGAGAATTCAGCGTGCTGCAGATTCTCGCCAGGTTTTGCAAAGTGCCCGTATGCGTCGGGAAAGTCGGTCAATGCGTGGGAATACTGACCGTGAAGGGTTCTAGTACAGTTATGCTGCCGAAATCAGGCTGGAACAGTGGAAATTCAGCCGAGTTTGTGCGGGGCAGCTTGTAGGAACCACAGCATTTATTCCCTCTTTTGAACAATAAAGAAATACCGAAAGGGGCGCCTAAGTTAGGGGCCAATCTGGTGTCCGTCCACTCATACAGGTGCAATCTAGCAGCCTGTATCCCTCTCCCCTTTGTTGTGTCTTGAAAGTACAGGTAAAATAGACGACTAATAATGGGTGAAAGCTAAATCAAGGTTTAAAGTAAAGTCTACCGCCCTTTTTGGATTGAACAGGCCGGTTTCATCAGCCCATAAAAACGCAGCCAAAACAGTCATTTTCAGCCACCGAAACAGCCCCGAAATTCAGCAGATAGAAGACCACAGATTTCAGCCCTAAAGTTGTCGTCATCATCACCGTCGTCATCATCGGCATAGTCCCAAGCTGCATCAGTCCATTGTATCCGCATTGTACCACTTTGTGCAATCAATAGTAGACCACTCTCGCCGACGAGTGGGGCCTTGGGAGGAGGGTTTTACAACGTCTCTGGTGTCGTATCTCTCTTCTCTCTCTATCTCTCAGTCTCATACACTTGCAGACACGCACAGTGTCCATTCACTTTGTTTGTGATCATAGCACTTTCCATTAAGAACGGAAGGCTCTCCCTTCCATAAGAACTAAAAGGAACCTTGAGCACAGTTCGGAGCACTTATCTTGA
Source organism: Adiantum capillus-veneris (assembly GCF_014529385.1). Taxonomy (NCBI): domain Eukaryota; kingdom Viridiplantae; phylum Streptophyta; class Polypodiopsida; order Polypodiales; family Pteridaceae; genus Adiantum; species Adiantum capillus-veneris. The sequence goes on from NC_140943.1 coordinate 427,146, forward strand.
GCAAAGCGCAAACAATCATTCCGTTGTACCTAACATTGGTATCAGAGCTTTGGTAGTGTTCTGTATCACTTAAGGAAAGAACCACAAGAATCACAAGAATTTTTTTGCTTGTTGAGGTCGCACGAACCCAAGTTCGCTTGGGCGTGTCGATTCCTAATCGTGTTTTGTTGAAGAGTGACAGGAATCCCAAGAAAGAAGGGCTTGTCCAGCCTCCCCTTGTGTCTCTTTTCACTCATTGAGAGCGGACCATGCACTTAGCGGCCGGCCAATCGACGTGAGGTGGGAAAAAGCAACCTTGGTGTGAGCGCAAGGCCGCCAAGGGGTGCGCCTGCAGAAAGGAGTAGAACTCGGGTGAAGAGAAGATCCTTCTCAAACGCGATTTGCAAGCGAAAGAAAACCTCAAGATCCTCAAGAACCCAAGAACCCAAGACCCCCAAGAACTCAAGTTCCTCGTGAACTTAAGAACCCAAGACCATAAGAACCCACAAGAACCCACGACTTCAGAATGATCATCACTCGAAGCAAAATGGATACTTCGCTTGGAGGTGATGAGCATGAGAGAGGCGAAGAAGAATTTTCCCCACCATGAGGTTTTCCGACCCTGCTTCCCCATCTACGTCAAGGATTGCGCTAACTCCTATGGAGGAGTTGGACCAAGAAAGAGAAGCAGAAAGAAAGGCCTACGAAGAAGACATGGCAGCCATAGAACGTAAGTACGACTTGCAAGAAAAAGAAAGTCAAGCAAGATTTGACCGCGAGAACAAAGCAATAGTGCAAGAGATGTTGCGACTCTTTTCTCAAATGCAGGCAAAGATTCACCAGGATCAGGAAAAGGAGACTCTCTCAGTCTCTTCTTCTCCACAGCATGACACACAGGATTTACATGATTGTGTGAAGCATGATGATGATTTGATTGACAATGACTTGCATGATGATTTGGATGACAAGGATGAGCATGATGATTTGCATGATCAAGATGTGATTTCTCACAAGCATGATGATTTGGATGATCAAGATGTGATTTCTCACAAGCATGATGAGTTGCATGAAGATGATGTGATTGTTCACAAGGATGATGTGTTAGTGGATACTTTCTCTAGTGAAGCTAACCTCATTGCAGATTCGATCAGTCACGAAGAACCGATCTTGGCTTTCGAGTCGAAGTCCAAAGAACCTCCACAGGACGATTCGATCATTCAGAAAGAACAAATCTTGGCTCTCGAGCCTAGGTCCAAAGAATCCTTACAGGGAGTATTATGTGTTCGCATGATTGATACGCACGCATTGTTCAAATGTTTCGTTCGTGGTCGTTTCCTGTATTTTAGTCAGCGTCGTTATGTGATTCTTTTTACTAGGCATGACATATTGTACGTTGAGCACGTTTCACTCATGGATCAGCACGAATGTATGCGGATTTTTCATGAAAAGCTGAAAGGTATGTATGTAAGGAAGTCACAATCAATGTCTCTTCCTTGGCATGACACAGTTTCCGAACGAGCACATGAAAGTATGAGCACCAAGCATGGGATTTCCGTTACAGTTGATTGCTCTAGATCATAAGAGAAAGATTCGATCTCATTGTTTGCATGTGTTTGATGAATGGGTTGTCACTCCGTCTCTATGTTCATCTACATTGCATACACAGTCTTTAGCGAAGACAAGATTTTTTCCACTCACTTTACATGGAATAGGTATGTTTATGTTTTTGTGTTGGAAATGGTTTCAAGAATTTTCAGCCATGGAGATTCTTGAAGAAGAAAGAAGCATGACTCTAGACGAAGGTGACACATTGAAGGAGCCACAGAGGACTTTGAGTCGCTTTCGGTGCGGCCCAAAGAAGCAAGCGTTGCAGACCTTTATGAAGTTCAAGTACCGCACGACCCACACATCAGAGTGGGCCGGTGAAGAGTCCCTTCCAGGATTCCGGATGCTAATGGCGATCTCCCTCGACGCCATACAATTCGATACCAGTACCTCACTTTGAAAAGGAGGGGATGTCACGTGACACATCTAACCCTATGTGTCCGTGGACAATCTACAGCATGATTAGGGTTCAGTCATTCCAGTCAAGTCTAGATTAGAAGTGATCTGGCACTTTTGTGAGTCTATTCGTAGACCGTGCATGCCCAGTCACTTAGTGTAGATGCATATCCTCTGGTTGCACACAACATGATCATCGAAATTCCCATCAGAATCCATTAGAATCAGTTAGGGGAATTTTCCAGTACAGTTAGCCTATTTTCCCTATTTTTGACATTTTTCACTTATTATTTTTAAGTGACTTTCCAACAAAAGTAGGTAGGGCAATTTTACTAAGTTAATATATAAGCAAACCCAAGTAGCACTTTCTGGCAGAAGAGGCAGCAGGAGCTCCCCGCTCAACATGCACCTTCTTAGCAAGAACCCATCAACCCTAGCGTTTGCAGATTCCCTCTCCAAGCCCTGGCGTTTTTGGACACCCTCAGCACTTCCCTATCCCTGGCGTTTCCACAGCAGTGCATCGCCGACAGATACTCAGCCTAGCGTTTTCAGTTGACATCGCCAAGTCCTCCACAGCCCTGGCGTTTTCAGCCATGATCGCCAGCAGTCCCAGATTTGCATAGCGTTTTACTAACGCTACAGAGGCAGCCAACGTTTTTGGTTTTCAGCCATAAATGCATCAGATGTGAGCGTTTTCAGCCCTATTGGACAGCAACAGATTCAGCCCTAGTTGGTTGCAGAAGACCCCCATTTCAGCCCATAAAAACGCAGCCAAAACAGTCATTTTCAGCCATTGAAACAGCCCCGAAATTCAGCAGATAGAAGACCACAGATTTCAGCCCTAAAGTCGTCGTCGTCATCACCGTCGTCGTCATCGGCATAGTCCCAAGCTGCATCAGTCCATTGTATCCGCATTGTACCACATAGTGCAATCAATAGTAGACCACTCTCGCCGACGAGAGTGGGACCTTCAGAGGAGGGTTTTACAACGTCTCTGGTGTCGTATCTCTCTTCTCTCTCTATCTCTCAGTCTCATACACTTGCAGACACAGTGTCCATTCGCTTTGTTTGTGATCATAGCACTTTCCATTAAGAACGGAAGGCTCTCCCTTCCATAAGAACTAAAAGGAACATTGAGCACAGTTCGGAGCACTCATCTTGAGCAAAGCGCAAACAATCATTCCGCTGCACCTAACACATGCGGTATGTACCATCTTTCTTTTGCTATAAAAGGACTGGAGAACAAAAGAGAGAGGAGCTAGGTCTCACCATCCCTTTGTCTACCAATTCTTGTACTTGCCTACTCATAATCTCCTCTTGTTGAGCTTGGGAAACTCGATAAGGAGGCTTGTTAGGTGGTGAGCTTCCTGATAGGAGCTCAATTCGATGGTCATCATCCCCTCGTTTTGGAGGTAAGTCCATAGGGATATCATCGATGAACACATCTTGGAATCCTTTTAGAAAGTTAGACAAGTCAACTCTTCTTGATTCCTACGATTTTCATTTCATAAACCATTAGCGTCATTAGTGGATTCTTTGACAAAAATCATGTACGCAGAAATCGAGCTTTAATTGACTCATCAAAAGCTAGTGAATTTACAAGTGGTATAGTACGACCAGACTCATTAGCAACTATATACATGTTCTTTCCCCTGTAGGTGAAGTAGATTCTCCTTTTAGGGAACTTCATGTTGGTAGCCATGCGATCAAACCATGGCGCCCCTAAGATAGCATCCTCATGTTGGAGAGGAGAGATGAAAAAGTCTTCTTTGTCGACATAGCCTTGGACATGAAGCCTCAACTTCCCAATCAAGGGAGTAACGGAGGCTTGCTGTCCCTTGAGAGCTGTGTCAGCCGTTACAATATCTCCCATCTCGAAAGCTTGAATGCCCAACTTGGTGGCCAACTCCATTGATATGAAGTTGTGAGTAGAGCCAGGGTCAAACAAGATGAAGGCATCATGCTCCCTTACCTTTCCCCAAGCATAGGAGAGAGATGATCTTTGGCAATGAGCGTCCTCTTTTGGAGCTTCGATGGTGGAAGCCCTAGGAGTCTCATTGCGAGCATTTTTCTTCGGGCAAGAACGATAGCCATGTCCTTGCTCCCCACACTTAAAACACTTATGGCCCTTGCGAAAGCTTCAAGCTCTTCATGAGAGAGTTTGTTTTTACCTTTGTAAACTCCCTTCTCCTTGGACCTATTGTGTTGTTGTAGGAAGTGCCTTGGGAAGAATTTTGGGCATTGGTTTTCCCCTTTGCATCATTTTTGTCTTTGTTTTCCATTGGTTTGACATTCCGTCTAGCCCCTTGTTGGAAATTGATGCGAGAAGAAACCATGGTGTGGTGGATTACTTCGGTGATAGAACCAGGCCGTTGGGAGTTGACATACTCGGCCATTTCTTCAGGTAATCCCGCACAAAATTGTTGCTTTTGCTCGGCGAAGTCTATCTTTTGGAAGACAGTAGCCTTGAGATGTAAATCCCAAAACTTGTCCACATCTGTAAGGTGCAGCGGAATGAATGTTGAACTTTGCTCAAGATGAGTGCTCCGAACTTGCTCAAGGTTCCTTTTACTTATGGAAGGGAGAGCCTTCCATTCTTAATGAGAGAGTGCAATGGACACAAACAAAGTGAATGGACACTGTGAATGGAAGTGCATGAGACCGAGAGATAGAGAGAGAAGAATACGACACCAGAATGTTGTCAAACCCTCCTCCGAAGGCCCCACTCTCTATGGCGAGAGCGGTCTACTAATGATTGCACAAAATCTCTACAATGCTTGGACTTGCCGACAATGTTGACGACGATGAGGACGACGACGAGACGGGCTGAAATCTGAAAATGCTAAGGGCTGAAATCTGCAAATCTTTATCTGCTGAATTCTGACTCTATGTCGAAGACGATGTCTCCGACGACGATGCAACGACGACGCGTTGAAAACCCAAATGCTGAAATCTGCGTTTTCCGGGCTGAATTTGTAAACCTTGCGAAATCTGACCGTGTGATGAGGAACTGCTCCGGGAAGGCGAGATCTGCGAGTCTGACTGCTGAAAACTGAAAACGCTAACGCTTGTGGGAATTGCGTCGCGAAGATCTGCAAAAACGCTAAAGTGTCTTGCAGATGCAAAAACGCTAGGGCTGAAAATGGTCTTGTTGTGGAGAATCTGCGAACGCTGGGGAATCTGCTTCTTGCTATCGCCAGGAATCTACAAGATCCAAAAACGCTGGCTGATCTGGTAAAAAACGCTAGGTTTATGCTGTGGAGCAAAAACGCTAGGCCTCTTGGGGGATCTGCTGAGAAGTTGCCTGTTGAGCGTGTGCTCCTGCTGCCTCTTCTGCCAGTAAGTGCTAACTCTGGTTTTCTTATATATTATCTTAGCAAAATTGCCCAACCTAGTTTCCAACAAAAGTCACTTAATAAATAAGGGAAAAATGTCAAAATTAGGGAAAATAGGTTTAATGCCCTGGAAAATTTCCTTGATGGATTTTGATGGGATTGCTGATGATCATGTTGTGTGCAACCGGAGGATATGCATCTAATAAAAGTGACTGGTCATGCACGGTCTGCGAACAGACTCACACAAAAGTGCCAGGTCAGTTTCTATTCTAGACTGACTTGATTGAACTGAACCCTGGTCATGCTGTAGCTTGTCCACGGACACATAGGGTTGGATGTGTCACGTGACATCCCCTCCTTTTCAAAGTGAGGTACTGGTACCGAGCTGTATGGCGTCGAGGGAGATCGCCAATAGCATCCGGAATCCTGGAAAGGACTCTTTGCCGGCCCACTCGGATGTGTGGGTCATGCGATACTTGAATTTCATAAAGGTCTGCAACGCTTGCTTCTTTGGCCGCGCCGAAAGCGACACAAAGTCGTCTGTGGCTCCTTCGATGCTTCAACTTCGTCAGAGTCATGCTTCTTCTTTCTTCAAGAATCTCCATGGCTGAAATTCTTGAAACCACTTCCAACACAAAACATGAACATACCTATTCCATGTAAAGTGACTGGAAAAGCTCTTGTCTTCTCTAAAGACTGCGCATGCAATGTAGATGAACATAGAGACGGAGTGCCAAACCGTTCATCAAACACATGCAAACAATGAGATCGAATCTTTTCTTTCTGATCTAATTCAATCAACTTTGGCAATTCACAACGGAAATGCCCATGCTTGGTGCTCATACTTTCTTGTGCTCTGTCTACAACTGTGTTGTGCCAAGGAAGAGACATGGAATGTGAACTCCTTGGGTGCAAACATTTCATCTTTTCATGAGTAATCTGCATACATCCGTGCTCATTCATGAGTGAAACCTGCTCAACGTACATTATGTCATGCCTAGGAAAAGGGATCACATAAAGACGCTGACTAAAATACAGGAAACGATCACGAATGAAACACTTGAACAATGCGTGCTGACTAATCATTCGAACACACAATACTTCCCGTGAGGTTTCTTTGGACCTAGGCTCGAGAACCAAGATCTGATCGTCGTGTTTGATCGAATTTGCTTGTGGAGATTCTGTGGACCTCTACTCGAGAGCCAAGATCGGTTCTTCGTGATTGATCGAATTTGCAATGAGGTTAGTTTCACTAGAGAAAGTATCAACTAACACATCATCCTTGTGAACAATTACATCATCTTCATGCAAATCATCATCGTGATAGAAATCACATCTTTGATCATCATGCAAATCATCATGCTTGTCATTATCATTCAAATCATCATGCTTATCATTGTCATTGAAATCATCATGCTTATCATAATCATGCAATTCATCATGAAATTCCTGTGTGTCATGCATTGGAGAAGAAGAGACGGAGAGAGTCTCCTTTTCCCGATTCTCTTGCATCTGTGCCTGTACTTGAGAAAAGAGTCGCAACATCTCTTTCATGTGTCGGTCGTTCATTGCTTTTCTTGCTTTGGTCTCGCGATCAAATTCTGCTTTTCTTTCTTCGGCTTCCAAGCGTGCTTGCTCGTGCTCACGCTCTATGGCTGCCATTCTTTCGTTGTGTTCTGCCTTTCTTTCTGCTTTTCGTGCTTCGCGTTCTAACTTCATGTCCATCAGCATCTTGTCGAAAGCCTCCATAGGAGTTAGTGCAATCCTTTGGCAAACGCGCATAAACCCCCAAAATTGTACATGTTTATCTGAGTAGCCCAACTAGTGGGGCATTACCATATGTGCCAAAGGGGAGAGAGAGATGCACGAGAGCAAGTCATCGCGCTACATGAGACAGAGGAGAAGGCAAGCTTTCCATTAAAGCTGTAGACCTGCACCCACTACTCACACACACACTGTAGGTCACTTGTGAGTCAAAAATCAGCCCCCTCTCTCTCTTGGGCGCCTCCTCCAGCTGAGGTGTCCTGCAGGCAGCTCTCCTCCTGCCAATGTCCAGTTTGCCCCTTTGAGTTAATTCTCTAGTTCCCACTGACTTATAAAGTTGTAAGTGACTTTTCGAGTGGCCTAGACTTCGTTTGGCGGACACAGGCTTCCATACTGATCAAAATTCAGTGCTAACTGGCCGGACCAGTCCCAGACTGACCGACCCAGACTCCCGATGTGAGAAACCTATTCGGTCGCAGCCGTTTCACATTGGCTATGCAATGTCCACTTGCACCTTTTCAAGGGTCCCGGGGAAACAAGTAAAAATAAAAATATCTAGTACTTATTTTGTAACCGGCCTGTTAACTTCAAAAAGGGCGGTAGACTTTACTTCAAACCTTGATTTAGCTTTCACCCATTATTAGTCGTCTATTCTACCTGTGCTATAATGACACAAGAGAGGGGAATGGGATACAGATGCTAGAATGCATCTGTATGCGAAGACCGACACCAGACTGACTCCTAAATTAGGCGCGCCTTTCGGTATTTCTTTATTCTTTAACAGAGGGAATAAAAGCTGTGGTTCCCTACAAGCTGCCCCGCACAATCTTGGCTGAATTTCAATTGTTCTGGCCTGATTTCGGCAGCATAACTGTACTAGGACCCTTCACAGTCAGTATTCCCACGCATTGGATGACTTTCTCGACGCATACGGACACTTTGCAAAACCTGGCGAGAATCTGCAGCACGCTGAATTCTCTGTTTTCTGCCCCGAAAATGCGCCAGATCACCTGTACAACGGTCCCCTTGCGTCCCCGAACCTCCTGGGGGTATTAGGGTCTGTTTAGGGCCAAAACCCTAAACCTGCAAAAATACACAGCAGGCTGTAATTCACTGTTTCGGGCTCCGTTTCGCGTGCCGGTCGCATCCGTAGCAAGTCCTCGAGCTCCCGCACCTGTAGGGCTACTTGTCTTTTGAATCGGACGAGATTTCGCACGTGAAACCTCTCCGAATCACCTGTATGTGCGGGGGATTAGCCGCTAGCTAATCCAGTACTTGTGCAAGAGGCTCTTCCCTCGGCAATCGCGCATGAACCCACACAGCTGTACATGGTCAATCTGATGAGCCCACTAGAGGGGCATAACCATAAAGAATAGGGGAGAGAGAGAGCAGTGAGAGGTATGCAGGTCATGACATCCTGCACCTCATTGTACATAGAGGGTAAGCCAGCACTCCATTGAAGCTCTCCCACCTGAGACAGCACTCAAAAACGAGCTCACAGCTGAAAATCACGTTTTTGCCTTCTCTTTAAGTAGTAAATTGGCCTCAGAGTGCCAAGTGTCACTCATTTGTGCATTTTCCCGCTTTAGACCCTTGGGTCTAAAAATATCTCACCTGTAGCCTCTGTTGACTTGGCCACAGAGTAACAAAATGATCCCCATGTCAAACTGCACGTAATGACACGAAGACATTTTGCCGTCCAAAAATAGCAATCCCTAAAATTTAGGAGTTTTTGCCATTACATTCTTCTAGGTCATTTGACCCTCTTTGTACACTGCAGCCACACCCAGAACTGAAATGTAGCCTATGTAGCAAAGGATTCCGCTTTGGCTGGCCAATGACCCCACTTTGGCTAACCATAGTCCTTGTCCAACCTTAGTGCTCTTTAGCCCTCAGGCCTGGACTCTCTCTGAACAGTTCCACACTGGCTATGCAATGCAGGGCAATTAGATTTCCAGAGAGGTGTTTCCAAAAGGTAAAACAAACCAAATTCCCCAAAGAAAGAGAAAATAAACAAAAATGGAATTGCCACTGGCTGGTGACATATTTATTGAAGGCAACAGGAAAAATACACCTCCTGGTGACACACCCTACCCTTGAAATACTGCAAGCGACCTCGCTTGCATGCCAATAATACATGCGGTATCTCCTGATATCACATATATTCTATGATGGGAGTCCAAGATATACATGCTTCTGGAAATGTAGCGTTGGACGATTAAACAATCTCACCAACCTGGCTATGACACATATATCAAGCATAGAAGCCTTCTAGTGTACTCTGAAGCACAAACTTCTGTAGCTAAATTCTGTATCGAAAGAGTAGATACAATTTCTTAACTACTCTCTTGAGCATCATGAACCATGCTCTTGCCTTGCTCCAAAGGGCTACATCAAGTCACTGTGCGTTCCATCTGAAAGGTTGCAAGATACAATTGCAATAGCTTAGGTGAATCAAGCAATTCAGACTCTTCCATCCATTTGGCATCCAACGATGCATAGTTCTTGAACTTCACCAAATAGCGTCTTGCAACTTTTCCTCTAACCTTTCTTTCCTTATGTGCCAATATCTGTTCAGGAACAAGGATCTCATCCAATTTTTTCACTTCGGGTTGTTCCTCATCAAGCATATTCTCTGGCACATTACCAACAAAGGGTCTTAGAAGGCTGACATGAAAAGCATTATGTATTTTCCAGCCTTCTGGTAGCTTTAACCTGTAAGCTACATCGCTGATCTTTTCTGAAATCTGCAAAGGACCATAATATCGCATAATGAGCTTAGGAAACAAGCGTTCCTTGCCTTTCCCTCTCCCTAACCTCGCCTTTTCAAAGCGCAAAAGCACCCAATCACCAAGTGAAAATACAAGTTCACGACAGTGACGATCAGCAACTTTCTTTTGCTTAGCCTGAGTCTTCTCAAGAGCAATCTTTATCTTCCTGTATGTTTCATCCATATCTTGCACATACTTGTCTGCCTCAAATATCTTGTCCTTAGTCTGCAAAATGGGCGGGACTTTCTTCCCTCCTTCCACTATCTCAAATGGTGCCTTACCTGTTGACGTATGCACAGTGTTATTGTAAGCATATTCAACCAAAGGAAGGTGGTGTTCCCAAGTTGCCTTGTGCTCTGACACATAACATTTGAGGAGGTCCAGGACAGTAGAATTTGCCTCTTCTGACTGTCCACAGTTTGCGGATGAAACGAAGAAGAGAATTTTAGCGTAGTGCCCATGTTCTCAAACAATGCCTTCCAGAAAAGACTCGTCACACGTGGATCCTTGTCACTGACAATTGACTGAGGCATCCCGTGATATTTAAAGATATTGCTCATGAATATCTTGACCATGTGTTCTGGCTTTATCTTCTTCCTCACAGGAATGAAATGGGCCTGCTTACCGAACCTACAAATGATAGTCTAAATCCCATCATTGCCTGTTTGCGTCCTTGGAAGATAAAAAATAAAGTCCATTGCTATGCTTTCCCATGGCCTATCTGGGATCGGCAATGGCTGCAACAATCCCGGTTGCTTTTGTCTGTCAAATTTGACTTTTTGGCATACTAAGCATGATCTTACAAACGTGTCAACATCTTGACGCAAAGCTGGCCAATAGAAGAATGCCTCAACCCCTTTCACTGTCGCATCAATTCCACGATGGCCAGCATAAGGTGGAGCATGACTTTGGCTGTAACTGTTTAGTAACGCATAACTTTCCATGCATCATGAGAAAGTCATTCTTAAGCATATAGTGCTCATGATGTTGCCCATCAACAAGCTGGTCATAGATTCTTGCAAAATCTGAATCTTCAGCATATTGTGTCTTCATTTCGTCTAGTTCACAATGGTACGGGATTGACACTGCTGAAATTTGGGGCTTTCGTGACAACGCATCAGCCACCACGTTCTTTTTTCCTTGCACATGCACAATCTGAAAATGGAACATTGACAAGATGTTTGCCCATCGCATGTGCTTCTCAGACAACTTCGTCTGTGTGAGAAAATATCGCAAGGTTTGATGATCCGTTTGGACAACAAAATCAGCCCCTAGCAGATAGTGTTTCCAACTAGTGAGAGCATGAATTACTACCAACAATTCTTTCTCATAGACTTGCAAGTTCCTTTCAGTCTTCAAAAGAATTCTGCTCTCATATGCGACTACTCGGCCATTCTGCATAAGAATTGCACCAAGACTATGGCCACACGCATCACATTGAACCACAAAAGGTTTCGAAAGGTCTGGCAAAATGATTATCGGATCTGAAGTCAGCTTCTCTTTCAAGTGTTTGAACGCTAAAATTTCCTTGGCTGTCCACTTGAAAGAACTCCTTTTCCTTGCAGTGCATGGAGTGGAGAAGCAATCTCAGCAAAATTTCGGATGAACCTCCTATAGTAGGAACATAAGCCTAGAAAGCTTCGAATGTCATGTACGGACTTCAAGTCTGGCCATGACCTAATTGCTTCCACTTTAGCGGGATCCATGTGTACCCCATCCTTTGAAACAATGTGCCCAAGGAAGTGAATCTCTTGCAAAAAGAATTCACTCTTTTTCGCATTAATGAGTAGCCTGTTGTTACGTAACTCATTGAAAACTGGAGTCAAGTGATCCCTATGCTCCTCTTCAGACTTCGAGTAGACAATCATGTCATCAAAGAAGGTACCCACGAAGTTTCTGTGTGGTCTAAAAATTCTGTCCATCATTCTATTAAACGTGGCAGGAGCATTTGTGAGACCAAATGGCATGACAAGAAACTCATAAAGACCAAATGTTGTCCTGAACGCAGTCTTATGGACATCTTCTGGCCTAATGCGTATCTGATGGTAACCACTCTTTAGGTCTATTCTTGTAAACAATGACGCTCCCTCAAGCCGATCAAGAATGTCATCTATCCTCGGTATGGGGAACCTGTTCTTGATGGTATTCTTATTCAAAGCGCGATAGTCAATGCACATGCGCCATGAACCATCCTTCTTCTGCACTAAGAGTACAGGCGAACAAAAAGGGGATGAACTGGGCTGAATCAGCCCCTTCTCTAAAAGCTTGTTGACCTGACTCATAATCTCTTTCTGCTGGGCTGCACTAACCTTGTATGGTGGTCTATTCGGTGGACTAGAACCTGACACAAGATCTATGGTATGATCCTCAGGTCTCTCAGGAGGTAACTCCCCTGGCAAAGAGTCCAAAAAACAATCACTGAAACCACTCAAAAAAGTTGACCTGTCTTTATCTAAGGTAGACAAATTAGATACAACTTGAGGTACTTCTTTTGCAAAGATCAAGTACGCAGAAAGATGATTCTTTATTATAGATGAAATAGCAGAAGCAAAAACAACTGGAATAGACTCGCCTTTAAGCTTTACATCAAGGACATGAGTCTTTCCTCTATGTACAAGGGTAATCTTTTTGTTGTAAGTATCCACCATAGCATGTAACCTGTAACACCATGGGATACCCAGTAACACATCGCAGCCCTCAAGTGGCATAATATGAAATTCTTCCGCATCCACATGACTCTGAATGTGCAGACGAAGCTTCCCCAAAATGGAAGTGACGGGCTCTGAATGACCTGGGCATGCCAAACCTGCTTCCCCTGTCATACCCATCTCCTCTGCACGAATGTCCAACTTTGATGCCAATTCTGGTGATATGAAATTTGCACGGGCTCCTGGATCAAAGAAAACCAGCACTGTCTGGTCTCTAACTTTGCCCCAAGCTCTGCACAGCTCCGTGGCATCTGTGTTTGGCTGGTCTCCAACCAAATCTGTACTAGTCCTGCACTTGGCTTTGGCTTCTTCCCTTTATCGTCTGACTTGTCATCCTTATCCTGTGACTTCTTCTGTGGGCATTCATTTGCAAAATGTCCTTCCTGTTCACAAATGTAGCATTTCTTGGCTTGTCTAAGAGCTTTCCTTTCTTCAAAAGTTTTGCCAGAAAAATGCCTTTTTGTCCTTGTCCTCGTCCCGAAGAAGACTTCGACTGCTTCTTGGATGTATCACCTTCTTCAGCAGAGGGCTTCTTTGTGGGAGGCTCAGAAGGCTTTGCTGCAACATTGCCCTTGGCTGAAAACTGTTTGCCTTGGGACCCTTTCTTGTGGCTATTAAATCCATCGGAATCTCCCTTCGACAGATTGCTGGCCACTCTTGCATTCTCTATCAATTGAAACATATTCATGACAGTAGTCTTTGTGCAATAGTCCTTGATTTTCATGGGCAATCTGCAACAATACTTCTCAATTTGTTCTGACAATGGCACAAACTTGTAAGAGGTGACTGGCAACAGTGCGGCCCAAAGCTGTTTATTGTACTCTTCCAGATTTGCACACTGTTTAGCATTCAACTCGTGCCATTCTGTCATCACATCCACTTCAAAAGTGTTTGTCAGCCATGAAAGCGCAAAAAGCTGTCTGAATTGGACCCACGTTGTTGGGGCTTGACCTTGGTTCAACAATGCGGTCCACCATTGAAGCGCATTCCCTTTCAAGAAAGTGGCAGCCTTGCGTATCTTTGAAGATTCCGTGTAGTTTCCTCCAGCATAAGCTGCATTGAACTGCTGTATGAAGGTCAAAGCCTTCAATTGATCCTCAGTTCCTCTGAAAGTTTCAAACTTCACTCCCTGCCCACCTTCCTTGTAATCCTTCAGCTGACTCAAAGGAGCCACATTATCATAAAAAGGTGCCTGTAACAGTGGTGCTCCATGATTGTTCATTCCAGCACTCGCATCAACTGTTTTACTTGTCATATTCACATTTTGTACGTATGGTTGTGAAAAACCAGCCATACCAAATTGTGTTCCAGGCACTCGAAACTGGCCGTAGGCACCCTGAAAACCTGGTTGGACACCCATGTTCGCGTACATAGGGTTACCCATGCCTGTTTGCATTGTCCTGAACACATTCCCTGGCATATAACCTGTGGAAGGTCCAGCCATAGCTTGAAACACTGAATCACCTTTAAAATAACCAGGATAAGTAATAGGTAATGGAAGGGTCTGACGCATAGCGTGTTCATTACTCCCTTGACCATTCACAAACGGTTCCTGTCCAGCTAAAGCAAGTTGCTTTGGATCATTGGACACCGCTGGTTGCTCAACCACATGGGCTTTCCCTCGAGCATCATGAGTCCTCTGCACATTGGAAATCTCCTTTTCCTGCAATGGCTCAGTCATGCCCTGTGTAGGAGGCTGAAAACCCTGTGTCGGAGCCTGTAAGAACTCCTGCATCCTTGGGTTGTTAGCCAACTGCTGAAACATGTCCATGCAGCAACGCAGTTGAGTTCTAAACAACCTGTCCTCTTCTTGAAGAGTTGAAGGAACTTTCTCCGTGCCATGTGAGGAAGATCCCTCTTCAGGTACTTGGTCTCTCTTCTCTGCCATAAGGACAAGCTCTGTGTTGCTCTCACCCACAACAATCCACGCTGCACTTTTTGAAGAAAAAGTGACTATCCCGTCGATGGAACCATATAACTAACCTGTACAACGTAGAGGGCGGTACTATTTCAATTACCTGTTAACTTTACACAGAGCACTGAGAAGAGAAGAGAACACAGTTGCATCCAGCGACTAGAATGTCACTGCGTACACGAGACCGACACCGTGTAGGCCCCAAAGACTGGCGCCCCTTTTGGTATTTCTTCATTCAAATTAAGGTAGACGATCCGACCACTTAGCACAAGCTTTCACAAAGCTGTCCAAACCTGGCGAGGGCTGAAAACGCAGGTTTTCGACCTGATTTTGGCAGCATTCCCTGTTTTTCACTGCCGGGTGCCCACAAGCCTGTACACGCATCCCAAGGCTCTCACGAGGCTCCCCCGGGGTTCCCTTGCAGTTTAGGTGCGAAACCCTAAACCTGCAGAAAAACACAGCAGGCTGTATTTTGCTGTTTTGGATCGTTTTTAGCGGAGCCAACATGCCTACGCGTGTCCCAAGGGCTCCCGCACGCAATGGGACAGTTCCCCTGTGAATTGGACGAGTTTTCACGCGAGAAAACTCTTAGAACTCGCAATCTTTCACGATGGAGTGCGTACGTGTGGGGGATTAGCAATTAGCTAATCCGGTTCCCGTTCAGAAGGCTCTTGCCTTGGCAAACGCGCATAAACCCCCAAAACTGTACATGTTCATCTGAGTAGCCCAACTAGTGGGGCATTACCATATGTGCCAAAGGGGAGAGAGAGATGCACGAGAGCAAGTCATCGCGCTACATGAGACAGAGGAGAAGGCAAGCTTCCCATTAAAGCTGTAGACCTGCACCCGCTACTCACACACACACTGTAGGTCACTTGTGAGTAAAAAATCAGCCCCCTCTCTCTCTTGGGCGCCTCCTCCAGCTGAGGTGTCCTGCAGGCAGCCCTCCTTCTGCCAAGTGTCCAGTTTGCCCCTTTGAGTTAATTCTCTAGTTTCCATTGACTTATAAAGTTGGAAGTGACTTTCTGAGTGGCCCAGACTTCGTTTGGCGGGCACAGGCTTCCATACTCATCAGAATTCAGTGCTAATTGGCCCGACCAGTCCCAGACTGACCGACCTAGACTCCTGATGTGAGAAACCTATTCGGCCGCAGCCGTTTCACACTGGCCATGCAATGTCCACTTGCACCTTTTCAAGGGTCCCGGGAAACAAGTAAAAATAAAAATAAATAAAAATATATAGTACTTATTTATTGAAGGCAACAAGAAAAATACACCTCCTAGTGACAGAGTCTGACTGCTGAAAACTGAAAACGTTGATGCTTGTGGGGATTCTGTCGCGAAGATCTGCAAAAACGCTAAAGTGTCTTGCCGATGCAAAAACGCTAGGGCTGAAAATGGTCTTGCTGTGGAGAATTTGCTAACGCTGGGGAGTCTCTTCTTGCTATCACCAGGAATCTGCAAGATCCAAAAACGCTGGCTGATCTGGTAAAAAACGCTATGTTTATGCTATGGAGCAAAAACGCTAGGCCTCTTGGGGGTTCTGCTGAGAAGTTGCCTGTTGAGTGTGTGCTCCTGCTGCCTCTTCTGCCAGAAAGTGCTAACTGGTTTGCTTATATATTATCTTAGCAAAATTGCCTTGCCTAGTTTCCAACAAAAGTCACTTAATAAATAAGTGAAAAATGTCAAAAATAGGAAAAATAGGTTTAATCCCCCGGAAAATTCCCCTGATGTATTCTGATGGGACTGCTGATGGTCATGCTGTGTGCAACTGGAGGATATGCATCTAATCTAAGTGACTGGTCATGCACGGTCTGCGAATAGACTCACAAAAGTGCCAGATCACTTTTTATTCTAAACTGACTTGACTGAACTGAACCCTGGTCATGCTGTAGCTTGTCCACGGACACATAGGGTTGGATGTGTCACGTGACAACATATTTGTGAATAGACTCATGTGAGAGAAGCTTCAAAGTGCACCATTCGGTAAGTACTTTGTCCTTTTCATCGCTTGCAAGGAATTGCTTCATGATGGAAACTCGTAGAGTTTTCCATCTCTTTGGGGCTTCACCGTTGCCACGAAGGCTAGCCCACCATTGACGAGCCGATTTTTGGAAGTGCATAGCTACATGGCGTAGCTTGGAGGACTCCGTGAAACCCTCGTCTCCAAAGGCCGCATCAAATTGTTGGATGAAGGCCAATACTTTGTTGGTGGCACCAAAGGTGCCATCATGGGTGAGAAAAGAGATACTCTTTCCTCCCTCTTTGAACTTCTTGAGCTTTTGTGATCTTTACCATGCAGTGTATGATTTGCGATGTTTTCCCCTCTTGTATTCTCTAGGAGAATAGCCATAGCTTTCGTTGGGAGAGGAGGAAGGTGAAGAAGAAAGAGAAGAGAGTGACCTCTTTCTTGACCTTTTCTTCCTTTGTTTCCTCTCTTCCCTTTCGGAGTGACGAGAAGGACTGTGTGTTGACCGTTTCCTCTTGGGAGGAGATGGCGATCGTCTAGACCGCCGTCTTCGTGGAGCCACATCTTCAGAGGAACTTAAGGATTCATTACTTTTTTGCTCTTTGGATTTCTCCTCTCGTATGGGAGAGAGTCTTCTTTTGGGGGTCTCACCAAGAGGCCTCCTAAGCTCTCTCTTCTCTTGGAGAGGAAGGGAGATCCCATAAGCACGAAGTTGTTGAGTAACTTCGGCCTGCAAAGTAGGGTTGCCCATAGCTTGATGCAACCTAGTAACAAGATAATTGATAAACATGGGGGCATCATCATTAGCACCTTCATGTGCAAAATCAAAGCTATTAATGTTCATTCTACTCTCTTGGTTATTGTCAGCCATGGTAATTATACTTATGCGTTTACTTAGTGTATTCTTTGGCAACTCACAACCTTAGTTGCTACTCCTCTTAGCCTTTGAAAATAAGCACTTAAGTATCTATACCCACAGCTCGAATTGGTTAATTATAGAGAGTAGTGAGGTGGGTCTAACATAGCAGAATTGTCGAGGGATAGCTCCTTTCGGACTTCTTATGGCTCAATAATGGTAAAACCGTAGGCAAGTCTAAAAAGACCCCATTATCAAGACCAAACTCCCGAGGCGTGCACCATATCCCACATAGTGGGCTCAACAAGACCGATAATAGATCCCAGTCTCACTTACCCTAATATAATTAACAAAATCAACCATTAATAGTCTACTTAAGGACCTCTCTTCTTAAGTAAGAAAAGAGAAACCAAATGCTCTGATACCAATGTAATGGAAATGGCCTATGAACTTTGGGAATAGCGGAATCAAGAGAATTAGAGTGAGCATTTTTGTGAGATTACTTTGAGAACATGGAGGGTGAACTTAATGGATGGTAGCAACATAAACATAGTACGTAATTAACTTTGCATGAACAATACTTTTGCAAGAGAGAGATTATTAGAGAACATGACAATAGTTGAGGACCGGATTTACTTGGAGCCGGTTCCCCCTTTAAAGGGCGTTTGTATTATAGATTCTCTCATCCAAGGAGACTTGTTACAATACAATTTCTGTGTTCCTTGTGACCTTGGTGATGCTATGAAGATGGAAAGCTTCATGCATCACGAGCTTAATATAAACTTTGCAAAAAGCATTAACTCTTCCAAGCCTCAATCCTAAGGCCTCAAACACCTTCGAAGGTGGAGAGAGCTAGCGGGTAATGAGGGTAGGGAAGAGGAAGAGGAATCATCCATAGGAGAAAGAAATAGTTCCTCACTTATCATCACTCTTCTTGCTTAGCATAGCATAATAGCATAGTAATGAAGATGAAGAAGATGGCAAGCTTAAGCATTGAAGCATGGTTCTTGTTTGGATTTGCATTCCATAGCCAAGATTGTTGGTGTAAGCTCTCCACTTCTCAACAAGCTTAGAGAAGGAGATGGAGCTCTTGCACTTTGCACTCCACACAATGAGAGAATGTGTGTGTGTGTGTGGGAGAGTATACCCCCCCTCTCATGCTTGATCCACCTCTCTCTCTCTCTCTCTCTCTCTCTCATTATTTTATTATTTCATTTGGACATGTTTCCTCTTTTTTTCTCTTTGAGAGAAAGAAATTAATTATTTATTTTTATGTATTTAAATTCTCATTGGACCCCTTTAAAACCTATCCGATAGCATTCAAACACATCATGAGGGCCACATGCGGAGGATCATTTGAACGTGTCTTTTATGCTTATTAAGTCATTTGGTTGAATGGAATACTTCAAGGACTTAGTTTAGTCAAGCATGGAAACGTTCATGCCTCTTGAAAGGTATCTTTGAATTGAATACTTCAAGAACTTTAGTCATTTAAGCATGTGAGAAACACCTCAAGCTTTTGGTAAGGTACCCACTAACACTTAGCAAGCCAACAAGCACCTTTTACTTGGGTAGGATTCTCACCTCAAGGTCAGCCCTAGCTTGCGTAAGGTCAAAGGATTGTTGAACACTAACTTTTAGAGGTCTTTAATGAAGCTAACCCTACGGTTTTTAAGCTCCATTAGGTAGCAATGCTCTTCTACATACCCTCTCTCATTTGGTTCCCTTTTAACCTTGGCCCCGTGTTGAGACAGATCCATAAACACATGTCTATATTCTAATCCTTGTTCCCGTTTATTCTCTCACATTAAATGATAAGTTTAATATGAGAAAATGATTTGGGTTGGTTAGATTTTAGATTTTATGACAACACAGATTTTAGCATCTGCGTTTTCAGCGCATCGTCGTCACATCGTCGTCATCGCCGTCGTCACCGACGTAGAGTTAGAATTCAGCAGAAACAAGATTTGCAGATTTCAGCCATTAGCGTTTTCAGTTTCAGCCTGTCTCGTCGTCCTCCTCATCGTCATCGACACCGTCGGCAAGTCCAAAGCATTGTAGAGATTTGTGCTATCAATAGTAGGCCGCTCTCTCCATAGAGATTGGGGCCTTCGGAGGAGGGTTTGACAACATTCTAGTGTCGTATTCTTCTCTCTCTATCTCTCAGTCTCAGAACCTTCATTTACAGTGTTTACCACTTTGTTTGTGATCATTTGTACTCTCTCACTAAAGGAACGGAAGGCTCTCCCTTCCGTAAGTAAAAGGAACCTTGAGTATAGTTGGGAGCACTCATCTTGAGTAAAGTTCTCTGTTGCACCTAACATTGGTATCAGAGCTTTGACAGTGTTCTGTATCACTCAAGGAAATAAACACAAGAATTTTTTTTGCTTGTTGCGGTCGCACGTTACCCAAGTCCTCTTGGGCGTGTCGATCCCTAATCGTGTTTTTGAAGAGTGATAGGAAACCCAAGAAAGAAGGGCTTGTCCAGCCTCCCCTTGTTTCTCTTTTTACTCATTGAGAGTGGACCGTGCACTTAGCACCGGCCAATCGACGTGAGGCGGGAAAAAGCAACCTTGGTGTGAGCGCAAGGCCGCCAAAGGGTCCGCGAGAAAGAGAAGAGCTTGAGTAAGGGAAGCTCCTTCTCTAACACAGATTGCAAGCTAAAGAAGAACCTCAAGACTCCAGAACCTCAAGAACCTCAAGACTCAAGAACCTTAAGACTTAAGAACCCAAGAACCCAAGACCCACAAGAACCCAAGTTTCTCGTGAACTTAAGAACCCAAGACTTCAGTGTATGGTCATTACCCGAAGTGGAATGGATACTTCGCATGGAGATGATGAGCATGGTAGCGGCGAAGAAGAGTTTTCCCCACGAGGAGGTTTTTCCGACCCTCCTCCTCTTCTATCTACGCCAAGGATTGCACTAACTCCTATGGAGACTTAGGCAGTTAGAACGCGAAGCAAGAAAGACAGAATTTGATCGTGAATAGAAGCAAGAAAAGCAGAATTGGATCTCAAGCATAAAGAAAGAAAAGCCGAATTGGGTCGTGAGCGCGAAGAACGACGGTTAGCCTTTGAGCGTGAGCGCGAGCAAGCGCGCTTTGCGGCCGAAGACAGAAGGGTAGCCTTGGAGCGTGAGCGTAAGTAAGCGCGCTTGGCGTCCGAACAGAGAATCCAACACATGCAAGAGTTGGTCCAATTTTTTTCTAATGTGCAGGCATAGATTGCAAAGAATCAGGGAAAAGGAGACTCTCTCAGTCTTTGCTTCTCCAAAGCACGACACATGATTTGCATGATAATGATAAGCATGATGATTTGCATGATTAAGATGTGATTATTCACGAGCATGATGATTTGCATGATAAAGATGTGATTGTTCACAAGGATGATGGTTTAGTTAATACTTTGTCTAGTGAAGCTAACCTCATTGCCGCTTCGATCGATCACGAAGAACCGATCTTGGCTCTCGAGTTAAGGTCCATAGAACCCCCACAGGAAGTATTATGTGTTCGAATGATTAGTTAGCACGCATTGTTTGAGTGTTTCATTCGTGATGCTTTCGTGTATTTTAGTCACCGTCCTAATGTGATCCCTTTCCACAGGCATGTCATATTGCATGATGAACACGATTCACTCATGAATGAGCACGGATGTAGGAATGTTTGCATTCAAGGAATTTACATTCCATTTCTCTTCCTTGGCATGACACAGTATCTGAAAGAGCACAAGAAGGATTGAGCATCAAGCATCGGCATTTCCGTTGTGATTTGCCACAGTTGATAGATTTAGATCAAAAACAGAAGTTTCGACCCCATTGTTTGCGTGTCTATGATGAACGGTTTGACACTCCGTCTATATATTCATCTACATTGCATGCACAGTCTTTAAAGAAGACTAGAATTTTTCCAGTAACTTTACATGGAATGGGTATGTTCATGTTTTTGTGTTGGAAGTGGTTTCAGGAATTTTCATCCTGAATTTTCAAGAAAGTAGACGCATGACTATAGACGAAGTTGAATCATTGAAGGAGCCACATATGACTTTGTGTCGCTTTCGACGCGGCCCAAAGAAGCAAGCGTTGCAGACCTTTCTGAAGTTCAAGTATTGCAGGACCCACGCATTAGAGTGGGCCGGCGAAGAGTCCTTTCCAGGATTCCAGACGTTGTTGGCGATCTCCCTCGACGCCATACAGTTCGGTACTAGTACCTCACTTTGAAAAGGAGGGGATTTCACGTGCACATCTAACCCTATGTGTATGTGGACAAGCTACTTCATGACATGGGTTCAATTCAGTTCAGTTAGCTTAGCGTAGGAAGTGTTCTGGCACTTTTGTGAGTCTGTTCGCAGACCGTGCATGTCCAGGCACTTAGAGTAGATGCATATCCTTTGGTTGCACTGAAACCGGCCTGTTCAATCCAAAAAGGGCGGTAGACTTTACTTTAAACCTTGATTTAGCTTTCACCCATTATTAGTCGTCTATTTTACCTGTACTTTCAAGACACATCAAAGGGGAGAGGGATACAGGCTGCTAGATTGCACCTGTATGAGTAGACAGACACCAGATTGGCCCCTAACTTAGGCGCCCCTTTCGGTATTTCTTTATTGTTCAAAAGAGGGAATAAACGCTGTGGTTCCTACAAGCTGCCCCGCACAAACTCGGCTGAATTTCCACTGTTCCAGCCCGATTTCGGCAGCATAACTGTACTAGAACCCTTCACGGTCAGTATTCCCACGCATTGACTGACTTTCCCGACGCATACGGGCACTTTGCAAAACCTGGCGAGAATCTGCAGCACGCTGAATTCTCTGTTTTCAGCCCTGAAAATGCTCCAGATCGCCTGTACAGCGGTCCCCTTGCGTCCCCGAACCTCCTGGGGGTATTAGGGTCCGTTTAGGGCCAAAACCCTAAACCTGCAAAAATACACAGCAGGCTGTAATTCACTGTTTCGGGCTCCGTTTCGCGTGCCGGTCGCATCCCTAGCAAGTCCTCGAGCTCCCGCACCTGTTGGGCTACTTGCCCTTTGAATTGGACGAGATTTCTGGCGTGAAACCTCTCCGAATTCACCTGTACCTGCGGGGGGATTAGCCGCTAGCTAATCCAGTACCTGTGCAAGAGGCTCTTGCCTCGGCAATCGCGCATGAACCCACACAACTGTACATTGGTCAAATGAAGAGCCCACTAGAGGGGCATAACATACTGCCAAAGGGGAGAGAGAGAGCAGTGCGTAGCGTGCAGGGCATCACTCCTGGCACCGCACTGTGCATAAGAGGGAAAGCAAGCACTCCATAGCTCTTAACCTGTGACAGAGACTTGCAAAATGAGCCTCCCAGCTATAAATCACGTTTTTGCCTTCTCTATAAGTAGTAAACTGGCCTCAAAGTGCCAAGTGTCACTCATTTGTGCATTTTCCCGCTTTAGACCCTCGGGTCTAAAAATATCTCACCTGCAGCCTCTGTTGACTTGGCCACAGAGTAACAAAATGATCCCCATGTCAAACTGCACGTAATGACGCGAAGACATTTTCAGGTCCCAAAATAGCAGTTCCCTAAATTTTAGGAGATGCTGCCATTATATCTTTCTAGGTCATCCGACCCTCTTTGTACACTGCGGCCACATCCAGAACTGAAATGTAGCCTCTGTAGCAAAGGATTCCACTTTGGCTAGTCAATGACCCCACTTGGCTAACCATAGTCCTTGTCCAACCTTAGTGCTCTCTTGCCCTCAGGCCTGGACTCCCTCTGGACAGTTCCACACTAGCTATGCAATGCAGGGCAGTTAGATTTCCCGAGGGGTGTTTCCAAAAAGTGAAAGTAAATAGATAATAAGAAAGAAATCAACAAAAAGGATAGATAGTAGTCACACGCTGGTGACATACCCCCCTCTTGAAATCTCAAACGTCCTCGTAAAGGTCTGGCAAGGTCTGATGATCCGTTTGGACAACGAAATCTGCACCTAGCAGGTAGTGTTTCCAACTTAAGAGCGCATGAATCACAGCCAGTAACTCTTTCTCATAGGCCTGCATGGTCATCTCTGGCCCTTGCAAAATTCTGCTCTCATAGGCTACTACCCTGCCATCTTGCATTAGCACAGCACCAATGCTACTACCGCAGGCATCACATTGGACCACAAATGACTTCCTAAGATCTGGCAACACAATGACTGGATCCGAAGTCATCTTTTCCTTTAAGAGATTAAAAGCTGAAATCTCTTTTTGTGTCCATCTAAAGGTGACTGCCTTCTTTTGAAGAGCATGTAAAGGTGAAGCAATCTCAGCGAAATTTCGGATAAACCGTCTGTAATAGGAGCATAGTCCCAAAAAGCTTCGGACATCATGCACCGTCTTCAAATTTGGCCATGACTTGATCGCTTCAACTTTTGCAGGATCCATTCTGACACCATCCTTTGAGACAATGTGTCCCAGAAAGTGAATCTCTTCCAGAAAAAACTCACTTTTCTTTGCATTGATGAGCAACCTATGACTGCGTAGCTCTTTGAACACAATGGCCAACTGATGCCTATGCTCCTCTTCATTCTTTGAGTAGACTATCATGTCATCAAAGAATGTACCAACAAACTGCTGGTGTGGACGGAAAATTCTGTCCATCATCCTATTGAACGTAGCAGGAGCATTTGTGAGACCAAAGGGCATCACTAAAAATTCGTAAAGGCCAAACGTTGTTCTAAAAGCAGTCTTGTGCACATCCTCTGATCTAATGCGGATCTGATGATACCCACTCTTTAGATCTATCCTGCTAAACATAGCTGCTCCTTCTAATTTGTCCATAATATCATCAATTCTAGGTATAGGAAACCTATTCTTGATGGTATTCTTGTTCAGTGCACGGTAGTCGATGCACATACGCCATGAGCCATCCTTTTTCTGCACCAACAACACTGGAGAACAGAATGGAGATGAACTGGGCTGAATCAGCCCCTTTTCTAACAGCTCCTGTACTTGGCCCATTATCTCTTTCTGCTGAGCCGCACTAACCCTGTACGGAGGCTTATTTGGTGGGCTACAGCCTGGCACCAAATCTATCGCATGGTCCTCGGGTCTCTCTGGCGGTAATTGAGATGGTAATGAATCGGAAAAACAGTCACTATACTGTTGTAAAAACATTGACCTTTCTTTATCTAGCACAGATAAATTTGATTCATCACAATCTGACACTTCACGTGCAAAAACCAAGTACGCAGAAAGATGCTTTTTCATTACAGAAGTAATAGCAGAAGCTGATACAGTAGGAATAGACTCCCCTTTAAGCTTTACATCTAGAATGTGAGTCTTTCCCCTGCTCTGTACAGTGATCTTTTTGTTGTAGGCATCCATGATTCCCTGTACACGAAATAACCAAGGAATACCTAACAACACATCACATCCGTCCAGTGGCATGATGTAAAATTCTTCAGCATCTACATAGGACTGGATATGTAGACGCAACTTTCCAATGATGGGTGTCACAGCCTCTGTATGGCCAGGACATGCCAAACCTGCCTCTGCTGTATACCCCATCTCTTCAGGTCTGATTCCCAACTTTGAAGCCAATTCTGGGGAAATAAAGTTGGCTTTGGCACCTGGATCAAAGAAGATAAGCACTGTTTGATCCCTAACCTTTCCCCATGCTCTGCAAAGCTCACTTGCATCTGAATTTGGCTTGTCGCCCACCATATCTGGCACTAGACCAGCCATGGGCTTCTTTCCTTTCTTGTCTTCCTTGTCTTCAGAATCAGCTGGCCTTTTCTTTGTAGGACAGTTGTAAGCAATGTGGCCAGGCTGCTCACATATAAAGCATTTGTTCTCTGTCCTCAGGACCTTCTTTTGCTCTTCTGACTTGCGAGGAAAACGTCTTTTCCATTTCTTTGCTGGTCCTTTTTCTGATTCAGCCGTAGCTTTGTCTTTCCCTGCGTTGGCTGACTCCTGAGTCCCTTTAGGAGCCTCATTGGGAACGTGCTTCTTGGCTGAATTTTTCTTGCCTGATCCTGCCTTGACGCCAGTGTTAAATTCACAATCTTCTCCCTTGAGCAAACCATTGCCAGTGTTTGCTACCTCGATGAGCTGCGTCAAAGTAGTGACTTTGGTCTTTGTGCAGTATTTTCTCAATCCTTTGGGTAGGCCACAACAGTATTTTTCAATCTGTTCTGTCAATGGCACAAACCTATAGGAAGTTACTGGAAGTAGAGCTTTCCAAAACTTCCGATTGTAATCATCCAGATTTCTGCAAGTGGCAGCATTAAGCTGGTGCCATTCTGTCATGACATCTGCTTCGAAATCATCAGATAACCATGCTGCTGCAAAAATCTGCTTGAAGTAAATCCATGTGGACGGAGCTTGCCCTTGAAGCAATAAAGTTGTCCACCATTGTCCCGCATTCCCTGTCAAGAAAGTGGCTGCCTTGCGGACCTTTGAAGCCTCTGTAAAGTTTCCCCCTGCATAGGCCTTGTCAAACTGCTGGAGGAATGAAAGAGCCTTCTTCCTGTCATCAAACCCTGTAAAGGTCGTGAATGACACTCCTTTGCCACCTTCTTTGTACGGACTTGGCCTCTCCAGCGGCGTTAAATTGTCATATGGAAGTGACTGAAACATGGGAACACTAATAGGGTTCATCTGTGTTCCTTGGCCGCTATTAACTTGACCTGGAAATGCCATATTTGGCTGCTGATTTGTAATTCCAGCCATACCAAAATTTGCTTGTGGCATCCCAAATTGTCCCTGAGTGCTTTGAAACCCTGGTTGCATACCCATGACACTGTACATGGGGTTAGGCATCATCGTTTGAGCACCCCCAAACACTGTTCCTGGCGTATAAAACTGATTTCCAGGTGCATGACCAGCCATGCTCTGGAATACCGATCCACCTCCAAAATAGCCAGGGTGTACTGAAGGTGGTGGGAAGACCTGTTGCATAGCCTGTAAGTTGCTTCCCTGCCCATTAGAACCAGCTATAGGCTGTTGAAAGGTGGCGGGCTGAATTGGTACAGCTTGAAAAACTGGCATCTCAGCCACCTGTTCTTGCACCTTAGGCACAGGTTGTGGAGACTGCATGTTCTCCGTCAAGTGTATAGGTGTTTCCATTGACTGTGCGGTATGAATCACCTGTGTTCGAGCCTTAACAGGCTTTTGAATATGATCCAGTGACCCAACTTGCTGAGACGGAACCGGAGGTTGCAGAAAGGCTAAAAACCTCGGATTCTGCATTACTTGTGTAAACATAGCCACAGCAGTAACCAACTGGGTCCTGAATATATCATCATCAGTCTGTGGTGGTCTTGAGGACTCACCCACTTCATGTGTCTGTTGACCCTGTGAAGAGGAAACCTCTTCAGTCACATCATCTGGTCTGTCAGCCATAATTACAATTCCCTGTGTCTCGTCTATGATCCCCTGTGTCTTCAAGCCCAAAAACTGACCAAGGCTCACTTCTATGGGAAAAAGTGATTTAATCCCGTCGATGGAACCATGAAACCGGCCTGTTCAATCCAAAAAGGGCGGTAGACTTTACTTTAAACCTTGATTTAGCTTTCACCCATTATTAGTCGTCTATTTTACCTGTACTTTCAAGACACATCAAAGGGGAGAGGGATACAGGCTGCTAGATTGCACCTGTATGAGTAGACAGACACCAGATTGGCCCCTAACTTAGGCGCCCCTTTCGGTATTTCTTTATTGTTCAAAAGAGGGAATAAACGCTGTGGTTCCTACAAGCTGCCCCGCACAAACTCGGCTGAATTTCCACTGTTCCAGCCCGATTTCGGCAGCATAACTGTACTAGAACCCTTCACGGTCAGTATTCCCACGCATTGACTGACTTTCCCGACGCATACGGGCACTTTGCAAAACCTGGCGAGAATCTGCAGCACGCTGAATTCTCTGTTTTCAGCCCTGAAAATGCTCCAGATCGCCTGTACAGCGGTCCCCTTGCGTCCCCGAACCTCCTGGGGGTATTAGGGTCCGTTTAGGGCCAAAACCCTAAACCTGCAAAAATACACAGCAGGCTGTAATTCACTGTTTCGGGCTCCGTTTCGCGTGCCGGTCGCATCCCTAGCAAGTCCTCGAGCTCCCGCACCTGTTGGGCTACTTGCCCTTTGAATTGGACGAGATTTCTGGCGTGAAACCTCTCCGAATTCACCTGTACCTGCGGGGGGATTAGCCGCTAGCTAATCCAGTACCTGTGCAAGAGGCTCTTGCCTCGGCAATCGCGCATGAACCCACACAACTGTACATTGGTCAAATGAAGAGCCCACTAGAGGGGCATAACATACTGCCAAAGGGGAGAGAGAGAGCAGTGCGTAGCGTGCAGGGCATCACTCCTGGCACCGCACTGTGCATAAGAGGGAAAGCAAGCACTCCATAGCTCTTAACCTGTGACAGAGACTTGCAAAATGAGCCTCCCAGCTATAAATCACGTTTTTGCCTTCTCTATAAGTAGTAAACTGGCCTCAAAGTGCCAAGTGTCACTCATTTGTGCATTTTCCCGCTTTAGACCCTCGGGTCTAAAAATATCTCACCTGCAGCCTCTGTTGACTTGGCCACAGAGTAACAAAATGATCCCCATGTCAAACTGCACGTAATGACGCGAAGACATTTTCAGGTCCCAAAATAGCAGTTCCCTAAATTTTAGGAGATGCTGCCATTATATCTTTCTAGGTCATCCGACCCTCTTTGTACACTGCGGCCACATCCAGAACTGAAATGTAGCCTCTGTAGCAAAGGATTCCACTTTGGCTAGTCAATGATCCCACTTGGCTAACCATAGTCCTTGTCCAACCTTAGTGCTCTCTTGCCCTCAGGCCTGGACTCCCTCTGGACAGTTCCACACTAGCTATGCAATGCAGGGCAGTTAGATTTCCCGAGGGGTGTTTCCAAAAAGTGAAAGTAAATAGATAATAAGAAAGAAATCAACAAAAAGGATAGATAGTAGTCACACGCTGGTGACATGCACACAGCATGATCATCAGATTACAGTCAGAACCCATTAGGAGCATTTTTACAGTGCATAGACCTATTTTCCCTATTTTAGCCATTTTCACTTATTATTAATAAGTGACTTTGTTGGGAAACTGGGTAGGTTGGGCAATTTTGACAAGCAAGTATATAAGAAACCTAGCGCTAGTACTTTCTGGCAGAAGAGGCAGTAGGGACTCGGCGTCCAACAGTGCACCTTCTCGGCAAGACCTCCCTGGCATGATCACCTAGCGTTTTCAGCCAAGAACAAGCCTAGCGTTTTCTTCAAGTGCAGATTCAGCCCAGCATTTTGCATTTATAGTAGCCTGGCGACAATAGAAACAACAGATCCCCCAGCATTTTTGCAGCAAGATCCGAATCAGCCGTAGCATTTTTGGATCACATAGCGTTTTGCAGATTCGTCGCGACAAAACAACTAGAAGCATCAATGTTTTCAGTTTTCAGCATTTCGAGACAGCAGAATAAGTCCCAAACCTTGCAGATCTCACCTTCGCGCAGCAGATCCTCACCGCACGGTCAGATCCACCGAAGTTTGCAGATTCAGCCCAGAAAACGCAGATTTCAGCATCTGCGTTTTCAGCACGTCGTCGTCACATCCTCGGCATCGCCGTCGTCACCGTCATAGAGTCAGAATTCAGCAGATACAAGATTTGCAGATTTCAGCTATTAGCGTTTTCAGTTTCAGCCCGTCTTGTCGTTGTCCTCGTCGTCGTCGACAGCGTCGGCAAGTCCAAAGCATTGTAGAGATTTGTGCAATCAATAGTAGACCGCTCTCGCCAT
Source organism: Adiantum capillus-veneris (assembly GCF_014529385.1). Classification (NCBI taxonomy): domain Eukaryota; kingdom Viridiplantae; phylum Streptophyta; class Polypodiopsida; order Polypodiales; family Pteridaceae; genus Adiantum; species Adiantum capillus-veneris. Next base: position 456,187 of record NC_140943.1, read on the forward strand.
AGAGAGTGGGGCCTTCGGAGGAGGGTTTGACAACATTCTGGTGTCGTATCATTCTCTCTCTATCTCTCAGTCTCAACACCTTCATTTACAGTGTTTACCACTTTGTTTGTGATCATTTGCACTCTCTCACTAAAGGAACGGAAGGCTCCCCCTTCCGTAAGTAAAAGGAGCCTTGAGCACAGTTTGGAGCACTCATCTTGAGCAAAGTTCAACATTCACTTCAGCTGCACCTTACACAAGATGGCTGGAGCAAGCGGGAGCGAGCGCGCTGCGTGGGAGCAGGATCAGGTGTGGGAGGCCACCGTGTGAGCACCGAACGGGGAGAGTTTGGCACTGGCGGCCGGCGACGGTCCAGTGGGACTTGACAACGGAATCAAATTTAGCTTTGTGCATGGTTTGAAGTCCGCCCATTGGGCGCCCAAAGAAAAATTGGCTTGTCTTGTGTGTGGCCTCTTGAACAATAAGATGGTCAACCCCCAAAAGGGTGTTCCCACCACGGGGAGGGCCAGTCTTTGAAGGCTTTTGGGGCTTCTTTTTCTACAGAGGGATGGTGAGCATTGAATGCTCCTTTAGGTGCGCGCGCGCACACACACACACACACTTTTGAGCCTCTGATTTGCAGGAAAACCAGAGAATGAATGGCACTAATTGCAAGAATTGATCGAGCAATTAATCACACTATCGGAACCCGATAAGAGCAAACAGACATTCGTCGGAGAGCTCTTGCCAATGGCTTTGCGCACACACTCGTTGCACAAAGTGATAACGATTATTATAAGAATTATATTAACATAAAATAGGCTAAAATTTGAGCACGAAATGCACACTAATTGAAAAATTTGCTCACACAACCAATCAATTCCCCTTCACCTAATCGCCAAAGGGTAGTGGAGCATGTTCTTGCCCAAGTGGCGATTAGGGATCGAGATTATTGAGCTAAGGAAAAATAAGTTAGTGAATACTATTGACGAATACTAATTACAAAACGCTAATCACTAACACAAAAGCATAATAATAAATCTAACTAGTATACCCTCGTGCTCTGATACCACTTGATGGGAATGCGATCATGCTAGCTAGGGTGGATGAAAGAGAAACATCGTGCACACAAGTGAGTGTGTGTTGGCTAGATTATCACTCAAGCGAATTAGGTTCCAAGATCAATTAACTTGGACTCATCAGTATTTGCTAAGCCATCACAAGCTCACCATAAAATGGGAGATGTAATGCAAAAATAGACTTGTGTTTATTCATTCATGAAATGAGCTTTAAGTAGATTTACAGCCTTACACCACTGCATGTGGGATTATTCCACCTTTTCTCTCCTTGACTCATACTCTAGGACAAAGCTCACACCTTACAGACCTGTGTCCCATCTTTTGCTAGGGTTAATGTTCTAGCCTATGTGCCATTTCGTTTTAACAAAAATATCTAAAAACAGAGGAGCAAAATTTTCTTCTGTGCTGATCGAGATAAATGCAAGGTGAAGCTGTGCATACATTTTGCATCATAATGACTGGCACATCCATTACCTTATCACTTGTATATGGTGTGTAACATTCAATTTTCCTTTTTGTATCCTTTGGAATATACTAGGTTTTAGTTTTCAGTGTGGAAATATGCATTTAAATACTCAAGTGCCTGAAATGGTTTATTTGCAGAAGGAAGCACGGATAGGTATACTTATGGTTTTGGTAAATTCTACAAAGCTAGTGAGCTTGGTCTATGACAGAACTGGGCTGCAGAAGACAGGTGAATTATTGATAGGTGTCCCAGATGTGCAAGATAGAATACGTCTCTTGCTTCCAGCAATGCGTAACCCAAATGTTACAGTATTGACATACTCTGCTGCCATGACTCGTGCAATTAATGGGGAGTCTGGAATTGTGAAAGAGACAGATTACAGTGGGAAGAGGGTCATTGCAGCATATAGGCCTGCTGGATTTTTGCGTTGGGGTATGCTGTATTTCCTCTTGAGAGTTGCTGCGCTTAAATACTGATGAGCTGAGGTTGTTTTAGTGATCTTCCTGTGCAGGTTTGTTAGCACAGCTGGAAATGAAGGAGGCTTATGCACCTGTTCGGAATGTGCGTTTTGTGATTTTGGTTACCTTTTCTGTCCTGCTCTTTGTAGGTGCTGTGGCATCTCTTGGATTAGCAAAGGTAGTGAATTGTCTTGAGGCTATTCAATTTATACATACAATGATTGCCCCCAATTCAGTCAAAGGAGACATGCATTATTGAGAAGTATTTATTTGTTATAGGTCACTAGTGTCTAGGAAGTTTAGTTTATTTTACCTTCCCAATTACGCAGCCTGCTATGTGATGGCTGCAAATGGTAACCTGCAAAGTGTGTCTCTTTATTGATATTTCCTGTAGCACATTTTTCTATACATCTGACTAAGGACTTTTATGATATGAAAGTTGAGTGCATTGGGCATTCTGACAACTATAAAACGCCATTCAAATAGATTTTTGACCCCAATCAATAGCAAGAAGTCTCATTGAAAGAGGTTCTACATGGAGGAGCTTAAATCTTTTGCATAACTGGGAGCATTTCAGACGTGTTTATAATCTTTTGTAAAGACTCTATCTTGGCTCATTATGACCTCACCATATGCATTGTGCAGACAGAAACTTAATGACTCCTCGAGATGGTAACATGGAATGATCCTTGAGTTGAAAATTGGTTATTGTGCCTCTCTTTTGCCTCCTGCCAACTTTGTGGAGTAGGCTCCCTTCCCATTCCTGGCAATTAAGGAGGTTTTTATAGTAGCACCATGGGAGATATCCTACTACTGTGGAAGCTATCACATTCTCAAAAACTGGCTACTGGTTGGCTGCACCCCCCGCCCCTCCCTGTCTCGAGCGACAGACCCCCTCGCCCCTCCCTGCCTCGAGCGACAGACACAAAATGGGGAAGAGCAAGCGAGCTTGATGGCTGAGGTGGAACGGCTTCAAGCCACCTCGGTCATATGCAAAATCGTCGGCATACGGCCCGGTAGAGGCGAGGTTCGGGACCTGCTCCAGGCTCGACTCCTCACCAAAGTGGGCAAGATCATTGATGTGTAGATTCTCGAGAGAGGTTACTATCAGATAGAGTTCGAGTCTCTAGAGATGGCAGCCAAAGTGATCTTGATGAGCTCGTTCGGTATTTGGGCGGCTCGAGCTCACTTTAGATAGTGGCATCACGGTTTCGACCCAATTGTAGATGTGTCGAAGGAGGAGGTAGATCTTCCTATCTAAGTTTGCTTCCCAGGCTTGAGGTTGGAGTACCTCCCCCTATAGTCGAGGATTGGTTCCATGTTTGGGACGGTCTTGGAGACTCCGCGCACTTCAGTTTCAGTTGCGGCAAAGGCCGCAAGGCTACCCACTGTGCGGATTCTTGTTTGGGACACACATACACTTCCAAAGGTGGTCTTACTGCCTCGAGAGTGGTGGTTGGATTAGATAGAGTGTGGAGTATTCAGGCCTCTTGAACCGATGTTTCATTTGTAGACAAAAAATGGACTATCTTGCGAAGTCTTGTCCACGGAGGAGGACTCGATCCTTGACACGGACCCAACCTACCAAGGCTGGCAAGGCTTAGCAGGCAGAGACACAGGCAACACAAATGGGTACCTCTTCTAAGACAGGTGCCCAGGCAGATGAGGGCTGAGAGCAGGTTCGTGACCGTCGCCGTTAGGGACAAGCATGCTAGGCTGGGCCTTGGCACCCCTGTGGTTGGATTAGATAGAGCGTGGAGTATTCAGGCCTCTTGAACCGATGTTTCATTTGTAGACAAAAAATGGACTATCTTGCGAAGTCTTGTCCACGCAGGAGGACTCGATCCTTGACACGGACCCAACCTACCAAGGCTGGCAAGGCTTAGCAGGCAGAGACACAGGCAACACAAATGGGTACCTCTTTTGAGACAGGTGCCCAGGCAGACGAGGGCTGACAGCAGGTTCGTGACCGTTGCCGTTAGGGACAAGCATGCTAGGCTGGGCCCTGGCACCCCTGGTGGTTGGCCTATACCAAGCCAACAGTAGTGGGTTTCCCGCAGGAAACCGTTTCGACCCTCTACAATAGGATGAACCGGCGGATGTCCCCTCCACCTCAGCTTCCCCACCGCAAACACCCCCCCTCTCGGCCTACTGTCCCCACTTGTCCGCCTCCACCTCCAACTCCTCCACCCGCCTCTCCCATCCCTCCCGCTAGTCCCTTCGCTTTATCCCCAAACGACTGTCATACCCTGCCACCTACCTAGGTGAAAGGCCACTCTTCGATAGCTCGGAGGTCACTTGGCACTGCATTGCCACAAGCCACCTGGCGCAAGAGGAGCAACCCTACGTGTAGACGCCTCTTTTGGGACTGATTTCGCCCTTTGCGGTTGTCCCTCACGGGTTGACTAGTTTTGACATGCACCGTCGATGAGACCTTTTCGACTACAACTTTACACGCTTTCTCGACGACTCTTCTCTTGACCTCGAGGCAACTTGTTTCAGAGTACATGTTTTGTTTTCGACAGCCAGATGGATAGAGGCCCATGACACAACGGTTGGTTTTTCCTTCTTGTTGCGTGGCAGGGATCAAAGAGAGTGAACCATGCATGTAGTGATGGACTGGCTCCTTGCTCAGGCTGTCGAGTTCTTTAATCACACAAGAGACTTGGGGGTGACAAACTTGATACAGACTCCGTGGCCGTTGGCCAAGCTCTCTATGACACCACTAAATGCAGTAGTATGTAGACACATTGTGGTATATTTCTTTGCAGACACTCGTAGTGCACCTTGATATGTATATGTTCATGAGGACTCTTGGACAGAGGATGTAGCTCTACGGATTGCACGCCCCGCTTGGGTATGGGTCAAACAGACACTCCAGACACCATTATCTCGAGGTCGCTCGATTGGCTAGGGACTGATAAAGGTTGCAAAAGACTTGGTGCCTTATGCGTGTCAAACTTGACCTTTTGGCATATCAAACAAACTCGTCCACATCCTTTTTGATCCTTGGCCCGTAGAAGAACTCTTGCACACCTAGGTGGTTTCTATGGTGCGATGACCCGAAAAAGATGGACATTGGCACTCTGTCAAAACCTTATTTCTCAACGCTTGTGTCTCACACAAGTAGTTTTTCCGGAAAATAGCCTTCCATGAGTAGATAGCCCGCAACCGCTTCCCCACTGTGTTGCTGGTCAAAGATGTCTTCAAATATGGATCTGTGGCGTACTAATCTACCATATCCTCAGAGTTGTGGTGATGAACTGCCAAAATAGCAAACCTAAGGCTAACGAGACAGTGCATCTGCCAGCACATTTGTCTCTGATCAAGCACAATCTGAAAGTAAAATTGTGACCAAGTGTTTGCCCACCGCATCTGCTTGTCCGAAAGCTGTTTTGGAGACAAGAAATAGGGCTAACTTTGATGATCGGTGAACACTGCCAAATCGGCTCCAAGTAGAAAGTGTTGCCATTGAGTAAGAGCATGGATGAGTGCCAAAAGCTCCTCCCGAAAATCTGTGCAACCCGTTCTGGTCTAGAAAACATTCGGCTCTCATAAGCTCAGACTACGACCCCAATGTACCTCAAATGGCTTTTGCAAGACTAGCAAAGCCAATACTGGGCCAATTGTCAACTTCTTGAGAGCCTTGAAGGTTGCAATCTTAGATGGTCCCCTATGCGAAAGGAACCCCTTTCTGTGTCAAAGCATGTAGAGGAGAAGCAATCTCCACAAACCCAAAAAGCTTTGGACATTCTTCAAATCCGGCCAATCTTTGACACCCTCCGCAGAGACGATGTGTCCCAAAAAGTGGATCTCGGGTAAGAAAAACTCGCTCTTCTTCCCATCAACGACCAACCGATGTTGCCTTAGTGCTTGGAAAAACCTGTAACAGATGGTGTCTGTGCTCCGCCTCACCCTTGGAGAAGAAGACGATGCCGTCGAAAAAGGTGCCCACAAATGACCTATACTATTTGAAAATCTTGTCCATCACCCTGTTAAACATTGCTGGAGTAGTCGTGAGATCGAAAGGAATTGCTAAATACTCGTACAAGCTAGAGATGTCCTGGATGTTGTCTTATAGACTTCCCCAAGAGCAATTCGGATTTGATGATAACCACTCTTCAGATCAATTCCGATGAAGCAAGTAGAACCCCGAAGTCTGTCTAGTATATATCATCGATCCTCAAAATAGGAAGTGTGTTCTTGATGGTGATTTTGTTGAGCGCTCTATAGTCAATGTACATTCTCCAAGATCCATCTTTCTTTAAAACCTACAGCACTGGTGAACACTAAGTTGATGAACTGGGCTGAATGAGACCCTTCTCTAAAAGCTCTTTCACTAGGGTCATTCTCCATCTGATTCCCGTGTTGCTCTGGAATCTCGTGTTAATCTGTCATTCGGCTTCTCCGATTCATATTCTTAACTGGAAGACTCTTGCCTAATGAGGTAGATACCGTGTGTCCATGAGCCGGCATGCATCCCAAATCCTTCCTTAGCATGTCCCATAAGTCTCTGAATAGAGTCACACTTCTATTATAGACCATGCTCTCGAATCCAAACCACAACAAAACCGCTCAATCTGGTCTCTCAAGTAATCTTCGGAAATGAAGACGTTGGCAAATAAGCATCCCAAAACCTCTGGCAGTAGTCACCCAATGTATCTCTGAAAACCCATGGGTACTCTTGGGTTCTTTATGACATGCCCTTTTAGACAAAGCGATGAAGACAAAAGCGTGCCCTATGCGCGATGGACGAAGGGTGGGACAAAAATCTTGTCCATTCTGTTAGATTCTTCTCGAGAATCAATGTGTGTTGTGTGTTGTTGAAGGGATAGGATCCTCCATAGAAAAAGAATCTTGCTGAGCTTTGATACCACTCTAATAAGCTTGGACAGTCCATGCCTGCGATCAATAGCAACACAAGAAGAAAAACTTCAAAATCACTGAACTTTAATATATAGATATATAGATAGATAGATAGATAGATGGATGGAAAGATGGATGTGACAGAATAAAATGCTATGAAATCTGAAACAGCTAGGTGTGATCTAAGCAGATAGGTGGGATAGCTAAATCACAGATCACAAAAGATCCAGCATCGGTCGCTGGCGGATCTCATCAATCTCCTCCATGGTCATTAGCGTGACCGTGCGTCGTGCATGTTGGGCCAAAGTGATCCGAATCCTCTGATGCAACCTCCGTCGATGCTCTGTAGTCCTCCACACAGCCCTCCGCAGTCGTGGGCGTCTGGATCTCCCTAGCTCGGTCGCTCAGTGTGCCTCCAGTGTGAGGCAGCGAGCTCTCTTGTGGTAGTAGCTCCTTCGGGTGTCCAGTGTCTGCTCTAAAGAAGTCTGTGATCCGTCTCTGAGACTGGCTGACCTCTCCTCTGATCAGGCTCTCTCAATGTCTGCACAGCTCGAGCAAAAACAGACCCAAGCATCTCTGATCCTCGTACCGCATGACTCTTGAAGGTGGTCCGAAGCCCTCTCTGAACAAGCAGTGGAAGCGGCCGCGTATCTCGTAGTAGACGGGGCAGTGGCATGTGTAGAGCAACTCTGTCTCAGGATCCAGGTCACATAGGAGACATGTCTTGGCCTCTGTTGGTACTCTGCTGCATCTCCCAGTCTCGATCCGCAGCTGGTGTGACGATGTGCGTATCTGGCCAATAGCACATCGTATCCCATGAGACAAGTGGGTGTCCATGTATCTAGGTCTCGTCACAAAACCGTCCTCCATAAGCTGGAGAAGATGCTCTCTGTAGAAAGCCATCTTCGTGCCCAGCTCCTGTGCTGGCTGTATCCATGTCCTCCTGATGTCTAGCTGAGTCAGGTCCTGGCGGAAGAGCCTGGTAATCTCGGACTGTGTGAGAGTCAGAGAGGGTGCATCCAGTGAGTACTGGAAGGGTGGCAATCTGTCTATGCTAAACCCATGCGCTTGAAACCATGATGTCATCTCCCCATACCAGCATGCTGTATCTCCCTGCATGGCTAACTGTCGAGAGGACTCAAGTGCAAGGCGCGCATATCTGTCTCTGGGAAGTTCCCACATGCGGTGTATGAAGGAGACAGATCTGGTGAGCGCCTCAACCACTAGTAGGGGGGCAGCTAGCTCTGCTCGGACAATAGCACGTGGTACTGAAGCCTTGGCTCTAATGAGCCGCGAGATCATAGAGACCAGAGGCTTCTCCATGTCCCCCCATCCATCACTGCGGCCTGTCCTCCCGTGATGATCCAATGAAGGTCCCCAAATCTCAGCACCATAAAGCAATGCAGAAGCCACAAGAGTGTCAAAGAGCCAGAGCTTGGTCCGAGGCTCCTGAAACTGAACCTGTGAACACCATCCTTTCCAATCTACCCAATGCTGCATCGGATCTGGTCAATCTAGTCTCTGCTGCCCTCCTCAATGAAAATGCTGGCCCACTAAAAACCACTCTGAGGTAAGTGTAAGCATCTGTATACTCCACTGTCTCCTGGCCGTATGTGAATGTTGGCAGTGACCTCCTGATCCACTGTGGGGTGGTATTAAATACCACGACCTTGGTTTTACCAAGGTTGACGGACAAACCACTTTCCTGAGCAAACCTATGCAAAGCATCAAAGTGACGTTGCATCCCCTTTGGAGAGTCGGAGATCAACACAATATCATCAACATATAACAATAGTGGGATCCATGTTCCTGCCAGTTGTGCACCTCTATCACCATCCCTCTCAATGTGGTCAGAAACCTCATCCACATACATACCAAACAGAGTAGGAGAGAGCGGGCAACCCTGCTTCACCCCAATAGTGGAGTGAACCGCTGTGGATAGGCCCTCTGAGGTGCGTACATGCCCCACTACTGACCTGTACAGTGCCATGACTCCCCAAATGAGCTTTGTGGGTACTCCCATTTGCTGTAATGTGCGCATCAATCTAGCTCTGGGTACGGTGTCAAATGCTTTGCGGAAGTCCACAAAGCTGCAATAGATCCGTCTCCCATGTGATCTGCCCTCCTCAATGATGGCTTTGAGTGTCAAGATATGGTCAAGAGTAGAAAAACCTCTCCTAAATCCTGCCTGCCCGGCTGCACGTATCCCTTCCCTCTCTGCCCATCTACTCAGCTGCTGCTCAAGAATGGATGCGTACAACCGTGCCAATGTGTGTCCGATCATGATAGTGCAATAATTCCCAGGCTCCATAGGGTCTCTTGACTTGAAGATAGGTACAATAGTAGATAGGCTCCAAGTATCAGGCAAGCCCTCACACATGGCACGGTTAAACATAACTGCTGGGAGCTCTGCTAGTAGATCTTTGGCATGCATGAAGTGCTCAGCCACTAAACCATCATGATCATATGCTCTCCCAGTCCTCATCCTGTCAATGGCCTTCCTCACCATCTCAGCGGTGAAAAAAGCACATGGATGGGGGCATGGATCGGGAGGGTCAGGAAGGGGCGGCTGTCCATGAACTGTGTACAGAGATGACGCGTACTGGCCCCAAGCCTGTGTGGAGGTAAGGGCAGGGGAGGGGAGTGCTCATGAAAGAGCCGCCATGCCTCACGTGAGTCCTGACTCAAGTATAGCTGGCATAGATCTTGCTCTAGGCGAGCGAAGAATGCCCTCTTCTTTCGCCACACTAGTCGTCGGAAGTCAATCTGTGACTGTCTGTGAGTGATGTCCCCCAAAAGCACCTCCCTCTGAAGTCTAGCTCTGGTCTCTTGGCATTCCTCATCATACCAGCTGTTCTGGGACATGCTCCCAGAACGACGTCTTTGCTCAGGCTGTGTGTGTGGGTTTGCTTCTGTTGCTGCATCATGTAACGTCTGCGTCAGTATAGTAGTAAGCTTCTCCAAAGGTCGCCCTGGCTCTTCTGTACACAAGCGTCTGTAGATCCCATCTATGTATACAGAGTCCGTCTCCCACGTGAAGGTGTAGCGAGTAGGAGCTGCCACCTGTGGCCTGTGTGCTACACTAAACTCGAAAGATATGGTCAACGACACAGGAGCATGGTCCACTGCCACACCAATAGGTCTGGGTCTAACTGTGAGGTCATGGATACTAGAGAGGAGACTCGGCTATGCCATGACATAATCCACTGTGCTAGCTCCATGTCTGTGTGGAAAGCATGTAAAACCCCCCGCAGCGGGAAATCTCTGTAGGCCATTCAAGCTGACCAATCCATGTGCAGTCCCCATGTCTATCAAGTGTCGTCCATACTCAATATGCTCCCCATCATGTGATAGTCTGGATAGGCCTGTCTCTGCAACATCCAACTCTCTCAACATCTTTTCTGAAGTATCATAAAAAACTGTTTGATGATGGGTAGTCCTAGCATTGAAATTCCCTAGAATGATGATGTCACCATCTCTAGAGAACTCCCAGATGTCATTATCCAAAATAGAAAAGGGGGACTGTCCTCTGGGTGGTGCATAAACTAACATACTTGTGGGAAAGTAGCAAATAGCAATGTGAAGATATCTGCTTGTCTCTGCTCTCAATCTCATCCACATGTACCTAGCTTGCTTATCCTTGCGAGCTGTGTATCAATGGCTGCAACTCCTCCCTGAATAACACTGCCACTCCACCTGAGCCCCGCCCTTTGTGCTCTGATCTTGTCTCCTGTCTACATGCGGTCTCCCATCTGTACCCACTAACGTGAGGCATAGACTGCTCAAGGGCTTGATGTGTCTCAGAGTAAAAGATGATATCTCTCCCACTAAAACTTTCCTCAAAAGCACCAAAATTTAGACGCATAGATCCATTACAATTCCAGGTAGCAACTTTGAGTCTGGCCCCATAGGTCTCACACCGTCATGTGGAGCGCTTCTCCAATATCACCACTCTTCCATCTCGGTAAAAAGTAATCTTACCTTTTTCCCTTGCCACTCTAATCTCTGGCATTACCTCTTGCATATGCGCTATCTGTGAGAGGGTAAGGTCATCCCGAGGAAGATGTTCGTTTCTTTAAGAGTTGGTCTCTTCTTCAAAAAGTCCTTCTTCGCTTCCATGGAGGGTGAAACCGGCCCATAGGGCGGTAGGCGTTGGATTTCACCCGAAATTCTTTACTTTAGACACACACACAAAGCACTTTGCCAAGGAGACCTGTAACGGGAATTAACACTTAATCACACACACGGCTCGAAAACTAAAATGCTCCGAGCAAACGCCGACAACCTGTAGGCCCCAAAATTGGCGCCCCTTTCGGTATTTCTTTATTCTTTGAGAGGGTAAATTACAAAGTAAGCTCCTTGGAATCCTTGACATGTATCACACTAGATACCACTTGATTTGGCCAAATTTCGGTAGCATAACAGCCCCAAAACTTGCGCGAAACCGATTCCCTTGCTGGAACTCACTTCCACTAGCATAAACCCTCTGATTCTTGCCCAAAAACAGTAAATTCAGCACGCTGTATTTACTGGTTTTACCCTGTTTTCAGCCCCAAACAGTCCCCTAACTGTCCTCTGCCAGTGGGGCACTATTCCCAATGGTTCTGGCATCCATATGGCTGAAAAACAGTCAATTTACAGCGCATACACAGCGCTGAAAATGCACCTGTACGGTGAGGTTATGACCCTCACGAGTGCCTGCTTTGGAGTAGCAGCTAGCTACCCCTGTTCTTGCTCAAGGAGGCTCTTGCCTCAGCACAAAAGCATGAACCCACATAGCTGTACATCAGTCAAATGAAGAGCCCTCTTGTGGGGCATCACATAACTGCACGTAGGGGAGAGAGAGAGAGAGCAGTGTGTAGTGTGCAGGTCATCACTCCTAGCACCACACTGTACATAGAGAGGAAAGCTTGCACTACATAGCTCTTAACCTGTGATAGGTTCTCAATGAAGCATCCTCCCAGCATAAATCGAGCACCCCCTCTTCTGCCCTTAACCTGTAATGCATCTGTGAACAAATAGATGCAAAAAGGAGAAGATTTCCATGGCTGCCAAAACCTGCGTATCGCTGAAAACGCAGCAAAACAGCCCTGTAAACACGCATCTGATACCTTCCAATGCTGAAAATGAGCTCCTTGAACCTAGGTAAAGTCATGGGAAGCTCAAAAATGGAGAGAAATGGCTGAAAATCCAAGTTAACAGCCTCCAAAACTGCTCCAGAAAGTCAGTTACGAGCTCTCTTCTCCCAAACTTGGTAAATTGACCAAAAAGTGCCACTTGGCACTCATGCATGCAATTTCCCCGCATTGGGTTTCCTGCTTAAAAATCTCTCAACTGGTGCATCAGTTGACTTTGCAGCAGAGTACTAAAATGTTTCCTTGGTCATACCGAAGGTAATGACGCGAACACATTTCACGGCCCAAAATAGCAGTTCCCTAATTTTTAGGAGATGCTTCCGTCGGGCTCCCGCTTGTCTTTTGACCATCTATCCTCATTGGGACCGCATCCTAAAGTGCAATGGCCCAACTGTCGGATACTTTCTGTTGGTGATCCCACCTTGACTTTATGCCTTTATTGAGTTCACTTCCTAGTATCCACCAACTTGCTAAGTGCGACGGGGGGGACCTGTATGATCTTGCTCTGAGCCTAGACATCCTCTTACTGTACGAATTCCAGTGCCGACCAACTTCCCGTCTGCGGGTGAAACTACCGTTCACATTGGCCATACAATGTCCGACCATTTGCAACTTCAAAAAGAGGGTCTCAAAAATTAAACAAAAATCATTGGAAAGAAACCAACAACTAAGGTTAGCAGTTGCCACGTCCTCGTGACATACCCCCCTCTTGAAATCGCAAACATCCTCGATTGCATACAATAAATACATGCCATAGATGATCTTGTAAGGTAAGCACCCTTTTATCTTCACATGTATGCGCAAGAAAGACTGTCAAAACATATGTACAAATGACTTAATGAGACCTTCATACTTTTGTCAAACTGTACACTGCTGTTGCACTGAATCCATGAGTACATTTGATGTGCTAGCTCTATCATTACCCCTCCTTTGCAAACATTGGGTTGGGGCATACGTAGGCTGTAACCCAAAGGCCTCAAGGTAAAGCTGTAATACATTTGGTGACTCTGACAGTTCATGCTCTTCCATCCACTTTGCATCCATAGGTGGATAGTTCTTGAACTTCACCATAGCATCTTGCAACCTGTCCCTTAACTTTTACGTATGCAAAAGGCTCTTGCCTCTGCAAACGAGCATAATTCCACCAACATTGTGGCGTACTACCCACGACCAAGCAAGCTCAAATTTCAAGATGATTTACCAATGCGTCATAGAATCCAAGCAATCGTCTCAGAGAATCGGCAAGCAGCATGTCACCTGGCAGACCCACATCACTCCGCAGGAGATCTAGTGGCCAATCTACCACCGTGAGACCTCTCCCTATCTCATCTTGGTTCATACTTGCAAACCCTAAAACGCAGCAGAAAATCAGCCCTAATTTGACCACTTTTTGGCAGGGCGAACATGCGGAATTTCTTGTTTGTCCTGTAAAGAGGAACCCTCTTCCATATTGCGCTTCCCTTTGTCGGCCATAGTGTAATCCCGTATTCCTGCACTGTGTGTCTTTACCCTGAACAATCCAAGCTCACTCTTTGAGGAAAAAGTGATTGATATCCCGGCGATGGAACCATGAAACCGGCCCATAGGGCGGTAGGCGTTGGCTTTCACCCGAAATTCTTTACTTTAGACACACACACAGAGCACTTTGCCAAGGAGACCTGTAACGGGAATTAACACTTAATCACACACACGGCTCGAAAACTAAAATGCTCCGAGCAAACGCCGACAACCTGTAGGCCCCAAAATTGGCGCCCCTTTCGGTATTTCTTTATTCTTTGAGAGGGTAAATTACAAAGTAAGGTCCTGGGAATCCTTGACATGTATCACACTAGATACCACTTGATTTGGCCAAATTTCGGTAGCATAACAGCCCCAAAACTTGCGCGAAACCGATTCCCCTGCTGGAACTCACTTCCACTGGCATAAACCCTCTGATTCTTGCCCAAAAACAGTAAATTCAGCACGCTGTATTTACTGGTTTTACCCTGTTTTCAGCCCCAAACAGTCCCCTAACTGTCCTCTGCCAGTGGGGCACTATTCCCAATGGTTCTGGCATCCATATGGCTGAAAAACAGTCAATTTACAGCGCATACACAGCGCTGAAAATGCACCTGTACGGTGAGGTTATGACCCTCACCAGTGCCTGCTTTGGAGTAGCAGCTAGCTACCCCTGTTCCTGCTCAAGGAGGCTCTTGCCTCAGCACAAAAGCATGAATCCACATAGCTGTACTTCAGTCAAATGAAGAGCCCTCTTGTGGGGCATCACATAACTGCACCTAGGGGAGAGAGAGAGAGCAGTGTGTAGTGTGCAGGTCATCACTCCTAGCACCACACTGTACATAGAGAGGAAAGCATGCACTCCATAGCTCTTAACCTGTGATAGGTTCTCAATGAAGCATCCTCCCAGCATAAATCGAGCATCCCCTCTTCTGCCCTTAACCTGTAATGCATTTGTGAACAAATAGATGCAAAAAGGAGAAGATTTCCATTGCTGCCAAAACCTGCGTATCACTGAAAACGCAGCAAAACAGCCTTGTAAACACGCATCTGATGCCTTCCAATGCTGAAAATGAGCTCCTTGAACCTAGGTAAAGTCCTGGGAAGCTCAAAAATGGAGAGAAATGGCTGAAAATCCAAGTTAACAGCCTCCAAAACTACTCCAGAAAGTCAGTTACGAGCTCTCTTCTCCCAAACTTGGTAAATTGACCAAAAAGTGCCACATGGCACTCATGCATGCAATTTCCCCGCATTGGGTTTCTTGCTTAAAAATCTCTCAACTGGTGCATCAGTTGACTTTGCAGCAGAGTACTAAAATGTTCCCTTGGTCATACCGAAGGTAATGACGCGAACACATTTCACGGCCCAAAGTAGCAGTTCCCTAATTTTTAGGAGATGCTTCCGTCGGGCTCCCGCTGGTCTTTTGACCATCTATCCTCATTGGGACCGCATCCAAAAGTGCAATGTGGCCCAATTGTCGGATACTTTCTGTTGGTGATCCCACCTTGACTTTATGCCTTTATTGAGTTCACTTCCTAGTATCCACCAACTTGCTAAGTGCGACGGGGGGACCTGTATGATCTTGCTCTGAGCCTAGACATCCTCTTACTGTACGAATTCCAGTGCCGACCAACTTCCCGTCTGCGGGTGAAACTACCGTTCACATTGGCCATACAATGTCCGACCATTTCCAACTTCAAAAAGAGGGTCTCAAAAATTAAACAAAAATCATTGGAAAGAAACCAACAACTAAGGTTAGCAGTTGCCACGTCCTTGTGACAGAGGGAAAACGAAGGATGAGTGCTCTTTCTTTCGAGGTTTCCCCCTTGCTCCCATTTTTCGTGTTGCCCACTCTCCAAGCTCTTGAGTGCATCGGCTCATGAATCCCCATCAAAGCCATGAGTTCTTTTACCTTTGTTTCCACATTATCTTTGTCTTTAAGACCGCAAATCCTCACATGTAGAGAGCGCACACGCCTTCTTTGCTCCTCTTCAAGTGTTATGTTAATGATGGTGGGTGTGGACGTAGTTGTTTCCTTGCTTTTGCCTTTCTTGGCAACCTCAATCCACTTCTCGGCCTTATCTGCCTTTTGCTGGGTCTTTGTAATAACGTCCACCTAAGAGGTCGTCATTTCTCTGTGTTGCTCTTCCCCTTTGATGGCTCGCACTTGCTCTTTGATCGTGTTTAGCTCTTCTATTACTGAAGGTTGCAATTCTCCCTCTTCAAGTGTATTTCGTGATCGTGCCTTTGCGAGCTCCGTCTTGAGTGACGCAATCTCTTCGTCTTGGGTCGTCACCCGATCTCCGAGTGTAGCTATCTTGCTTTCTTGGGCCAACACACGTTCGTCGAGCATTTTTATTGTGCCCAGTAAGTTGCGGTTGATCTTGTTAATTGTTTCGGTCATTTCTTCTTTGCATTTTTGAACTGCATCCTTTAAAGGGTCAAGCTTGTCACTTCGATTCCGCATTCTTGGTTGCCGCAAAAAACAAGAGGGGAATTTGCGATGGTAGTACGAGAGGGCCTTACATGCCCCGCACTATGCATACATGTTTTCCCCACTTTAAGCATACATGGCATACGTTTTTGCCTTTCCTGCAATTTCTACAAATTCCCACTTTCTGCAACTACCGATTCTGCAATTTCTGTAAGCTCTGTAAATTCTTTGAGATTTTGAAAACTTTGTAAATTTCTGAATTGCATGCCGTCACTGTTTTCCAGAACCACACTAAGCTCCCTGATCAGGTACCACTGTCAGATTCACTGCTGCCCTAGCAAAAGAGCTCCTTATTGCCCTCGCAACGACTCTCGATGTCAGCCTCCCAATAAGCTCCCCAGAGAGAGAGAGAGAGAGAGAGAGAGAGAGAGAGAGAGAGAGAGAGAGAGAGAGAGAGAGAAATGAAATGAAATGTTATATTAACGTCTTCAAAAGGCCAAAGTGACGTATGAGACCAGGAAGTTACAATGCGGTGTATCTGATATCAAGTCAGATTAACAAAATAAATTAAACTAGAATACTGCGGAATCCTAAACTAAGCGGATAGGTGTGAAAGGCGAGAGGCGTGAAACGTGTGAACTGAGCTATACAATGTGTAGACAATTTGGGAGGGAAGTAGAGATCTATCTGCATAGAGATCCATCTTCATCTGCACTCTGGGCGACGAAAAAGTATGGCTCGAATCCTTTGCTGTAGCCTCCTTCGAAACTGTGTAGCTCCTCTTCTCCATCGGGGTCGTCTAGATCTCCCTAGCTCAAATGCACGGTCTATGAGAATGCCAGTAGTGCGGGTAGACCTCTCCACTGTTGGTTGCTCCTTTGTCTGTTCTTCTGGGTGTTCAGTATCTAGTGTAAAGAAATCTGTGATCTGTCTCTGGGATAAGCCCAAGTAGCTCAAGTAGATAAAGCCCAAGACATCTCTGATCCTCATAACTCATGACCCTAGATAGTGGCCCGAAACCTTCTTTGAATATACAATGAAAACGGCCTCGTATCTCATAGTACACTGTGCAATGACATATGTAATGTACCTCTGTCTCTGGCTCTAGAAGGCATAAGCGGCATATCCTGCTATCTGCTGGTGTCCCTCTGAATCTGCCAGTCTCATTCTCAAGCTGATGTGAGGACGTGCGTATCTGGCCAATGGCACATCGGACACCATGAGAAAGATGCCTGTCCATATAACTAGGTCGAATCACAAACCCATCCCCTGTGAGGTGGAGAAAATGCTCTCTATAGAAAGCCGTCTTTGTGCCCAACTCCTGTATCGGCTCTATCCATGTCCTCCTTGTGTCCAGCTGAATCAGATCCTGACGAATGAGTCTATTAATCTCTACCCGCGTCAAAGACCTCAAGGGTGCCTGTAGAGAGTATTGAAAAGGAGGCAACCTGTCCATGGTGAAACCATGTGTCTAAAACCATGATGCCATCTGTGCATACCAGCATGATGTATCCCCATTAAGAGCTAATTGTCTGGAGGACTCTAGAGCCACCCTGGCATATCTGTCTCTGCTAGTATCCCACAGACTGTGTACAAAAGAAACTGATCTAGTAAGTGCCTCAATCACCATAGGGGGAGCAGCTAATTCCGCTCGAATGATATCATGTGGTACGGAAGCCTTGGCTCTAATCAGCCGAGAGATCATAGATACCAGGGGCTTCTCCATACGCCTCCAACCCTCCTGGCCTACAGAAGGTCCCCAAACCTGCACCCCATATAACATAGTAGAGGCAACCAATAAAACTGTGTTTAAGCACGAACGGTGTTTGAGAGAGAGAGAGAGAGAGAGAGAGAGAGAGAGAGAGAGAGAGAGAGAGAGAGA
This sequence comes from Adiantum capillus-veneris, assembly GCF_014529385.1. Lineage (NCBI taxonomy): Eukaryota > Viridiplantae > Streptophyta > Polypodiopsida > Polypodiales > Pteridaceae > Adiantum > Adiantum capillus-veneris. The sequence continues at coordinate 473,983 of NC_140943.1, forward strand.
GAGAGAGAGAGAGAGAGAGAGAGAGAGAGAGAGAGAGAGAGAGATGGAGATGAAATGAAATGAAATGAAATGTTATATTAACGTCTTCAAAAGGCCAAAGTGACCTATGAGACCAGAAAGTTACAATGTGGTGGATTTGATACAAAGTCAGAGTAACAAGATGACAAATATGAAATGACAGAATGACAAAATAAACTACTATGGAATATTAAACTGCTAGGTGTGAACTAAGCAGCTAGCTGGGATAGCTAGATCACAAGAGATCCAGCATCGGTCGCTGGCGGATCTCATCAATCTCTTCCATGGTCAGTAGTCTGACCGGGCGTCCTGCATGTCGGGCCAAAGTGATTCGAATCCTCTGATGCAGCCTGCGTCGATGCTGTGTAGTCCTCCGTAGACGTGGGCGTCTGGATCTCCCCAGCTCAGTCGCTCGGTTGATCACTGTGCCTCTAGTGTGAGGCGACGAGCTCTACTGTTGTAGTAACTCCTCCGGGTGTCTAGTGGCAGCTCTAAAGAAGTCTATGATCTGTCTCTGAGATTGGCTAGCCTCTCCTCTCATCAGGCTCTCTCTGTGTCTGCGCAGCTCGAGCAAAAACAAACCCAAGCATCTCTGATCCTCGTACCGCATGACTCTGGAGAATGGTCCAAAGCCCTCTCTGACCAAGCAATGCAAGCGGCCTTGTATCTTGTAGTAGACGGGGCAGTGGCATGTGTAGTGCAACTCTGTCTCAGGCTCGATGTCACACAAGGGGCATGTCCTGGCCTCTGCTGGTACTCCGTTGTATCTCCCAGTCTCGATCCGCAGCTGGTGTAAAGATGTGCGTATCTGGCCAATAGCACATCGTATCCCATGAGACAAGTGGGTGTCCATGTATCTGGGCCTCGCCACAAAACCATCCACCGTAAGCTGGAGGAGATGCTCTCTGTAGAAAGCCATCTTCGTGCCCAACTCTTGTGCTGGCTGTATCCATGTCCTCCTGGGTGTCTAGCTTAGTCAAGTCCTGGTGGATGAGCCTGGTGATCTCGGACTGTGTAAGAGTCAGAGAGGGTGCATCCAGTGAGTATTGGAAGGGAGGCAATCTGTCTATGCTGAACCCATGCGCCTGAAACCATGTGTCATCTCCCCATACTAGCATGCTGTATCTCCCTGCATGGCTAACTGTGGAGAGGACTCAAGTGCAAGGCGGGCATATCTGTCTCTGGGAAGTTCCCACATGCGGTGTATGAAGGAGACAGATCTGGTGAGCGCCTCAACCACTAGTGGGGGGGCAGCTAGCTCTGCTCGGACAATAGCATGTGGTACTGAAGCCTTGGCTCTAATGAGCAGCGAGATCATAGAGACCAGAGGCTTTTCCATGTCCCCCCATCCATCACTGCGGCCTGTCCTCCCGTGATGATCCAATGAAGGTCCCCAAATCTCAGCTCCATAAAGCAATGCAGAAGCCACAAGAGTGTCAAAGAGCCAGAGCAAACCTATGCAAAGCATCAAAGTGACGTTGCATCCCCTTTGGAGAGTCGGAGATCAACACAATATCATCAACATATAACAATAGTGGGATCCATGTTCCTGCCAGTTGTGCACCTCTATCACCATCCCTCTCAATGTGGTCAGAAACCTCATCCACATACATACCAAACAGAGTAGGAGAGAGCGGGCAACCCTGCTTCACCCCAATAGTGGAGTGAACCGCTGTGGATAGGCCCTCTGAGGTGCGTACATGCCCCACTACTGACCTGTACAGTGCCATGACTCCCCAAATGAGCTTTGTGGGTACTCCCATTTGCTGTAATGTGCGCATCAATCTAGCTCTGGGTACGGTGTCAAATGCTTTGCGGAAATCCACAAAGCTACAATAGATCAGTCTCCCACGCGATCTGCCCTCCTCAATGATGGCTTTGAGTGTCAAGATATGGTCAAGAGTAGAAAAACCCCTCCTTAACCTTGCCTACCTGGCTGCACGTATCCCCTCCCTCTCTGCCCATCTACTCAGCTACTGCTCAAGAATAGATGCGTACAACCGTGCTAATGTGTGTCCAATCATGATAGTGCGATAATTCTTAGGCTCCATAGGGTCTCCCGACTTGAAGATAGGTACAATAGTAGATAGGCTCCAAGTATAAGGCAAGCCCTCACACATGGCACGATTAAACATAACTGCTAGAAGCTCTGCTAGTAGATCTCTGGCATGCGTGAAATGCTCAGCCACTAAGCCATCATGATCGTATGCTCTCCCACTCCTCCTCTTGTCAATGGCCTTCCTCACCATCTCCGCGGTGAAGAAAACACGTGTGTGGGCATGGATCGGGGGGGTCGGGAAGGGGGGCTGCTCAGGAACTCTGTACAGAGATGATGCGTACTGGCCCAGTCCTGTGTAGAAGTGATGGCGGGGGGGGGGGGCTCCTGAAAGAGCCGCCATGCCTCACTTGAGTCCTGACTCAAGAATAGCTGGTATAGATCCTGCTCTAGGCGAGCCAAAAATGCCCTCTTCTTCCGCCGCACTAGGCGTCGGAAGTCAATCTGTGACTGTCTGTGAGTGATGTCCCCCAAAAGCACCTCCCTCTGAAGTCTAGCTCTAGTGTGCCGGTATTCCTTATCATACCAATTGTTCTGGGGCATGCTCCTCGAGCGACGTCTCTCCTAAGGCTGGGTATGTAGGTATGCCTCTGCTGCTGGATCATGTAGTGTCTGTGTCATTATAGTAGTAAGCTCCTCCAGAGGTCGCCTTGGCTCCTCTGTGCACAGGCGTCTGTAGATCCCATCTATGTATACAGAGTCTGTCTCCCGTGTGAAGGTGTAGTGAGTAGGGGCTGCTGTCCATAGCCTGTGTGCTACTCTAAATTGAAAAGAGATGGTCAACGACATGAGCATGATCCACTGCCACACCAACTGGTGTGGGTCCAACTGTGAGATCCTGGATACTAGAGATGAGGCTTGGCTGTGCCATGACAGAATCCACTGTGCTGGCTTCATGTTTGTGTGGAAAGCATGTAAAACTCCCCGAAGCGGGAAATCTCTGTAGGCCATTCAAGATGGCCAATTCATGTGCTGTCCCCATGTCTATCAAGTGTTGTCCATACTCAGTGTGTTCTCCATCTTGTGATAGTCTGGATAGGCTTGTCTCTGCAACATCGAGCTCTCTCAGCATCTCCTCTGAAGTATCATAAAGTAGTGTCTGATGATGGGCAGTCCTAGCATTGAAATCCCCTAGACTGATGATGTCACCATCTCTAGAGAACTCCCATATGTCATCATCCAAAATAGAAAAGGGGGACTGTCCTCTGGGTGGTGCATACACTGACGTGGTCGGGGGAAAGTAGCAAATAGCAATGTAAAGATATCTGTTTGTATCTGCTCTCAATCTCACCCACATGTACCTAGCTTGCTCATCCCTGCGGGCTATATCTATCAATGGCTGCAACTCCTCCCTGAATAACACTGCCACTCCTCCTGATCCCCGCCCTCTATACTATGATCGTGTCTCCTGTCTACAGACTGTCTCCCATCTATATCTAGTAATGTGAGGCATAGATTGCAAGGGGCTTGAAGTGTCTCAGAGTAGAAGATGATGTCTCTTCCCGTGAAACTATCCTCAAAAGAGCCCACATCAAGTCTCATAGATCCATTACAATTCGAAGTGGCAACTTTGAGTGTGGTCCCATGGGTCTCGCACCGTCATGTGGAGCGCCGCTCTACAATCACCACCCGGCCATCTCTGTAGAAGGCCGTCTTTCCCTTCTCCCTTGCCACTTGAATCTCTGGCATTACCTCTCTCATATGCGCAAGCTGTGTGAGAGTGAGGTCATCTCCAAGGAATATGCCCGTTTTCTTTAGTGTAGGACGCTTCTTCAAAAAGTCCTTCTTTGTCTCCATGGATGGGAAACCGATGATTAAAGCTCTCCCTTTTGAAGTCTCCCCATTGCCTTGTGTCTTCTTCCCCACCCTCCATGCCTTTGTATGAGTAGCCTCACTACCCATCATGCGGAGAAGTTCTTCAACTTCCCCTTCCACATCATCTCTGTCCTTTAGACCGGTTACTCTTATATGCAAAGCTCTAGTTTTCCTTCGCTTCTCTTCTTCTAGAGTCAAGTTGATGATTATAGGAGTGGGGACAGATGTGGTTTTTTTCCCTTTTCCTTTCTTAGCGACGTCTATCCATTTCTCGGCCTCATCCGCCTTCTTTTGCGTCTTCGTGATCACATTCATCCATGAAGACGTCTTTACCACCTTTTGTTTCTCCTCCTCTTTGATCATCCGTACCTGCTCCTTGATGACCTTTATTTCGTCTATCACCGAAGGCTGGAATTCCCCTTCCTCTAGTCCACTGCTTGCTCTATCAGCAAGTTCTCGCTTGAGGGCTGAGACCTCTTCTTTAAGTGCTTTGGAGTTCGCCTTAAGTGTTTGTAGCTGTGCGTGCAGGTCCTCTTTCTCTTTCTTCCACTGCGCGCCTTCGTTGAGAAACATTTGAAGAATGTTGGCCTTCTCTTTCCACCATCCCTCTGTATCTGCTTTCCAGTCTTACATCTCCCTTTCCATTTGTGTTATCCGCTTGTTTGTAAGCACAAAGGTTGCCTTCGGATGGGGCTTACACACTGGCGAAGCGCTCATGACCTCCATCAAAAACACAATCTGCACTTATGCTAGGCCAACCCACTATGTCCACATCACACATACATCTGTTTTCCCCATATCAATCATACATTCTTGATATTTGATTTTCTGATTTTCTGCTAGTTTTTGGCAAAGCTGTTCTGTGTTTGTAAATCTGCAGGTCCTTGCAATTTCTGCCAAAAAAATCCTTGCAATCTCTGCCTTTTGTAAACCTGCAGGTCCTTGCAATTTCTTTCAAAATTCTCCAATCTGATTTTTTTTTTGGAATTTCCTGTTTTCCCTGTAATTCTTAATTTCTGCCCTGGGGGGGGGGGGGATTGGCTGGGCGAGAGGGTGTTGGGGGTGAACAATGCAGGCAGCAGGAGGCAGCGCGTGAGACAGAGAGGGAGAAATGAAATTAAATGTTATATTAATGTCTTCAAAAGGCCAAAGTGACCTATGACACCAGAAAGTTACAATGTGGTGGATCTGATACAAAGTCAGAGTAACAAGATGACAAAATGACAGAATGACAAAATAAAATACTATGGAAGCCTAAACTTCTAGGTGTGAACTAAGCAGCTAGCTGGGATAGAGATCCCGCATCGGTCGCTGGTAGAGAGAGAGAGAGAGAGAGAGAGAGAGAGAGAGAGAGAGAGAGAGAGAGAGAGAGAGAGAGAGATGACACGGCACAGCGGAGTTCCACGCCCAGATACACTGGCCTGAAAGATTGGCCTCCCTTTCGGTATTTCTTTATTATTGATCACAACAAGGTTCAACTCCCGAGTGTTCTATGCTCTTAGACTTTGTGTCGAGATACTCTACAGAGTGAGGGCCCAGGGGCTCTTATAAACAGTACAAGGGATGCCCAAGGGCAAAGTCCCAAAAGCAATCAATTCAAAAGCACTTCCCCCAAAAGCATATGCTCTCAAAAGCTAGTGTTGGAGGCTCTCAAAAGCAGCCAATGTAATTTGCGGAAATCCGTACAGCTTGCCATGTTGCACCAGCAACGCAAAACACGGAAATCCGAACAACCTTGTCATGTTTTATGCGAGTAGTCTGAAGGTCGTGATCCGTGCCGGTGACTATGTTCAAATCCCTCACTCCTTTTAGAGAGTCAGTTTCAACGTTGGCAATGAAACGGCAAGATGGGAAAGAGGAGGAATCTCCTGAATATATGAATATAATAAACAAAGAGCCAGTAGGTCTGATGGAGCGACACCAAGAGTTGGAAAGTCTCCTTAGAAGCCCCTCAGGTGAAACAATATCGATTGGCATAGTAGGGATGGGAGGCCTGGGGAAAACCACACTTGTTAAGTCGCTATTCTCAACAACATTTACAAGAACTTTGAGGGGTCTGTCCTGATCCTCAATGTTCGAGCAGAGGCCAATCAGCCTGGTCTACGCTGCCTGCAACAAGCCATCTTTGACAACGTACTGGGAAGCGATCAAGTTGCCAATTTCATGAGTGTGGATGAAGGTAAGGCACTTATGTCCGTACGATCTTCCACGTCAGCATGTTAGTGCATTTTACGGAAATCTCTTTCAGGGTTCAAGCTTTTGTCTTTTAGGGTTTAGAGCCCCACGGCCGGTGCTTCAGAAGTTCTTCAAGCTAGTCTGTTTAGTGTCTCTCGTCCACTCGGCCATGCCACGCCATCACTTTGTCACAACTTTAATTGCATCTTGAAAATAGGCGTGTGTGTGTATTCACTTTAAGTGGGGCCATTTCGCAAAAGCAGGTTTTCAATTTTCCATTTTACAAGGCATTTCATTGGTGCTAATTCCGTCAGGGTGGTCGTAGTTGCATCTTACTGCCTCAATATTATCCTTGTAGAGTTGCCGCTTTAGTTCATCACCCACTTGCACGAGACCTTATGAGCCTACACTTTGCATAGTGCTACAGACGCTCTCCGCAGTTGGCTTGTTAGCTACCTACAGCAAGTCGTGGTCGGCACCTATAGCACTCGCCCTCGTCATGCGAGCAAAGCTGCCTAGTTCTTAGCTCGCAGTTTGTTACTGGCCATCACCCGGGTCCTACACCAAGCAAACAAGTGCAGAGCTGCAAGCTGCCTAGTTTGTAGCTTGCCATTTGCTGGACCGCCCGCTGAATACATCATCAACAACTGGCGTCAGTACTTGACCTCCTTCCTCGCGCTGCCCCTCGGATGCCCACTGAGTTATCAAGCTATTGACTTTAGACATTGGTTGCGTTTTCTTAAAAAAAAGGACAAGCTGCCGTTCCCACTCTTTGGCCTTGCATCTTGCCAAGCCAACACTCTCACATATGCTCCTCGGCCTTGTATTTTCCAAGCGTGCATTGCTCATGCCATCATAAGCAGCCTTGCAAACGAGCCCAAACTTTCACGGCCATACCATTTTCTCATCTATGGCCCCTACCATACTCGTTTATGGTGATGACATTGTTGTCTTTTGGATTTAGTTGATGTGTATGCCATATTTGAGTTGATAGCTCCATCATATTGCACTGAATTTTGTGAAGTGTTGGCTCACACAAGCCCACAAACACACCTTAATGGCAATACAAGCATAAAAGAAACGTATGTTGTTTTGTGCATGAAAGCACAATCATGCAACCACAGGTTCCAAACACTACCTACATGACACGTGTATGGTAAGACCGCCCATCATCATGAGCACACACACAAGCATTGTGATTGAAATGTGTGTGCGCTATACATGCACCATCAGCCATGAAGGCCGCACCCTCTACAAATAGGACCAACGGCATCAATGAAGATCAAGCAATTCAACATCAAATGAGACGAAGATCAACATGAAGAGAACGACATTGACAACCCTTCTCCATTAATGTATTAAAAACCCATGATATAAATGTTGTAATACCCTAGGTCATTAGATAACCTATCTTAAGTCTCACATAGCGAAGAATCTGGTAGAGAACCGCTATGATGAATCATGTGGCATTGAACCATGATGGTAAATCATATTGAACCAGGGTAGTTGAATTCTATAAACCTAGTAGTATTTTATGACAAAACAAACCTTTGTAATTTTCCCCAAGCTTGGCTTAAGGGGGCGATTATTAGGGTAAGCCTACGCTAATGGCACCATGTGGGAAAGACACCTAGGAGAGGATAGAAGATGAGATAGTCCAATAAGAAGAGGGTGCAGCCTCGCTAGTCAATGGATGTAAAGCACTAAGGCTATTCAAGAGGCTATTCTCTAATGAATCAATTGCACTTAGAATCTTATCATTGTGTCTACACTCTACCTTTATGCTCTTGCTCTAAGTGCAACTCTTACTCTAATCTTCATTACTCAAACCCTAACAACATGCTAAGCTTGAGGTTATACTCTCCGTAGCTTGCTTGCTCACCATTGAAGCTTGGAGAGCGTGATCTGCTCCTATCAATTGGTATCTTAGGCTTGATGATTTACGATCATTGGCCAATGCTATTGCACCCTCTTCCTATTGGACCATGTCAGTATCTTATCTTTGGTATGTATGCATATATGAGGAAAGAGTTGGACAATTAGATGCTCAGTAAGCGTGATGAGATGTACATGGCACTAAAAGGGGAGATGCAAGCTATTGTGAGGACAGAGGTGGAGGTAAAATTCACATAGCTTTGCAGAGAATAGTGGATTGTATGTAAACCTTGGTAAAAGTTAAAACCAAGGTTATGGTGTTTAACACCACACCTTAGTGGATCAGGAGATGAGGATCTACATTCACTTATGGTTAGAGACCGTGGAGTACATAGATGCATACACGTCTCTTGGGGTAGTCTCATAGTGACTAAAAAACGCGTTTGTACCCTTTGAGACCCCGAAACGGCAAAACAACCAAAACGTGTTGGTGTATCATATGAAACGAGTCGTTTTTTTTTTTTTTTTGGCCCCCTTTTGACTAGCTGACCTCAAACCCCCCGTTTGGGGATTTTTTAGTCTCACATCTAGATTTTGGTATTTCACATGTCTTGACGGATGAATTTGTATGTATATTCAATGTATAAATATAGGTACATACATGTAAAACGAAACCTGTGTTTCACTTTCTTTGAGCTGTGAAACGAAATGTTTCAGAAACCTTGAAACCTCAAAATGCGCGAAACCCGAAACGTTTCATGTCACACTGGGTCACTGTAGTCTTCACTAGGCCAAGGTTTTCTTTGAAGAGAGTAGTAGAGACTAGACTGGCCAGCGCCTATGCGGCCTTGGGAAGAAGGAAGAGGATATGTGTTCGCCAGTTCAGTTCCAGGAACCCCAAACAAAACTCCGGCTCGTTGATACCTTAGCTTCAACTATCCTCTTATGGGGTTTAGGTTTGGGGACCCTCTATGGGTAAGGATGGGTGGAGAGGCCCTTAGTATCTATGATCTGCCGATTGATTAGAGCCATGGTCTGCGTGCCGCACGAGATCATTAGAGCAGAGTTAGCACGGCCCCCTACCCTATGGCGATAGAGACGCTCAGCAAATCAGTCTCCTTTATGCACAGCCTATGGGATACCACCAGTGACCAGAGACAGATATACCAGATTGGCCCTTGAGGCCTCCAAACAATTAGCTTCAGAGGGGGACACATCATGCTGGTATGCACAGATTTCAGCAGGGTTCCAGATACATGGCTTCAACATGAACAACTTACCGGCCTAACCAAGTTGGATGCTAGGAGGACCTGGATAGAGCCAGCATAGGAATTGGGCATGATGATGGCTTACTATAGAGAGCACCTTTTCCAACTCACAAGGGATGGATTTGTGATTTGACCTAGTTATATGGATACACATCTATCTCATAGGTTAGGGTGTGCCATTGGTCAAATATGGACATCTTCACACCATCTCGAGATTGAGACTGGTAGATTCAGAGGGATACCAGCAGCCAACAAGATATGCCGCCTATGCCACACAGAGCCAGAGACAGAGATGCATTATATATGTCAGTGCACAGTGTATTACGAGGTACGGGTCGCTTCCACTTTCTATCTAGTGAAGGCTTCGGACATTTCTTTAGAATCATGAGCTATTAGGACCAGAGATATCTTGGATCGTATTTGCTTGTGTTACATAGACACAAAGACAGTTTACCGAGGAGATATGGAGAGAGACAATCCCAAAGATAGATAAATGATTTCTTCACACTAGACACTGAACAGATCGAGGAGCAGCCACTACTACAAAGCTCAGCTTAGACTCACACCCGCGATACTCTCATTGGGAGATCGAGACGCCCATGACTAAGGAGAGGAGGTTCAGAGCATCGACGGAGAGGATTGGAGCCATATTGTCTCGACATCTAGAGTACAAATGAGGATGGGTTCAATGATCACACATACCCACACAGTTCTAGCTAATAGCACTTCGACTTTCATTTTATTTTTTGTACCCAAACATGGTATCAGATTCACCACTTTGTAATGGTTTGGTCTCATAGGTGATTTTGGCCTCTTGAAGACGTTAATATATCATTTCATTTCATTTCATTTCTCTCCGTTCTCGCACACTCGCATGGTATCAGAGCACAACTCTTTTGATATTGGGACCGGGTGCACCTTTTCTTCACGACATGTTTACTCTCAAGTTTGAAATCTGATAGCGATCTATCATCCTTCTATTAGTTACTGAAACTGCCCATGGGGCTACAACCACCTCTGCTAGAGAGGACTACAACAATCATAAGGGGGAGACTCCCAATGAAAAACAACATATGTACAATGAGGCTAAATCAAGAGATGGGAGGAGGAAAGAGCCACACACGTGGGCGGTAGTGGCATCTCATCACACCCTGGACCATGGTGAAGAAAGGCCCAGGGCGCCAGAGTCGAAGGAAAGCCTCTCTGCGCTCCCGCATGCGGTCGGAGCTTCCTTGGAGTCTCTCGAATTGTCCTCTGAGAGTATGGATCAACTCTAGCCAAAGATCTCGAACAGTCTCTACTGGTGGTACAGGGTGAGCCTCAAAGATGCGGAAGCAGCGGGCCCGCCAGATGAACCAGAGTGTCAGGCCGCAAATGAGTTCCCAACACTCCTCTCTCTCACTGCACCACTCCTGTGGAGTAAGCTCTGTAGCAAGTTGGAGTGTAGGTGGACCCCCTGCATCACTATCCATGAGAGGAGAGAGAACAATTTTTTGATGAAAGAAAGCCCGTTTAATAACCAAAAGTTAGTAAAGATTATATTTTTAGTATTCAAGGGAGTTAAGGCGGATATTCGAGATGTGCATATTCAAGCACTTGAGCAATATGCTAAGTTGAAAGACATCAATGAAGATGAATGGGGGGAGTATTTTCCTTGGACACTGAAAGATGTTGAGAAGCAGAAAGAAAGGATGTGATTATGCAGAGGAATAGTTTGTTGGTAGAAGCTTTGGATAGACAAGTGGAAGGTTCTAAAGAGCAAGCTATGGAAGGTATTGAGAAGGCAGCGGATTAGATTGTGGATGCAGAATTGGATACAATTGAAAGTCAGAAAGCGGAAGATGGAATGGGAGAAGCCGTGAAGGCTGGAGCTTCTGAAGATCAAGCAAGTGGATAAGCGGATCAAGGGATTGGGCCTAGGCGGGACAATCACTTCTTTCGCGCTTGTCTAAAGGTCGTTCGGATGCCAATTACTCCCCATCTAGACCGTCCTCAAAGATAGCGAGGGTGGCTGCTATGGCAACATCGGTTTTCTCCCACTGACTCCATGAGGATCATCTCATGGAATGTGCAGGGATTAGGTGGGCCCCGGTTTCAGTGTCAGTGGGGTTGGCTGTGTCAGGAGCTTCACAGATGCCTTGTGGCTGGTGAGATTGACATTCTTATGCTACAGGAACATCATCTTTGTGAGAGTCGCATTAGACAGTGTGATCAGATTTTGCATGGTTGCTATGAGACGTTTTGGTCAGCTGCTTTTGGACCTGGAGGCATCCATGGTGGGATATGTATGACTATTGCCGATTCTTTGCAGCAGGCCATTGTTGGCAGAGGGATTGTTGTGCAAGGTAGGGCTCAGTGGATTACTATGCAGGTTCAGGGTTGCCTCATGGGCTTCCTGAACATCTACGCGCCCAATGTGGCGAGTGCACCTGCAGAGTTTTGGTCCCATATTGTCGAGTCTCTGCGGCAGGCATAGCAATGGTGCATTGGGGGTGACTTCAAGATGTTGGAGGATCCCTCTGACAGGATTGGAGATAGCCATACTTTTGTGCATGGAGCTGAGTTGGCAGCTTGGGAAAGGTTATGTATGACTGCGGGTTTCAGATGTGTGGCAGCACTCTAGCTTTGTGAGGCCTCCAGACAACTTAATGAATCTATATCGGATAGATCGCTTCTACACTAGTGACCACTTCTGTGACTTGGGTGGGTCAGTTGGCATTCTGGCTGGGACTTCTTTTTCAGACCATGCACCAATGATCCTCACAGTGACAAATAGACAGAAGAGGGGGAGGGCACGATGCTTCGCATCCTTGAGAGGGTCTTGCTGGACTCTGCGCTCAGAGAGCGAGTGGTGACTCTTTGGATAGAGGGCTTAGACTTGCAACTCTCCTGCTGACAGAGTGGCCTCTGGACTTGCTCAGGTTAGTCGGCTTTTTCTCCAAGAGTCTACGGCCCGCCTGGCTACAGTGAGAGAGGAGGAGTAGCATCTCCAACGGGGCGTTGCTTCCTTCCAGAGGATGCAGGATCACCATCCAAACAGTCCTTGGTTGAAGGAGTAGTTGCAGCAAGCTTGCCACGAGCTTGTCAGCACAAAGGAGAGGCACCAGGAGTTTGCTTTTCATCGACAGGCATCTCAGTGGACCCAGGTGGGTGACAGAGTGACCGGGGCTTTCTTTGAGACAGTGGGGCCCAGACATGCGCATGTTAGGGTCAGCCAATTGAGGAAGCCTGACGGGTCTTTTGCTTCAGAGCTTGAGAACATGCGAGCGCTTGCTACTGACTTCGTCTGTGACCTGTTGTCAGCAGAGCCTCAGTGAGAGCGCCAAGATGCATGCAGAGAGCAGGTTTGGGCACATATGCCTTGTCTTGTGACTAAGAAGATGCGCCAGAGGATTGAGCTGCCTCTTTAGTTAGAGGAGCTCCAGGCGGCCCACAGAGCACTTCCCCGTGGTAGCTGTCCATGTGACGATGGTTTGACTCCCATCTTTTCTTAGAGTATTGGGACTTGCTTGGCTCAGATCTCTGCAGCGCTTTTCAGTACATCCTACACACAGGAGAGATGCTTGATAGCATGAGTGAAGGCATGATTTACATCATTCCAAAGGAGGGTGGCTCCTTGGATGAGATTCGACAGTGGCGGCTTATCACCATCCTCAACTCAGCCTACAAAATTCTCGCCGAGGCTTTGAGTTTGAGGATTCAGCCACTTCTAGAGAGCATCATACATGGGACAGAGACACGTTTTGTCAAGGAGCGTAGTATCCTTGACAACATCTTTACTTTCTAGGAGGCATCTGCCCTTGCGCGCGTCTGTGGTGAGGATCTGGTGATACTTTTTCTCGATTTTGAGAAGGCTTACAATAGAGTTGACTGAGACTTTTTTGAGGGCACCCTACGTAGGATGGGCTTCTCAGATGCATGGGTCAGAGGTGTGTCAACTCTCTACAAACGGGCACACAGTCAAGTACTTTTGTGAGGTGGTAGAGGAGGTCGTTTCATGCTCCACGTTCGGTCAGACAGGGCTGCCCTCTTGCCCCGTTCCTCTTTCTGTTCTATGCTGATGCGATGAGTAGGTAATTGGTTTCACAGCAGGTTGGTCTACGTGGCTTAGCGCTTCCTATCCGGGGAGATGAGCTATTGGATGCTGAGTTTGCAGACGACTCAACCTTGTACTTGGACGGCTAGGAGGCCAACCTTCACAGGTGTGAGCAGGCTCTTGAGACCTTTTGTTGTGCATCACGCGCACTGATCAACTGGAGAAAGACACTCGCTTTCTCGGTTGGTAGTGCTGCTACGCCTGATTGGCTGCGAGGTGAGGGTTTGAACTTTGAGATGGATTCCCCTAGGTACTGCAGTTCGGTACTTGGGTTGTCAGGTTGGCTTGGACTTGTTTCTTGAGCAACAGATTGCTCCCCTCCTCCTGTCCATCAGGAGGAAGCTGCTACATTGGAGTTCCGCACGACTTTCTCTGTCAGGCAGAGTTGTAGTGGCCAACTACGTGTTGTTGGCTACTATGTGGTACATCACTTTTTGTTGGATCTTTTCGAGTTCTTGCATCAGCCAGGTTGAGATGTTGATCAGGAACTTCCTTTGGTCTGGGTGAGACACTTAGATAGCCCGGGCCAAAGTGGGCTGGCAGGTCATCATTCTTCCTTGTTCTCATAGACCCAGCACAGCAGAGTAGAGCAGAGCCCTTCTTGGGAAGTTTGTTGTTAGAGGATTACTTCCAGGGGAGGAGCCCTGGAAGGAGTTTTTGCTTCAACGGCTTAGTGCTATAGTACCTCAGGTTGGTGGCCCTTGGCGACCTTCGACCAGATGGATTTTCCAAGAATCCTCATGTACAAATACATAACAAGTAGGGTTCTGAGTGTCAGCAAACAAATGCACCACAATGTGCTTGCAACCCACTGCATCCGGAGGCGTCACGTTGAACTTGGCCAGAGGCCAAAGTGTCTGCACCAGTTCTATCACCCCTAAGTCCCTTGTGTGGTGTGAGAACTCAGTAGCCCGAGTTTGGAGCCAATCAAGAACTGTGTGCTGGATCCACTTTGTGAGATCCCTATCGCACAACGGGAAGGAGAAACCCACCTTTGTGTCCAAAGCCTCAATGCCTCTAGCTGCGAAAGAGGACATAGACTCAAAAGCAAGCCTCCTCTAGGTCAGGAGAAGAGTCACCCAGAAACCTAGTGAAACCGTAGTCCAAGAAGTCCCAGCGTCTGCGAATATCAAAGCTAGTCAAACCTCTAGGGAGTGCTGCAAAAGGAGAAGTCTGCACAAAGAAAGGCGGCGTCAAGTGGGGCTGTCCCTCGTGAGCCACACAGCTCGTAGCGAAAGCACTACCAAGAGATCGCCTCGCGGCAGACGCGTGGCCAGTCCCCATCGTTTGTGGAGAGGTGGAGGGGTTTGGAGATGAGGCTGTGGGCCTCATCGGGGAGAGAGGAGGGACGGGAGGCGAAGGTGGAGGTGGGGGAGGGGGAGGAGGCGGGGGAGGCGGAGTGGCTGCGTCTGAGGGAGGAGGGGGTGGAGGTGGAGGAACTAAAGTGGATGGGGCCTCCTCAGGCGGGTCCTGTTGAAGGGGGTCAAAATGGTTCCCAGTCAAAACCCAATGTTGTTGAGCTGAAGAAGACCGGTCACGAGGGGGAGCAGTGGGGCGAGCCCGCCCCTGTCAACGGCGGCCAGGGCACCTGTTGCCAACCATTAGCTGTCTGATCGCTGGTCTCAGTCGAGGTACCAGCGTGTGCGTCATGTGTGTCTGGATGCTGGGCTTGCTCAGTCTTAGGAGGCTGCGCATGCGTTGTGGGTCGAGGTCCTGCGAGGACATGCCTTTGCCAAATGGCCCATTTGTCTGCAAATGAAACACTGATTCGGGAGGCCCGAATACTCCACGCTCTGGCGGAACCAACCCCCACTCACCCGAGGTAGTAGGATGACCTTCGAGAGGGTGTGGGTGTCCCTAACCAGAACACGTACTGAGGGGATGCCGTCCGCCTTGGCAGCTACTAAGGTTGCTGTGCGAGGTGTCTCAAGGACAATCCCAATCTCTGAGCCTATCCTGTACAAAAGTGGCAGGTACTCCCTCCTCAAACCAAGAAAGTAGACGGAGATGGGAAGGTTTGCCTCCTCTACCAGAACATATGTAGCTGGATCGAAATCATGCCTCCACTATCGAAAGTGGGCTCGAACTGCTTGGATGGCCAAGGGGCTCATCGCGATGACCTTGGACGCCATCTCGGAAGTCTCGAACTCTATCTGATAGTAGCCGCCTTCGAGGAAGTGAACATCCAAGATCTTGCCCACCTCTGTGAGAAGGTGGGCCTAGAGAAGATCACGCACTCCTCTGCCGAGAATCTTGCAGATGACGGAATTCGCCTGAAGGCGTTCCACCACTGCAGCTAGGCTCGCTTGCTCTGTCGGTGTGAGAGCAAGTCGAATGGTGGGCTCAGCGGGGTCGGGCGAGGGTACTTCATCAGAGTCCCTTTGTGGCGGAGCTTGAGCCTCCATCTATGTCTGCTGCTAATAGAAGAGCGGTAGGGATGAGGGCGAGGCCCAGCCTTGCTGAAGATAGCCCACCGAACCACGAATATGCAGCAGGGCGAGTCCCGAGCAAAACCAAGGGGGGGAGGGGGGGGGGGGGGGGGGAATTGTGAGGGGGCTGGGGGCAGCGAGCGGAAGGGGAATAGGCGGCAATGGCGAAAAGCAGGAGGCGGGGGCGTGCTGGCTGGAAACTGCAGCGCGCAGCGAACTGTTATTAGCAGGCGGGGGCAGCGCGCAGCAGTGACAGCGCACAGCAGGGGAAGGGGCAACAGGTGCTTGCGAAGGGGGGGGCGCGTTAGCAGCAGCGAGCAATCTCAGGAGGTGGATATGTTGTAAAGACTCTCTTCAGATCTGCCCCCTACAGGCCTGGTGCTGGCCTCTTGAGCACTTTCCCTTCAGGAAATTCCCTCTGCCTACATTTGCATATTTTTTGCAGATTCATATTTTTTTGGCTAATGGTCTGATTTGCATATTTTGGAGGGGATTTAGGGGGGAGGATTGGGGGGGGGGGGTGTTACAGAGGAGATCTAGAGGCCCCAGATCATGTGAGATTCTACACTCCATACCCTGTTAGGCATCCAGTGACATCACTGGACGAGTTCCCTTCCATTTGGCAGGCATTATATTGCTGTTTTTTTCTCTGCTTTTAGCCGTCCGGTGGTTGTACACAGAGAGATTTACTATTTTGGGCCCTCTGCATTGCTCTGAGCTGTGTTGGGAAGGTAGCTGAAATATGTGTTACAGCGTACACTCTCTTGTCATTCGTGTTCTAACAAAATCAACAAATGTTCTCTGAATTTGGGAGAGTCAAAGTGTTTGCAGTGCATGCTTCAACATGGGGTCAAAACACAGTTTGTGGTAAGGTAGGCACTTCTCAGCCTTCTTTTGCTTACGATTTATGGGTATACTTGCGAGACCGTGCTTTCATTGATTTGGACAAATTTTGCACATCTTTTCTCCAAATTCAGTTGATCCATAGTGGTTGCAATCAAATATGTTAACCTGTTAGTTTAACAAACATCCAAGGGTAAATAAAATTGCTTTGCATTCTTTGGATGTACAATTTTCAGTTGAGAACCTTGGTCATGCCTTTCAGGTTTTCACGTCTCCAATAATTGAGCTTGGTAGGGCTGCATTTGCTCTTGGTCGAGGAGAAATGAGAACGAGGGTGAAGAAGGGCTTTTTTCTCTTTCAAGATGAGATCTCTAATTTGAAAGATGCATTCAATGGAATGGCACACCAAATTGCTAGCCATCAGTATACACTTGAGCATAAGGTTGTACAATGTGTTCATACAAAGGGCATCCGTCCCTCAGTAGTAAAAGCTGAACTCTTATTTTGTGGTTTGTTTTACAATACAGGTGAGAGAAAGAACATCAGATTTAGCCCACGCCAATGATGTACTTGCAATGGAAATTGAGGAAAGGGGGAGAATAGAATTAGAGTTAGAGAAGGCCAAGGATATTGCTATGGCAGCGGACAGATCTAAGTCAGAATTTCTGGCAAATATGTCTCATGAAATCAGGACACCTTTGAATGCCATAATAAATTTTACCGAGTTGTGTTTAGACACACAAATCACACCAGAACAGCAGGAACATCTTGATTATGTATGGATCAGTGTTGTGTAAGCTTGGAGAAAATACTTGATTTATTCTGCATGTACAAATGTTAAAGTTTGTTTGTTTTACTTGTTTTAGGTACGGTTTGGTGCCCAACATCTACTACGGCTTATTACAGATATCTTGGACTTCAGCAAGATAGAAGCTGGAAAGTTGGAGATGGAGGAAATCCAGTTCTCGTTGTTTGAACAGCTGGAGCAATCTTTGTCTGTGCTAGCTGCACGTGCATGGGAAAGTGGCATTGAGCTCTGCTGTGATTTTAGTGCTGATGCACCTGATCATCTTGTAGGTGACCCTGGAAGGCTTCTTCAGATTTTTGTGAACTTAATTGGTAAGTTAGCAAAACAGAAACACATTTGGTCAGGACACAGCATCAGAGAGTACTCATGTGCCCTGTATTGTAGGTAATGGAATCAAGTTCACTAAAAGAGGAGAAGTGGTGGTTTCTGTCTCTGTAAAATCCAAGGCTGAAAATATGGTGGAGCTTTTGTTTGCTGTAAAAGATTCAGGTATCATTGTCTTTTCTTCATACGTGTATCTACTCTTTTTTTTCTTTAAAAAGAATCAAAGCTAGGACTTTAGAAATGCATTTAAAAGTTCTATTATCTCCTTGATTTTGCAGAGATTTGACACATTTTGTTTCATGTGAAGGCTTGGGTATACCTCACAGCAAGCAGTCTTTATTGTTTCAAGCTTTCTCACAAGTAGATTCTTCAACTCAAAGGTATTTCATTAAATCTTTGGAAAAAAAACTATGCTGCATCACCATGTACATGATAAGCCACTGCTAGAGATTGGCATCATGATCTAAGCCTGTCCCATGCATCTTGCCTCTATATGCTACAGTTGTACAATGCGCATGCTCGGTGGATGTGTATACTGAGCCTAAAGTTCTACCCTCTCTCTCTTCCACTGCTTGTTTAGAGAGGGCTTTGGAGTTTGGACCACTCTCCAGAGTCATGGGGTACGAGGACCAATGAATGCCTGGGTTTATTTTGCTCGAGCTGCACAGACACAGAGAGAGCCTGATGAGAGGAGAAGCTAGCCAGTCTCAGAGACAGATCACAGACTTCTTTAGAGCAGACACTGGACACTCGGAGGAGCTACTACCACAACGGAGCCCACATTCGCCTCGCACCAGAGACACGTTGATCGACCGAGCGACCAAGCTGGGGAGATCCAGACACCCACGACTGCGGAGGACTACACAGTATCGACGGAGGCTGCATCAGAGGATTCAGATCACTTTGGCCCGACATGCACGATGCCCGGTCAGACTACTGACCATGGAGGAGATTGATGAGACCCGCCAGCGACCGATGTTGGATCTCCTGTGATTTAACTAACCCAGCTAGCTGCTTAGTTCACATCTAGCAGTTTAGGATTCCATAGTATTCTTATTTTTGTTACTCAGACTTGGTATCAGATCCACCACATTGTCACTTTCTGGTCTCATAGGTCACTTTGGCCTTTTGAAGACGTTAATATAACATTTCATTTCATTTCTACAAGATACGGGGCCATTTTCATTCTCTTTTCAGAGAGAGGTGTGGATTGTCTAGAGTTATTAGATACCAGGATCTAAGATGCCTTGCTTTGTGTCTTTTAGAGCTGCACATACACAGAGGGGGTTTACTGAGGGGGTGAAGCGGAGAGAGACAGTCCCATGGACAGATCATAGACTTCTTCAGACTAGCTACGATGCAGCCAGAGGAGCAGCCACCTGAGCAGATTTTAGAGTCCACCCGTACCAGAGGTAAATTGATTGACTGAGCCCTTGAGCTCTGGATATCGAGACGCCCATGACTATGAGGGGCATCATGACATTGACGAAGATTATAGAAGAAGATCAGAACTACTCTCCAGAGTACTTACCATGGATGACATTAACGAGATCCGTCAACGACTGATGCTCGACATCTTGGGATGACAACGACGACGATGATGATTATGTTTTTACCCTCGTGATCCTCACAAGATTGTATCTTTGTTTTTGCTAGAGAGCTCCTAGGCACCCCCTCATAGTGCCCCACACTTCTATTTTAGCTTTCTTTGCTTTTATTTTCAGTTTCTCTTAGTTTCTTCCAAACACTTTATTAGATGCTCCCGAGATGTAATTTTTTGGGCCTTATAAAGACTTATTTCATTTCATTTTATTTCATTTCTCTCTCCAAGACACAAAAGAAAGTTGAGGCGGCCGAGAAGTCATCTTGGGTCGAGGTCATTACCAAGACACAAAAGAAAGTGGAGGCGGCCAAGAAGTGGATCGAGGTCGCCAAGAAAGAGAAAGGTAAAGAGGCTGCTTCTACACCTACCATCGTTAACATGACCCTCGAAGAAGAGCAAAGAAGGCGGGTAGGTGCCTTACATTTGAGGGTCATTGGCTTCAAGGATGTCAACAATGTTGAAAAAGAGGGTCAGTGGCCTCAAGGATGTCAACAATGTTGAAAAAGAGGTCACAAGCCTCATGCCCATGATGGGGATGGACAAGCTGTTATACACAAAGGTATGTCGGGTGGGCAAAAAGTGTGAAGGCTAGGGAGATTCCTTAAAGGACAGACCACTCATACTACGTTTCCCCTTCTTGGAAGAAAAGAAAGAGATCTTGAAGAAGAGGCCAATCCTCAAGAAGACGGGCATTTTTCTCGATGATGATCTCACCCTCTCACAGTTGGCTCACATAAGAGAGGTGATGCCATAGATTATAGTAGCAAGGGCGAAGGGAAAGATTTCCTTCTATAGAGATGGTCGGGTGGTGATTGTAGGCCAACGCTCGACATGACGGTGTAAGACTTATGAGACCATACTGAAGATGGCAGCCTGGATCTGTAATGGATCGTATACCTTTGAGGATAGCTTTCGGGATAGGGACATTATATTCTCCTTAGAAACTCATCAGGCCCCTAGATAGATGATGCCCAATATGACGGGATAGCTGGGAGACAGCTTGCCAGACAGAGGATCGGGGGGAGTAGCAATATTATTTAGAGAGGAGCTACAACGACTTCTAGACATTGCACGAAGAGATGATCATGCTAGATACATGTGGGTGAGGTTGAGAGCGGACAAAGGACGATTTTTATACATTGTCATATGCTACTTTCTCCCAGTTAATTAGTCTATCTTTGGCCTAGAAGTCAATCCCCTTTCTCTATCCTAGACAATGACATATGGGAGTTTGCCAAGGATGGTGACATCCTCCTCCTAGGGGATTTCAATGACCGAATGGTGTCTCTTCTCGAGCAAAAAACGTTGGAGGCCCAGTGTGATTGCTTTGGGCTACTATCACCACCAGAGGAACACTGTCTGTTGAGGCTTGTTTTGACTATTCGAGAGCTTATGGACCAAGTTGCTATTGGCTACAAGTTTATGGAAGAAATCTAACCCTAATTTTGGTGCAGGTTTCAGGATTGAAAGCAAGTCGTCTTTTTGAGCTCGAGTGATGTCGAGATTTCTTTTAAAGTTTGAACTTTGTTTGAGAAATTGTTTGGTGATCCTTTTTAAAATTTGTTTGAAATGGATGGTATTTGTTTTGAACTTGTCTTGGTGCCGATTTGAAATGTTTGACTCTGGTATTAATATTGGTTTCAATGCTTGGTGATTTACTCCCGGGTAAGTAGTGAGAAATGCTGTTTTGGTATTTGTCTGAATCCCCGAACAACGCAGACGGGATGTCATTAAAGCGTTTCGTTGTATGCGGGAAAACCTCCGAAAGACGCATACGGGATGTTTGGTGAGCGTTTGGTTGCATGCTTGAACCTTCAAGGGACGTAGGCTGCAGTCTAGGGAGCGTTTGTCACAAGACGGGCACCACGTGCCAATAGAAAAGAACAGACTGAACAAACTTTTAGCACTTCAATAACAACTGAAACTAAAAGAGAGAGGGAGAGCACACGCGACAGGAGTGGCGAAATCCCACCCCAGAGAGAACTGACCCCAAACCATGGCGTCCCTTTCGGTATTTATTTATATTACTTGAACTCAGTACAATGCCGGTACTCACGCTCTGCACTTTCATCCAGAAGAGTGCCAGAGACTGAGCCCTCTGCACTTATTTAAAGGCCCTTGGCCTTGAAAAGCAATTTGCATGAAAAGCTTGAAACTCGAAAGCAACTGGCCCAAACGTTGGCATTGAAAATCAGCTAGCGTAAATCACGGAAATCCGTACAGGCTGCCACGTTAGCACAGTCAGCGTGAAACGTGGAAATCCGTACATGCTGCCTTATCAGCAAGTCAATGCAAAATCCGGAATTCCATACAGCTTTGTTATGTCAGCAGTCAACGTAAAACGTGGAAATCCATACAGTTTTTCCACGTCATGTGTTTTCCACGATGTTATTTGTGTGTGAGGGTCCAGCTTTATTTTTATGTCACTTGGGCCCCATCGGTTGGTGGGAACTTCGACTTCTTTTGCTTCTTAGGGTTTAGGCCCCTCGGTCGGGATTTGCAAGTTGGCTCCGTTCTTCAGTGGCTTGACACGTCAAGAATTTGTGACATTCCCTCTTCTTGAAAGAGGGTGATGGTCCTCAATTATCGTATATCTGCAAAACAACTCAAGTTAGCTAAAAAGTTTCAGAGGGACATTCCGAGGGACAATCGATTTGCTCGTTTTGTTAAGGAGTTGGCTTTTCCTTTCGGCTCTTCTGTTAAGGAGTTGGCTTCTCCTTTCGTCCAGATCGGAACTCTTGATATTCCGGCGTAGTAAAATTAGCCATCACACCCAGACCACACTAATCTTCCACGGGTGTCTTGATGCACTAAAATTATATACCCAAGCAATCTCATCCAATTAGAAATATTCAGTGGTTGGCATCACTATGCAACACAAATGCTCACATATGCATGTCATAGACACAACAAACGTCGTCGCTGAGCACTCCCTTGAGACAAACAGTTTGCGGTATGAAGCTACTCAACGACTACCTCGTCACTCCCCCGCAAATAACCTAAAAAGGTCCAGGCTAGGAGCTCAGAGGACTGGTACAACCAAACGCTCCCCAGACCGCAACGTGCGTCGCTTGGAGGTTCAAGCATACAACCAACGCTCCCTAGACATCCCGTCTGCGTCGTTCGGAGGTTTTCAAGCATACAAGGAAATGCTCCGCAGACATCCCGTTTGCGTCGTTCGGAGGTTTTCAAGCATACAATGAAACGCTCCCCAAACATCCCGCCTGCGTCATTTCGAGGTTTTCAAGCATACAACGAAACTCTCCCCTGATACCCCGTCTGCGTCGTTGCAAGGTTCAAACAATACCGAAACAACATTTCTCACTACACCCGGGAGTAAAATCACCAATCATTGAAACAAGTATTGAAATCAGAGTCAAACAATTCAAATCGGCATCAAGACAGGTCCAAAACAGATACCATCCATTTCAAACGAATTCCAAACAGGATCACCAAACAAGTTCTCAAACAGATTCTCATATAAAATTCAAATGTAAAAAGTAGTCTCGACATCAGTCGAGCTCGAAAAGTTGACTAACGTTCCATCTTGAGACCTGCACCAAAACTTAGGGTTAAATTCCTTCCATAAGGTTGTAGCCGACCACCACAGCATGGTCCAATCCGCTCTTGGACAGACAATGTTCCTCTGGCGGCTATGGTAGTCCCAAACCATAGCAATTACACCAGACCTCCAAGGTTATCAGCTCAAAAAGAGAGACGTACTGAAAGATGTCGAGGAATTTCAAGTTATAATCTGCTAGGGTTTCCATGGCAAGCATTTTAGGATATCCCACTTTGCCAGAAGCTGCCAGAAACCATATAACTTTGGGCAAAAATTTTCTTGAAAGCTTGCCAAGTCCTTGGAGTGTGCGGCTTGGTAGCTATAGACATCAACCTCTATATGGCACTGCTTTTGAGAAACACAATGATTTGAAACAAATCTTGGATCCTTCTCTTGCAAGCGATCTTTATGGCTTATGCCTTGTAAGACATGAGTGGTGAATATTGAAACAAGGATGGGAGTGGCTGATAAGTTCGGGGTCGGGACACGAATATTCTTCAAATAAAATTTTCAGTAGCCTTTGGAAGCTCCAGTTTCCTCTGTCTGCGTTTTTGTAGGACCGTTATGCTTTCACAAAAGCACATCCCTGATGCTTTGATACCACTGTCACAAGACGGGCACGACGTGCCAAAAGAAAAGAACAGACTGAACAAACTTTTAGCACTTCAATAACAACTAAAACTGAAAGAGAGAGAGAGCACACACGACATGGAGTGGTGGAATACCACCCCAGAGAGTATTGGCCCCCAAACCTTGGCGCCCCTTTCGGTATTTCTTTATATTACTTCAACTATGTACAATGCCGGTACTTGTGCTCTGCACATTCACCTATAAGAGTGCTAAAGACCGAGTCCTCTGCACTTATTTAAAGGTCTTGGCCTTGAAAAGCAATTTACGTGAAAAGCTTGAAACTCAAAAGCAAGTGGCCCAAAAGCTGGCGTTGAGAATCAGCTAGCATAAATCATGGAAATCCGTACAAGCTGCCACGTCAGCACAGCCAGTGTGAAACATGGAAATCTGTACAGGTTGCCACGTCAGCAAGTTCGGAAAATTCGGAATTCCGTACATCTTTGCCACGTCAATCAACGCAAAATGCAAAAATCCGTACAGTTTTGCCGCATCATCAATTTTCCACGTTGTCTTTTGTGTGTGAGGGTCCATCTTTATTTGAATGCTTTTATGTCACTTGGGCCCCATCGGATGGGGTCCCATAAGTTGGTGGGAACTTCGACTTCTTTTGCTTCTTAGGGTTTAGGCCCCTCGGTCGGGATCTGCAAGTCAGCTCCGTTCTTCAGTGGCTTGACACGTTAGCAATCTGTGACAACATTTGGTTGTATCAGTCCTTTGAACTCATGGCCCAGACCTTTTTAGGTTACTTGCCGGGGGGGGTGTGACGAGTGTTCCTTTTCACAATTGAGATCCGTTTATGAGTGTTTCGCGTGCAACGTAAGTTGTCACAAATTACCTCACAAAAAAAGGTAATTATGTCTAAAAATAATGAAGCAATTTATCTCCAAAACCTACATTACCAACCCAAATTCTAGTTTGCGCATCTTACATGATAGACGACAAGTCTGCTTATGAAAACCTGCAAAAAATTTATTTTTGGAGAAACTCACAACCATGGGGATGTTGGAAAATTTGAAGGACATTTCAAGAATTTATGACAAAATACTGGGAGTATTCTAGGAATTTTTGAAATTTGAAGGGTATTTTAAGAATTTCCACAAATTAGAGGGATATTTTGGTTATTTTTCCTAAAATTTAAGTTTTGAAACACTCTCTGTGTGTGTGTGTGTGTGTGTGTGTGTGTGTGTGTGCTAGCATGCACACAAACACCCACATTGCTGAATCTCTCATACATAATGATGCCAATTCAAAACATTATGATGCCCATTCAAAACCCATTGAAACTAGGCAATTTAGTGATTCGTGATTAGGTGCACATGACACCCAATGTTCAGATAGTGATTTAACATTAAAACACCAAAAGGTCATTCTACAAAGACACCCAATGGGAAAAGTGATAAACTGGTAGTTATACTCATCGATGCTTTCATCGATGCTTTCTATTTATGATCCACGATCCAATCTTCAAGCAGTAGAAGCTCTTTGTTTTTGATACTTTTCCATCCACCACTAAAAAATTGACAAAAAGATTGGGCTTGCTAGGGGCCATTGTTAGAAAAAAACCAGGATCCAATGTATTTTAACCAACTGAAATTTTAAAATCCCGGTTAGATTTTGAGCATGCCTTGAAGAAAACCAGGAAATTCTTAGAAGTTTTAGTGTAATTACCGGTAAAAGCTTCAAATTTTGAGCTAAAAACCGGGAGAATTTTAAGTATGCCCTTATTTTCTTCGGTTAGGAAATATGTTTTTTTCTAGCCCTGCTAGGGCCTACAACATTAGAGTGTTGGTTTAGCTGGGTGTGATGTATCCTAGGTTCAGTGTCTCTTTGAGTGTGGTCTTATCAACGCGATGGGCCATTTAATTAAATCGTGGAACAAATCCTACGTAGGCTCTAGGCTAGGTAGAGATAGAATTGCTGAAAAGCGTGCGCACGCGCACACAGGTGTTGGAACTGTTGAAGACTCGTGTTACACGGGGTGAGGGTCGATATTGATCCTAAGGGAGAGAGTGAACACGTAGCAGTGTTATGTCAAGCCCTGCCTGTGGGACGCATGTCTAACCTCACGATCCTATCTTATTGCAGTATTAGCGAGAACCACGATTATTTACGGAAGATATATGCGTGAAGGCATGTTTCAACACCGCAATCCCTTTGGAGGCAAAGGCCTAGGTGTTAGGGAGGTCATTATTGAAGAGTAACCTCTCTCTTCTTCATGATTGATTTTGGACGCCCCCTCTTGTTGATGAGTCTAGCAATTGCACTTGGAGCCGCCGTGTGTCCTATTTGCAAATTTCTTAGTACCCATGAAGTGTCGCGTGGGACCTAAATGACTTTGAATTGAGCCTAGCCAACCTTTTACTACTCGGATTTCAGTGCCGATTGGCCCGACCAACTCCTGGGGACCTGGCCTTCATTGTTGCTAGTGACATTGTCGGTTGTCGGCTGTTTCGCACTGGCCAGACAATGTCCTGACATTTGTGACTTAAAAAAGAGGGTCTCAAAAATTAAATAAAATACAGGGAAAGAAACCGGCAACTAAGGTTAGTGGTTGTCACTGTGTCGTCGTGTGTGTGTGTGCGGTCGTTACCAACCTCTGCCCGTCGCGCTAACCCCCTGCCCGCTTCCATAGTCCTTCGCCCTATCCACAAGGGCCACCAAAACCTCCCGCGGCTCTCCCTTCGCCGCCACACAGAGACACCACACACATATACACACACAAACACATGCACATATACGCGCACACATACATATACATCCATATCACATCCCGGTCATCACCATGACGGCTTTGGGTGGTTGAGCTTGAGCTTGCCCCACATTGAAGGCCCCCCTACCATGGCAAAAGGCGCCATCAAAGAAGAATGGCCAAGATGGATGACAATCTACACGCCATGATAAAAGAAAACAAGAAGATGACCGACTTTGCCATCAACAACATCATCAACCGCCTCTCCAAGCTCGAGAAAGGAGTAGAAAGAAGAGTGGTCAAAAGAGAGAAGCTAAAGAAGAGGAGAAAAGGAGGAAGCTTGAGGCATGGAAGAAGGCCCAAGATTAATGGACGAAGTGTTGGGTTTCAAGCTCACTTGGTCGAATCTGCGGGAACATTTTCCTGTGGCATGCAATTGCACATTAGTTAAGAGGAGCTTGCATGACTAAAGGAGTGGCTAATACTCATGGCCAAGGAATATATATATGTAAAAGGCTTTTATCAAATAGAATAGCGTTATTTTAGTTGCTGTGTCGAATCTCTCTCTCTCTCCCTCCTCTCTCGCTCGTTCTGTTGCCTTCTCTCTTGCCATGGCACCTCGCCATCATCCCGCATAGGCTAAGCCTAACACTGGTATCAGAGCCATAGGGCGTTGCAAAGGCGGTCGGGTAATTGTCTACAGGCAGTGAAGACGCAGGCGTCTCAAAGGGCGGTTGTTCCTGAGCGCAAAGGCAACATCTCAAGACGCACGCAGATGGCAGCATCTCAAGATGCGCGGGCAAAGGCCATAGGCGCAGAGGCAGCATCTCAAGACGTAGGGGACCTTGCAGCATCTCAAGACGGTGCCTTGGCAGTGTGCTTCTCAAAACGCAGCCCCTGCAGGAATTTCAAAACGCATGGCATAGCAGTTGTGTAGAGTGCGTTGGCGAGATCTTTTCAAAACGCTACTGCAAAGGTTGAGCTTGACAACTAGACTTCCTTGCAAGCATCTCAAAAGGCTGCAGTTGCTTCAAAACGCATGGCATAGCAGTTGTGTAGAGTGCGTTGGCGAGATCTTTTCAAAACGCTACTGCAAAGGTTGAGCTTGACAACTAGACTTCCTTGCAAGCATCTCAAAAGGCTGCAGTTGCCAAGGTGTGACTGTAGTAGCTTGCATGCACATAACGCTACAAGTCAACCTATAAACACGAAGGTAAATATGGTGCAATAACCCTCGTTACCAGGCTTCTTGAAAGCTTCAATATGGCATCGAAAATCGATAAGTTTAATGGATCCGGCTTCCACACCTGGCAAATCAAAGTAAAGGGATATCTGATGCGAAAGAATCTGTGGAGCGTCGTCAAGCTGCTATCAACCGACGAAGCAGGCACATCCGTTGCAGTTACAAGAGCACTATCTGTTGAGCAACAATGCAAGGACGAGCAAGCATTAGGTATTATTCTGACATCTCTTGAAGATGATTTTATTCATTATCTGGATGACATGCAATCTGCCAACGTTGCCCGGATACAACTAGAGAAGGTTTTTGGTGCTAACGCTAAGTATTCAATGATGAGTCTAAAGATGGAGTTGTACTCTCTTGCTATGTGTGCTGAGGAAAACATTACATCTTTAGTTAACCGACTGAAGAGTATTAAAACTCAACTTGTTTATGTCGAAGCCCCAGTGCCAGAAGAAGATCTCATAGTTGTTTTGTTAAAAAGTTTGCTTGATAAATTCCATCATATTGTTACCATTTTAAAGGAGAAAGATCCGTTGCCCTCCTTGGATGGTATCATCAATTCATTGTAGGAAGAAGAAAGAAGGCTATCCTGTACCAATGTCCCATTATTCCTAGTGCATATACTGTCTCCCATGCAGTATCTCCCATCAGTTCTTCTGATACTCCCAGTGCCTATGCAGTCATTAATTGTGCTTCTACCTCAGCTTCATCGCGACCATCCATTGGTACCAGATCTTGTGCCATTTATGGGCGCAACAATCACCAGACAAAAGACTGTTTCAAAAAGAATCCTTGTGTTCATTGTGGTAAAACAAATGACCCTTCAAATAAATGCTTTCAAGAGGGTAAAAATCAGATTCATGTGATTGAGGGAGACACTGAATCTCCAATATTTTCTGTTGACAATGATGTTTTTTAGATCAACCCTTTTTCTAGTCAAAATAAAATGTACGGGCTGTAGACACTGCCACACATGAGTGGTAAGACCTCCAAAATATCAGTTTTTTGTTCAAGTCCTATTTTGTTCTGCTTCTCATGAAGTTACTGGGTACACCTTAAACCCAAGGTTTGGCAGTGCACCAAAAACTCCATTTATTGGTAGCTAATTTTTCAACCTACACCCTATCTGTTCAAGGGGCGTTTTTATATCATAGCACCAAGTTAGGGATACACCAAAATCCTTGGTTGGGAGAGAACCTAAAACTAATGGTTGACGAGTACACCAAAAACTCGAGGTATCATGAGAGTGGTCTGTTTAGTTCGGGCTTGAGGGGGGAATTGTTGGGTTTCAAGCCCACTTGGTCGAATCTGTGGGAGCATTTTCCTGTGGCATGCAATTGCACATTAGGTAAGAGGAGCTTGCATGAATAAAGGAGTGGCTTTTATCAAATAAAATAGCGTTATTTTAGTTGCTGTGTCAAATCTCTCTGTCTCTTCCTCCTCTCTCGCTCGTTCTGCTGCCTTCTCTCTCGTCATGGCACCTCGCCATCATCCGCCATAGGCTAAGCCTAACACAAAGAAGAAAGAGGAGATGCAGGAGAGAGAAGGCCTCAATCGCATCCCTCACCCCCTAGGAAGGCCCTCGGTAAGGGCTTTAGTAAGCTCCTCTTTAATGGCCATCCTCAAGGCCTCAATTGCATCCCTCACCCCCTAGGAAGGCGAAATCAACAATGAAACAAAAGAGGCCATTAAAGAGGAGCTTACTAAAGCCCTTACCGAGGGCTTGGAAGACAAGCTCGAGGCCACGAAAGAAGAGTGGGTAGAAGTGGTCAAGAAGAATCTCAAAAAGAAAGCAAAAGAGGACGCTCACAAGGAAGAATCTCTTCTTGTACACACCATGCTTGAAGAGGAAAAGATGCGGCATGCTCGCTCCCTAAATGTACGAGTCACGGAAGAAGGGAAAGACTCCACCCATGAGAAAAATGACAAATCCCTTTGCACCAAACTTGGGTACAAGATAGAAGACCCAATCCCCTTCACCAAAGCTTGGCGAGCCGGCAAAGACCCCACCAAGAAGAGGCCTCTTATCCTTCAATTTTCATTGGAGGAAGCACGCACCCTTTTCATCCGCAAGAGGGTTATCCTACGAGGTCTCAGGGGACCACCCATCTACCTTGATGATGATCTCACAAAGATGCAAGTAGAACATAGAAGGGCATGCATGCCTCGAGTACAACAAGCCTGCAAAGAGGGGAAACGGGCCTCCTACCGTGACGGTCGAGTCATCATGATGGCAAGGCCGTAGCATAGGGACTCGCGGCCTATGGGACACTATACGAGGAGATACATATGGCTGTTCGGAAGTGTAATGGCTCTCTATGGACACACCCAGGGAGATTGGAGGAGGTGAAGCATGACCAAGATCTCATTCTGCTGACAAAGACACATGAGAGCCTAGAGAGAGGCCTACCTAGAGTACATGACTATTAATGGGAATCTATACACAGGAAGTGCACACAGCACAACACCCCTAGAGGATGCGGTCGAGTAGCAGTTCTCTATCGCCGCTCACTCCACAGCAGGATAGAGATAGTAACCCGCAATCCAAAGGCACGCTACATGTGGATATGGATTTAGCTATTTGAGGAGCACATTCTCTACATCATCATTTGCTACTTTGCACCCAGCGGCTCTAGATTTGCACAGATAGGACGAGGAGAGACAGAGGAGACTCATACACACAGGAGGAGGAGGAGACAGAGGGGACATTTGCTCCGCCTAGGATCACAACACCATCTCATTATTTATAGTGGGATGGCGCAATGGTCATCATCTGGAGGCATGACATGCATACCATCATCATTATCCGGGGTAGTACAATGGATTGCGTCATTGGCTTCAGAGAGGCAGCCCACCTGCTCACATCCTTCACCATTCCACCAATACCTATTGGGGCTGATCATGCATATCTTGCCCTCTCTTTCACTTGCTCGCCCATCTCATATACACCACCTACATTTACACCACACACTACCATACATTTCACACATGAGCTAGCCAAAGTTTACTCGTCCCACGTATATGAGGGGATATTATAAAGGAATAAACACTCTCGACCCGAACACACCACTATCTACACTCACCAGCCAACTCTCCGCAGTTTCACACCGCAACCCTCAGCTGTTTCCCACACACTACCCACAGTGGCCGACCCCCACCCTCTGGGACGATGCCCCATAACCGATGGTACGACAGGGAGTACAGCTATTCCACCTCCTCATGAGTATAGACTGCGCCACAACATGGAGGATTCTCAGAGAGAGACCCCCCACCACCCCCCTGGAGGACCCACATATATGGCATGACTATTCCACGCCTATACCAGATACCTGGACAGCCATTGATCCCAGAGCCATCCGATCCTCGACCCACCACCTCGCTCTTCCAGTATGGTGAAGAGGGGCTATTCGACGTTTACAGCATGGCCGCTCAACAGGTCATACCGGGCTACAAAGTGAGCACATGATCTATGGAGCAGACCTTCTCTCCCTCCTGATATCACGTCTTTTCAACCGCGCTTTGGTTGAGGGACTACCAGAGGAGTGGACTATGCACACCATTGTGCCTATCCACAAATTTGGCAACACCCCAGATCCAGGGAACTACTGAATTATCATGATTGGCCGAACTATATGGGGCAGTTCTTGAGGAGGAGCTGGGCACATACGCTGAGGCATCGGGGCAACGTGCACCAAGACAAGCGAGCTTTAGACGCACCGTCTTGACTATCAACCACATCTTCGTGCTTCGTTGTTTGATCGACGAAGCGAAAGCACGGAAGAGGAGGCTCTACTGCTACTTTGTGGATTTTGGCAACGGTTTTGATACTGTCCCGAGAGAGAGACTCTTTTAGTGCCTTCAGGAGCTACAAATACCGTCTGAGATGATATGGGCCATTCATTCCCTGTATGCCCTGGGTCACAGGCAGAGTGCGGTGGACTATTGGATCCCATGGCTAGCACCATTGGTGTGAAGCAAGGATGCCCCTTCTCCCCGACTCTTTTTGGTCTTTACATCGACGAGATATCGAATTACATCCTACGAGCAGGAGGAGCTGGATCAGACTTGGCAGGTATACTATTGCATATTATGCTTGTCAGCAACAGTTGGGATGCTTCCTCCTGGAGGCATAACAAGCAATAAACAACTCACATAATTTTTTTCTAGGGGGCCACAACAGTACCACCCCGACCACTTAGAGTGGGGTGATTCTACATCAGGCGGAGGAGGTTCGAGCTCGCAGACGCCCACGTACCCATGGACGTAGGGCACCTCAACTACATCAGAGAGAGATTGAGGAGATCCAAGTGCACTACTCCCCGGGTTTTTGCTGATCCACCCGCCATCTTATGTGGACTGTTAACACCCTACTCGCCCATGCATTATGTTTTACACCCCGATTATGGAACTAGATGGAGCTAAAGATATGATAGCATTTTTGATGCTTGTATTTTCCTCTGAGCATATAGGAATGCATCTTTCCCCTAGATTTAGAGCTCCACTCTTGTATCACTCCCCTCCTCCCCCAGCCATTACACAGGCACTACATTTTCCTGTTGTACCTTTTATCCTTTACGGATACATAGAGGACACCCACCTTATGTACCTTGTACCTTTTGTACACAGGACACTACATTTTCCTTTTGTACCTTCTATCCCTTACGGATACACATGGGACATCCACCTCATGTACTTTGATTTGTCTCATAGGTCAATTTCAGCCTCTAATAGAAGTTCTCTCTCTCTCTCTCTCTCTCTCTCTCTCTCTCTCTCTCTCTCTCTCTCTCTCTCTCTCTCTCTCAGACAGTTTGTTTCATCCAGCGCATGCGAGAGCTCCCACCATACAGACTCACCCGCAGAGCTTTTGAGGCATTGATACAGCTGCATCAAGAGGGGGACACGAGGGCATGGTACTCACATGTCATAGAGTGGTTTACATCCCGTGGCTTGGACATCACGGATCTGCCTCCTTTTTAGTATGATCTTGACTCCCCTCACATACGCCTCTCACCCACCGAGAGGAATCGAGTTCTCAGACAGGATCTCTGGCAGCTATACATCAGGGAGACATGGATCACACCCAGAGAGTCTCTTCCCACGAAGAGACAGTACTACAGAGACCACTTCCTGAGCAGATGGGTTCATCCGGAGACCGAGATACGTGGATGTCTACATGCCACATAGAGCACGGGTCGCCATTGGACAGCTTAGAGTATCATGACACCAGCTAGAGATTGAGGCAGGGAGAGCTGCACATGTCCCCAGAGAAGAGAGGATATGCAGACTTTGCATAGTAGAGATTGAGAGCGAGGAGCATTATGTATGCAAATGTAGAGCATATGAGGAGATTAGAGGTAGATATCCGACCTTGTTTGCAGATCAGCCCACTCTACATCAAATTTTTGAGTCCAGAGACCAGCGACAGTTCGGCCGCTTCCTCATAGAGGCACAGCAGCATCATGACTCCCTCCTCCAGGCAACATCAGGTGTGAGAGACGAGCGCCAGACACAGCTCAGGGACTTTTTTCAGAGGACCATAGCAACACCATCATCTCCGAACATCCAGAGAGGAGTGACTCTACAGCAGGCTGAGGAGGTCCGAGCTCACAGACGCCCATGTACCCATGGACGTAGGGCACCTCGCCTACACCAGAGAGAGATTCAAGAGATCCAGGAGCACTACTATAGATCTTTGGAGGAGCCACGCATTCGAGCTTTTGCAAACCCAGCCGCCATCTTACGCGGATTGTTCACACCCTATCCGCCCATGCATTATGTATTACACCCTGACTATGGGACTGGATGGAGCCAAAGATAGGATAGCATCTCATGCTTGTGTTTACCCCAGCATATAGGTTGCATCTTTCCCCGAGTTTTGGAGCTCCCCCGGGCCCCCTCACCCTTGTATCACTTACCTCCTCCCCTAGTCATTACACAGTATTGCTTACTTTTACTTTTGTACCTTTCAGAGAGGACACCGACCTCACTACTTAGATTTGTCTCATAGGCCAACTTCGGCCTTTTTATAGGCGTTAAAAAATCTCTCTCTCTCTCTCTCTCTCTCTCTCTCTCTCTCTCTCTCTCTCTCTCTCTCTCTCTCTGCCTCACCTCCTCGAGGTGACCTCGCGCTCTCCTAGTCTCACGGGCTAACCATTGGCACTCAACCAGTGGGGGTCGATAATTACAAATGAGGCCTTGGCCTCCCTTTTATTATGATGGCAACACTGGCCGGGTTCACACTACGTCCACTCGGACACTAGACGCCCATCCCGACCGTGTCTAGGCTAGATCCCCTCTCCTATAAGCGGGACATAACAATGCCCCACAAAAGGTCTATAAAGTATGCTCTACCCTGGTGAGATTGGCCTCTTGGCCATGCAAATACATGTAGCTAAAGCTCTGTATAGGGTTGACCCAATGCCTTCATGCTGAATGCTCAAATGTGAAAAGTTGAACTTCGATATTAAGCATTGGCCAAGCCAGTATATAACCAGTCACTCTGCTGGTCACCATTGGTGGCTCCCGTGTTCCATTTCTGTCATTCATTGATGACTCCCTTTAGTTGCACTATTTTTCATTATGTGTTGGTTAGATACCATGAATTGTCTTTCTTGTGAGAAAAGAAAACATGTAGCTCTAGCTCTGTGTAGGGTTGACCCAATGCCTCCCTGGTGAATGCTCAAATGTGAAAAGTCAAACTTCGATATTAGGGATTGGCCAAGCCAGTAATATAACCAGTCATTTACAATGGTAGAGTTCCCCAACATGAAGCAGCAGTTAGTGATCCTTAACCTTTCAAGCAGGCTTCTCTGTGAATCTGATTTGGCCTCTTGTAGGGCCCTTCCTAGTACCTGCTGTATGTGCATGCCTGCATCTCAGAGCTTAGGCCCTTCGTACTACCTGCTGTGTGTGCATGCGTATGTCTCAGAGCTTAATGGTTTACAGGCTTGGATTCTTCATCTTTTTTCTTGTTTCTGTTCAACTCTGGTCTTTTCTCTTTCATTTCAGAAGGTTCTGACTTTGGTTTTTGGCATGTTTGAAGAGTGCATTTCTTTTTGTGTAGGGTATATGGAGGTACAGGCTTAGGATTGGCAATTTCTTCAAAACTGGCTACTGCGATGGGTGGAAAGATGTGGGTAGAAAGTGAAGGGACAGAGGGTCTGGGAAGCACGTTCCTGTTTACTGCCAAGTTTAAGCTTTGTCCGTCGAGCAGCCACAGTTCAGTTATAGACACAGATATGTTTAAAGGTGTTCGGGCGCTTGTTGTGGATGACAATATGACTACGCTTAGAATTATTGTTGACTTATTAAAGGTGAATTTCTTATTTTTTGAAGGGGTACTCAGCTTTTTGGCTTTATAGTTTTTCACCACCAAGGTTTAAATCTTGCTTATTGTTTCCTGGCTTAGAGCTGGGGTGTGACAGCTCATGGGGTTGAGAGCACCGAAGCGGCCAAGTTAGCGCTAGAAAATGGAAAGGATGCTGCTGGTCAGAAGTACACTGTGGTATTATTGGACATGTGGCTGGGTGGAAGTGAGTCTTCTGAACTGGTTTATTATCTTCAGGGAAGACCCAGTCTTTTAGAAAAGTACCAGTCAGCTGCAAACTGCAAAAGAAAGCAAAGTGTGCAATCTGATAGTAATCATAAGCCATCACCATCTTTTTATTGTGATGGACACAATGGTGATGCTGAACAAGAAAAGGATTTAAAAGACACTCAACTTGTGAAGTCAAAATGCTCTGGATCACAGGAAAACATTGAACATCAAGATGTGCAGAAAGTTGCTGAAAATCTTGACTCGAGAACTGAATTTCACTCTGCAGACACTGTCCTATTTGCCATAATTATGCTGACATCTGTAAATCATACAGACTCAGTCAGGTAGTTACTAATAATTCTGCAGAGAGTCACACCTAGATGCTACATGCTATTTTGAACTGGAAGTGCGGTTTGTTTGATGTCTTCCACCATCATGTTTCTCAATAGGTTCTTGCTATGCAGGTGTAAAGAACTCGGAATATCTGCCCATACCTCAAAACCAATCAAGCGCTCTTTACTCAGTAGGGTATTGCAATTGACATTGGGTATTCAAGATAAGATGCCCAATGATGAGGTGCGTATAATATGCATGTAATCTAACAAGAAATTGAAATAACTCTTAGTAGATCAACCTGTTATGCTTTAATATGATATATTTACATTGCCATCATGCCAGAGCAAAAATGTGAACGAACTTAAAACTCCAAACAAATGCTTACATATCTTGATTGCGGAAGATAACCCTGTAAATCAGCGAGTGGCCATTAAACTACTACACAAATGGGGACATACGACTGTACTTGCTGGAAATGGAGCAGAGGCCATCGAACAAGCTGTAACTCAGCAGTTCGACATTATTCTAATGGATGTCAGTTGCTTTCTTTCATTCCTTCTGAAATTTGACTTCAGCTTAATGCTTACTTTGGACCTTGAATTGAGTTGTTTATATGAAATGCTGTTAAGTTTCAAGTTTCTCTAACTAATTTGGTAACTAAATTGTAAATATTGAATCTCGTAATTGTTATACTAATTGATTGCAGTAGACATTCAAGACAAGAAAATTGGACATCGACACAATGCAGTCGGATTTTTGAGGCGGATCCCGTCCCTTGAAAGGACTTGTCCATTATGATGAGAATAACAAGTACATGTAACAAGAAATGCTAATCCATTGAGTTCTTCGTTAATTACCGCTCTCAGTGAAGGCTTAGCACTTCACAACTTGGGTAATTAGTAGCTGTATTTTGTCCACTTTGCACCTGCAATACTGGCCCTCCTCCCAAAGGCATCTGCTTATGCGAATCGGGTAGCCCTAGGGAGGTCAGATTTGTAAGATAACTGCATAATCATGATTATGTATTAAACGATAAGCTTTTAGGATTTAGAAAATCCTCTTTTTTTCCATGTAGCGATATATTAACTTCTAAGTAATCATAAGAACACACACACCCACACCCACACCCACACCCACACCCCACACGCGCACACACACCCACATGCGCGCGCACGCGCGCGCGCGCACGCGCGCGCGCGCACACACACACACTGTCACGAGGACGTGGCAGTTATTAACCATGTCACAGAGATGTGGCAACTGCTAACCTTGGTTGTTGGTTTCTTTCCAATGGGGTTTATTTTATTTGTTTAAGACCCTCTTCTTGAAGTAGCAAACGGTCGGACATTGTATGGCCAATGTGAACGGTAGATTCACCCGCAGACGGGAAGTGGTCGGCACTGGAATTCGTATGGTAAGAGGATGTCTAGGCTCAGAGCAAGATCATATAGGTCCCCCCGTCGCACTTAGCAAGTTGGTGGATACTAGGAAGTGAACTCAATTAAGGCGTAAAGTCAAGGTGGGACTTCCAACAAAAAGTATCCGACAGTAGGGCCACATTGCATTTTTGGATGCGGTCCCAATGAGGATAGATGGTCAGAAGATCAGTGGGAGCCCAACGGAAGCATCTCCTAAAATTTAGGGAACTGCTATTTTGGGCCACGAAATGTGTTCGCGTCATTACCTTCGGTATGACTAGGGGAACACTTTACAACTCTGCCGCGAAGTCAACTGACGCACCAGTTAAGATATTTTTAGCAGGGAAAGCCCAAACTCGGAAACTGGGCGACGTGTCAGCTTGTGAGCGATTCTGCCACTCTGGGAGGCAAAAACGAGCTGCATATCAACAAAGGGGGCGCCATTTTCAGCCACAGGCGGATTGTAACAGGTACAAAAGCTATGGAATGCTTACCTTGCCCTCTATGCACAGTATGGTGACGGGAGTGATGCCCCGCACGCTACATATTGCTCTCTTTCTCCCCTACGTGCAGTTATGTGATGCCCCACAAGAGGGCTACTCATTTGACTGATGTACAGTTGTGTGGGTTCATGCTTTTGTGCTGAGGCAAGAGCCTCCTTGAGCAGGAACAGGGGTAGCTAACTGCTGCTCCAAAGCAGGCACTGGTGAGGGTCATAACCTCACCGTACAGGTGCAAAATCAGCGCTGTGTATGCGCTGTAAATTCACTGTTTTTCAGCCATACGGACGCCAGGATCATTGGGAATCGTGCCCCACTGGCAAAGGACAGTTAGGGGACTGTTTGGGGCTGAAAACAGGGCAAAAACCAGTAAATACAGCGTGCTGAATTTACTGTTTTTGGACAGGAATCAGAGGGTATACGACAGTGCAAGCGAGTTCCAGCAGGGGAATTGGTTTCGCGCAAGTTTTGGGGTTGTTATGCTGCCGAAATTTGGCCAAATCAAATGGTATCTAGGTGGATACACGTGAAGGATTCCCAGGACCTTACCTTGTAATTTACCCTCCATAAGAATAAAGAAATACCGAAAGGGGCGCCAATTTTGGGGCCTACAGGTTGTCGGCGTCTGCTCGGAGCATTCTAGCTTCTGAGCCGTGTGTGTATTCAAGTGTTAACTCCCGTCGCAGGTTCTCTTTGCAAAGTGCTCTGTGTGTGTGTATAAAGTAAAGAATTTCGGGTGAAAGCCAACGCCTACCGCCCTACGGGCCGGTTTCATGGTTCCATTGCCGGGATATCAATCACTTTTTCCTCAAAGAGTGAGCCTGGATTGTTCAGGGTAAAGACACACAGTGCAAGAACACGGGGATTACACTATGGCCGACAAGGGGAAGGGAATTATGGAAGAGGGTTCCTCTCCAAAGGACAGGCAGGAGATTCCTATGGTTTTTGAGATTGGCGAGAGCTCACGGCCACGTCAGTCTGTACCTCCTGTCAACGTCAATGTCCCTCCAGTAGTACAGGGCTTTATGACAGGGCAACTTGAGGATGATACGTTTAAGACTCAGTTAGTTGCCGCGGTGAATGTCTTTTCGCAGCTGGTGCAGAATCCGAGGTTTATGGAATTCTTGCAAGCGCCACCTGTGCAACATCAAAATAGGCAACCTACGCCGCGTACGGAGCTTGTTGAAGCTCAAGCCCAGGTACTTCATGAGACGTAGGAGGAAAGGGAACACTCGCATGTTGCGGAGTCGGGGGCTCCAAAGCAGGTTCCTCCCGTACTTGAACAGGTGGCTAGAACGCCTATTCCACAGGTTATGCCAGTTCAGCCCGCCACCTTTCAGAGCCAGCATGCTGTCTTGAATGGACAGGGAGCTGGATACCAGGCTATGCACTCAGTTTTTCCACCACCCACGGTACATCCTGGGTATTTCGGGGTTGGATCAGTGTTCCAAAGTATGGCTGGTTATGCGTCTGGAAGTCAGCCGTACATGCCAGGAACAGTGTTCGGGGGTATGCAAGGCATCATGCCAAACCCCATGTATGGTACTATCGGCATGCAGCAAGGTTTCCACGGCAACCAAGGCCAGTTTGGGGTGCCACAGGGTCATTTTGGCATGGCTGGTTTTTCTGGACAGCAGCCAGATATCGCACCTCGGACGCAAAATGTGAATGGCCAACACGTGCCGATCATGCCTAGTACAGTGCCCATGTTGCAGACCATTCCGTATGACAACTTGGGGGCACTAGAGAAGCCGAAGGCTTACAAAGAAGGTGGTGCAGCGGTAAAGTTCAGTACTGTTAGGGAATAAAGGCCTAAGTGCCTTGTACTTATTAACTTATAAGTTAAAAGAC
This sequence comes from Adiantum capillus-veneris, assembly GCF_014529385.1. Classification (NCBI taxonomy): domain Eukaryota; kingdom Viridiplantae; phylum Streptophyta; class Polypodiopsida; order Polypodiales; family Pteridaceae; genus Adiantum; species Adiantum capillus-veneris. Next base: position 513,059 of record NC_140943.1, read on the forward strand.
TTATAAGTGAGGGGGCCCAAGTGTGAATGGCCCCCTAGTCACTTACTCATATACTCAAAGGTCAAGCCCAAATGTTATTAGCGTGGCTTTTTCCAAAAAACTCAACGAGCTCTCTCTCTCTCTCTCACGCCTTTCTCTGCGTGAGCTTCTTCTGCACCTCTCTCCTCTTCTCCTTCACTCTCATTGCATAGAGTAGCAAGTGGGCTCTCTCTCCTGCTCCCCCACACGTGGTATCAGAGCTTTAGGGTTTCCAAGAGAGCCATTTTCGCAACACAGATCAGAATTCTGTTCTTGCTCGCTGCGGGAAGGATATTCAACCGTTTTCGATCAACTCTGTCGCGAAGGGATCCTCTCACCGTGTAGAATCGACCTCCGGTGACAGTTTCCCCAAAATTAGGGTTTCAAAAACTGGCGAACAGCAGCCTTTTTCTGCTGAAATTGACCAATTTCGTCAATTTCGGGGTCAATTTGATGCAATTTCATTGGGGCAAGTCTCACAGGTCAATCTTACAGGTGTTTCCACCAACGAGGTTCTGAAAATTCAGCAAAACAGGTGTTTACAGGTCTGATTTTTTCCCTAAAACAGGGAATTTCAGCAAGCAAATGATGTATACACCTTGTGGAAACCTTTGGTAAGGGTTTGGCAGTGAATGTACGCCGTTTTGGGGTGATTTCACGTGAAATTTGCTCGCTGTTTTTCTGTAACAGCAAGCTGTTTTTAACCCGATTGCGCACATTTGGGCGTGTTTAGGTCGGCAAATCAGGGTTTCAGTGTTTGCAATCACTCAGAATGGCTTCTAGCAGTGAAAGTGGCAATTTGTTGCATATTCGCAAGCTTGAAGGGGCCCATAACTTTGCTATATGGAAGAAGCAATGTTATAATGTGATGTTGCAGAAGAAACAGGCGAAACCTATTAAGTTACAGGGTGTGAAACCGGTTGATATGGAGGTTGAAGAATGGGAAGAAGTGGACGAGTTGGCTCGTTCCACGATCATGCTTTCGGTGTCTGACAATTTACTCTTCAATGTAGAGAATGAGCAGACAGCATGGGGCATGTGGAAGCGTTTAGACGAGTTGTATGCACAGCAGAGTGCTGCCAGTAAAGTGTATTGGCTTAAAAAGCTTATGGATCTCCGCATGAAGGAGGGCACGCACATGTCAGTGCACCTCAATGAATTCAATTCTATTTTCAGCCAACTGACAGAGCTGAAATTCACAATTGATGAGGAGTTCAAAGCTACTTTTCTGCTATGCACATTGCCCGAGAGTTGGGATGTATTCCGGACAGCTCTTAGTAACTCAAGTGCGTCACTTAAGTATGCAGATGTAGAGAGTTCTCTCTTGATGGAAGAGATGAACAGAAAGAACACCACAGGTGGGTCTTCTAATGCATTGCACTTGAGAGGCAGGTCTCAACAGAGGGAGAAATCTGACAGTAAGGACAGGGCACGCAGCAAATCTCGTAGGAAAGATGTTGTGTGTCATCATTGTGGAAAGAAAGGGCATTATAAACGGGAATGCTATGAGTGGAAGAAAGAGAAGAACAAGGGTGCTGAAACTGATGCAAAGGACAAGGGACATGCCAAGAAGAGCACTGTGTTGATTGAGGAAATCAATGTTGCTAGTAGTTGTGACAGTGACAGCAGCACTGATGTACTCAATGCCTCTTCTGTGGATACACATACCCTTGCTATGGGTTCTGATATGGACATGCATACTTGGATTCTTGATTCAGGTGCCTCCTTTCATGTAACACCTCATAGGGATTGGTTTACACAGTACTCAGGTGAGGTGCAGGGCACTGTTTATTTAGGAGACAACTATGCATGTGACATTGCAGGTATTGGCAGTGTCCAGTTTTCCTTTGATGATGGTATGACTTTTGTTTTGCACAAAGTGCGCCATGTGCCACAACTCAAGAAGAGTTTGATTAGTACAGGGCAGCTAGATGATGCAGGCTATCACACCACTTTTGGTGATAGCAAGTGGAAAATTTGTAAAGGGGCCCGGATTGTAGCCAAGGGTTGTAAATCGGACACTTTGTATCCTTTGCATGTATCTAGTGTGCGTGACCATGTTGTCGCCGTAACCGAGCAGCCAAGTGTTTCTTTGTGGCATGGCCGGTTGGGACACATGAGTAAAAGAGGAATGGAAACTCTGTCTCGTTGTGGTTATTTGCCGTGTTTGAGGTATGCTGATTTTTCTCATTGTGAGCATTGTATTTATGGTAAGCACAGTCAAACACCGCACAAAAGGTCACTTTCTTTGAGGTCTGACAGGTTAGACTTAGTGCATTCCGATGTATGTGAAATGCCACAGTTGTCCTTAGGGGGAAAGAAATATTTTGTCTCGTTTATCGATGATGCTACACGTAAGGTGTGGGTGTATCCAATACGTGCTAAAAGCGATGTTTTGGATACTTTCAAGAAGTTTCTTGCGTTTGTTGAGAATCAAACTGACAAGAAGCTTAGGTCTTTGCGCTCAGACAATGGGGGGGAGTATGTATCAAAAGCATTTATTGACTTTTGTGCTACTAAAGGTATTAAAAGAGAGCTCACGGCTCCTTTTAATCCCTCTCAGAATGGAGTTGCAGAGAGGTTGAACCGGACTATCCAAGAGAAAGTTCGGAGTATGCTGTCACATGCTGCATTACCTCATGGTTTTTGGGCAGAAGCTGTGCAAACAGCTATTCACTTGATTAATCGCTCACCTAGCAAGGCTTTGGGTGGAAAGGTGCCTGAGGATGTGTGGTCTGGCAAGCCACCCTCATATGCATATTTAAGAGTGTTTGGTTGTGAGGCCTATGTTCACATCCGGAGTGAACTGCGCACCAAACTAGAACCAAAGTCTCATAAATGCATTTTCCTAGGATATGGTGAGGATGGTGAAATGGGGTATAGATTATGGGATCCCGCATTACGAAAAATCATACGCAGCAATGATGTCATCTTCAATGAGAATTGCATGCACAAACAGCCCACAAAGGTCGAGGAAGTGCGCCGGGTTGTTTTTCGTGAAGATGTTACGTATGGACAGCCAAGAAGGCCCAATGTTCAGCAGCCTTTACATGCTGAAAATGGTGCTGAAAATCAGCCATTAGCTGCTGAAACTCAGCCCCAACAAGTTGCCATTGATGCACCACAGGTAGGGGAACAGGTTGATGCTCCTAGACCGCCCGTTGTTGCGATGCAACCGGCTGAACAGCCTGCTGTTTTTGATGGTTTACAGGCTGAAAATCCACCTGTTATGGATCACTGGGTGCGTAGGTCTACTCGGGTGACAAGGCCCCCCGATAGATATGAACCGTCTTTGGACTATGTCATGCTTACTGATTGTGGTGAGCCGTCTTGCTATAAAGAGGCTATGCAACGGGAAGACAGTAAGAAATGGTTCAAAGCAATGGTTTCGGAAATGCAGTCTTTGGAGAAAAACCATACATGGGACTTGGTTGATTTGCCTAAAGGGCATAAGGCTCTGCCATGTAAATGGGTTTACAAGACCAAGGTCACATCTGATGCTTCTTCAAAGTACAAGGCACGTTTGGTTGCTAAAGGGTACAAGCAAAAGCATGGTGTTGACTTTGATGAGATTTTTTCTCCTGTTGTAAAGCTTGCCACATTACGTCTTGTTTTAGGCCTGGTTGCTTCTGAAGATATGGAGTTAAAGCAAATGGATGTCAAAACAGCGTTTTTGCATGGCGATTTGCTTGAGATGATCTATATGATGCAGCCAGAAGGTTTTGTGTCAAAGGGGCAAGAGAAGCAAGTATGTAGACTCTTGAAGAGCTTGTATGGTTTGAAACAGTCTCCCCGTGCATGGTATCACAAGTTTGATACATTCATGAGGTCTCAAGGATACAAAAGAAGTAATTCTGATCACTGTTTGTATATCAAAACGGCAAGTGATGGATCTCTTCTATTGCTGATTTTGTATGTTGATGACATGCTTATTGCGGGTAACAATGTCACGGAGTTGGATGCATTACAGCAAAGCTTAAAGAATCGCTTTGACATGAAGGATCTTGGTGATGCTAATCATATTTTGGGCATGCGTATCTCTCGAGATAGACCTAACAGGCGTCTGTATCTATCTCAACGAGATTATGTTAATAAGGTGCTACATCGTTTTCATATGGATGGGGGAAAGGCACTTGGTACTCCGCTGCCTCCATATGTAAAACTGACTGCACATGACTGCCCAAACACAGATGATATGCGGGCTGAAATGGCCAAGATTCCTTATGCATCAGCCGTTGGCAGTTTGATGTATGCTATGGTTGCTACACGTCCGGACATTGCATTTGCGGTGGGAGTGGTAAGCAGGTACATGAGCAATCCTGGCAAAAAGCATTGGGAAGCAGTGAAGTGTATCTTGAGATACTTGAAAGGCACTAAAGACTTGTGCATTTGTTTTGGGAAGAGTGAGACATCTGTGCATGGCTTTACAGATGCAGATCTTGCTGGACATCCAGATTGCAGGAAGTCTACCTCTGGATATGTGTTTACATTCACAGGAGGTGCAGTTTCTTGGATTTCTAGACTGCAAAAATGTGTTGCTTTGTCTACCACTGAGGCTGAGTATGTGGCTGCCACTGAGGCATGCAAAGAAGCTTTGTGGCTCATGCGTTTGGTAGAAGAGCTTGGCATTAAGTCACCGGTTCCTGTGCTACACTGTGATAGTCAGAGTGCTATTATGCTTGCAAGGAATCCTGTTTTTCATGCCAAGACAAAGCACATAGAGGTGAAGTATCATTTTATCAGGAGTGTGCTTGATGACAAGAGCATTACACTTGTCAAGGTGCACACAGATGACAATCCTGCAGATCTTTTGACCAAGAGTCTTCTAGCAGAGCGGTTTGCATATTGCCGTCAGATGATGGGTGTTGGATGAGTAAGTGCATGATCAGCTGATGTATTATAGTTAGTTGATTCTTTGATCTCCCAAGGTACATTGCCTTTAGGTGGGAGGTTGTTAGGGAATAAAGGCCTAAGTGCCTTGTACTTATTAACTTATAAGTTAAAAGACTTATAAGTGAGGGGGCCCAAGTGTGAATGGCCCCCTAGTCACTTACTCATATACTCAAAGGTCAAGCCCAAATGTTATTAGCGTGGCTTTTTCCAAAAAACTCAACGAGCTCTCTCTCTCTCTCACGCCTTTCTCTGCGTGAGCTTCTTCTGCACCTCTCTCCTCTTCTCCTTCACTCTCATTGCATAGAGTAGCAAGTGGGCTCTCTCTCCTGCTCCCCCACAAGTACCTTCAGTGGTTTCGAGGATAAGACAAAGGCACTCACTTTCCTCCAGCAGTTTGATACAGCTTATGCGGGAGGGAATTTTACAGAGGCCTCGAAGGTTAGGAAAGCTGCCACTTTCTTAAAGGACAATGCGCTTACATGGTGGACGACATTGTTAATGCAAGGACAGGCACCCGCCACTTGGGTTTACTTCAAGCAAATGTTTGCATCTGCTTGGCTATCAAATGAATTTGAAGCCGATGTCTTGACAGATTGGCACCAGCTTACGGCAGCTTCGTGCAAGAGCTTGCTGGAGTACAATAGGAGGTTTTGTAAAGCATTACTCTCAGTGACCTCCTACAGATTTGTGCCATTGACAGAGCAGATAGAGAAGTATTGTTGTGGGCTGCCTAAAGGGCTTCGCGATTACTGTACAAAGAATAGAGTGGCTACCCTTACTCAGCTTATGGAAGTTGCGAACACTGGTCTTGCCCTGTTGAAAGGAGAGGACAGTGGATTTCCGAGCAGTGATAAAGGAGGGCAGCAAAAGAAAAATTCAGCGAAGAAGCCCTTTGTGAAGACGGCTCCTGATGCGTCACAGGGGTCTGAACAGGCCACCAAAGACAAGGATTCAGCTGGGACTTCTGGAGCGCAGGCAAAGAAACAGAAAAGGAAGCCTTTTGTGCGCAAGTCGCTCGAGGAAAAGAAGGTCCTAATGGCTGAGAACAAATGCTTTATATGCGAGCAGCCTCCTCAGTGGCACGGCGCTCCCGGGCTCGGATCTCCTCGATCTGTCGGTGGTGGGAGCTGGCGCCCCTGTAGCCTGTGACTCGTGGTCGTCGTCTAGCTCGGCTCACCTCCGCCTGTGGGAGTGTCACTCCCCTCTGAGTGTCTGGTGAGGGGGGGGCGGCAATCCTCTGAAAGAAGTCTGTGAGCTGCGACTGTCTCCCCTCTGTCTGTGTAGCTGTGTGTGGCTGTAGTAGTGTGTCCCGATGGCTCTGTATCTCTAGTAAGAAACGTCCGAGCTGTCTCTGATCTCGAGAGTCCATGATCTCTCGGAGAGTGGGCTATCCTCTGAATAAGGCCTCATACTTGCCTCTGATCTCAGTGTATGCTCTGCATCTACATACAAAGTGCTCCTCACTCTCCACCTCCTCTGTGTAGGCTCTGCAGACTCGCTCCTCCCTGGGAACACCAGTATGTCTCCCGATCTCAATCTCTAACCTGTGTGAAGCCACTCTCAGTTGACCAATCGCCACCCGTGAGCTATGTGGCATATATGTGTCCATGTAGCGTGGTCTCTGTATGAACCCCCCAGACAATATGGTGAGAAACTGGTCTCTGTAATCTGACATCCTCGTCCCCAAGCCAGGTGACTCCCAGACTCTCCTAGTGTATAGCTGCCACAGATCCTGTCTCAATACCAAGTTCCTCTCACTGCAAGAGAGGTGAACATATGGAGAGAGAGAGAGAGAGAGAGAGAGAGAGAGAGAGAGAGAGAGAGAGAGAGAGAGAGAGAGAGAGAGAGAGAGAGAGAGAGAGAGAGAGAGAGAGAGAGATGAAATGAAATGTTATATTAACGTCTCCATCGACCTCCTCCATGGTCAGTACTCTGGTAGGGCGTCTTGCATGTCGAGCTAGAGTGATCTGTATCTTCTGTTTGCAGCCTTCATCTGTAGTGGGAGACCCCCCGAGGTCGTGGACGTTTGGATCTGCCAAACTCCGTGGCTCGATCAAGTAGTGTGCCTCTAGTATCAGTAGGCTCTGAGATTTATTGTAATGACTGCACCGTTGGCTCTGTTGTGGCTGGTGTAAAGAAATCTGTGATTCGTCTCTGAGACTGTCTTTCCTCTGATGTTCTCAGCAAGCTCTCCCTAAGTTTGCGCAGCTCTAGCAAGAACAATCCAAGACACCTCTGATCCTTGTATCTCATGACTCTAGAATAAGGTCCGAACTCTTCTTCGAACAGGTAGTGGAAGCGGCCGCGTATCTCATAGTATGCCACATTGCCAGGCAGTGACATGTGTAGTGCAGCTCTGTCTCTGGCTCTAGGTTGCATAGATGACATATCCTAGCTCCTGTCGGCACCCCTCGAAAACGACCAGTCTCGATGTGGAGTTGATGTGAGGATGTGCGTATCTGTCCAATAGCGCATCTTATCCCATGAGATAAGTGTGTGTCCATGTATGCATGCCTAGTCACAAAGCTGTCCTCCGTGAGTTGGAGAAGATGCTCTTTGTAGAAGGCCATCTTCGTGCCCAACTCCTGTGTCGGCTGTATCCATGTGCTCCTGGTACTTAGCTGAATCAGATCCTGACGTATGAGTCTGGTGATCTCTGTCCTTGTGAGAGACAGGGAGGGTGCATCCAAAGAGTATTGAAGCGGAGGTAATCTATCCATCTTGAGACCATGCAACTGAAACCATGCTGTCATCTGTCCATACCAACATGCTGTATCGCCTTGTAGAGCTAGTTGTCGACATGACTCCAAGGCAAGCCGAGCATATCTGTCCCTGGGGAGATCCCATAGACCGTGCATAAAAGAAACTGATCTCGTCAACGCCTCCACCACGAGGGGGGGGGGGCGGCTAGCTCGGCTCGGATAATCTCATGTGGTATTGAGGCCTTAGCCCGAATCATCCGAGCGATCATAGAGACCAGAGGCCTCTCCATACATCTCCATCCATCTGTGTTGCCAGATCTGCCATGGTGGTCTACTGAGGTCCCCATACCTGAACTCCATAGAGCATAGCTGGAGTCACTAGAGTGTCAAAAAGCCAAGGCTTTGTTCGCGGTTCTTGAAACTGAACCTGTGAACACATCCTCTCCAGTCCTCCCAAAGTTGCATATGCTCTCGTCAGTCTAGTCTTTGATGCTCTTCTTAGTGAAGACACCGGGCCACCGAAGACTACCCCAAGATAAGTATATGCATCTGTGTACTCTACAGTCTCCTGGCCATACATAAATGTGGGTGCCGACCTCCTGACCCACTGTGGTGTGGTGTTGAACACCATAACCTTGGTTTTCCCAAGATTGATAAACAATCCACTGTCACGAGCAAATGTATGCAGAGCATCCAAGTGACGCTGCATCCCCTCTGGTGAGTCAGAGATCAGCACAATATCATCAACATATAGTAACAACGGAATCCATGTCCCGGCTAGTTGAGCCCCCCTGTCCCCCTGATGCTCTACATAGTCCGAAAACTCATCCACATACATCCCAAAAAGAGTCGGGGATAGGGGGCATCCCTACTTTACTCCAATATTGGAGAGGACCATGTCCGACATTCCCTCAGTGGTGCGTACCCGCCCCATCATTGTCCTGTATAGAGCCAGAATCCCCCAAATCAGCCGTGTAGGCACACCCATGTCCTATAATCTGCGTATGAGTCTGGATCTCGGCATTGTGTTGAAAGCTTTGCGGAAATCCACAAAGCAACAATAGATCCTCTTGCCATGGTGTCTACCCTCCTCAATAATAGCTCTGAGTGTCAGAATCTGGTCAAGAGTGGAGAAACCTCTCCTGAAACTTGCTTGCCCTGCTGCTCTTATGCCCTCTCGCTCTGCCCATCTACTCAGCTCTTCTTCAAGAATGGATGCATACAACCTAGCTAATGTGTGCCCAACCATGATGGTGCGATAATTCCCGGGAATCATGGGATCTCCTGACTTAAAAATAGGCACAATCGTGGACATACTCCAAGTCTCAGGGAAGCCTTCATACACGGCTCGATTAAACATCATAGCCAGGAGCTCTGCGAGCCTATCCTTGGCATGGATGAAGTGCTCTGCTACCAGACCATCATGATCATGTGCTCTCCTTGTCTTCATCCTGTCAATAGCTTTCCTTACCCTCTCGGCAGTAAAGAAAGAACATGTCTCCGGGCATGTCTCTAGTGGGTCCGGTAGAGGTGGTTTTCCTGGTGCTGTGTAGAGAGATGTGGCATATTCCCCCCATGTCTCGGTGGAGGTGACCGCTGGTGGTGGTGAATGTTCGTGGAATAGCCTCCATGCTTCGCCTCAGTCCCGACTTATAAATAGGTGATACAGATCTTGCTCTAGCTGGGATAAATAAGCCCTTTTCTTTCGTCGCACTAGGCGGCAAAAGATAGTCCGTGACTGTCTCTGTGTGGTAATACCCATGAGCTTCCCTTTGTAACTTGATCCTCATCTCTCTACGCTCCTCATCATACCAACTGTTCTGGGGCATTTTTCCAGATCGTCTCCGTGTAGGCTGGTTGTGGGGGTATGCTTCTGATGCTGCATCATGGAACGTCTCTGTCAGTATCTGAGTGAGTTCATCTAGTGGCCGTTTTGGTTGCTGGGTGCATAGCTTCCTGTATATCTCATCCATATACTCAGAGTCCGTCTCCCTCATGAAGGTATACCGGATGTGTGTAGGGACCTCTCCTAATGGAGCTGTGCTGAACTGAAACGTCAGGGTGAAGGACAAGATAGCATGATCAATTGCTACTCCAACTGGCCTAGTGCCCACCCTGAAATCTTGAAAGAATGGAATGAGACCTGGCTGGGCCATACTATAATCCACTGTGCTGGCACCATGTCAGTGTGGAAAGCAAGTAAAACCTCCAGCTGTCGAAAATCTTTGTAGGCCATTCAAAATGGCCAATCTATGTGCGGTTCCCATATCTATCTAGTATCTGCCATATTCCGTGTATTCCTCATCTTGTGATAATCTGGATAGACCCATCTCTGTATCGTCCAGCTCCCTAAGCATTTCCTCGAAAGTATCATAAAATATTGTCTGGTGGTGGGCAGTCCTAGCATTGAAATCCCCTAGTATGATAATGTCACCATCCTTAGAAAACTCTCATATGTCATTATCCAAAATAGCAAAGGGGCATTGTCCCCTAGGTGATGCATATACTGCCGTACTAGGAGGAAAGTAACAGATAGCAATGTAGAGGTATCTGCCCGTCTCTCCCCTGAGCCTCACCCACATGTACCTAGCATGCTCATCCCTGCGCGCTATATATATCAATGGCTGTAAGTCCTCCCTAAATAAAACTGCCACTCCCCCTGAGCCTTGTCCTCGATTCTCCGATCTGGTCTCTTGTCTGTAGGGTGTCTCCCATCCATATCCGCTCACCTGTGGCATGGATTGCCCAGGGGCTTGATGCGTCTCAGAGTAGAAGATGGTGTCTCTCCTTGTGAAGCTATCCTCAAAGGCCCCTACATCAAGACGAATTGAACTGTTACAATTCCAGGTTGCCATCTTTAGTGTGGTCCCATAGGTCTCGCACCGTCATGCGGGAAGTCGCTCCAATATCACCACCTTTCCATCTCTGTAGAAAGCAATCTTCCCCTTGTCCCTTGCTGCTCTAATTTCCGGCATTACTTCTTGCATATGAGCAATCTGCGAGAGGGTGAGGTGATCTCCAAGAAAGATGCCAGTCTTCTTTAGAGTCGGTCTCTTCTTCAGGAAATCCTTCTTCGCTTCCATGGATGGGAAGCGGAGAACGAGTGCCCTTTCCTTCGAGGTTTCTCCGTTGCTTCCGCTTTTCTCTGTGCCCACTCTCCAGGCCCTCGTATGCGTCTGTTCGTTGACCCCCATCAGAGATGAGTTCTTTCACCTCTTCCCCACATTATCTTGGTCTCTGAGGCCACATATCCTTACGTGTAAGGCCCGTACACCTCTCCTTTGCTCCTCTTCTAGTGTCAAGTTGATGATGGTTGGTGTGGGGGTGGGGGTTATTTCCTTGCCTTTCCCTTTCTTGACAATCTCGATCCATTTTTTGCCTTTTTCTGCTTTTTGTTGGGTCTTTGTGATGACATCTACCCACGAGGTTGTCATTTCTTTTTTTTGCTCCCCATCTTCTTTGATGGCCCGCACTTGTTCTTTAATCGTGTTAAGCTCTTCAATTATTGAGGGTTGAAGCTCTGTCTCTTCGAGGACATTCGCCAATCGCACCTCTGCAAGCTCTTTCTTGAGTAGTGCGATTTCCTCATCTTGAGCCTTCACGCAATCCTCGAGTGTATTTATCGTGTTTTCCTGTGCTGCCACGTGCGTGTCGAGTATGTTGATAGTACCTAGGAGGTGGCGGTTGATGATGCTAATGGACTCGCTAATGGACTCGCTCAGTTCTTCTTTGCGTTTTTTGGATGGCATGATCCACCGGATCATCTTTGCCACTCTGCTTCCTCGTAGTCGGAAGGCCGTCCCAACAGAGGTAGAAAGTCTCCCCGCGGTTAAGGAGGTTTTTTTTTTGTCTCTCTCTCTATCTCTGTTTGCGCGACTAAGTCTCTCTTTCTCTCTCTACGCGGCTAAGTTTTTTTTTCTCTCTCTCTCTCTCTATACGCGGCTAAGTCTCTCTCTCTCTCTCTCTACGCTTCTCACCTCTTTCTCTCTCTCTCTCTCTCTCCTTGTCTACGCGGCTAAGTCTCTTTCTCTCTCTACGCTTCTCACCTCTCTCTCTCTCTACGCTTGAAAGAATCCTCTCTTTCTCTCTACGCTTTTCTGTTTCTCTCTCTACGGAAGTCCCCCCCCCCCCCCCCCCCCCCCCCCCACGTCTCTCTCTACGCTAGGTTGGGGAGTTGCGGGGAGAGCGCAAGGGGCAGGGGAGAGAGAGAGAGAGAGAGAGAGAGAGAGAGAGAGAGAGAGAGAGAGAGAGAGAGAGAGAGAGAGAGAGAGAGAGAGAGAGAGAGAGAGAGAGAGAGAGAGAGAGATATTTTTTAACGTCTATAAAGAGGCCGAAATCGGCCTATGAGACAAATCAAAGTACATGAGGTGGGTGTCCTCTGTGTATCCATAAAGGATAAAAGGGTACAAAAGTAAAAGTAAAGTTCCAGGGTTGTCCACGTCCGTCGAACGGAACGATCCGTCCGTTCTGTCTGGGTTCCGTATGATAAAAAAAAATGACCGTTGGCAGACTTTTTGACCGTTTTTACACCGGTTTTGTAGCGCCACGTGTTGGCAGTTTTTGAACGCTAAAACTTGGACGTTTGGTGCCTTGGAGCCTTGGCCCTTGGGGCATCATAAGCCAATGTGCCATCCCACCCCCAACATCCACACATAGACACACACACACACACACACACAAATGTCAAAGCCACATGGGCCATGGCCATGGCACATGGAATTTGAATTTTGAAGCATGCTCTCTCTTTAACTCTTCTCCCTCTCTCCTCAAAACCTATATAAGGTTGCCCACCCTCTCTTCTTCTCCATATATCTCTCAAGCTCTCTCATTCATCTCCTTCCCTACTCAAGCTCCCTCAAGCTCTCTCCATTCATCAAGGGCCAAGGCTTCAAGCTTTGGCACTCCATCAAGGCTTCAAGCTCCCTTCATCTCCTTCAAGCTCTCCATTATTCCTTAAGCTCCCTTAATCTCCATCCATCTCCTTCAAGCTCTCCATTACTCTAAAGTTCTCTCATCACTCCCCATCCCTCAAGCTCTCCATAATGCCGCCCGCTCTTCATGAAGCCTTCAACAAGCATTGCCGCTACTTTGAAAGGGTGAAGAACAAGCGAAATGTTTGCAAATGGTATTGCAAATATTGCTTGAAGACCATGATCTCAAGCTCCACTCGCCTTATCATCCACTTGACCAAGATGGGAGGGGAAGCGGGTCCTTGTCCGAATATCCCCGACGACATTCTCCAAGAGTGCAAAGCAAAGTATCTCCCCTTGAAGACGCGCAAGGGGGTTGCAAAGGCATCGGAGGAGGTGGTTTCGCCCGACCATGATCTCTCCGATTCGGGAGAGGATGCTTCTCCATCAATGTCCGTTGCATCCAGCGCCGCTACCATGGCCTCCACCGAGGGTGGTAGCGTCTCAAAGAAGAGCAAAAGAAGTCATGGTGGGCGGCCTCCAAAGCAAGCTACTCTTGCACAAACGGTGGGTGGAACTTCTGGTCCATTGTCTTTCCTCAAAGAGAGGCAACGACAAGCGGAGATAGAGATTGCACGCACCATCATTGAGTGCAATCTCTCTTTTCATATTCTTCGCACGGATCGTTGGAAACGCATGGTGAAGGCTATTGCCGCGGTTGGTCCATGTGAAGGGTGGACGGGAGTGTCGTACCATGACACGCGCACCAAGAAGCTTGATGAAGAGAGGGCACGAATCGACAAGTCTCTTGACCCCGTGCGTGCCGGACGGGTAAAGTATGGTTGGAGTGACCGCAAGAAGAGGGGAATCATTAATATCCTTGTCTCATGCCCTCTTGGCACCTACTTCTTGCGAGCGGTTGATGCGGGAGCAAGGGGGAAAAAGGTCACGGCTGCCTTTATTTACTGCCACATTCGTCAAGCCATAAAAGAGGTAAAATTTTTGATTCCACTCTCAAGTATCTACTATTTTCAATTTTGTCTTTTGCCTTGGCTCTTCTCACTTTCCCTTCTTTCTCCGTATGTAGATCGGTCCAAGCAACGTCATTCAAGTAATCACCGACAATGCCTGCAATTGTGCTTCCATGGCCAAAAAGCTAGAGGCGGAGTATCCACACACAGTATGGACTCCATGTGCATCACATTGCATTGACCTCCTCTTGGAGGACATTGGCGACCTACCTTGGGTGAAGGACATTCTATCCCAAGCCCTCTCCATCGTCAACTTCATCAACAAAAAGGTGAGAGTACTTGCGATATATCGCACTTACTCTGGCTTAGAGTTGAAGAAGCCTTCCGCCACACGCTTTGCCGCTATGTGGCTCCTCCTTGAGCGCCTCTATGATGTGCAAACCAACTTGCAAAAGACAATGGTCTCGGATGAGTTCAAAGCATGGATTGAAGAAGAGACCCAATCATCCCAACAAGATGCAAAGGCCATCCAACGGCTTTGCTTGAAGGAGGAGTTTTGGCAAGAGGTCAAGGGTCTTGTCATGGTGGTATTGCCATTGTATAAGGTGCTTCGGATGACCGACATGGAAGGGTCTACCATAGGTCTCCTTTACCACTTCATGGAGGAGGCTTACAAGGAGATTGAGAGATCCACCATTCTTGATGGAGCACCCGATGGTTCACGGTAAACATTTCACCTTATGATTTATGTACATTGTAAGTTGTCTTTTTCCATCTACGGTTCTACCCTTCCATGCTTGACTATCGTTCTCTCTCTCTTTGTAGTGATATGTTGGAGGACTCTCCAAAGAGAGATGACATTCTCTTCCTTGTTAAAAAGCGGTGGGATTGGATGAGGCGACCAATCCATGGCTTTGCTACCCTCTTGCATCCGGCTTTCAAAAAGCCATCCATCTTTGCGGATCAAGCACTTCAAGAGGAGCGCGACAAGTACCTTCCAAAGATACTCAATGAAGAACACCATGGAGAGTTTCTCCAAGAGCTCATCAACTATGGAGACCAAAGAGGCATGGCATTCGCTTCCTCGGTGTGTTGAAAGAGGGATTCGTTAGTGAAGCCTCTTTTTTGGTGGGAATGTTTTGGCTATCAATTGCCTCACCTTCAAAGGGTGGCATTGAGGGTTCTTGGACAGGTATATCATATATATTAATAATTATACATAATACCATACCATAAATTATAAATTTATAATCTCAATCATGTCATCATTTGACATTCATCATTCATGTGACATAAGTCACCTCTCAATTCCCACAATTCAAATCTCATGCCTCTCTTCTATCATCTATGTGCTCTAGGATTGCTCATCGGGTGCATGTGAGCGGAATTGGTCGGCATATTCTCTTATACACACCAAGATCCGCAACAAGCTTTCTACGAAGCAATTGGAGCGGCTTATCTATTGTCGCTCCAATTTACGCATGTTGAGGTCCATGCATGAGATGCCAATGGCTAGGCAGGTAATTGAGTTGGCTACATCATACTCTTTATTTATGCTTTCACATGTATGATGTAATATGTATGATGTATCATGTGCTCATATTTTTGGCATGCCAAATTGCTAACTCCATTAATCTTCTTGCATGTTGTAAATGACAAATAGGTGAATGTAGATGAATGCAAGCTCTCCATTGAGACTCTTAAGAGTCTCAACAAAGATCGCGATCCAGAGGAGGAGCAAATATTTCGAGACCTCTACTTGGAGTTGGAGGAGATTGATCGCCGTGTCTCTCGCACACGGTCCCGCAAGAAGGTGGTTGTGCGAGCTTTGGCAACTACAAGTAGAGGAGCTTCCACTTTGGTTGCTCGTGGGAGTGGAAGAGCGTCGGCACGGACACCCAGGACCTATGTGCGGCGAGGCTCGGGTAGCGGATCTACTATGGCGGACACCACTTTGGAGAATGTGTCCATTTCTAGGCCTGCGGATCCTAGAGAGCCAGAGTTTGATGATGAGGGCAACATCCTTAGTGAGGGAGATTATGGTCTTGCATCTAGTGCATCTGATGCAAGCAGTGATGAGGATGATGCAACTACCTCTAGCTCAAGCTCGGACCACAACTCCGGTGATGAGAGCGATATGAGCACTTAGAACTCTCTCTTTATGCTTTAAAGTTTCCACCCATGGGCCATGAGACTATGAGTTGTGTCACTACTTTTTGTCACTTGTATCTCTCGAGCCTCGACTCTCTACTTATGTAATGAATTATGAAATCAAATGCAATCATGATCATCTTTTTTCGAACATTGCCGTTTCCAATGTCCATGGCCAAATCTTTAATGTTCTTACTTGTAAGACATCTCCTTTAAGTTGTATGTACTTAATACTAAGTAGTTACTCATAATAGAGTAAAAGCTCTGAAAAATATATGATTTATTTTTTTGCATCGTACGTTACTTCAACATACGTCTAATTTTTTTTAGTTCGATTAGTACCGCACGTCTTCGTACGTGTAACCATCGTACGTGACTGTACGTGTCAACTATGAAGTAAACTATCCTGTGTAATGTGTGGGGGGAGGTGATACAAAGAGGGTGGGGGTGGAGCTCCAAAAACTGGGGGAGAGATGCAATCCTATATGCTGGGGTAAATACAATCATGAGATGCTATCCTATCTCTAACTCCATCCAGTCCCATAATCAGGGTGTAATACATGATGCATGGATGGGTAGGGTGCGGACAATACGCGTAAGATGGCGGCTGGATCTGCAAAAGCCCGAGTACGTTGCTCCTCCAAGGATCTATAGTAGTGCTCCTGGATCTCTTGGATCTCTCTGGTGTAGGCGGGGTGCCCTACGTCCATGTGTGCGTGGGCGTCTGCGAGCTCGGATCTCCTCAGCCTGCTGTAGAGTCACTCCTCTCTGGGTGGTCGAAAGTGATGGTGCTGCTATGGTCCTCTGGAAAAAGTCCGTGAGCTGTGTCTGGCGGTCGTCTCTCATCCCTAGTGCTGCCTGGAGGAGGGAGTCCCGATGCTGTTGTGCCTCTATGAGGAAGCGGCCGAGCTGTCGCTGGTCTCTGGACTCAAAGATCTGATGTACAGTGGGCTGATCTGCAAAGAAGGTCAGATATCTGCCTCTAATCTCCTCATATGCTCTACATCTGCATAATGCTCCTCGCTCTCAACCTCTACTGTGCAAAGTCTGCATATCCTCTCTCCCTACGGATCATCTTCGCATCTTCATGGACGATTTTTCGACATTCTCAGGTGCTCAATGTTCAACCCCAGTGGAAAACCTAGAGGAACACCTCGATCAGCTCTCTGCTGTCTTCCTTAGGTGCAGAGAGGCACGCCTAAAGCTAAATCCTAACAAATGTCATTTTATGGTTACTGAAGGCACACTTCTAAGCCATGTGGTGTCTGCTAAAGGTTTAGCGCCTAACCCAGAGAAGAACGTGGCAATCTTAAAGTTACCACCTCCCATCAACCCAAAAGGGGTACAGAGCTTTGTAGGCCACATAGGGTATCATCGCAGGTTTATACGCATGTATGCACAGGTGGCTCAAACCCTGACCCGCCTAACCAGTGCTGCTGTTCCCTTTCAATGGTCAAAGGCAGAGGCTGAAGCTTTTGCATACCTTAAAAAACGCCTCACTGAAGCGCCTATCTTAGTAGCTCCTGATTGGTCTCTCACCTTTCATGTGCATACAGATGCCAGTCAACTGGCTGTGGGTGCGGTGCTGACTCAACCCAGTAAGGAGTATAACCTGGATCGCCCTGTTCACTATGCAAGTCGCCTACTCACCAAGGCAGAGTGCAACTATAGCACCACAGAAAGGGGAGGTTTAGCCTCGTCTTCGGTGTTCCGATCTTGTCTCTTGTCTGCAGGCTCTCTGCCATCTATACCCGCTCACATGTGGCATGGATTTCCTAGGGGCTTGATGCGTCTCAGAGTAGAAGATGATGTCTCTCCTTGTGAAGCTATCCTCAAAGGCCCCTACATCAAGACGAAGTGACCCGTTACAGTTCCAGGTTGCCATCTTTAGTGTGGTCCCATAGGTCTCGCACCGTCATGCGGGACGTCGCTCCAATATCACCACCTTTCCATCTCTGTAAAAAAGCAATTTTCCCCTTTTCCCTTGCTGCTCTAATTTCCGACATTACTTCTTGCATATGAGCAATCTGCGAGAGGGTGAGGTCATCTCCAAGAAAGATGCCAGTCTTCTTTAGGGTCGGTCTCTTCTTCAGGAAGTCCTTCTTGGAGGGGAAGCGGAGAATGAGTGCCCTTTCCTTCGGGGTTTCTTCGTTGCTCCCGCTTTTTTTTGCCCCCACTCTCCAGGCCCTCGTATGCATCTGCTCATTCACCCCCACCAGAGTCATGAGTTCTTTCACCTCTTCCTCCACATTATCTTGGTCTTTGAGGCCACATATCCTTACGTGTAAGGCCCGCACACGTCTCTTTTGCTCCTCTTCTAGTGTCAAGTTGATGATGGTTGGTGTGGGGGTAGGGGTTATTTCCTTGCCTTTCCCTTTCTTAATAATCTCGATCCATTTTTCGGCCTTTTATGCTTTTTGTTGGGTCTTTGTGATGACATCTACCCACGAGGTCGTCATTTCTTTTTGTTGCTCCCCACGTTCTGTGATGGCCCGCACTTGTTCCTTAATCGTGCTAAGCTCTTCAATTACTGAGGATTGAAGCTCCCCCTCTTCGAGGATATTTTGCAATCGCACCTCTGCAAGCTCTTTCTTGAGTAGTGCGATTTCCTCATCTTGGGCCTTCACGCGATCCTCGAGTGTATGTATCGTGCTTTCGTGTGATGCCACGCGTGCGTCGAGTATGTTGATAGTACCTAGGAGGTGGCAGTTGATCATGCTGATGGACTCGCTCAACTCTTCTTTGCATTTTTGGATGGCATCCTCCATCGGGTCATCTTTCCCATTCTGCTTCCTCATGGTCGGAAGGCTGCCACAAGAGGGGGAGAGGGATATAGGAGTGAAGGGAGAGGCACTCGGCTATTCTCTCTCTCTCTCTCTCTCTCTCTCTCTCTCTACGCGCATGAATTTTTTTTTCTTCTCTCTCTCTCTCTCTCTACGCTCGGAAAGTTTCTCTCTCTAGGCTCTACCCTCTTTCTCTCTCTACGCGCTAGGGTAGGGCAGGGACAGTGCACGAGCAGGGGGGTTTTGGCCGGGGGGGGGGGGGGGGGGGGGGGGGGGGGGGGGGGGGGGGGGGGGGGGGGGGGGGGGGGGGGGGGGAGAGAGAGAGAGTGCGCGAGCAAAGGGCGGGGGTGAAGGGGGCAGCGCGGGAGCACAGGATGGGGCCAGCAGGGGGGGGGGGGGGATGCAGTAGGGACGACGGGGGCAAGGCAGCGGGGGGGGGGGGGGGGGGGGGGGGGGAGGGCTTACTCGTGCTGCAGAGGGCTGCCATGACTTCGCGCTTCGAGCTGCCGTGGCCTGCACTGCAAAGGGCCGCTATTGGGGGGGGGAGAGAGAGAGAGAGAGAGAGAGAGAGAGAGAGAGAGAGAGAGAGAGAGAGAGAGAGAGAGAGAGAGAGAGAGAGAGAGAGAGAGAGAGAGAGAGAGAGAGAGAGAGATGAAATGAAATGATATATTAACGTCTTCAAAAGGCCAAAATGACCTATGAGACCATTAGATACAAAGTGGTGAATCTAATACAATGTCTGAAGTACAAGTACAAAAAGTATTGAAAGTAAAAATGAAAACTGAAATGAAGTGTGAAATGTGAGATGTGAAAATGTAGAATAGGCCCTCAATGACAATCTGGGTGTCATGCTAGAATGCCTCTGATCCTCTGCTGGAGTCTCCGTCGATGTAGTGTGCTCCCGTGTCTCGGTCGTGGTCGTCTCGATCTCCCGAGCTCAATCGCCCTATCAATGAGGGTGCCTCTGGTATGAATGCGGGAACAACCCTGTGCTGGTGGTTGGTCTCTTGGCTCCCTCGATCCAAAGAAATCTGTGATCCAAGTATGATCCCGCCCCTCCTGCGCGTAGAATGTAATCTGATATCTCGTCGATGTAGAGACCAAATAGAGTCGGGGAGAGGGGACATCCTTGCTTCACACCAATAGTGCTAGCAATGGAATCCGATAGTCCACCTGGGCAGCGCACTCTACTAGAGACCTGTGCGTATAAAGAATGAATGGCCCATATTATCTCAGATGGTATCTGTAGCTCTTGAAGGCGCTCGAAGAGTCTCTCTCTAGGGATAGTGTCAAAGGCCTTGCGGAAATCCACAAAGAAGCAGTAGAGTCTCCTCTTTCGTGCTTTCGCTCCATCGATCAGGCAGCGAAGCACGAAAATGTGGTCGATAGTCGAGAAAGTGCGTCGAAAGCCTGCCTGTCGTGACGCTCGTATCCCTGATGAATTTGGATGCGTGCTAAGCTCTGCCTCAAGAACAGCCCCATATAGTTTGGCCAGTGTGTGGCCAATCATGATAGTCCTGTAGTTCCCTGGATCCAGGGTGTCGCCAGACTTGTGGATAGGCACGATGGTGTGCATAGTCCACTCCTCTGGTAGTCCCTCAACCAAGGCACGGTTGAAGAGACGTGCTATCAAGGGGGAAAGAGTGTCTGCTGCATATATCAAGTGCTCACTCTGTAGTCCAGTGTGATCTGCTGATCGGCCATGCTGAAGGCGTCGGATGGCCCTCTCCACCATGCTAGATGTGAAGAAAGTCGAGGTGGTAGGTCAAGGATCAGATGGCTCTGGGATCAGTGGCTGCCCAGGTATATGGTACAAGCGCTCGGCATAATCATGCCAAATCTGGGGGTCCTCTAGGGGGGTGGTGGGGCGTGGCTCTCTCAGAATCCTCCATGTTGTGGCGCAGTCTGTACTCATAAGAAGGTGGTATAGCTCAAGCTCCTGTGCCTCCTGGAAGGCCCGCCGTTTACGGCGTGTGATGGCCTTCATCTGTCGTGTAAGGATTCTAGTAGCTAATCCTTAATTAAGTACTTAAACCCATGATTAAGACTTAAGAAACTGAAACTGAACTTATAACAAGACTTAGAAGACTGTGTGTTTGATTGATTGAAAGTGTGATACAAGGGTTCCTTTTATAGGAATTGAATAGTCATTAGTGAAGAGGCATGTCTCTTTGTGGAGAGACATGACTTTAGGCGAAAAGACACATCCTTTCGGCGAAGAGCTGCAACCATTGGGTGAAGAGTCGCATCCGTATGGTGAAGGGGTGTGACCAGTCGTCGAAGGAGTGTGGCTTTTGGCGAAGAGGTATGTCTTTTGGGCGAAGGGAGAGGCACGCGAAGGGAGAGGCCATGACTTCGAGCTGCCGTGGCTTCGCGCTGCACGGGGCCGCCATTGGGGGAGGGGGGGGGGAGAGAGAGTGCGCGAGCAAAGGGCGGGGGTGAAGGGGGCATCGCGGGAGCACAAGATGGGGCCAGCGGGGGGGGGGATGCAGTAGGGGCGACGGGAGCAGGGCAGCGCGGGGGGGGTGGGGGGGGGGGGGGGGGGAGGGCTTACTCGTGCTGCAGAGGGCTGCCATGACTTCGTGCTTCGAGCTGCCGTGGCTTCGTGCTGCACAGGGCCGCTATTGAGAGAGAGAGAGAGAGAGAGAGAGAGAGAGAGAGAGAGAGAGAGAGAGAGAGAGAGAGAGAGAGAGGAAATGAAATGATATATTAACGTCTTCAAAAGGCCAAAATGACCTATGAGACCATAAGATACAAAGTGGTGAATCTAATACAATGTCTGAAGTACAAGTACAAAAGTACTGAATGTAAAAAATAAAAATTGAAAATGAAGTGTGAAATGTGAAATGTGAAAATGTAGAATAGGCTCTCAGTGACACTCTGGGTGTCGTGCTAGAATGCCTCTGATCCTCTGCTAGAGTCTTCGTGGATGGAGTGTGCTCCTGTGTCTCGGTCATGGTCGTCTCGATCTCCCAAGCTCAGTCGCCCTGTCAATGAGGGTGCCTCTGGTATGAATGTGGGTACAACCCTGTGTTGGTGGTTGGTCTCCTGGTTCCCTCAATCCAAAGAAGTCTGAGATCTGTCTCTGTGACTGTCATACTCCACGTCTCCTTAGCAGACTATCTCTGTGTCGATGTAGCTCAAGTAGATATAAGCCAAGGCATCTCTGATACTGATACCTCATGACTCTATCTAGGGGTCCAAAACCCTCCTTGAATAAGCAATGGAAGCGCCCTCGTATCTCATAATACACAGTGCAGTGGCATATGTAGTGTAGCTCTGTCTCTATCACATAGTTGGCATATCCTAGACTCTGGTGGTATCCCTCTGAATCTACCCGTCTCATCTCCAGCTGGTGTGAGGATGTGCGAATCTGACCAATAGCACATCGCAGGCCATGAGACAAATGAGTGTCCATGTAGCTCGGACGAATCACAAACCCAACGCCCGAAAGTTGGAGAAGATGCTCTTTGTAGAAAGCCATCTTCGTGCCCAACTCCTGCATCGGCTCTACCCATGTCCTCCTGGTGTCCAATTGTATAAGATCCTGACGAATGAGTCTAGTGATCTCCGTCCGTGTGATTGGCAGGGAGGGTGCATCCAGGGAATACTGAAAAGGAGGCAATCTATCCATGCTGAAACCATGCCTCTGAAACCATGAGGTCATCTGCGCATACCAACATGATGCGTCTCCCTGCATTGCTAACTGTCTAGAAGACTCAAGAGCCAATCTAGTATATTTGCCTTTATGTGTATCCCATAGACTGTGCATAAAGGACGCTGATCTGGTAAGAGCCTCAATCTCTATAGGTGGGGCGGCTACCTCCGCTCGAATAATTGCATGTGGTACGGAGGCCTTGGCTCTAATCATCTGGGATATCAAAAGTACCAAGGGTCTCTCCATGCTCCTCCAACTGTCATGATTCACAGATGGTCCCCAAACCTGGACCCCATAAAGCATAGCTGAAGCAACCAAAGTATCAAAGAGCCATAGCTTTGTTCGTGGTTCTTGAAACTGAACCTGCGAACACATCCTCTCTAGCCCTCCCAATGCCGCATAGGCTCTGGACAGTCTAGTCTTTGCTGCTCTCCTCAGAGTAAACCTCGGTCCCGTGAATACCACCCCCAGATATGTATATTCATCTGTGTACTCCACAGTGTCCTGACCATATACGAGTGTAGGTGCCGATCTCTTGACCCACTGTGTGTGGTGTTAAACACCATAACCTTGGTTTTACCAAGGTTCACAGACAATCCACTATCCTCTGCAAAGGTGTGCAATGCATCCAACTGTCTCTGCATGCCCTCTGGTGATTCTGATATCAACAGAATATCATCAGCATATAATAATAAAGGGATCCATGTCCCTGCTAGCTGAGCGCCTCTGTCGCTCTCTCTGTCAATGTAGTAGGAGACCTCATCTACATACATACCAAAAAGTGTAGGGGACAAAGGACACCTCTTTTTCACTCCAATAGTGGAATGAACAATGTCGGAAATCCCCTCAAGAGTGCGTACTTGGCCAGTCACTGAGCCGTATAAAGCCATGATCCCCCATATGATCTCTGTGGGTACTCCCAACTTGAGTAGCCTGCGCATCAATCTGGCCCTCGGCACTGTGTCAAATGTTTTGCGGAAGTCCACAAAGCAACAATACATCCGTCTCCCATGTGCCCGACCTCCTCAATAATGGCTCTGAATGTAAGAATATGGTCCAAAGTGGAGAAACCCCTCTTGAATCCAGCCTGTCCTGCTACTCGTATGCCCTCATTTTCGGCCCATTTACTTAGTTGTTGTTCAAGAATGGATGCATACAACCGTGCCAATGTGTGCCCTATCATAATAGTTCGGTAGTTCCCTGGCACCGTGGGGTCCTCTGCTTTGAAGAGAGGTACAATAGTAGATAATCTCCAAGACTCGGGTAGTCCCTCACACATGACACGGTTAAACAACCGTGCAAGAACCTTTGACAGTAAATCTCTAGCATGTAGCAAGTGCTTTGCCACCAAACCATCATGATCATATGCTCTCCTAGTCCTCATCCTGTCAATGGCGTTCTTCATCATCTCAGTGGTAAAGAAGGTACTAGTGGCTGGACATGGCTCTAGAGGGTCTGCTAATGGTGGTTGCCCAGGTACTATATATAATGATGCTGCATACTGACCCCAACTCTCGGGAGAAGTAATCACTGGAGGAGGTGAGTGCTCATGGAAGAGACGCCAGGCCTCACCTGAATCTCGACTCAAAAAGAGCTGATACAAATCACGTTCCATCTGGGCTAAAAAGGCCCGCTTCTTACTTCGCACTAAACGCCGAAGGGCAATCCAAGACTGTCTATATGTAATGACTCCAAGTATAAGCTCGCTCTGAATCTGAACTTTTATCTCTCTGCACTCCTCATCATACCAACTATTCTGAGGCATGTTCCCAGAACGTCTTCTCTGATCTGGTTGAGTGTGTGGGTATGCCTTTGCTGCTGCCCCATGCAAGATCTCCGTCAATAGAGTGATGATCTCCTCCACGGTATATACAGGCTCGGCTACCCACATGTGCCTGTAAATCTCCTCCACATAAACTGAGTCCGTCTCTGGTGTAAAAGTATACCGTGTGTGTGCAATCCTCCGTGGTGTCTGAGAGGCACTATACTGGAAAGAGACTGAAAAAGTCAGGAGAGCATGGTCTGCTGCTACTCCAACAGGTCTAGGTCCCACACTGAGATCCTGAATACTAGGTGAAGCTCGGTGAAGTCATGACATAGTCCACTGTACTGGCCCCATGTCTGCGTGGAAAGCATGTGAATCCCCCAGACGAAGGAAAAATTTCTAGACCATTAAGTATGGCCAAACCATGCGTAGTCGTCATCTCCATGAGATATCTCCCGTACTCTGTGTGCTCTCTATCCTGTGAGTGTCTGTCCAGCCCCATCTCCGATATATCCATCTCTCTAAGCATCTCCTCCGAGGTATCATAAAATATCGTTTGGGAGTTGGCCGTCTTGGCATTAAAGTCTCCCAAGAGAATGATATCTCCATCTCTAGGGAACTCCCATATGTCATCATCAAGTATAGAGAAAGGGGATTGCCCTCTAGGTGAGGTATAGACTGATGTGCTAGGGGGAAAGTAACATATAGCAATGTATAAGAATCTGCCCGTCTCAGCTCTCAGTCTCACCCACATGTATCTCGCTTGGTCATCTCTCCGAACAATCTGTAATAGCGGTTGCAACTCCTCCCTGAATAAGACTGCTACCCCTCTTGAGCCTCGACTCCCATGCTGGGATCTAGTGTCTGGCTGACAAGTTGTCTCCCATGAATAACCAATCACACTTGGCATCAACTGTCCAGATCTCTGATGTGTCTCTGTGTAAAAGACAATGTCTCTATCTCTGAAGCTATCCTCAAAGGCAAACCACTACTTTTCCTCCTCTATAAAAGGCAATTTTTCCCTTCTCCCTTGCTGCCTTGATCTCTGGCATCAACTCTTGCATATGTGCTATTTGTGCTAAAGTAAAGTCATTCCCCATTAATATCCCAGTTTTCTTAAGTGCTGGTCTCTTCTTCAGGAATTCCTTCCTTGTTTCCAAAGTCGGGAAACGCAAAATAAGTGCTCTCTTTGACGTTTCCCTTCTCATCCACTCCCTTCTTTCCTACTCTCCAAGCACCTGTGGGCATAGGTTCCGGGATGCCCATGCGTTGCAAGAGTTCCTTCACTTCTTCTACATTTTTGGTGTCTTCGATACCAGTAATACGCACATGGAGGGCTCTATTTCTCCTCTTCTGTTCCTCCTCAATGGTCATATTGATGATGGTAGAATTTTGTGCGGCTTCTGGCATCCGGGCCTTCCCTTTCTTTGCACCTTCAATCCATTTTTTCTGCTTCGTCAACCTTCTCCTGTGTTTTAAAAAGGCGCTCCGCCCATGAGGAAGCCTCTTTCGAGTTTTGTTCTTCCCCTTCGCGCAGAGTTTTCACCTGCTCTTTAATTTCTTCGAGCTCCTTTAACATCGAGGGTTGATTTCCCCCTCCATTTTGGGCATAATTTTGCAAGCTGCAAGTTCCCCTTTAATGTAAGGATTCGAGTTGCTAATCCTTAATTAAGTACTTAAACTCATGATTAAGACTTAAGAAACCTTAACTGAACTTAGAACAAGACTTAGAAGACTCTGTGTTTGATTGATTGAAAGTGTGATACAAGGGTTCCTTTTATAGGAATTGAATAGTCATTAGTGAAGAGGCATGTCTCTTTGTGAAGAGACATGACTTTAGGCGAAAAGACACATCCTTTCGGCGAAGAGCTGCAACCATTGGGTGAAGAGTCGCATTCGTATGGTGAAGGGGTGTGAGCAGTTGTTGAAGGAGTGTGGCTTTTGGCGAAGAGGTATGTCTTTTGGGCGAAGGGGTGTGACCATTCGAGAACAGGAGTCCTTCTGGGTTAGTCACACTTCGCATCTACATCTGTAATGAATCAAGAAGAGTGTAACAAGTCACAATCGTGACATTCCCTCCCATTTACATTAAAAGCCCGTGTTTAGATGAACGTCTTCCGCTTTTCAAAGAATTCTTGAAGGAGGTTTGGGTACTGCTGCATATCTTTATCCGTCTTTCAAGTTGAGTCTGACTCATCATGATCCATCCACTTGATAAGAAATTCTGTTGTGATCTTTCGTCTTGTTTCTTTTTGTCTTACATCAAGAATCTTTTTTGGAACAAGAATTATGTGTTCATCTTCAATTTCTGGCACATAAGAAGATAAGTCTGGAATTGGCGAATCTCCTTGTATGTATTGTTTGAGCCAAGAAATGTGGAAAGTTGGATGAAGTTTTCCCCATGAGAGTGGAAGTTCCAACTTGTAACTGACAACTGAGTACTTCTTGATTATTTTGAAAGGTCCATAGAAGCGAGGGCGCAACTTTGGAAAGACCGATTTCACAGTTTTGTAGCGATGAGGTGCTACATATAATAAAACCAAATCTCCCTCTTGGAAATCTGCATGTCGTCTATGCTTATTGGCTTGTTTCTGGTACTTTTGTTGGATATGAACGAACTTGTCACGTACTTGAATAAGTACATCTTGCATTTCTTGAACCAACTGATCTGCTAGAGCTACTTTGTGTTGAAGAATAAAGTTTGTCGGTATAAGAGGAGTATGCCCATAAGCTGCTTGGAATGGAGTCATGCCAGTTACTGAATGGATAGAGTTATTGTATGCGAACTCTACTAGTGGCAAAGACTCTTCCCATGATCCCAATCGAATTTGTATGTAATGTCGAAGCATTTCTTCCAAAATTTGATTCACTCTTTCTGTCTGCCCATCAGTTTGAGGATGGTATGCTGAGCTGAATAACAAATTTGTACGAAGGGATTTGAAAAGGGATGTCCAAAAATGCCCTGTGAATTTTGGATCTCTGTCTGAAACAATAGACTTTGGTAATCCATGTAATCTGAAAATGTGTTGCACAAACAATTGCGCAACGTCCGGTGCCGAGGCAGCTTTCTTGCAAGGAATAAAATGTGCCATCTTTGAAAACCGATCCACCACTACGAGAATCTGTGCATTGCTTTTTTGAGAACGAGGCAATGTAGTGATAAAATCCATGCTGACACTTTCCCATCTTTCTTGAGGTACGGGCAAAGGATGAAGTAACCCTTGAGGGAGTTGTCGAGAGGCCTTCATTGTTTGACAGGAATGACAAGCTTTGACAAACTTGATAACATCTTGCTGCATTTGTGGCCAAAAATATGTTGCAGATAACAATCTGTATGTCTTGTTGATGCCTGGATGAGCAGCAAAAGGGACTTCATGATGTTCTTGGATCAAAATTTTCCGCAATGGTGTATTGTGTGGAACACAAATGCGATCAATGTAATACAGCAAGTCATTGACAATGGTGTAAGCTGTAAACATATTCATCTCTGCAGGAGTCGGAGTAGAGGATTTAAGGGCTTGAAATGCATCCCCAAAATCTCGATTTGTCAAATACTCATGCTTGAAACAAGCAGGTATCTCTATCTGCACACCGGAAATGGCGAAGTTGATGGCTCGAGGAAGACGGCTTAAGGCATCTGCAACTGCATTTGCAAGGCCTGGCACGTATTGAATAATCATATGAAAATTTGCCAAGAACTGAACCCATCGTCCTTGACGAGGATTCATCACCGGTTGAGTAAAAATGTATGTCAATGATTGATGATCTGTCTGCACCACGGAATCTGCGCCAAGAAGATAACGTTTCCAAGTGCGGTAAGCATGAACAATGGCTAAAAATTCCTTGTCATAAACTGGGTATCTCATTTGTATGGCTGAAAATTTGCGGCTCTCAAAAGCAATGACACGCTCATTCTGCATAAGAACACCTCTAGAAGCACGATCTGACGCATCGGTCATGACCTGAAAAGGTTGAGTAGGATCTGCAATAGCCAAAACTGGAGTTGTCGTCAAGGCATGTTTAAGGGCTTTGAACGACTGTTCTGCTTCTTCAGTCCATTGAAGTTTATCCTGCTTGGTAAGTTCAGTCAAAGGAGCTGCAATGTCGGAGAATTTGTGGACCTTGGTATGATAAAAGTTTGCAAGTCCCAAAAAGGAGCACACATATGAGATGGTGAGCGGTAAAGGCCAATCCACTATGACCTGTATTTTCTTGGGATCGACTGCAACGCCATTGGCAGAAATAATGTGACCAAGGTATTCCACCTGATTCTTGAAGAAATCACTTTTCTTCTTATTGATGTATAGCACATTGGTTCGCAAAACTTGGAAGACAAGCTTCAAATGTTCCTTGTGATCAGCCATCGTTCGACTGAAAACTAAAATGTCATCCAAATACACGATCACGAACTTGTCCAAGTATGGTCCGAATATTTCGTTCATCAGCGTCATGAAAGAGGCGGGGCATTGGTTAACCCGAATGGTAATACCAGAAATTCATAGTGACCATACTTTGTGCGAAAAGCTGTCTTGTACTCATCACCAATACAAATGCGAATTTGGTGATACTCTGATTTTAGATCAATTTTGGAGTAGATCTTTGCTCCCAGTAACTGATCAAATAACTCGTCAATGCGAGGTAGGGGGAACTTGTTTTCGATCGTCAACTTATTCAAAGCACGATAGTCCATGCAAAGATGCATAGATCCATCCTTCTTTTTGACCAATAGAACAGGAGCTCCAAAGGGACTTTTGCTTGGGCGAATATGACTCTTATCCAACAAATCTTCTAGCTGCCGGTGTATCTCTTGAGACTCTGAGTATGAAACTCGATAAGGGGCTCGAATTGGTGGAGGTTGGCCGGGGATCAAATCAATGGGATGATCCACGGGACGCCGAGGAGGCAAAGTTGTTGGTAGCTCATCGGGAAACAAGTCCAAATGTGGTTGAAAGAAGGGTTGTTGCAAATAGGCAATATTTGAGGAGGATTTAACTTCTGCTTCTTCTGCACCGGGTTTAACATCTCTTAACATGATTAAGGCAGTAGCACAATCACATTTTTGAACCAGCCGTTTGACTTGTAAAGCAGATACCAATATAATGGGTTTGGCACTGAAAAGACCACGAAGCTCTATTTCCTGTTGCTTGTGAAAGAGCCGAATTGAGTGATCTCTGAAACTGATTATTGGATCATACTGAAATAACCAAGATTGGCCAAGGATCAAGTCGTAATGTGACAAGGGCATAACTGAAAAACCAAGCTGATCTTGGTAATCCTGTATCTGAAAATCCAGCTTTTCAATCCTTTTGTTGCACTCGAGGAAGGAACCATCAGCAAGTTCTACTTGGTAAGCTGCCTCACTAGGTTGAGTTTGAAGGCGCAATTTAGTAATCAAAGATGTGTTGACGAAATTAGTAGAACACCCACTGTCCACAAGAACGTTGATTGGCTGCTTGCCAACAAAGCCAAGGAGGCTGAGAATCTGATTCGAAAGATCCACTGGAGTAGTAATGTGATTCCGAGCATTCATCATTAAGGCACTTACAACCTTGGAAACTCGAACACAACGTGCTGCCTGTTTGTATGGGGCAGGAGGTTGGTTGTGGATAGGTTCTGCAATTGTGGTCTCCATGTGAGAATTCTGGCGAGGATTTGAAGGATTTGGCTTCTTGGGGCATTCATACCATCTGTGATCTCCATGACAAATTGTACATAATGTTGGAGTTGGAGGTTGAAGGAGCTGATGAAGAGGATTGCTGTCTAGAGGACGTATTCGGCCGAAAATTACGACGACCATTCCTTCTATGATTGGGACGATGGTTTCGTCGATTCTAATTACCGAAGAGGAGGCTCTGGAAGTGGCTGCTTGTCCAGAAGATTGGGGTCGGAAAGAAGTTTGTCCAACAGAGTATTGTCTCGAAGAGTGAGCTCCTGAGAAAGAACGCTGATTTTGACCACCTTGTCCTTGGTAATTACGTTGTGAAGAGCTTGCAGAATTGGAAACTCGATCACCAGGAAGGAAACTTCTGAGTGGACGCCGATTGTCACCAAGACGCTCAACATAAGCGATTGCAGCATTCAGTGTGGCAGGGTTAAATTTATGGACATCATCTCGCAGGGAAGGCTCAAGTCCGTCAACAAAACTGTGGAGTTTGTCGGAAGGACTGAGTGTCTCTATCTCAAGAGTTAATTTCTGAAACTCTGAGATGTACGCGGCCAAGGAGCCAGTTTGGCTCAAGCGGCGGAGAGAAGACCAAACGTGGAAATCGGCATTTGCAGGCTCAAAAGCCTTGCAAAGAACGCGCCGGAATTTGTCCCAAGTAGCGGTGATTTTTCCATCTTTGATGCGGCGACGCCACCAAAGGAATGCAGTATCCTTTAGTAGAGAGCTAGCCAAAGCAACTTTCTTGCTTTCAATGAGATCAGTATTTGAAAAGTAGACCTCCATTTTGAAAAGCCAATGGTCCAGCACGCGCTTATCGCGACGACCGTTGTATGGCTTGCATCTATCTTCTTTTTTTGTGTTGTGTTTATTATCTTAAAAAGATATTTCAATTCAGGATTGTCTACCTCTGGTTTTGGAGCGTCGACTTGCTTAGGAACTGACTCTGCTACCGAAGAAACTGAACGGGTAGCTGGCTGCGTCCTCGAAGAAGAAAAGGCCTGCAGGACATCCAAACGTGCGGTCATCGATGCAAGACCGGTGGAGAGGGCCTCCTGGAGGATGGACATTTGTTCTTTGAGGATGGCTATCGGATTGTCTGGTGCAGCACTGCCTGGCTTGACATTCTGACGGCTCAGAGGGAATATCTCGGAGAAGCTGGAGAGGTGTGGTTGCCGTAAAAAGGTGAAGCTGCTGCTGATGCTGCGTCCCACTCCTCTAAGAAATCTGGTCCAAGATCCGAATCCTCGATATCTTCCACCTCGTCGATAGGAGGTGTGTCGTCTGGCGTCAAAGGCGTGTAGTCCGGAAGCTGTAACTCGTTGTGAACCCGAACTAAAGGGTGTTGGGAAAGGATGTCGTTTACTGAATCTACGCGACACTCCGTCAGAGAATAGGCCAAGTGGGGGTACCGGCTCAGTATGTGCTCGTAGTGTGGCAAATGAAGAGGCTCGCATGTAACGATGATATGCCACACCACCCAGCCCTGTGATTGAGCGCGAGGCATGCCGATGAGTGACATAAACCAGGTAATTTTGGGGCAACACTGCTGGCTGTAAAGCAGGTATAGGAGCAGGCTCGGGTGCCGGAATGAAGTCGGGAACCTGTCTTTCCTTTGGAACTGGAAGTGGAGACGGGGAATCCGAAATAAGAATGACTTCCGGTTCGAATGCAGGTTCCACTTCGGGTACGGGTTCTGCTTCGGGGGTATCTGGTATAATTATCACTTCGGGAGTCGGAGAAGGATTTTCTGGCAATATTTCTTCGGGTACCTTGTCTATGTACGAGAGAAAATTGACGGGAACGTCGAAGGCATCGTCGTCCATGACTCTGAAAAAGCCCGCGTGCGCGTCTGTTGATGGCCAGAATTGGTGGCGCTGGAAGTTAGCAGAAGAGGGTGCGCTGAATTTCTCTCATGATGGCGCTGTTTGGCCATTGCGCTGGCTGCCGCTAGCCTCTTGGTATTTTTTTTTGTTTAATTTTTCCACAAAGGGTTGCCCAAGGGTGCCCACTTAAAATTAAGTTGGGCGGCCGGCCAAAATCTTTTAAAGTAAAAGGGTGGCCTTGGTTAAAAAAAATCCAGCGCTGGCTTTTTTTATGTGAAACGCTGCTCTGCTGGCTTTTTAAAACGCACGCTGCTGCCTCTTGGAAAAACAGCCAGCGCTGCCATGTTTGGGCTGCCGTGAGAGCGAGTTGCCGGGTGAAGGGGCGGCCTGGATGCATGGGCTCGCGGCTGATGCGCAAGGGAGATCCACGCGAAGCGTCACCTACTATTGGAGAGACTTACTCTTGAAGTGCAACTGGGATGCCGCAACACCCATGCTTTCTGCCATCTTCTGCTTAGCTTTATGTATGTGTTTGAGAAAAAAAATTACCTCATGGCCATCTTTCTTCGGCTTCCATACAACTCCGGGAAGGGGGAGAGTAGCGGTGAGGGTGAGAGGCTCACAACCTTCGGGTCCCGGGAAAAATTTCCTCTGATACCACTGTAAGGATTCTAGTCACTAATCCTTAATTAAGTACTTAAACTCATGATTAAGACTTAAGAAACTGAAATTGAACTTAGAACAAGACTTAGAAGACTCTGTGTTTGATTGATTGAAAGTGTGATACAAGGGTTCCTTTTATAGGAATTGAATAGTCGTCAGTGAAGAGGCATGTCTCTTTGTGAAGAGACATGACTTTAGGCGAAAAGACACTTCCTTTCGGCGAAGAGCTGCAACCATTGGGTGAAGAGTCGCATCCGTATGGTGAAGGGGTGTGACCAGTCGTCGAAGGAGTGTGGCTTTTGGCGAAGAGGTATGTTTTTTGGGCGAAGGGGTGTGACCATTCGAGAACAGGAGTCCTCCTGGGTTAGTCACACTTCGCATGTGCATCTGTAATGAATCAAGAAGAGTGTAACAAGTCACAATTGTGACATGTCGTCTGACCTCGCTCTCAGTAATCTCCTCTAAGGCTCGTGGAGCCCGTAGCTGTCTGTATAGATCTCTGCACTCCCCGTCGTTCCAGCAATTCTGGGGCATCGTCCCAGAAGGGGGGGGGGGGGGTCGGCCACTGTGGGTAGTGTGTGGAAAGCAGCTGAGGGCTGAGGTGTGTAGAACTGCTGAGAGCTGGCTAGTGAGTGTAGAGAGTGGTGTGTGTGGGTCGAGAGTGTAGATCCCCTCATATACATGTGATGAGTAAACGTGGGCTAGCTCATGTGTGAAGTGTATAGTGGTGTATGGTGTGGATGTAGGTGGTGTATGTGAGATTGGTGAGCCAGTGAGAGAGAGGGCGAGATATGCGTGGTCAGCCCCAATAGGCAATGGTGGGATGGTGAAGGATGTGAGTAGGTGGGTTGTCTCTCTGAAGCCAATGATGTAGTCCACTGTAGTACCTCCGCTGGCTACTGATGGCGGTATACAAGTCAGGCCGCCGGATGATGGCCATTGCGCCATCCCGTTATAGATAACGAGACGGTGCTGTGATCCCAAGCGAAGTAGGTGCCTCCCATATGGTGTGGGTGTGGTGGTATCACTAGAGATCCTCTCTGCCCCTGTGTCCTCCATAGTCGTCGAAGTCGTAAATATCACACTGTCTCCTCTGTGTCCTGGCATTGAAATCCCCCGTGAGGAAGACTTCACCCAGTCTAGAGTACTCCATGATCTCGTCCCTAAGACATGCATATGGTGAGTGTGTATCATCCTCCTCCTCTCCTCCGTGTGTGTGTACCTCCTCTGTCTCCCCTCCACCTGTCTGTGCAAACCTTGTGCTTCTAGGTGCAAAGTAGCATACGGCGATGTAGAGGATGTGCTCCTCAGATAGCTCAATCCGTATCCACATGTAGTGTGCCTCTGGATCGCGTGCTACTATCTGTATCCTGCTATGAAGTGAGTGGCGGTAGAGGACTGCTACTCTGCCAGATCCTCTAGAAGTGTTGTGCCGTGTACACTTCCTGTGTGTAGACTCCCATTGGTAATCCTGTACTCGGGGTAGGCCTCTCTATGAACTCTCGTGTGTCTCTGTGAGGAGAATGATGTCTCTACCATGCATCACCTCTTCCAGTCTCCCTGGATGTGTCCACAAAGAGCCATTGCAGTTCCAAACTGCCATGTGTATCTCCTCGTATAGTGTCTCATAGGCCGCGAATCCCTATGTTACGGCTTTGCCATCAATGATGACGCGACCGTCGCGATAGGAGGCCCGTTTTCCTTCTTTGCGCGCTTGTTGTATCCGAGGCATGCATGCTCTTCTATGCTCTACTTGCATCCTTGTGAGGTCATCATCTAGGTAGATGGGGGGCCCCGTGAGACCTCGTGAAATTACCCTCTTTCGAATGAAAAGGGTCCGTGCTTCCTCCGATGAAAATTGGAGGATAAGAGGCATTGTCTTGATGGTCTTTGCCGGCTCGCCAAGCTTTGGTGAAGGGGGTTGATTCCTCTATTTTGTATCCAAGAGTGGTACATAAAAGTCTTGCCATCTTTCTCGGGGGTGGAGTCCTTCACTTCTTCAATGCCGGTGACTCGTATGTTGAGGCGACGGGCATGGCGCATTTTTTCCTCTTCGAAGGTGGTGTGTACAAGGAGAGCTTATTCCTTGTGTGCATCCTCTTTTGCTTCTTTCTTGATGTTCTTCTTGACCACTTCTACCCATCCCTCTTTCGTTGCTTCGAGAGTGTCTTCCAAGCGTTCGGTGAGGGCTTTAGTGAGCTCCTCTTTAATGGCCTCTTTGGTTTCATTATTGATTTCCCCTTCTTCGGGGGTGAGGGAAGCGATGGAGGCCTTGAGGATGGCCATTTGTTCTTGCATTTCCTCCTCCTCCTTTTTCCATTCCTCTTGGGTTCCTTTCCACTTGTTGGTCTCCTTCTTGTGCTCTTGTTCTTTAGTCTCTTTCTCCTTGGTCCATTCTTCTTTTCCTTATGCAAGGCTTCCACCTCTTTCTCAAGCTTGGAGAGGCGGTTGATGATAGTGTTGATGGTGGAGTCCACCAACTTCTTGTTCTCTTTGATTGCGGTGTGGAGTTTGTCGTCCATCTTGGCCATTTCTTCTTTGGTCACTCCTTTCGCCATGTCGGGCCCGTCTCGGTGTAGGTTTGCACAAAGCACCTGTTCTGTACTTCTGAAAAAGTTGCAAGAATTGCAAAATCTCTGTGAAAAATTGCAGAAATTGTATTTTTGAAAACTTCTTTCTCACAGAATTCCTGTGTGTAATTCCTGTGTGTATGGCTGGACCTGCATTCATGGAAAAGGGCCTGCGTGTAGGACCTGTCCAAGCTTGGTGTGAGCAGTCAAAAATGCAGCAGGTACTAAAAAGTGAGCCCGCTGCTGACCAGGTAGGGGCCTGGGGAGGGTGGCGCTGGCGCAAGCTGGGGGGGGGGGGAGTGGCGCGAGCCTGTGAGAGAGAGAGAGAGAGAGAGAGAGAGAGAGAGAGAGAGAGAGAGAGAGAGAGAGAGAGAGAGAGAGAGAGAGAGAAGAAGAAGAAGAAGAAGAAGAGAGAGAGAGATGGCATCTGTACATGCGAGAAGAGGGTGTTGAGAGAGAGAGAGAGAGAGAGAGAGAGAGAGAGAGAGAGAGAGAGAGAGAGATAAATGAAATGATATATTAACGTCTACAAAAGGCCAAAATGACCTATGAGACCAACTGATTACAATGATGAGTCTAGTACCAAGTCTGGGTACAAACAAAGAAGACTACAAACAAAGAAACTGATAGGAGTGCTACCGACTCCTATGGCTGGCTGGTAGGCTGATCAATGGTATCATGCCATAAAGGTACAAAGTGGGGATAAGTGTCACCATGATACAATATAGCAGTAGCATGAAGCCCATCCTGATCGACACTCTGGGTGTCGTGCTAGAATCCTGTGGATCCTCTGCCGCAATCTCCGTCGGTGCTGCGTGGCTCCCCCCCTCAGTCACGGTCGTCTCGATCTCCCTAACTCTATAGCTCGATCAATGAGCGTACCGCTGGTGTGTGTATGGGTGGGAACCAAGCTCTGTGATGGTGGTGTCCCCTCTGCCTCTGTGGTACTCAGGCTGAAGAAATCTGAGATGTGTCTCTGGGATTGTCTCTGTCTTTGCCCACTCAATAGAGCGTCTATGTCTCTGTATCTCAAGTAGGAATAATCCGAGACATCTTTGATCCTGATATGTCATGACTCTATCTAACGAGTCAAAACCATCTCTGAATAAACAATGAAAGGGTCCCCGTATCTCATAGTAGATTGTGCAGCGACATATGTAGTGAAACTCTGTCTCTGGCTCTGGCTCTGCATGGCATAACTGACATATCCTACTGTCTGCTGGTATGCCTCTGAATCTACCTGTCTCAATCCCAAGCTGGTGTGAAGATGTGCGAATCTGGCCTATAGCACATCGTAACCCATGAGATAGATGTGTGTCCATGTAACTGGGCCGTGTGACAAATCTGTCTTTCGTGAGTTGGAGAAGATGCTCTCTATAGAAAACCCTGTTCGTACCCAACTCCCGTGATGGCTCTATCCATGTCCTCTTGCTATCAAGCTGGATAAGATCGTGCCGAATGAGTCTAGTAGTCTCCATCCGTGTAAGAGCCAAAGATGATGCATCAAGAGAATACTGGAAAGGGGGCAGCCTGTCCATGCTGAAACCATGCCTCTGAAACCATGAGCTCATCTGTGCATACCAACATGATGTATCTCCCTGTAATGCCAGCTGTCTAGATGACTCGAGAGCAAGCCTGGTATACCTGTCCCTGGTGGTGTCCCATAAGCTGTGTACAAATGATACTCATCTGGTGAGAGCCTCACCCTCCATAGGTGGGGCAGCCAGCTCCGCTCGTATGATGGCATGTGGGACTGAGGCCTTGGCTCTAATCAGCCTAGAAATCATAGATATCAATGGTCTCTCCATATTACTCCATCCAGCATTGTCAACAGACGGTCCCCAAACCTGAACTCCGTAGTGCATAACTGAAGCGACCAAAGTGTCGAAAAGCCAGAGCTTTGTTCGAGGTTCCTGGAATTGAACCTGCGAACAAATCCTCTCTAAACCGCCTAGGGCTGCATAGGCACGAGTCAATCTAGTGTCTACTGCCACTTTCAGTGTGAACCTCGGTCCACTAAAGACCACCCCAAGATATGTGTATGCATCAGTGTACTCCATATTGTCTTGCCCATATGTGAAAGTAGGTGCTGATCTCCTAACCCACTGTGCCGTGGTGTTAAATACCATGAACCAAGGTTGACAGACAATCCACTATCCTCTGCAAAACTATGCAATGCGTCCAAATGTCTCTGCATACCCTCTGGTGAGTTTGATATCAACACAATATCGTCCGCATATAATAAAAGAGGGATCCATGTCCCCGCAAGCTGAGCACCTCTATCTCCTCCTGTGTCAATATAATGAGAGAGAGAGAGAGAGAGAGAGAGAGAGAGAGAGAGAGAGAGAGAGAGAGAGAGAGAGAGAGAGAGATGAAATGTTATATTAACGTCTTCAAAAGGCCAAAATGACCTATGAGACCAAAAAGTTACAATTGGTGAATCTGATACCATGTATGAGTATGAAAATTACGAGTTACAAAGAACCAAATCTAAAACACTAAGGAGAAAGGAAAAGAGGGGGGGGGGGGGGGGGGGGGGGGGTTGTGGGTTCATATGAAATCTCTCATCGGTAGCTGTCGGGTCTCATCGACCTCCTCCATGGTCAGTA
Organism: Adiantum capillus-veneris; assembly: GCF_014529385.1. Taxonomy (NCBI): domain Eukaryota; kingdom Viridiplantae; phylum Streptophyta; class Polypodiopsida; order Polypodiales; family Pteridaceae; genus Adiantum; species Adiantum capillus-veneris. Next base: position 550,240 of record NC_140943.1, read on the forward strand.
CTCTGGTTGGGCGTCTTGCATGTCGAGCTAGAGGGATGTGTATCTTTTGTTGGAGCCTTCGTCGGTAGCGGGAGACCCCCCGAGGTCGTGGACGTCTGGATCTGCCAAGCTCCGTGGCTCTATCAAGCAGTGTACCTCTAGTATGAGTAGGCTCTGAGATCTACTGTAATGACTGCCCCGTTGGCTCTTCTCTGGCTGGTGTAAAGAAATCTGTGATTCGTCTCTGAGATTGTCTTTTCTTTGATGTCCTTAGCAAGCTCTCCTAAGTCTGCGCAGCTCTAGCAGGAACAATTCGAGACACCTCTGATCCTTGTATCTCATGACTCTAGAAAAAGAAAAAGATCCGAACCCTTCTCTGAACAAGTAGTGGAAGCGGCCGCGTATCTCATAGTATGCCGGGCAGTGACATGTGTAGTGCAATTCTGTCTTCGGCTCTAAGTTACATAGGTGACGTATCCTAGCTCCTGTCGGCACCCCTCGAAAACAGCCAGTCTCGATTTGGAGCTGATGTGAGGATGTGCGTATCTGTCCAATAGCGCATCGTATCCCATGAGATAAGTGTGTCCATGTATGCAGGCCTAGTCACAAAGCCGTCCTCCGTGAGTTGGAGAAGATGCTCTCTGTAGAAGGCCATCTTCATGCCCAACTCCTGTGTCAGTTGTATCCATGTGCTCCTGGTATTTAGCTGAATCAGATCCTGACATATGAGTCTGGTGATCTCTCTCTCCTGGCCATACATAAATGTGGGTGCCGACCTTCAGACCCACTGTGGTGTGGTGTTGAACACCATAACCTTGGTTTTCCCCAGATTGACAGACAATCCACTGTCACGAGCAAATGTATGCAGAGCATCCAAATGACGCTGCATCCCCTTTGGAGAGTCAGAAATCCGCACAATATCATCAGCATATAGTAACAGCGGAATCCATGTCCCTGCGAGCTGAGCCCCGTGTCCCCCTGACGCTCTACATAGTCCAAAAACTCATCCACATACATCCGAAAAAGAGTTGGTGATAGGGGGCATCCCTGCTTTACTCCAATAGTGGAGAGGACCATGTCAGACATTCCCTCAGTGGTGCGTACCCGCCCCATCACTGTCCTGTATAGAGCCAGAATCCCCCAAATCAGCTCTGTAGGCACACCCATGTCCTGTAATCTGCGTATAAGTCTGGCTCTCGGCATTGTGTCGAAGGCTTTCGGAAATCCGCAAAGCTACAATAGATCCTCTTGCCATGGTGTCTACCCTCCTCCATAGTAGCTTTGAGTGTCAGAATCTGGTTAAGAGTGGAGAAACCTCACCTGAAACCTGCTTCCCCTGGTGCTCTTATGCCCTCTCGCTCTGCCCATCTACTCAGCTCCTGTTCAAGAATGGATGCATACAGCCTAGCTAGTGTGTGACCAACCATGATAGTGCGATAATTCCGAGGAATCATGGGATCTCCTGACTTGAAAAAAGGCACAATCGTGGACATACTGCAAGTCTCGGGGAAGCCTTCATACATGGCTCTATTAAACATCATAGCCAGGAGCTCTGCAAGCATATCTCTGGCATGGATTAAGTGCTCTGCTACCAGACCATCATGATCATGTGCTCTCCTTGTCAATAGCTTTCCTTACCCTCTCGGCAGTAAAGAAAGAACATGTCTCCGGGCATGTCTCTAGTGGGTCCGGCAGAGGTGGTTTTCCTGGTGCTGTGTAGAGAGATGTGGCATATTCCCCCCATGTCTCGGTGGAGGTGACCGCTGGTGGTGGTGAATGTTCGTGGAATAGCCTCCATGCTTTGCCTCAGTCGCGACTTATAAATAGGTGATACAGATCTTGCTCTAGCTGGGATAAATAAGCCCTTTTCTTTCGTCGCACTAGGCGGCAAAAGATAGTCCGTGACTGTCTCTGTGTGGTAATACCCATGAGCTTCCCTCTGTAACTTGATTCTCATCTCTCTACGCTCCTCATCATACCAACTGTTCTGGGGCATTTTTCTAGATCGTCTCTGTGTAGGGTGGTTGTGGGGGTATGCTTCTGATGCTGCATCATGGAACGTCTCTGTCAGTATCTGAGTGAGTTCATCTAGTGGCCGTTTTGGTTGCTGGGTGCATAGCTTCCTGTATATCTCATCCATATACTCAGAGTCCGTCTCCCTCATGAAGGTATACCGGATGTGTGTAGGGACCTCTCCTAATGGAGCTGTGCTGAACTGAAACGTCAAGGTGAAGGACAGGATAGCATGATCAACTGCTACTCCAACGGGCCTAGTGCCCACCATGAAATCTTGAAAGAATGGAATGAGACCTGGCTGGGCCATAACATAATCCATTGTGCTGGCACCATGTCGGTGTGGAAAGCAAGTAAAACATCCAGCTGTCGAAAATCTTTGTAGGCCATTCAAGATGGCCAGTTAATGTGCGGTTCCCATATCTATCAAGTATCTGCCATATTCCGTGTATTCCTCATCTTGTGATAATCTGGATAGACCCATCTCTGTAACGTCCAGCTCCCTAAGCATTTCCTCGGAGGTATCATAAAATATTGTCTAGGGGTGGGCAGTCCCAGCAGTGAAATCCCCTAGTATGATAATGTCACGATCCTTAGAAAACTCCCATATGTCATTATCCAAAATAGCGAAGGGGGATTGTCCCCTAGGTGATGCATATACTGACGTACTAGGAGGAAAGTAACAGATAGCAATGTAAAGGTATTTTCCCGTCTCTGCCCTGAGCCTGAGCCACATGTAGTTTACAGTTGGGCTTTGGTCAGTCGGTCTTTGGTCTGGTCGGTTCACACTAGGGCAGAGACACGTGGCAGGGTGGTCTAGTGGACATCCTGCCCAGGTCACCACCACCACCCAGTGGGGATAGACTTAGATGATGTTCTTTATGAGCCGTTGGTGGCTCTTGATGACGGTAGATATGAGTAGTCGTTTTGGGCCAGTGGGATTATCTTGTACGTAGTCGTCTAGAGTGGGTCTTTACTCAGAGTAAGTCTTCACCATCCCAGCACATCTAAGCCTCGACACCCCCATTGTACTTGAGAGTCTTTGGCTGGAGCTGAGTGTGTTGCCACGCCAGAGTCTGTATCAGTCTTTGAGATAGTCGAGTCATATGTTCTGGTCTGTTGTTTTTTCTTTGCGAGCTCTGTTGACGTCTATTGTTTCCTTTCTGTTCAGTCTGTTTGAGGGAGATTCAGTCTGTTTGAGTGAGATTGTCACGCACATTGCACTGAGGACCACCCACTGTAGAGAGCACGACACGTTATCCGTGCTATAGGTGCTCTCATTTTGGCGATCACGGTGGGACCTCAAAGGAAGGCTCACTCTTGTGGGGATAAAATCGTGAAGCTAATTGGTTGTTACCTGGCTCTGCACACTTGCTTACACTGTGTAGATAGTCTGCAAGTCTGGTTTTGTCTCGCCCTAGTCCAAGTCCTGGTCCTCGTTCTAGTCCTCGTCCCTGGTCCTTGGTCTTTTATCCTGGTCTAGTCCTCGCCCTGGTCCAGTCCTCCTCGTCCTGCCAGCCAGGTGGTCTAGTCACTGGTCCTGGACTAGGTGGTCTAGCCACTATCCTCACTTGTTCTGTGTTAGACCTGTGCTGTTCACTGTTCACTACATGACACATACAAGGCGGTCAGTTGAGCGTCAAAGCGCACTTCTAAGCCCTCTGAAGCACTATAACAGAAGACGCCCGGTGGTATCTAGTAGAAGTCCATTAAACTCATCAACCTTACCTCCACATACGCCATCCCCCATTCCTTCTTCTCCCATTCCTTCATCCGGTTCCACATCTTCATCACCTTCTCTAGTAAAGCCTCTCCTATTCTGCTACAACAAGGGGCCATGTAGGCGTTGGCTAGCGTGTTGGCCAAGGTAAACATCAAGTTCCCCACCTTCAAAGGACTCTCCTCGGAAGATGCGGACGACCATGCACGGAGGTTCGTATCTCTCTGTAGAGGACGTGGTCTTAACAGGGAAGATTCTTATCTGGTACTTTTTCCATCCACCTTGGATGGCTTAGCAGACAAATGGTACAGCCAGTTTGCAGAGAATCATTTTGCAACTTGGGCAGACTTAAGACAACAGTTCTGTGCAGCTTTCAAGCCGGGCGACTACCAAGAGAAAGTGTTGGATGAGTTGGCCAACATGGTGCTCTAGCAAGAGGAGACTTTTGCGGAGCTTATGACCAAAACCAAGTCTCTGGTTGCCAAGCTTCCCGAGCAACCCGGTGAATTCATGGTGAAGAAGTGGGTGGAGAAGGCGCTTCCAAAAACCTCTCAGCAAAAACTCCGGAAGAGCCTCCGACCTGACGCCACTCTGGAGGAATTCATCGCAGCTGCTACTAGAATAGAGGGGGCTAGGAAGCTGTTCAACAACTCTCCTCACATAGATACTCCCTCTGTGTTCTCTGAAGGAAGCCCTGCTGATCCTTTGACTTCCTTGCGCAGGGAACTCGAAGCCCTCAAACTACAACTCGCCCTCCAAGAAAAGAAATTAATCTCTCTGAGACAAGAGAAACCATCGCACCTGGAGGCTTTCGATCAAATCAAGAGAGAACTAGAAGAGCTTCGGTCTCAGCAGGAGACCAAAGCTATGGTATGGTGCAGCTCTTGTCGCTCTCCTGGACATCCTCCATAGGACTGTCCCCTTTGGGCTTATTGGCACTTCTGCGAAAAATCTGGGCACGAAGATAAGGATTGTTACTATATCAAAGGATTGCGGCAAATACAACATAATCTAGGTCCTTCTCTCCAACAAGGGCTAGCACCTGCATCCAACATGGTCTCACCCTACGGCCATCAAAACCCGTTGCCTCCTTTGCTGACAACACCCCCTATGCAGCAAGGTATGCACAATAACTTTGCACCCCACAGCTTTTATCATGCCAGTACGCCCTCAGTTCCCCAAAGTTTCTACACCTCAGCCTCCAGCATCATGCAACAACAAGAGCAGCGACCACCTCGTCCCCCGTTTCGTCCGTCTAATAGGCCAATCCTATGCTACAGATGCGGTGAATATGGGCATTACCAAAGTAAGTGTCCTTTACCTGAAGGGTCTTCTCCTTGCAGACATTGTCCGGAGTCTAAGGACCACTACAGTAAAGATTGTCCCAAACAAAGGGCATCCTCATCTTCAGGCCCAAATCAAAATCAACAAGAGTTTACATTCCCGAAAATCAATCTGATCACAGTGAACACCACCCCTCAGCCAGCACCTGCTACACATACAGTTCAGCCACAACAAGCAGCAGAGCCTACTTGGGTGCTCACTCGAGCACAAAGAGCAGCCCGGGGTTTAAGTTTTCCAACGGGACCATCCGGTCCAACACTTCAGCAACCTGTTCAAAATGTCGCACCCGTAAGTGGTGCAAAGAATAGGCCAATCTCTATGCTTTCGGACATTGATGGAGCCTTCCTGGCAGCAGTAGGTGACTTGCAACAGGTCAAAGTTTCCGAGGAGACCCAGGTTGTAGAAGCTAGGCCCACATCGGAAGCAATCTTGAAGAACACCTTTCAGCAAGTGTCTCTTTATGAGATGCTCCGGCTAGATGCAACCTTTAGAAGTGACACCCTCTCAATAATTCAGTCTTTGTACCCTGGTACAGGGCCTAGTGGCGGGCACCTACCTGTGCAGCCCCTGGAGTCCTACATGATTTCATATCCAGCTGCTCCCCTCACCGACTATAAAAGTCCACGTCTTACTGTATCTATTCTTGGGCAGTCATTCTCAGGCGTGATAGTGGATGGTGGGTCTCGAATCAATCTAATGCCTGAATTTACCATGTCAGCCTTAGGTCTGCAGCCTACTCGCCGTGCTCCGTTCACTGTTACATTGGCAGACCAAAGGACAGTCTATCCTGTGGGCATAGTAGAGAAGGTGCCTTTGAAGGTACAAGACTTCACATTTAGCTTGGATTTTGTGGTGGTCAGTCTTCCTCAGGTGGAGGGAGGATTTCCTTTGCTGATTGGTAGACCATGGTTGTGGCATACTAAGGCACTTCATGATTGGGAAAACGACGCCATGTGGATACACACTCCCGGCTCCCAAATGCAACCAATCCGGCTTGAAGGAGGGATGGATCCAGTGGCTTAGCATAGCTCATTGTTAGTACAGTCCAACCCCGACCCTGAGCAGCCCATCCCACCTGATGGGTCTGACGAGGACCTGCTAGAGTGGTTGGAAGCTACCACTTCGATGCCATGCTACATGGTCTCTACTCAAAACTTACCTGTGCCGCCAGTAACACTTTCTCTTCAAAATCCTCAGGAGGACACAGATGTTTAAAGTCCTACAGCAAACAGTACAACAGTCGAAGAAGTGTGTCAACCCCAAATTCTCATGCTTCGAATGACCCGCCGATGGAAGCCCTCGGTTTTGGGGAACCTATAACACATCACCGAAGGGGGAAGAAATCTCCTCTGCATGCACTCGCCAAAGAATTTCCCTTTCCTGGAACATCTCCCAAGTCGGACCCCCTTCAAAAGCACTCTGTCATGTCGTCTGCATCTGAAGATTTACCCTTTGAGGAGCTCCCACAGGGATGGTTACAAGAAGAGTATGCAGAGTTTCCAATCGATCAAACACCTGCACATGATGTCTTGAAGCTCCAAGAGGCAGCTCACCTCTCATCTTCAGAAGCACCCTCTCCAACTACAACCCTAGACCCGGTCAGAGAAGTCAACGTGGGAGATCCTGACAACCCTCAACACATACTGTTAGCAACTTGGTTATGGGAGCATCCCGCATTACTTAATCAGGTAGTCTCTTTCATACACTCTTTTAAAGATGTTTTTGCTTGGTCCTCCAAGGATTTAGAGGGGATTCCACCAGAATTGGGTGTCCACACTATACCTCTGGTTGAAGGGGCTAAGCCTGTCAGAGGCCGAGCTTACAAGCAGGGATCATAGTAGCTGTGGAGCACTCTGAGTGGTTATCACCCATGGTGATAGCGCCTAAGAAGCAATCCAACAAAATCCGTGTGCGTCGATTACCGTGCTCTGAATAAGGTAACTATCCCAGATGGTTTCCCAACACCTTTCACTGAGCGTGTGGTCGAAGATGTAGCACGGCATGTATCATACAGTTTCATGGATGGGTTTAGTGGATACAATCAGTTGGGTATCCATCCAGGTGATCAGCTGAAAACGGCCTTTGTGACTCCCTGGGGTATTTTTATATACACTTGAATGTCTTTTGGGTTGAAAAATGCCTCACCTTCCTTCAATAGGGCGGTATATCTCATCTTTTGTCCTCTGCCTACGGATCATCTTCGCATCTTCATGGACGATTTTTCGACATTCTCAGGTGCTCAATGTTCAACCCTAGTGGAAAACCTAGAGGAACACCTCGATCAGCTCTCTGCTGTCTTCCTCAGGTGCAGAGAGGCACGCCTAAAGCTAAATCCTAACAACTGTCATTTTTTGGTTACTGAAGGCACACTTCTAAGCCATGTGGTGTCTGCTAAAGGTTTAGCGCCTAACCCAGAGAAGATTGTGGCAATCTTAAAGTTACCACCTCCCATCAACCCAAAAGGGGTACAGAGCTTTGTAGGCCACACAGGGTATCATCGCAGATTTATACGCATGTATGCACAGGTGGCTCAACCCCTCTGACCCGCCTAACCAGTGCTGCTGTTCCCTTTCAATGGTCAAAGGCAGAGGCTGAAGCTTTTGCATACCTTAAAAAACGCCTCATTGAAGCGCCTATCTTAGTAGCTCCCGATTGGTCTCTCACCTCTCATGTGCATACAGATGCCAATCAACTGGCTGTGGGTGCGGTGTTGACTCAACCCAGTAAGGAGTATAACCTGGATCGCCCTGTTCACTATGCAAGTCGCCTACTCACCAAGGCAGAGTGCAACTATAGCACGACAGAAAGGGGAGGTTTTGCTACTGTGTATGCTCTGCAAAAATTTCGGCACTACTTATTAGGGGTCCACTTCACCGTTATTACTGATCACCATGCCTTGCGATATCTGCTCAACAAGCCGCAGGTTGAAGGTAGAGTATGGCGATGGCTACTCTTATTTCAAGAGTTGGATTTCGAAGTGGTACTCAAGCCTGGCAAACATCATGTCCTTGCCGACCACCTTTCTCGCGTTCACACTGGTGAAGAAGCAACAGGAGGGGTTGCTGACGACTTTCCGGATAGCAGTCTCTTTAAGGTGGATACCACACCGGAATGGTACGGCGATGTTTTGCATCTGCTTTCTACTGGACTCTACCCAGAGAATGCTTCTCCTCTGCAGAAGAGACGCCTGTTGCTGAAGTCTAGGCCTTTTACTCTCATTGGGGGCCAGCTATACAAATCAGGGCAGGATGGTGTTCTGAGGCGGTGTGTCTCCCCTCATGGAGTCGAGTATATTTTAGAGGATGCCCATAGTGGCTCCATTGGTGCCATTACCCTGGCCATATTACTGCACAAAAGATTCTCCAGTGTGGCTTATGGTGGCCTTATATTTTCCGCGATGCAATTGCCTATGTAAAGGTATGTGATGTACGTTAGCGTTGTGGCCCTATACCAAGCAAACTGTCAAACCGTCCTCTGCAGGTCTCTATGGCATGGCAATCCTTTGAGAGATGGGGCATAGATTTTGTAGGCCCAATTACTCCCTCTGCCCAACCTTGCAATCGGAAGTATCTCTTGGTGGCTACCGACTATGCAACATAGTGGGCTGAGGTACTTGCAACAACGGACTGCAGTGGCACTACGGTAGCCAAGTTTCTCTACGAAAATATTTTGTGCAGGTTTGGATGTCCCTTGGAAATCACCAGTGACAGGGGTAGTCACTTTGTGAATGAAACAATTTCTACCTTGCTGGCCAACTGCAAGATTTTTCACAGAAAATCTTGTCCCTATTACCCTACATCAAAAGGGCAAGCAGAGAGCACTAATAATGTTCTGATGTCACTCCTGCGGAAAGCATGTCATCTTCATCCCTCGACTTGGGCTCAAGCTATCCACGTTACACTTTGGGCTTATCGAACTTCTTTCAAAGCCACAACCAATCACACCCCATTTCAATTGGCTTTCGGTTTAGAAGAGATAGCACCTTTCGAATTCAACTCAGGATCCCCACGAGTGGGGACTCTTCGTGCCAATGGAAATTTGGGGTCGGCATCTGTCTCTCGTCTTTTCCTTTTGGAGGAAACCCGAGGTTTGGCTTCACTGGCTCTAGAAGCAGAGCAGATTTATCGTAAAGCCTGGCATGATCGCCATCTCAGGAAGCCGCAAATAACGCAAGGAGCACTGGTCCTACTTTATCAGGCCAAGTTTCTGAAAAAAGCAAAGAAGTTGGTCCCAGCATGGCAAGGACCATATAAGGTGATGGAGATTCTACCCCACGGCGCTGTACAATTAGCCACTCTCGAAGGAGTTACGTTGCCTTTAGTCAATGGATCTCGGATCAAGTGCTATCATGCTTAAGAAGCCGCTCAAGGGTCTAGTGTTGAGCTTCGCCGACTCCTGAACCTTTAAATAGCTTCGGAATCACTATCTTCCACCTCTTGCTGTTCCGTTTTATCTTATCTCTTAGACCCTCTCCTTAGGCAGCTCTCCTTCTACAGACTGTTAAGCTCATAGATTTGATTCTGGACTTGGATCAACTCTATCCTTCACTCTCTCTGTCTTCACTCTTTGTCTTTCTTGGACATAACCTAATCTCCTCAATCTGACTAAGTTCCTTTTCTCAGATTTTGCTCTCAAGTTAAACTCAGTTCTTGGAGATGCATAAATGCTTTGAGTGGGGTATTTATGTAGGATGATACTTCGCGTTTTATCTGGAATTGCTGATTCTTTCTGGTACCTCGGTTTTATCAATGCTTTCTATTCTTTTGGTCTAGCTAAATCTTTAAGGTCTCTCGGATAGTTTCCGAAGCGTTAGAGCTACCTGTTTTTTTTTCTACCCTCAGATTGTCTCTCCTCTCAACCCCCTCCCCTAGCCCTAAACCTACCCATTACCTTCCTCTCCCTAGACCCTAGCCTCGCCCTAACCCTTCCCTTTCCCCTTTCCCTCGCCCTCGCCTAACTTTCCCATCTCCTCGCCCCTCGCCCCTAACGCTAGCTTTCCCCTCCCCCAGACCCCCTTACCTATGCCTCGCCAAATTCCCTCATCCTCTCGCCCTAGCCCCCTCACCGTCTCTCCCTAGCCTCCTCACCCTCTCTCCCTCGCCCTAGCCCTTTCCCCTCGCCCTCGCCCTAACCCTCCCTCTCCCTCGTCCTCTCTCCCTCGCCCTAGCCCTTTCCCCCTCGCCCTCGCCCCCCTCACCCTCTCGCCCTCGCCCTCATCCTCCCACCCCCTCGCCCTCTCCCATCCCCTCGCCCCTCCCCCTTTCACCCTCTCGCCCTCGCTCTCGCCCTTCCCCTCGCCCTCGTCCTCGCCCTTTCCCCCTCGCCCTCGCCCTCTGCCATCCCCTCGCCCCTCGACTTTCCCTCTCGTCCTCGCCTAAACCCTCCCACCCCCTCACCCTTTCCCCCTCGCCCTCACCCTCTCCCATCCCTTCGCCCTCGCCCTCCCCTTTTCCCTCGCCCTAGCCCCTTTCCATCCTCTCGCCCCTTGCCCCTGCCCTGTTCCTTGCCCCTAGCCCCTCGCCTTGGCCCACTCTCGGCCTTGGTCCTCGCCCTGCCCACTCTCGGCCTTGGTACTTGCCCGCCCTCAACCTTGGCTTGCGCAAAAGCAAAAAACCTAAAAAGCACCTTTTAAAAAACTGAAAAGCTACTTTAGCTTCAATTTAAAAGTAAACCAGTCTCCACTTCTTCATATCAGAAGCGCCAAGAGTCTTCACAGTTCCCAGCGCCAAGTGCCTCCGGTGCCTCCGAAGCTTCTGAGCACTGCTATACTCAAATTTCTCACTGGAAGTCCCCGCACAGTTTAGTAAGATGGTTTGTACTTGAAATAGGGAAAAGCATCTGCAATCAGAGGAAGAGTCCTTTGTATCTGGGGATAGCTCTGACAGTAAATCAGACTACACCTAGTTCAGAGCATATTTCAAAGGAATCTTCAGAGGAAGATTCACCACAGTCAGTCACTGCTGACAGAGTCACCACTCTCCAGGTGCCTCGCACGTCTGGTGCCCTCTCCAAGGTACCTTTAATAATGGTATATCATCTACAGGCTCCGAATCCAGTACTCAAGGATGTGTTCTCTCAGCAACAACTGATACACTTGGGTCTTCAAAATTTGGCTCAGACCGATTTGTCTGCCAATATCTCTACTGCCAAGCTATGTTCCCTCTTGCTTACTTTTCCAAAGCTGAATGATACTGCACTTACAGCGGAGGATATCGGACAGGCTATGGGAATATTGACTGTGCTGGCACCTCTGCCCGCAACAAAAACCTTCTTGAATCTCTCACCAGAAGAAACTGCAAATGCTTGTCAGGAACTTTTGCTGGACTCACATCCAGACTATCACAAGAGTCAGCAACTGTATTCAATGTTATAGTATTATTTTTTATTGCGAGCGCCTGAAAGAACAAGGGTTCCATCTTCTCCAGGTTCTCCAGCAATATGCGATGCTCTTTTTTGTCTCTACCACTGTCTGCCATACCCATTTCACAATTTGCTGTTTAAAGCGCTACAGGATAGGGCAAAGCGTTTTCGGACTCATCGTAAAGGCAAAGCGGAAAGGTTCAATTGCTATGCAGCGCCTATTATGTATTGGGTATTATAGATTATGCAGCAAAAGACAGATGCAAAAGTAGTTCTCACCCTTCAAGATGATCCAAAAGAGCAAGAACGTTCCAAAATGGCCAAAGGGAAAGGCATCTTGTGGAAGAGGGCAAAGGTACAAAACGATTCATTTGAGCAGCTGGCAACACTATCTTTCTCAGAATCAAAGGTCAAAATCTCGGACGTCCATACTACAACACCTGCAGAGCGTATGTCTACTCTTGTGGCCACCTCCACTTTCACACCACCTCTTGTGAGTAGTGTTGCAGTCACTAAAACACAACCTCCAGTTGTGTCGCCAGCACCACGTACTACTCTTACTGCTGGGGCACCGAAGGATATTGCAGGGGCATCTAGCTCTGGGGCGCCTACATTTGACAAGCATGACATGTATGATACTTTTGCGCCCCAGGCCGACAGACTTTTAGAGGCAGACGATTATCAATGTAGCCCTCTCATTGCAAGGTACCAACGGTATGCATCGCGCTTGCTATGACGATATGACAAGGAAAGTGCAAACGCATCTTCAACGAGCGATGGATAGGGACAATTTCATTGCTACAACTCAAGATCGCATAAGAATCTTAACTCAACAGGCAGTGGACCTCAAACATATTGTCCACACTCAGCAAAAACAATTAAAAGAGGCAAATGATATGACCGCAGCAGTTCAGGACCTCTCTCCGGTGGTACATACACTATGTCCTTGCGCAAAATACCAAGCTGTAGCCATTTCACAGGCAGTTCCAGCTACAGCTACAACTACAACCTTGGTTTCTCAGCAAGTTCCTACTATGGCAACACAGGTACCGACACAGACGGACGTTTCCAAAGCACATTCACGGGATTCTCAAACAGCAGAGAAAGCAGATCCTACCAAAATGGAGTCTAAACCAACAGGATCGGTCTCATCACAATTTCAGGGTGCCTCTATGGCCTCCCCGTCCCAGTCTCCATCCTTTCCTCAGCACATATACGGCTTCCCGGGATTCCAACAACCTGTTCCACCCTCGCAGCATGCGGAGTCTTTTCCTGGGATTCCACCAGCTTCACCTACTCACCCTCAACCGTCTCACATGACGCAGCCTGCTGCTCATGGGGTGGCTACTCCATACCCGATGTACCCTCCTCATGGCCACTACCCCTCACCGTACACTTGGCCTCCATCGCCTTACCCACCTTACTATCAACCTCCTCCACCTCCTCCTCCATCATCCGACCACCAACAGTAGATCGCCGATATTTCACTTCTTCAGTTCCACTCTTCGGGACAGGCAGCGGTCTTGTGGCGGGCAACCTGTAGCCTGCTACAGTGTCACTTTCACTTTCATATGACAGTAGTTTACAGTTGGGCTTTGGTCAGTTGGTCTTTGGTCTGGTCGGTTCACACTTGGGCAGACACGTGGCAAGGTGGTCTAGTGGACATCGTGGCCAAGTTACCACCGCCAGTGGGGATAGACTTAGATGATGTTCTTTATGAGCCGTTGGTGGCTCTTGATGACGGTAGATATGAGTAGTTGTTTTGGGACAGTGGGATTATCTTGTACGTAGTCGTCTAGAGTGGGTCTTTACACAGAGCACGTCTTCACCATCCCACCACATCTGAGGCTCGACACCCCCATTGTACCTGAGAGTCCTGGGCTGGAGCTGAGTGTGCTGCCACGCCAGAGTCTGTATCAGTCTTTGAGATAGTCGAGTCATATGTTCTGGTCTGCTGTGTTGTGTCTTTGCGAGCTCTGTTGACGTCTATTGTTTCCTTTCTGTTCGGTCTGTTTGAGGAAGATTCAGTCTGTTTGAGTGAGATTGTCACGCACATTGCACTGAGGACCACTCACTGTAGAGAGCATGACACATTATCCGCGCTACAATCAGTGCTTCATTTGTCAACAGATGGGCCATCTAGCAAAGGCTTGTCCATGGAGGAGGCCTAGACCTGCACCACAGCCTCAGCCCCAGTCTGCCAGGGCTAGCCTGCAGCCACAAACAGCCACAGAACGCACACATGCAGAGCCACCCTCCGAGCCTGGGGTTCGAGCGGAGGAGGGGTGGCAGCAGTAGGCCCGTGGTAGACGACGACAAGGGCCACAACGTCAGCCTGGCACTCAGAGTGGCCCTCAAGCGTCTTCTCAGCAGCAGTGGGTTCCCACGGGGAACCGCTTTGGTCCTCTTGAGCAGGAGGAGGTCCCTGCTCTAGCCCCCACCCCATCTTCACCCTCGACAGCCTCTCCCCCCTCAAAGTTCCCTCCCTCTGCCTCATCCTCCCCCCTGCCTTCTGCTCCCGTCGCCTCTTCACCTCGCCCCTCTACCTCTGTCGCCCCCTCCCGCCCCTCATCTCCACTGCTCCCCCTACCTCATTCTCCCCCCCCTCCTACTCCAGTTCCATAGTCGACCCAGGGGGCAGGGCCTTCGCCGGCGGCTAGGAGATCTCTTGGTAGCGCCTTTGCCACGAGTCGCCTAGCGAGAGAGGGTCAGCCTTTCTTACGGGCCATGCTATGTATACATTCATGAGGACTCCTGGATAGAGGAGGTTGCTTTACGCACGGCTCGCTCTGCTTGGGCTTGGGCTAGGCACTCACTGCAGTCACGCCTATCTAGAGGACGCTCGGATACCGATTACTCCCTAGCCAAGCCAGCCTCAAAGATAGCCTGTCTAGCTGCTGCGGCAACATCTGATCTCTCTCGCTCCCCATGAGGATCATCTCATGGAACGTGCAGGGACTAGGTGGGCCCCAGTTTCAGCGTCAGCGGGGCCCCACCCCTTCCTCTACGCGTAACATGTCCCCCAAGGTTTCCTACGCGTAGGAGGTAAAATTCTTTTCGTTAACGCGTAGGATGCCCCCTCCTCCTACGCGTAGGAGTGCTTGGTCGTGTTAGTGGTGGTTACGCTTTGGTGGCTTCTAGAGGGGCCTATGTGCCCCGCCGTCGGCACTATTTTGGTCTTTTTTTAAGATGAAGTGGAGGTGGTGAGGTTCAGAGTGGAAATCGGTTCCTTACCATTGGCAACTGTGTCCAAGATTTTTTTATATGTGAGGGTGGCTCCCTATAAAGCCTGACATATGTTACTTCTTTGTATCCAGGGTTTGTGGGCTCCCTGTATAAGCCCCTGAACAATTTATGTTTATCTGCGAGTGGCTCCCTGATTATCCATGTTGACTCTTGGAAATATTTTGGCCATGGTTCATGTCGAGCATGGTGCTCTTGGAGTTTTTCTTTTTATAACGTAATCTCTCACACCATGTGAGATTTGCCAAAAAAAAAAAAAAAGAGGAGCTTCAAGGATGTCAAAGAACACCATTTTTTGGTGAACATTTCTTAGCGAGAGTTGGTCCATCTCAAGTGAGCTTTTTTTCCCATAACAAACATGTCATGTTCTTTACTTTAACACATTTTATTTCATATGAATGGGACTTCTTGTCGCCTCCGACGGTGGTGTCAAACATGATTGTTATATGGAGGTGTGGATAAGTAAGTAATGTCAGTTTTGTAAACTCAAAAGTCAAAGTGCAAGCTCAACCCCCCATGGATATGCATAATCTCCATTAAATATGTTGAATCCAATGATTCAACATATTTGGGTCTAACGACGCGCCCATTAATTTATTAGCCTGCTATATTCGACGGCGAAATTTTCGGCAGAAGGAAAAGTACTGGTGGCTCCCTTTCCCACGCGCAATGCCTTGGCTGTGCAGTCGAGCCGAGCACATAGATCCTCGAGCACTGCGTTCAGTGGGTTGGTGTTCGTGGAGTGCAATTGCGTCTCAGCATCCTACGAGCACTGTCTTCAGTGGGGTGGTCTGCGTGGAGTAAAACCGCGTCTTAGCATCCCACGAGCCCGCTCTGTGTCTGCGCAGCTCGAGCAAGACCAAACCTAGGCATCTCTGATCCTCGTATCCCATGGAGAGTGGTCCAAAACCCTCTCTAAACAAGCAATGGAAGCGGCCTCGTATCTCGTAGTAGACGGGGCAGCGGCATGTGTAATGCAACGCTGTCACAGGCTCCATGTCACACAAGGGGCATGTCCTGGCCTCTGCTGGTACTCCGCTGTATCTCCTAGTCTCAATCCGTAGCTGGTGAGAAGATGTGCGTATCCGGCCAATAGCAGGTGGGTGTCCATGTATCTGGGTCTCGTCACAAAGACCGTCCTCCGTAAGCTGGAGAAGATGCTCTTTGTAGAAAGCCACCTTCGTGCCCAACTCCTGTGCTGGGTGTATCCATGTCCTCCTGGTCTCTAGCTGAGTCAAGTCTTGGCGGATGAGCTTGGTGATCTTTGACTGTGTAAGAGTGAGAGATGGTGCATCCAGTGAGTACTGGAAGGGTGGCAACCTGTCTATGTTGAACCCATGTGCCTAAAACCATGATGTCATCTCCCCATACCAGAATGCTATATCTCCAAACTGTCGAGAGGACTCAAGTGCAAGGCGGGCATATCTGTCTCTGGGAAGTTCCCACATGCGGTTATGAAGGAGACTAATCTGGTGAGCGCCTCAACCAGTAGTGGAGGGGCCACTAGCTCTGCTCGAATAATGGCACGTGGTACTGAAGCCTTGGCTCTAATGAGCTGCGAGATCATAGAGACAAGAGGTTTCTCCATGCTCCCCCATCCATTAGTGCGACCCGACCTCCCGTGATGATCCAATGAAGGTCCCCATATCTCAGCTCCAGAGAGCAATGCGGAAGCCACCAAAGTGTCAAAGAGCCAGAGCTTTGTCCGAGGCTCCTGAAACTGAACCTGTGAACACATCCTCTCCAATCTACCCAATGCTGCATGGGCTCTAGTCAATCTGGTCTCTATTGCTCTCCTCAGTGAAAAAGTAGGTCCGCTAAAAACCACTCCAAGGTAACTGTAAGCATCTGTATACCCCACCGTCTCTTGGCCATATGTGAATGTAGGTGCCGACCTCCTGATCCACTGTGGGGTGGTATTAAACACCATAACTTTGGTTTTACCAAGGTTGATAGACAAATCACTTTCGTGGGCAAACGTCCTATGCAGACCATCCGAGTGACGTTGTATTCCCTCTGGAGAGTCGGAGATCAACACAATATTATTAGGATATAACAATAGTGGAATCCATGTCCCTGCCAACTGCGCACCCCTATCACCATCTGTTAGGTGCAGCGGAATGAAAGTTGTATTTTCTCAAGATTAGTGATCTTTACTGCTTAAGGCTCCTTTTAATTCTTAGGGAAAGAGAGAGCTTTCCGTCTTGTAGAGTGCTATGGTCACGAACAAAGTGAGTGGATTATGCGTGTAAGTGAATGAGACTGAGGGAAGAGAGAGAAGAGATACGACACCGAGAGGTTTGTAAAACCCTCCTCCGAAGGCCCCACTCTCGTCGGCGAGAGTGGTCCATTCTTTGATTGCACAAAGGTGTACAATGCGTATGCAATGGACTATGCAACTTGGTCTATGCCGATGACGACGATGGTGACGACGACGACGATGACGATGACGATGACGATGGCTGAAATCTGAGATCTTCTAATCGCTGAATTTCGGGACTTTTTCGGTGGCTGAAAATGACTGTTTTGGCTGTGTTTTCTTGGCTGAAAAATGAGGTTTCTTAGGACTGAAAACTGATGGTCTTTACGGGCTGAATTTGCTACACTTTAGGTGAATAATGCCGGTCTTAATTTGCTGCTGAAATCCAAAAACGCCAAGGCTGAAATTGGTCCTTCTGTTGCCGGGGTTCTGCAAATGCAAAAACGCTAGGCTGATCTGCTGTGTCGTGATGATGCCGGGGCTGATCTGCTGTGCACAAATCGCCAAGGCTGATCTGATGCAAAAACGCTAGGTTGCTTTAGCCTTTTTCCCACCTCACGTCGATTGGCCGGCCGCTAAGTGCACGATCCGCTCTCAATGAGTTAAAAGAGACACAAGGGGAGGCTGGACAAGCCCTTCTTTCTTGGGATTCCTGTCACTCTTCAACAAAACACGATTAGGAATCGCCACGCCCAAGTAAACTTGGGTTCGTGCGATCACAAGTAGCAAAAAAATTCATGTGGTTCTTTCCTTGAGTAATGCAGAACACTTCCAAAGCTCTGATACCAATGTTAGGTGCTGCGGAATGAATGTTGTATTTTCTCAAGATTAGTGATCTTTACTGCTCAAGGTTCCTTTTAATTCTTAGGGAAAGAGAGAGATTTCCGTCTTGTAGAGTGCTGTGGTCACGAACAAAGTGAGTGGATTATGTGTGCAAGTGAATGAGACTAAGGGAAGGAGAGAGAAGAGATACGACACCGAGAGGTTTGTAAAACCCTCCTCCGAAGGCCCCACTCTCGTCGGCGAGAGTGGTCTATTCTTTGATTGCACAAAGGTGTACAATGCGTATGCAATGGACTATGCAACTTGGTCTATGCCGATGACGACGACGGTGACGACGACGACAATGACGATGACGACGACGACGACGGCTGAAATCTGAGATCTTCTAATCGCTGAATTTCGGGACTGTTTCGGTGGCTGAAAATGACTGTTTTGGCTGCCTTTTCTTGGCTGAAAAATGAGGTTTCTTAGGGCTGAAAACTGATGGTCTTTACGGGCTGAATTTGCTACACTTTAGGTGAATAATGCCGGTCTTAATTTGCTGCTGAAATCCAAAAAGGCAGGGGCTGAAATTGTTCCTTCTGTCGCCGGGGTTCTGCAAATGCAAAAACGCTAGGCTGATCTGCTGTGTCGTGATGATGCCGGGGCTGATCTGCTGTGCACAAATCGCCAAGGCTGATCTGATGCAAAAACGCTAGGTCTTCTGTGGAGAAAACGCCAGAGTAGTCGCGGGGGTTGGTCTTGTTGAGAAGTTGCCTGTTGAGCAAGGTGCTCCTACTGCCTCTTCTGCCATTTAGTGCTAACTTGGGTTTGCTTATATATTAACTTAGCAAAATTGCCCTACCTACTTTTGTTGGAAAGTCACTTAAAAATAATAAGTGAAAATACCAATAAATAGGAAAATAGGCTAAATGCACTGGAAAATTCCCCTAACTGATGCTAATGGATTCTGATGGGAATTCCGATGATCATGCTGTGTGCAACTAGAGGATATGCATCTATGCTAAGTGATTGGGCATGCACGGTCTATGAATAGACTCACAAAAGTGCCCGATCACTGCTAATCTAACTTGATCGGACTGACTGAACCCTGCTGTGGTGTAGCTTGTCCACGGACACATAGGGTTGGGATGTGTCATGTGACACCATCGCTCTCAATGTAGTCTGCAACCTCATCCACATACATACTGAATAGAGTAGGAGAGAGTGGGCAGCCCTGCTTCACCCCAATAGTGGAGTGAACCGGTGTAGATATACCCTCAGAGGTGCGTACATGCCCTACTACTGATCTGTACAATGCCATGATCCCCGAAATGAGCTCTGTGGGTACTCCCATCTCCTTTAATCTGCGCATCAATCTAGCTCTGGGTACTGTGTCAAAGGCTTTGCGGAAGTCCACAAAGCTACAATAAATCCGTCTCCGAAGAGATCTGCCGTGCTCAATGATGGCCTACAGTGTCAACATATGGTCAAGAGTAGAAAAGCCTCTCTTGAACCCTGCCTGCCAATTGCACGCATTCCTTGCCTCTCCGCCCATCTACTCAACTGCTACTCGAGAATGGATGCGTACAACCGTGTCGGTGTGTGTCCAATCATGATAGTGCGATAATTCCCAGGCTCCATAGCGTCTCCTGGCTTGAAGATATCTACAATCGTAGATAGGCTCCAAGTATCAGGCAAGCCCTCATACATGGCACGGTTAAACATGACTGCCAGAAGCTCTACTGGTAGATCTCTAGCATGCATGAAATGCTCAGCCACTAGGCCATCATGATCATATGCTTTCCCAGTCCTCATCCTGTCAATGAATTTCTTCACCATCTCAGCGGTGAAAAAAGCAGATGTGTGTGGGCATGGATCGGGAGGGTTGGAAAGGGACGGCTATCCAGGTACTGTGTACAAAGATGACTCGTACTGACCCCAGGTCTCTGTAGAGGTAATGGCCGGGGGGGGAGTGCTCATGAAAGAGCGCCCACGCCTCACGGGAGCCCTGACTCAAGGATAGCTGGTATAGATCCTGCTCTAGTCGAGCCAAAAATGCCCTCTTCTTCGGTCGCAGTAGGCATCGGAAGTCAATCTGTGACTGTCTGTGAATGATGTCCCCCAAAAGCACCTCCCTTTGAAGTCTAGCTCTAGTCTGGCGGCATTCCTCATCATACTAGCTCTTCTGAGGCATGCTCCCTAAACGGGTGTCTGCTCAGGGTGGGTGTGTGGGTATGCCTCTGCTGCTGCATCATGTAATGTCTGTGTCAGTATAGTAGTAAGCTCCTCCAGAGGTCGCCCTGGCTCCTCAATGCATAGGCGTCTGTAGATCCTGTCTATATATACAAAATCCGTCTCCCGCGTGAAGGTGTAGCAAGAAGGGACTACTACCTGTGGCCTGTGTGCTACACTGAACTGGAAGGGAGATGGTCAACGACACGAGCATGATCCACTGCCACCCCAACCGGTTTGGGCCCAACTGTGAGATCCTGGATACTAGAGATGAGACTTGGTTGTGCCATGACATAATCCACTGTGCTGGCTCCATGTCTGTGTGGAAAGCATGTGAAACCTCCCGCAACGGGAAATCTCTGTAGGCTATTCAAGATGGCCAACCCATGTGCAGTGCCCATGTCTATCAAGTGTCGCCCATACTCAGTATATTCCACATCCTGTGATAGTCTGGACAGGCCCGTCTCTACAACATTTAGCTCTCTTAGCATCTACTCTGAAGTATCGTAAAATACTATGTGGTGATGGGCCGTCCTAGCATTGAAGTCCGCCAGAATGATAATTTCATCGTCTCTAGAGAACTCCCATATGTCATCATTCAAAATAGAAAAGGGGGACTGTCCTCTGGGTGATGCATAGACTGACGTACTCGGGCGAAAGTAGCAAATAACAACGTAAAGATATCAACCTATCTCTGCTCTCAATCTCACCCACATGTACCTAGCTTGCTCATCCCTGCGAGCTATATGTATCGATGGCTGCAACTCCTCCCTTCAATAACACTGCCACTCCCCCTGAGCCCCATCCTCTGTGCTCTGATTGCGTCTCCCATCTGTATCCACTGATGTGAGGCATAGATTGCCCAGGGGCTTGCTGTGTCTCAGAGTAGAAGATGATGTCTCTTCAAGTAAAACTATCCATAAAAGCACCCATATTAAGATGCATAGATCCATTACAATTCTAGGCGGTCGACACCCGCAAGTAGTCAATCCATGGAATGGCGGTCTACTCTCAGGGAGAGAGGTACTTTGTGCAGGCACATGATGTGGAGATGCTTGCTGCGGAGTGGACAAGCACCATAGAGATCATAGGTCCGGAGAATGTTCTTTGTATGGTTGTAGATAGAGAGCCGTCAAATAGGGCAGCCGGGGTTATCATTGAGGGCATGTATCTCACTATCCATGTCACATTTTGCATGGCGCATTGCCTCAACAACTTCCTCAAGGACATAGGGAGCTTGTCATGGATTTCACCCACCATTAGTGACGCCAGTCAAATTGTGTCCTTTGTGCTCAACCATCAGAAAGTGCGCCACGAGTTCTCAAAGAGGAGCCACTTGTTCTTGCTCAAATATTTAGAGACAAGATTTGCATTCAATTTGCTTATGCTAGGCCGGTTGTCTACATGTGGCAGAGCCTTAAGGGGCCTCTTTCTCAGTGATGAGTTCCATGCCATGCCGGAGTCTACATCAACAACAGGGTTGAAATGCCGAGAATGGGCCGACGACGCCCCTTGGTGGGAGGAGGTGAAGACTCTTGACACCATGGTCAAGCTCGTTCTACACGTACTTCGAGCTGTGGATAGCTTGGAACCACGCATTGCCAAAGTCTACGAGGCCATGGATAGGATGATAGAGGCACTTGAGAAGCTTGTGCCTGACCCTATTCAGTATGCGGAGATTCATGGCTTGTGTGAATCCAGGTGGAATGCATACTACTCTCCACTTCATGCGGCGGCTTATGTGATTGATCCTGAGTTTCAGGGAAGACGTCAAGAGTCCGACAAGAAAGTGAGCAAAGGATGGCGGCTTGCATTGGAGCGCCTTGAGCCTAGCAGTTACATTAGGCGCAAGATTAGAGATGAGCTACTCAACTACAAGCAAAAGAAGAGCTCCTATGGATGTGTAGAAGCATAGGTTGATTGCAACAAGATTGACTCGGTTTTGTGGTGCGAGGACTATGGAGGAGATGGCCCACATTTGCAGCGCTTGGCCGATCGTGTCCTTAGCCAAGCATGTACCACTAGTTTCTTGGAGCAACTATGGAATGTGTACAGTCATTGCCTCTAAGAAGAAGAATCGCCTTGGGGTAGAGAGGACCAATAATTTGGTGTTTGTGAGCGCTAACTTGCGAATGCTTTCCAAGAGCGTCACACAACGCAGATCCCTTCACTGAGTGAGAGATGGCACAAGAGAATCCATCTACGGCCAAGACACTTTTGGAGGAGCTAGGGGAAGACCGCAAGTCTTCACATGTCGCTGACAACCTCGACTACAACAATGATGTGGAGATTCAGCAGGCGAGCACTTCCGGAGTTTGATGATCACTCTAGACTCTAGAGTCTAGAGTCTACTCCTCTACATAGCTCTTTACACTTTTGTTTAAACTTCAAAGTCTACCCCCTTTTACTTAGTCTTTTTATTATCCTTGTCATTGAGATGACACTGAAATTTGATTCATTTTGAGCCCTTGTGGCATGTACTTTTCATTTTGTATCCATCTTGATTCTCGTGCCATCGATGTTTTATTGGCACATTTGCCTCTATATAACTTATGTTCTTTGGTCTATTTAGTGTAAATTTGTGGTCAAAGTGATATCTATGTGTGTGGCATGTGTAGGTCAAAAAATGCCTAAAAAACTGTGTTTTTTTTTGCCGTTCGGACCGTGTCCCCGTTCCCTAACTTTTGCCGTCCCTGTCCCTGTCCTTGTCCCTGTCCCCGTCCTTGACCCTGTCCCCGTCCTTGACCCTGACCCCGACCCCGACCTACCGTTCCATGTTACTATGGCATAATGTATTACGAGATACGGGGTTGCGTCCAATGGCTATTTAGAGAGGGCTTTGGACCTTTCTCTATAGTCATGAGCCATGAGGACTAGAGATATCATGGACTGTATCTACTTGAGTTTGAGGAGCAGCTCACACCTATGATACTCTCATTGAGTGAGCGTTAGAGCTAGGGAGATCAAGACGCCCATGATTGAGGAGAGGAGCTTCACAGCATCGACGGAGATTACAACAGAGGATTTGAGCCATACTATCTCAACATCCAGAGTACATATGAGGATGGATTCATGACCCATTATATCACCCTCTTGTATTGGGCACCCATTGTATGAATTGTCACACATATCCCACACAATTACAGTTAGTAGTAATTCTAGATTCGTTTTAGTATCTCTTTTCTTGTACCCAGACATTGTAATTGTATCACATTCACGAGATTGTAACGGATTGGTCCCATTGGTCACTTTGGCCTTTTGAAGACGATAATATATCATTTCATTTTATTTCATCTCTCTCTCTCTCTCTCTCTCTCTCTCTCTCTCTTTGCAGTCCTTGAGTTGTATAGCCTGCACACTTTTCATCTCCACGTTGGCCGGCAGCCAGCTTGTGAACACCCCTGGGCGGTAGCACATTACAGAGGGTTCCAGAAAGAGTGCCCTTGATTGGAAGCAGGAGGAAGGGGAGGGAGTTCTTTTCTCCCTAGCATAGTACCCTCGTGGCAACAATAACATCACAATGAAGAGTAAGGGTACTCTTGTAACCTTTGCAACTGCTCTAAGGAACAACCCTTCGCCTGTCCCACTATGCACTAGCAAGCCATTGTCATGGGAGCTCTATTGGCTTCAAGAACTGAAGAATATACAAGGAGGACTTGCACTCAAAAGAGGCAGGGTTTAGTAAAAGAAGACCAGACGATGGTGGAATATCCGACAAAGCTGCAGGGATTTGAGGTAGATCGCAAGGGAAAAGAGCTACCTATGCTACAGGCAAAACATACCCCTACTGAAGACATATAAGAAGGCTTTAGAGAGATGCCACTTAAGTACTGTGGTAGCAAGCCTCTAAAGACTGCATGTCTCTTTGCTGCACTGAGGGACGTAGCACAGTTCCAATTCTGATCGCATCTGTGGGGTTCTTTCCTTAAGTTTGTTTACAAAAAAATCTGTGGGTTTTCCGAGAGAGAGAGAGAGAGAGAGAGAGAGGAACTTCTTTACATAGGTTCAAATGCCTATTTGTGATGGCTTTGAGGCCACTGCAAAGATACGGGAGATTGAAAGAGCCCAAAAGAAAAGGAACACGCCAATTGTTGCTATGACGGCTCATGCAATGATGGGAGATGGAGAGTATTGTATTGCAGCTGGCATGGATTATTACATCACCAAACCTTTGAATGCGAAGAAGCTACAAGAACTTCTGCAATATGTAGCCACCAGCTCGATCAATGTGTACAGTGTTGACAAACAACGTTGATGTCTATCTTTGTTTCAGATTTCGGCTCTTGTGGGGCATTTGCAAACAAATTCTCCCTTCCAAGAGGGGGCATGGAAATGTGCTGTGCATGACGCAGGCATGTAGTATTGGCAAATGCCTTGATCATTAACACAGGGTCAGCCCAATGTCGCGTTGACAAAAAACAGGGCTCCAGGAAAGTCTTCCTCATTATCTTATCCGGCTTGCTTCCTGCTGAGGGCATTGTAACATACAGAAAGCGCTCCATGCCCATCATTGTAAAAAAGTTCTCTGCCTTCATACGTCATTGCTGTAGCAAAGTTTTGTATAAAAGTTCATGGGACTGACAAGATTTGTTCCCACAGTTGAGTTCATTACTGCTGAAAAGTAAAAAAGATCATAAAGCTCATTACTGCACCCTCCGCAAAATAATGCTTCCAAGCATGTTATAGTGGGCCTATGCCGCAATGTCAGAACAGTGGAATTGCATGAAACTCCTCTCTCTCTTTCTCTCTTTCTCTGGTGTGTGGTGTGTGTGCGCGCGCGCTATTGCAAATGCTTTCTCAGAGCAAGTTGCGCTGTTTAGTTAACACTAAAACACGACTACCAAATCTAAGCACATCACCTTGTGATCGGGAACAAGAATAACGTCAGCGTGCCTTAGCGGCGAAGAATATACAAGGAGGACTTGCACTCAAAAGAGGCAGGGTTTAGTAAAAGAAGACCAGACGATGGTGGAATATCCGACAAAGCTGCAGGGATTTGAGGTAGATCGCAAGGGAAAAGAGCTACCTATGCTACAGGCAAAACATACCCCTACTGAAGACATATAAGAAGGCTTTAGAGAGATGCCACTTAAGTACTGTGGTAGCAAGCCTCTAAAGACTGCATGTCTCTTTGCTGCACTGAGGGACGTAGCACAGTTCCAATTCTGATCGCATCTGTGGGGTTCTTTCCTTAAGTTTGTTTACAAAAAAATCTGTGGGTTTTCCGAGAGAGAGAGAGAGAGAGAGAGAGAGAGGAACTTCTTTACATAGGTTCAAATGCCTATTTGTGATGGCTTTGAGGCCACTGCAAAGATACGGGAGATTGAAAGAGCCCAAAAGAAAAGGAACACGCCAATTGTTGCTATGACGGCTCATGCAATGATGGGAGATGGAGAGTATTGTATTGCAGCTGGCATGGATTATTACATCACCAAACCTTTGAATGCGAAGAAGCTACAAGAACTTCTGCAATATGTAGCCACCAGCTCGATCAATGTGTACAGTGTTGACAAACAACGTTGATGTCTATCTTTGTTTCAGATTTCGGCTCTTGTGGGGCATTTGCAAACAAATTCTCCCTTCCAAGAGGGGGCATGGAAATGTGCTGTGCATGACGCAGGCATGTAGTATTGGCAAATGCCTTGATCATTAACACAGGGTCAGCCCAATGTCGCGTTGACAAAAAACAGGGCTCCAGGAAAGTCTTCCTCATTATCTTATCCGGCTTGCTTCCTGCTGAGGGCATTGTAACATACAGAAAGCGCTCCATGCCCATCATTGTAAAAAAGTTCTCTGCCTTCATACGTCATTGCTGTAGCAAAGTTTTGTATAAAAGTTCATGGGACTGACAAGATTTGTTCCCACAGTTGAGTTCATTACTGCTGAAAAGTAAAAAAGATCATAAAGCTCATTACTGCACCCTCCGCAAAATAATGCTTCCAAGCATGTTATAGTGGGCCTATGCCGCAATGTCAGAACAGTGGAATTGCATGAAACTCCTCTCTCTCTTTCTCTCTTTCTCTGGTGTGTGGTGTGTGTGCGCGCGCGCTATTGCAAATGCTTTCTCAGAGCAAGTTGCGCTGTTTAGTTAACACTAAAACACGACTACCAAATCTAAGCACATCACCTTGTGATCGGGAACAAGAATAACGTCAGCGTGCCTTAGCGGCGAAGAATATACAAGGAGGACTTGCACTCAAAAGAGGCAGGGTTTAGTAAAAGAAGACCAGACGATGGTGGAATATCCGACAAAGCTGCAGGGATTTGAGGTAGATCGCAAGGGAAAAGAGCTACCTATGCTACAGGCAAAACATACCCCTACTGAAGACATATAAGAAGGCTTTAGAGAGATGCCACTTAAGTACTGTGGTAGCAAGCCTCTAAAGACTGCATGTCTCTTTGCTGCACTGAGGGACGTAGCACAGTTCCAATTCTGATCGCATCTGTGGGGTTCTTTCCTTAAGTTTGTTTACAAAAAAATCTGTGGGTTTTCCGAGAGAGAGAGAGAGAGAGAGAGAGAGGAACTTCTTTACATAGGTTCAAATGCCTATTTGTGATGGCTTTGAGGCCACTGCAAAGATACGGGAGATTGAAAGAGCCCAAAAGAAAAGGAACACGCCAATTGTTGCTATGACGGCTCATGCAATGATGGGAGATGGAGAGTATTGTATTGCAGCTGGCATGGATTATTACATCACCAAACCTTTGAATGCGAAGAAGCTACAAGAACTTCTGCAATATGTAGCCACCAGCTCGATCAATGTGTACAGTGTTGACAAACAACGTTGATGTCTATCTTTGTTTCAGATTTCGGCTCTTGTGGGGCATTTGCAAACAAATTCTCCCTTCCAAGAGGGGGCATGGAAATGTGCTGTGCATGACGCAGGCATGTAGTATTGGCAAATGCCTTGATCATTAACACAGGGTCAGCCCAATGTCGCGTTGACAAAAAACAGGGCTCCAGGAAAGTCTTCCTCATTATCTTATCCGGCTTGCTTCCTGCTGAGGGCATTGTAACATACAGAAAGCGCTCCATGCCCATCATTGTAAAAAAGTTCTCTGCCTTCATACGTCATTGCTGTAGCAAAGTTTTGTATAAAAGTTCATGGGACTGACAAGATTTGTTCCCACAGTTGAGTTCATTACTGCTGAAAAGTAAAAAAGATCATAAAGCTCATTACTGCACCCTCCGCAAAATAATGCTTCCAAGCATGTTATAGTGGGCCTATGCCGCAATGTCAGAACAGTGGAATTGCATGAAACTCCTCTCTCTCTTTCTCTCTTTCTCTGGTGTGTGGTGTGTGTGCGCGCGCGCTATTGCAAATGCTTTCTCAGAGCAAGTTGCGCTGTTTAGTTAACACTAAAACACGACTACCAAATCTAAGCACATCACCTTGTGATCGGGAACAAGAATAACGTCAGCGTGCCTTAGCGGCGTACAAGTGTGATAGTCATTGTGCAATTGCATGCCATTGGAAGTGAGGAAGAAATGAAATGGGACAGACATGCTTTGGACGTGTTGGCAGAGTCCGATGACTAAGAGGATGTCAGATGACAAAGACCATTGCTAGCACCAGTAGTGTGAAGGAAGGGTGTTCTGCCTTCTCACTATCTCATACGGGCATGGGCAGGAGGGGATCAATGGCCCACGCCCATTTCGGAGATCGGGTGCGATCTAAGCCGTCCGATGTTGTGTGTAAATTTGGAAAAATAGGTAAATTCGGGTTTAGCAAAACTTGTCCATGCCCGTGTGAGTCAGTGATGAGGAGTCTCCCCCGCTCTTTCGGACCCATATCATGAAGCAAAAGCCCCAAATTTGACATCTCAAAGGAGGTTTGAGATCAATCCTCATTTGGTCCAGTGAGAAACATGTCAGCAATATAGCACACAACAATCAATAGTACATCATCCCCATGGTTTCCATGCAAAGTTCTCGTAGTTGGACTTTTCTAAGAATAATGTTGAGTCAAACAAGCATGAGAAAATCTCGTAGTTGGACTTTTCTAAGAATAATGTTGAGTCAAACAAGCATGAATTTTCTCATACTAAGTATGTGGGACTTGCTTTGAACCATACATAGTTTTAAAGCGTGCCCTTTTTCAACCAAACTAGGAGGTTGTGATACATCGACGACTTCATGTAAATCACCATTCAAAAATGTAGTCTTGTATCTTTAGCTGATATGCATTCTAGCCATTATGATCTTCCAATCCACAAATGTTACAATGAAATGACAAGTGGAAGCAAAACTCTCATTAGAATCAATGTCCTTTTCTTGAGCATAGGCCTTTGCCACAAGTTCAGCATTATAACAATTAACACTACCATCGGGCTTATGTTTCAATTGAAAATCCACTTTGTACCAATGGCGTTTTTCCAAGAGGTAAGTCACATAAAGACCAACATGCATTCATCAAAAAAATCATCAGAATCAAATTGCATCATAGCTAACCAAAAGTTTGAATTTTGTGCTTCATCAATTGACAGAGGCTCTTCCTCATTATACATACGTAACATAATGAGAACATAACAATTTGATGCAAGAGGCATGTTGAAGACCTAAACAAGTTGGAATAAAGGTGTACCAATTTATTGTCACACAAGGTGTATGCCAACTATTTTGGCGTACACTTGCTTGTTCATTTTTAGCCTTGTAAAGCTATTTTAAAAATTGGATGATCTGTAATATTATTTGAAACTTGCATAGGTTGCACACGTGCCTCATTGAGATTTATGTATGTATTCACACGACTAAATAGAGGCTACAATGTATAATATACATTGTACATGTGAACGATGGCTGATTTGCGGTTTCCACAAAAACGACATCTCAACTAAGCAAAAAATACAACATGCTAACAAGGGTTGAACTGCATCTTACACAAAAACATCTTGACTAATCAAATTTAAACAAAATCTAAATCTAATGCAAACTGAAATAAAAAATTAGCGCTAACTGAAGAAAATGTAGCAATATAAAATTTAAATTAAATGCAACTTAAAATAAAATAAAATGAAATTAAAAAATTGAAATGATATGAAAATGAGGCAAATAAATAAAGTGAAATACTAAAAAACAAAAAAAGGGAGGTTGTGGGGCTCTGTGCAAGAGAAAGGGAGAGAAAGAGGTTGGTGCGCATGCATGAGTGGGTGTGTGAGTTTTATTTTTTAAGTTTTTCTTTTGTTTTTCTCGTTTTTGTTATTTTTTCTTTTTTAAACATATTTTTCTTTCAGAAAGCTCTATGAGAGATTTAATTCAATGAATTTTTTAAAAATAAAACTAAAGAAAATGCAAAAAACAAAAGAAAATTGCGCAAATTGAAAATAAAACCCAAAACTAGGAAAACAATTTGAAACATATGCCAAAAAACTAGAAAAATAATAAAAAACAGAAAAACATAAAAGCTGGGTGGTTATGGTGGTGGCTCTTTTTTTGCTTTTTTTGTTGAATGCAAAAACATTAGAAAACTTTGCCCAAGACTCCAAAAAATATGCAAAATGAAAAAATTCACCATAAAATTAGTGAAAAATCACCAATTTTCAGTGCGCATTTTGGATTGTTTGACCATTTGCATCAAGTTTTTCTAATTTCATTATATTTTTGTAAAAAAACAAATTTTAAGCAATAAAATTAGCAAAAATTTACAAACAACGTCAAGAGAAATCACCAAAAACATTTCACAAATATGTAGACGATTCAACTCAAAATGCAGTACTTATTAATGTTTTTAGAGATTTTAATCAATCATTCACAAAAGTGCTTACCAAAATCGAATGGTTTTGGATTATTTTTAGCACTTTTAACTCAATTTTCATCCAAAAATTAGTTTAATTAGTGGTTTTATTAGAGATGCACATTCATAAAACACACTATCAAGTCAATGTATCAATCATTCTATTTTCACATCAATTTACCCATACAAAGCAATTTTGAAGTGCATAGACTTGCACATTGAGCACAATCACTCAACAAAAAACACACACACACACACACACACACAAAATTGTAACATAATTATGACTACATTTCGACACAATTTGAATACTCAAAATTATAAACCATAAACAATTTAACAATCATGGGATTCGAATTTTCTTTAGATCAATCCATTGGCACCAAAATTTTCATGCATTTGCTCTTTGATAGTCAACTTTGAACACTATTGTGGTTGTGGTAATGTTCCATTGGTTGAGAAATTGGCTAATGATTTGGTTGCTAAATATTTGGCACCACTTGTATGATGCTTGGGGTGGTGCTATGACTTGTGGATGGTTCTTTGGTTGGCAAACCCATTTATTTGCAAGTGGTGGTGCTCGTTACCTATTTTTTCCTCCACAAGATGGAGTTTGAAGTTTGTATGTATCCTATTTGTAACTGGAGTTAAGCTCTATGGGCATGCAAACCTATCTAGGAATTCTTTACAATTGAGACTTTGTTACCTATATTGCCTAATTCCTTACATGCCTCTTTTGTGAGAATATATATTTTGGGTAGGATATTGTAGTGCAGAGTCTCGTGTGATGTAGATGGTGTGTTTTGACATGAGTGTTTATTCAGAATCCCGTAGTAAAGCATTCCACTCTTTCTTGGTGTATGCAAACGGTACTTGCAATAATTTTAGTGTTTCCATCTTAAAGTGCCCTGTACGTTCTTATCCAAGGAGCTCCCACTACCATATCTTCATTCATATGGTCAAATAAACTTGTACACACAAGAGGAATCCATTCACCAGAGTGTTGAGGATAATCATACCGAAAATTGAAGTCAATTCCTTATGACAAGATTTTATTTTGGGTCTACAATATTCCAAGAGTTTTAGTGGTCTTTTTATATGTTGAATAGCTTATCGCATCGATCGTAACACCTGTATCCACTAATGTATTAACTCCATCTTTTAACGCCACTGTTATCCTCATGTCAAGTCCATCCAACCATTTGTCATCCATCTCTACTTTATCTTCTACTAGAGCTTGAATGAAATGTAGAGCATAAATCTGCAATGTGTTGTTTAGAATTGGTTCTTGCACAGGTTGCATCACTTCTTTATTCTTCAATACTTTGATTTGAGCTTCTTCTTTAGCATTATCTACGATATGATGGCATTTTCTCCTATGTTCTTTGGTTGCATGCATTCTTTCTAGGAGTTCATTGATTATATTTACTTAATCGATAACCACTTATTCAATTTTTCATGATTTCCCCATTTAGAGTGGCCAATTTAGCATTCCCACTAGGTGAAACACTTACAATCATAAATGGATCTTGACCCTTCTTTTTGAGTTTGGGAATATGCTGCTTTCAAGAGTGATTGGTGACAGGAGACTTTTATTTTCTTGGACACTGTTATGTCCTCTTAACTCAGCAACTTCCTAGAATTATTGCTTGAGATGCCAAGGAGGTTCTAAAGTGCTCTAAATCCACAAAGCTAGCTTATGACTCAAAAAAAAAAACTTGGAACTTTTTGGGGTTACTGATTCCACCTTTAGAGTCGGGTTTGAATAAAATTTTTCAAACCTAACTCGAGCAAAAAAAAAAGTGGTGTTTTTGGCCAATTTTCATGAAATTGGCGTTAGATAACCTTAAAGCACAACTTACTGACCTCTAAAGTGCTACATAGCTAACAGGTGTTTCTAAAGGTTCTCTTGTGCTTCTATAAAATGGAAATCCTATGTATTGGAAGTTATTTCCATTAACAAAAAATTCCTTTGCTGATTAATTACTAGAATTCACATTTTGATGAATATGTTGGAAGTGTCTTTGTAATCAAAAGGCAGTTTTGGGTCTATGAATGGACTTGTCACTATGTAAATCTTATTCCTTGAGTTTTGGGGCACCTAATATCATAAGTAGCAAACAACACAAAGGTAGAAGTGATTTTCTATCTTACGAGAATCGCACTCATTTTGAGTTAATACTATGTTGTCTTCAAATTGCTAAATTTCACTCAACAAGGTGATAAACTTCAAGCTTAAGTCTAAATTTAAGTGTGTAATTCCAATTTGGCACTAGCTTGATAGGTTTATATGCCATATAGAAGACCACATTGGCGAAGCTAGTTTTTTCATCCGTGCAATTTTTATACTTCATAGGCGCGTTCCAAATTGTCTTAGGAAGACATGTTTTGATGCTTCCTCTGCCTAAATATGGAAGTAAGTAACCAAGTGTTGTAAAATGAAGCCTTTATAAAGATAATGATGGGCGTACAGATAGAAACATTGATGATACTTTAGGAGAATTTAAAAAATGCACCTTTTTTTTAACTTAATAATGTGTTCAAAAGAAAATTTTTGCGCCTACACTAACCATAGAATTTGGCCAATAAATCACTGATGCTTATGGAAAAAATAGTCTCATTGTCTATAGATTTTTCTACCTTGTGTAGAATGGGGTCCACCTAGCAAATATACCGTTTGAGAGCTCCTCATGCCCATACTATCAAGAGTTGTGAGTGTTTCTTATTTTTCCCACGTAAAGTGTGTTGTTAGCTTTGTCCACAAATACATATATATGAGAGGAGTATTTGCTTTTTTTCCAAAACCCTAATAAAGACACTTTTATGTCTTGTTAGGTTACGAAACTAGTGTAAGGAGTACACCAACACAAGATCTCCTTGTTTAGAGATTTTGGTAATTAGGTATGACTAAAAGAATTGTTTTTGTTTCCTTTTTTAAGTATATATGTGTGCAACAGCTATAAGTCTTTTCTCATCCAACTGTTCTAGGTTTTCTAGTTGTTCGAAAATTTTGTGGCCCATACACTCTAGTTCTTTTGCAACTTTAAGTGTTGGAAGCAAGAATTCCATGGGCAATATTATATCTAATCCATAGACTAGTTTGGAGAGTGTTGCATTTAAAGCATTTCAAACAAAACTCTATAAGCTCACAGAGTAGAATGTACGTCCAAACCTACAATCATCAAAATTGAAAATTTTATTCATATGATCTACTCGATCATTAACTTGAGGGTGATACAGTGCATATTTATTGTGGATAACCATGAATTTATTTAGTAAATTTCTTATCACCTCATTAAGAAATGAGTACCACGGTCACTCACAATACTGAATAGACTTTTGTACCTTGTGAAGATACATTCACACAAGAATGCGGGTATGGTTCTTGTATCATTCTTCCTAGTAGCCCTTGTTTTAGCCAACTGGGTCATATATTCTATAGTTGAGAGGATATATTATGCCTATGTTTTGTATCTTGGTGGTTGAATAGGGCCTATAAAGTCTATTCCCCATTTTGCAAATGTTCTACCTCTCATCATGGGCCATAGTGACATGCTATGCATTTGAGCTAGAAATTTAACCCTTTGGCATGCATCATATCTCTGTACAAACTCCTTACCATTGACAAACAATGTTGGCCACCAAATGAGAGCCATCAATATTTCTCTTACAGTGGTTTCATGAGAAAAATGACCCCCCTCCCCCCACCCAAAAGACCGACATGCACGTGCTCTAGGATTGTGATGTTTCCATATTCATCGGTGCATAGTCATTTTTTTTTATCTTTGCCTCATTTATACAGTTGTTTTCCAATCAATGTATAATTAATTTCTTAAGTTTCAATAGACATTTTGACGATGTTTACTCATATCATTAAGTATAATCTAATTTTTCAAGTACTCTACCACATATTGAGTCCATTTTGGTACAATGGATATTTGGAACAAATTAGCATGAGCATAAGAGATTTGTTTTCTCATTGAGAGCATTGTTCTACATAAACATGAACATCTCCTTTCATGGATGGTCAATATACCTCCGACCATGTAAGCCTTCTCATGGTTTGGTCTTTCACAAAATGGATCCAATTACTAGGGTAAACACTTGATTTAAGGAGCTAGCTTGTTCTCCTGGGCTTAAGCACAAAAGACAAACTCCATCCTTGTTTTTCTAGTTTCCAAAATTGATACATAGCCGATTGCTTGATCAATGATGGTGCTATAGGAAGATGTATTTGGGAGTCTACTTGTGTATTGGTCATCAAAATAAGTAAGCTTTCCAACCATCTAGGGATCATTTCTATGAAAAATATATAAGTATCAGGCAAATCATCGTCAACTCCCTTGGAAGGTTCTCTTAAGGTGATCTTGAACAAGTGATTAGAGTCCATTTTTGAGTGTGATACCCTTTCGAATAACCATTGAAAGTCAAATTCTAGTAAAATGACAAACCATGTCACAATCCTATCGATGTCACATGGCTTATTGACTAGACTAGTTTGTAGATTTTGATATTAACCTCGCACAAAGATATTCTACATCACTTGAAATGTGACATATGGACTCTATAACTATCGTAGCTCAAAGTACCTTGAAATTCAAAAATCTTGTGTTTTATCAAAAGATAACAAGCACGATTATTTTCTTTTGATCCAAAATGAAGATCTTTTTGAAGATTTCTAACCCTCACTAGTTGCACACACTATGAGCTGGTCACTTGGAAAGTTTGACAAGGTTTGGACCAAATTTTAAGTCTCTAGCCCACTTTTTGTACCTGTTGTTGGATTCCAGAGAAAATTTGGCATAAAAAACGCTCTATATAGCTCCAAAAGACATCAAATTTAAAACATGGGCTCAATGTCTATCATGTAGTAGAATCAATTAATGAATCTCTAGCAATTCTAAGGACCCTGATATGATAAGCACAATTATTAACTAGGCGCCTAACTTTGCAGGTTCTCAATATTATGATGATTATCATAGCTAATATAGAGTGTATTAAGATCTACTAATATTGTTATGCTTAGCTTCACTTACTAGATTAGAGACCAAATAAGATTTGACATCAAATTCCACTCAAATATGATCAAAACTTCTTAAGACTTCACAAAACTTCTTAACTTCAATTTGACAAAGTTAAGCCTTAACCCAAAGCTCAAAATCACCACCAAGAAAATAAGTGTAATTATTATCTTTTGCTGTGGAATTGAACTTTTTGCAAGTTTGATGTTGAACATGCTCTATACAACGTGAATACTTGTGGCTAGAAGACCATTTTTTATACACGTATTAGAGAGGAGACAATAATCTCTATTTTTGCAATCCTTTGAAATGTAACCACGATACTTATATAGCTTCCATAAGGTCAAATTTTGACCAAAACCACTATTTGGTGCCTTTTTGTGCTTGCTTACGAGTCCAAATCTAAAACCTTGAAAATCATAGAAACACCTCATTGATGATTCTTTAGAGAGAAAGATAGATTGGAAATCTCTTTTGATGATAACTTAACCTTCTCCTAATCAAAAAATGCCATAGGGATAGTGGGAGGTGTCCACAAACATTTAATCTTTCTTGTTTTTTATGATTTGAGTTTCAAATTTCAGACTCACAGTCCAGCCCGTCAATCGCTCAAGAAACAACATAATCTAATCCTACAAGGTCCTCCTAGGGTAGAATTACTCCCAAGTCACATCTACACAACCGAAGATGACACTCCCCAACTATGCAATTTCTAAAGATGTTTTTCCCCAAGTAAATCTAGAGAAAGTAATGAACATTGCTATCCAAGTATTGAGGTTTTCCCTAGTTTAGGCTACTCCATCGCCATATCTTTAATAGATTAGCCAAAATATATGCGACTAAAATAAATGATCCCTTAGCCCATATGCAGCTAGAATGAAGCTAATACAACTTGGAAGCACTTAGCCCCTATCTATGTGACTCATATTTTTATATATAGACTTGAGAATGAACAACTACATGAAATTGAAGCTATGAATATTCAAGTTTCTTGAAAGAATGGGAGAAATTTGCTATTAGAGGTGTATAATTTGTTGCTTCCTTTGAGGATCTACCAGCTAGACTTATTGGCCATTACCTCTCATTAATTCCAAACTCTCGGGATACTACCCTTGTTATTCTTAACCCCTTTCTTAATCTAAAAGGACTATGTGCATGTCAATTTCAACTATGCAAAATATTTTCATCGAGGCCAAATTGATATTGTTTTTCTCTTCTTTGTCCCATGCTTCTTGCACAACTATTTAGGTGGCATAGACTTTTTCCATGTCCCGATATCATTGTTTTGGCCTTATATTGTGAGTATCTAGCCTTGTTAAGTAGGAATGCTGATTGAAAATAGTGTGACCTTTTGGATCGTTATCTATAGGTGAGGTTATACAGATAGGCGCTCTCTATGTGTGCTACAATTGTATAAAGATGAAGTTGTAATGTGATGATTAATGATGATGATGATGGTAGTGGTGAATTTTTTGTGGTCTCTTGTAACTTATTTGTGTATAATGATATGATCGCAATTTTTTTTTGTAAGCATCTTTATACACCAGATAACATTGGTGACCATGATCGACTTTGAACTAGTGGTAGTTGCAGATTTGCTATTCATGGTGTTGACCAATAAGGCTTGAGAGATTTTATGCCTTGACAGTCACGGTCTCAGGCCCCACCTTCTCCCTTTCCTATTTCACCATTGCAGCAACATTGATTACATCACTCTTGCCTAACCTACAATGCCACTGGCGGAACCGAAAGACCAATGGGGGGATAGGCTTGGGAAAGGGGGGGGGGGGGGGGGGGGGGGGGGGGGGGGGCACTATGTATAAACTGTGTATATCATGTGTGTTCAAGGACTATTTATTAAGATCCTTATCTGTGAATTTTTGACAAATAGAATACATTCTTTTCTTATTCAATCTGTAATTTGTTTTTCCAATTCCAATTTATGGTATCTTTTTATATATATGCAAAAATGTGAGAAAAAAAAATGTAATAACGCCTTTTGCTGCCCTCACGTGAAAGTCACATAATTTTTAAGTGGCCCCATGAGGGTGTTGGGGTATAAAGCCCAATGTGGTCGCCCAGGTAAGTGGGCGGGCCGCCAGGTATGTACACATATTCTTTTGTTAAAACCTAATAAGAACTCACTATGCTTTACACATTACAGTAGAGCGAGTTCACCATATCGTTGTGCTCTTCTTCTCGCACTCTCTCTTGCATCGCACTTCCGCTTGTACTCCTTCAATTGGTATCAGAGCTCAGATCGAGGCTCGGGGCAGCACTGCAAGAGGCTAGAGTCACCAACTCAGATTGGAGTGAAATTCGACAGGCGAAGACACGGCCCCAAATCTCGTGGGAAAGCCCGATGGGCTAGGTGTTGTCAGAATTTCATTCTGAGGTCATCTCGGCCACCGTTCGGCTTCGACAAAGGTCTGCGCAGGCCATTTTCGACTACGTGGTCTCGACGGGTGCAGATCCGACTCTGCAAATTTGGGGTTTTCGGCCTACGACTGCAGGTGCTAAGGATATCGACACTCCCAGAGTGTTGATTTGTGGCTGTCTACACATCGAAGGACGGCTCACAGTTCTTGGAGGCGTGTCACATACGACACGGGCGCATCTACACAGACTGTAGCCGACATCCACTAGTTCATCAGGTAGCTTGTGTTTGCTGCTTGATATTCCAGATTTCATCCTGACATTGCAGGTACTTCCACATGGGATGTATTGTCAGAGATGATGTATGTCTGTTGAGGGTTTGCTGGTTGTGAGTCACGCAGCAAACAACCGCCGCAACGGTTACAGCATACAGTGGGAAATTTGTGGATGTATAACTTTGTGGGAAGTCTATGTATTGTCAGATTTACTGCAGCCTTTGTTGAGGGTCAAGTGAGGTTTTATTGAGCTGGGGGATTCTCGAATGTTGAGATCCTTTCGGTGATACAGGTCTTGGAGCGATCCCTCGAGCACCCTTAGATAGGCAGCTAGGATGTATTGACTGTGAGTTAGACAGTTGGGATTGCATCTTTGCTTTACTGCCGTTGAGGCATTGTCGCAATTTATGCTTACAGGACAGTGACAGGACAGTCACAGACAGTACATGTGCAGGACAGGTTTACCCACAGCTTACAGTGTCAGAGAGACAGTGTGTTTTGAGCTGTTTTTTGAGTACACCAAAGCCATTTTACAAAGGAGACTCTGCCAAAATTTATGCAGAATCTGAAGCTTTCTTGGTTCATTTGACAGGTTGATATTGGTTTAGAGGTCAGTTTACAGGGGAAACTCTGTCGAATTTTTCCTAGGAAAGTAAACTACTGTGAAGCGTAGCTATGGCTGGATCAAAGGACACTGCTCTTTACAATATCAAGAAGCTGGATGGAACCAATTTCCCATTGTGGAAGAAGCAGATTTGGCACGTGTTGGTACAAAAGAAGCAGATAAAACCTATAAAGATCAAGGGGATAAAACCAGAAGATATGGACGAAGATGAATGGAGCGAAATGGATGAATTGGCACTTTCTACCATTATGCTGACTTTGGCAGAAAGCGTTTACTTCAATGTAGCAGACGAGATGTCGGCTTATCAAGCATGATTAAAGCTGAGTGATCTTTATGAGAAGCAGAGTGCAGCTTCACAGGTATACTGGCTTAAGAAGCTTGTTGACTTGAAGATGAAAGAAGGGACACCTATGTCCAATCATCTGAATGAATTCAACACAATCTATAGTCAGTTGTCAGCTCAAGGTGTCAAGTTTGATGAACCTGTTAGAGCTATGTTCCTGTTGATCACATTGCCGAAAAGTTGGGACACTTTTCGCACAGCTTTGAGTAATTCTGCACCTCCAAATGGTTTGAACATAGCAGGTGTAGAAGGAAGTCTGCTTACTGAAGAAACCAATAGAAAGACAATGGACAAAAGCAAAGGAACAGCCTTAGTTGTCAGGGGAAGGAACAAAGAAAAGTACAAAGGTGGAAAGAGGAATCAGTCTCGTAGCAAGTCTCGCAGTGCTAAAGGCAAGAGTGACATAGAATGCTACCATTGTGGAAAGAAGGGTCACATGAAAAGAGACTGCAGAGAATGGAAAGGAGAAAAAGGCAAAGAGAAAGCTGAAGACCATAGTGAGAAGAACAAGTCCTCAGTGAAGATTCAAGAAATAAATGTGACAAACACTGTTGCAGAGGATGACAGTCTAGTGTCAGGAGACATCTACTTCTTGAAGAATACAATGGACTCAACTCTTCTTACAGCATCTGATGGAAATGCACTGAGTGACTGGATTATAGACTCAGGGGCATCACTTCATGTGTCTCCAAACAAGGAGTGGTTTACCTCTTATGTGACCACTAAAGATCATGTTCGGCTAGGCAATGGGTAGACATGTGAGATCTTAGGTGTTCGAGATGTTCAATTGAAGTTTCAGAATGGCTCTTCTTTCACGCTGAAGAATGTGAGACATGTTCCCGCAATTACAAAGAGCTTGATCAGCACAGGTTTACTTGATGATGCTGGCTACGTCACCACTTTTGGACAGAACATGTGGAAGATATCCAAGGGTTCTATGATAGTAGCACATGGAGTAAAGTCTGGAGGACTTTACATGATTTATGTATCAAATGTCTCTAAAAATGTAATCAATGTAACCGAGCAGCCGAACGTTTCTTTGTGGCATAGCCGGTTAGGACATATGTACAAGAAGGCAATGGAAATCTTGTCTCGTTCTGGTTATTTGCCTGGCTTTTCATTTAATGATTTTGAATTCTGTGAACATTGTCTGTATGGTAAGCAAACACAACAGCCACATAAGCATAGAAGCAGTAGAAGAGATACATAGTTGGCACTTGTTCATAGTGATTTGTGTGGACCTATGCCTAACCTATCTCTAGGGGGAGCTTCTTACTTTATGAAATTTATAGATGATTACTCGAGGAAAGTATGGGTTTACTTTCTCAAGCACAAGGATGAAGCGTTTAGTGTTTTCAAAACGTTTGTGACACTTGTGGAGAATCAGAGTGGCAAGAAGCTTAAATGCTTACGCAATGACAATGGTGGAGAGTATGTTTCAAAGGCCTTTCAGGACTTTTGTGAGTCAAAAGGTATAAAACGTGAACTTACTACTCTTTACAATCCTCCTCAAAATGGTGTTGCTGAGAGGATGAATAGGACCATACAAGAGAAGGTCAAAAGTATGTTGTCTAATGCACAGCTGCCAAATGGGTTTTGGGCTGAAGCTGTATCAACAGCTGTTCATCTTGTAAATAGATCTCCTAGCAAGGTTTTGCAGAAGGATTCAGTGCCAGAGATGGTATGGTCAGGCAAAATGCCCTCATAC
The DNA here is from genome assembly GCF_014529385.1 of Adiantum capillus-veneris. Classification (NCBI taxonomy): domain Eukaryota; kingdom Viridiplantae; phylum Streptophyta; class Polypodiopsida; order Polypodiales; family Pteridaceae; genus Adiantum; species Adiantum capillus-veneris. The sequence continues at coordinate 590,238 of NC_140943.1, forward strand.
AAGCATCTCAGAGTCTTTGGCTGTGAGGCATATACTCACGTTCCAAAGCCAAAGAGTAGAAAGTGCATCTTTCTAGGCTATGGTAATTCTGGTGAGATGGGGTACAGACTTTGGGATCCCGAATCTAGAAAGGTTGTCCGCAACAATGATGTTCACTTTAATGAATCCAAATATCATTCTAAACCAGAGAGGGTTGAGGAGATTAGAAGAGTTGTCTTCCAAGAAGATGGACCTACACGTGCAAGACAAAATGTCAGGGTTCAAGAGGAGCAAGGATAGGATAGAGTGGAACCACAGGTTGTGGCCGAGCCTGAGCCACCTATTGTGCGTAGATCTGGACGTGTCACGCGACCTCCTGATAGGTTTGTTCCATCTATGAACTATGTCATGTTGACTGATTGCAATGAGCCTTCATGTTACAAGGAAGCAGTGCAAATGAAGGACTCCGGAATTAGCAATTGGCCATGCAGTCAGAGACGACAGCTCTGCATAAAAACCAGACATGGAAGCTAGTTAAATTACCACGGGGCAAAAAGGCTCTACCCTGTAAATGGGTTTACAGGTATAAGATCACCGCTCATGATAGTCAGCCAAAGTACAAAGCAAGGCTTGTTGCCAAGGGCTTTAAGCAAGAACAAGGCATTGACTTTGATGAAGTCTTCTCTCCGGTGGTCAAAATGACTACATTGAGATGCTTTCTTGCATTGGTTGCCATATTAGATTTGGTGTTGCACCAAATGGATGTCAAGACAGCGTTCTTGCATGGTGGTTTAGATGTGGAAATTTACATGCAGCAGCCAGAAGGGTTTGTTGAGAAAGGCAAGGAAGATTGGGTATGCCATTTGTTAAAGAGTCTTTATGGCTTAAAACAATCACCGAGGGCATGGTACCATAAATTCCACAAGTTTATGCTTTCTCAAGGCTACAAACGTAGTGAGTTCGATCACTGTCTATATACAAAGAAGGCTAAGGATGGTAGTTGGCTGATCCTTATTTTGTATGTGGATGACATGTTGATTGCTGGCAAGCACTTGGAAGAAATTTCAGCTTTGAAGTCAAAGATGGCAAAATCGTTTGACATGAAAGACATGGGTGAGGCAAGTCATATACTTAGTATGCGCATTGAGAGAGACAGATCAAAGAAGTTGATTTGGTTATCTCAAACAGAGTATATTGACAAGGTTTTGCAACGTTTCAATATGGAGAAGGGAAAGGCACTGAGTGTTCCATTGCCACCATATGTGAAACTTAGCAAACAAGATTGTCCTGTGTCTGAGGAAGAACAGGCTGAAATGGATAAGATTCCATATGTGTCTGCAGTGGGTAGTTTGATGTATGCAATGATTGCTACTCGCCCAGACATTGCATTTGCAGTGGGAGTAGTAAGTCGATACATGTCAAACGCAGGCAAGAAACATTGGGAGAGAGTGAAAGGAATATTGAGATACCTGAAAGCTACAAAGAGTATGCGTATATGCTATGGGAGTCAGGAGCTAAGTGTAAAGGGTTTTACAGAATCAGATTATGCAGGTGACTTAGACAACTGAAGGTCTACGTCAGGGTATGTCTTTACATTGGTTGGTGGAGTAGTATCATGGCGTTCTAGATTACAAGATTGTGTTAGTCAGTCTACTACAGAGGCTGAATATGTTGCAGCATCAGAAGCATGCAAAGAATCAATTTGGCTTAATTGACTAGTAACAGATTTGGGAATCAAAGAAGAGATGCCTGTGTTATATTGTGATAATCAAAGAGCTATACAATTGGCTCGCAATCCAGTTTATCACTCAAAGACAAAGCATGTGGATGTGAAGTATCATTTCATCAGGGAAATTCTCGAGGATAAGCAACTTCAGCTTGTCAAAGTTCACACCACAGAAAATCCTACTGATCTACTTACAAAAGGACTTCCCTCAGAGAGCTTTGCGCATTTTCGCAAGCAGTTAGGTGTAGGGTAGTACATCACTTCTCTACATCTCTTGTATATTAGCTTGTATAGTAGCTTCTCTCACACTTAAAGAACCACATTGGACTTTAAGTGGGAGGTTGTTGGGGTATAAAGCCCAATGTGGTCGCCCAGGTAAGTGGGCGGGCCGCCAGGTATGTACACATATTCTTTTGTTAAAACCTAATAAGAACTCACTATGCTCTACACATTACAGTAGAGCGAGTTCACCATATCGTCGTGCTCTTCTTCTCGCACTCTCTCTTGCGTCGCACTTCCACTCGTACTCCTTCAGAGGGGACAGGGCATTGGAAGTGGATACAATTGAAGTCATGAATACATTCACTGAAGTAGACACTATTGAATTGGGTCGGTTTGCCGACATACGACACGGATCTAATTCCACTCCAATTTTTTTGCAAACCACACCTCCTTCTCCGGATTGAGTTTATGAAATAGATCTTGGCCTTCCCAAACAACTTTTGCCAGTGGGATTTATCCTTGAAGAAATGGCATCCACAATTGCAAGTACAATCCCAACAATTGTTGTGATCTTGGTGGGGGTGGCACTGATGAGGGAGCTAATTGCATCTGGGAGAGTCCCACCTAGGGGTTCGGTAGTCCCTGTTTCGATTGGACCGTATATCTTTCTAGAGATTTTGATATGACAAGAATAGGAAGTAAGCATCATGATCTCAAGTACGATAAATTTGTGGGCAATCTGATGAAAATCCAAATTCCCTTAGATGGTAGTGTTGATGTGGTGCATAATAAGGCATTCAATGGTAGTTTGGTAAAGAGTGACGTCAACAGGATCACTAGCATCATGAAGACTCAACTTCAATCTTGTTTCCATGGGATTGGAAATATGCTTGCATTCCTGAAGTCCAACCTTACATAGCAATGTCTCTATGTAACGTGTTTGACACAAGGCAATACCACTATGACACTCCTCAAATTGTATGCCCAAGTAATAATGCAAAACCCCAAATATTTCATCTTGAAATTAGCAGTCATATTAGCTTTAAATTAAGCAATATGTGTCTCATTTGGTCTAGTGACCAAAAAATAATCAACATAAAGAGCAAAAATGAGAAGTACATCACCCTCACACTTTACGTAGAAAGTGCTTTTTGTTGGAGTATTACAAAATCCTCGTTAAACCAAATGTGTGATAGGTTTCTCATACCAAGCATGAGGAGACATCTTCAATCCATGCAAAGCTTTCTTACATTTGCACACTTTACCTTCTTGTACTTCTAAACAAAGCCGTGAAGCTGCGTTACATAAAATTCCTTGAATATGTCACCATTCAAGAAAGCTGTAAAAATGTCTAATTGATGTACATTCCATCCAAAATGAGTTGCCAATGTACATAGAAAACTCATAGTTGTCATACAACAAGTGGAAGTAGCAGTCGCTTCATAACCAATGCCTTTCTACTATACATAACCCTTTGCAACAAGTTGAGCCTTATAAGACAAATCGAGGACAAAGCTCACAATCTAGATTACGTTTCAACTTGTAAACCCACTTTGTACCAATGGACTTTTTTTCAGGAGGCAAATCACATAAGATCCATGTGTCATTTTTTAGAAGTGCATCATATTTTGATTGCATGCCGTCCATCCAATTTTCAAAATTTTGTGCTTCATCAAAAGTCAAAGGTTCCTCTACATCACACAAGCTAGAAGCAACCAAAGCTTAACAATTTGATGCATAAGATGCATGGAGAGAACTTGCACGAGTATGACCAAACAAAGGTCCATCCAATTTATTGTCATGCAAAGTATGCACCAACCATATCGACATACCTCTAGCATACTCATTCTTAGCCCTTTCCACATCAAGAACATTATGTACATTTGCATTAGAAAGAGGCTGATTCGTAGATTTTTTTGAAACCCCCATAGGCTATACATTGGCCTCATTGGAATTTACGTTCAAGTTTCCACTACTAAAAAGAGGTAACAAATTGTCATAAATGTCTTGTGAGCTTACATTACTATCTCTAAAATACATGAGAAAAAAGGTTGAATAGAATCTTCCACAAACACAACATCTCGTGACACCAAGATACGTTTTGTTTGTGGATGATATAACATGTAATCTTTTCTCTCAGTACTATATGCAACATAAATGCATTTGGGAGCCTTATCATCCAATTTTTGCGCTTTGTTTGTGACACCAAAGCATAAGCCAAACCACAAAAATGTGCATGTGATCAATAGATGGCTTCTTATCAAGTCATGATTTGTGAGGAGTCATAGAATGCAAAGCTTTTGTAGGATACGTGCTAAGTAAGCCAAAACGAATGTGGTAAAGCTTGACACTTGACCATACGTGTTGCCATCTTTGTAAGAAACCTGTCTTTCCTTTCAGCAACACCATTTTTCTGAGATGTATACAACATAGTACATTGGTGTTTTATCCCACTACTAGCCAAAAATGTATTAAACTCATGAGACATATACTCCCCCCCTCAATTTGAATGGAGGGTGCCCATAGTACATCTAGAGACATTTTCAGCCATAGCCAAATTTTGCTTGAAGCACATAAATTTTTTTGACTTAGCTAAGCGGATACACCCATGCATGCATGGAGTAATCATCAAATGAAATTCACAAAGTACAGGTAATTTCCTAAGGATGAAATTTGCATAGGCGCACAAACATCACTATGCACAAGCTGCAACCTGTATGTAGCCCTCAATGAACCATCCTTTGGAAACTTGAATGCTACATCTTACCCAAAATACAATCTTCACAAAATATAGGCTTCAAGAGGAGGCGACAAAGAAGCAACCATATCAGATTTTTGCAATTGCAACAAACTGGAAAAATTTAGATGCCCAAAACATGCATGCCAAAGTTTTGCATCTGAAATGGACTTTGATCCACAAATGCATTTGCAAAATTTTTCCCACACTTGTCATACAAAGTGAGCTTATAGAGCCCACAACATAAAATGCTAGATTCAACAATTTCATCGTCACCAAAGTTGATATCATGGACTGTACATCTATCATCCACAAATTTCACAACAAGACCAAGTCTAGCAAGTGTGGATACAAAAAAAAGGTTCTTCTTTATCTCAGGTACATAAAGTGCATCAACAAGTTTGAAAGAACTTCCATTTGTAGCAGTCAATACAATATTTCCAATTCCCTTGACCGGATAAGAGGCATTGTTGGCACACGTGACTGTATTCCCATGAGGGACATCCTTGAGAGAGGTAAACAAGTTACAATGAGAGGTAATGTGCTTTGTAGCACCATTATCAATGTACCACACATGTGAATTTTCAGCAACTGACATACATATGCCATGGATAGAAGGATCATAAGTTCACTCTACACTAAAAGTCCATTCTACATCTACATCATCATCACAATCTTCTTTCATAAAAGATGCTACAATTGTTGTAGTTGTAATGGAACCATCCTCTTTCTTCTTAGCCCCTTTTCCCTTTAATTTTGGACACTGCTTGATGAATTGACAATTAGCTTTACAATAATGAAAACACATCTTCCTTTTGCCCTTTTCACCAAAACTCTTAGAAAATTGCTATTAGCAAAAGCATTAGGAACATATGATTACCACTCACAGAAGAACCATGAGAAGTGGCTACATTGCTGTTACCACTTTTTCTTTGAGTAGAAATAAAGGCCTATTCAGTCACACATTGTTTAGCCCTGTTGTTTCTTAAAAGTGACTCTTACACAATATCAATGTGCATGATTCAACAAACTTAAAAACATCATGATTTCCTTGGGTCATAGGTCTCCAAGTACTAGCAAAATTCTAGCAAGAATCTAACAAAGCATCAAGAATAATTTGCACAAGGGAACTCTAAAAAATGACCACCTATAAAAATCAGTTTTGTGATCTATATCCTTGATATCAACAAGGAAAGTTTTCGTATCATCTTCCTCATGCATAATCTTCGATTCCAACTCTTTATGCAACAGTGCAAGTTTAGCCTCATTGCAACTTCCATAAAGACCAGACATAATATCCCAAGCCTATTTAACTGATTTAGCCAAGATACTGTGAGGAATAGTAGTGCACTTCATGATAGTGAAATTAATGCATGAGCCTACACATATCTAACATCCCAATGAGTATGCTCACAAAACAACTCTAGCAATCACAACACTGCAGCCAAAACCTTCAACATCCTCAACATTGCATGTATCCACAAAACCAGGATGTACATCAATACGCTATACAAAATTCCAAACACCCTTTTACACAAGACCATGTTTCATCATGTAAGACCACATTAGGTAATTGTCCCCATCCAACAGTAAACATCTTGAACACATTTGTGTTGTTGTCAGCCATGGCAAGTGCCTGCACACCTTATGTGAAAATTGCCCGAGAAGAGGAGAACCGAAGCAAGACTAGTATGTGCTATATAGCACAGCCCAAAGAAGACTGTAAGAGACTGTTATTGTTAGAAGCTGGACACACCCCACGGCATCTAACTACTCGGCGGACTATTATTTTTGTAATTATTCATTCATTGAGGAAAACCCGATTTTTCACCTTGTAAATATTGGGACTTACAGAAGTTTCCAGATTGTATCCCAGTTTTGATAGTTAGATTGAGTAGATGGTTGATTTTGGAACTTTAGGGTTTGAGAAGTTGTAAGGTATATATACCACTTTTTGACCTTAATGAAGGACCTTTTGTCATTTTAAAACAAGTTTGAAGTCTGTGAGTGAGCGTACTGTGTACGTGAGAGAGAGTGTGAGCTTCGTCTTGACGCTACGTGTGCTACGGTGGTCGGAATCGAGTGCAGAGAAGTGCAGCGTGTTGCCCCCAACTAGAGCTACGAGCCGATACCAACATTACACGCGTACGGTCCGGCTTTGGGAGCTCCTTCTACGAGCATCATCTTTTTTTTTGGTGAGCATACGTTATCTGATTTCACATTGCAGCATATCCACGTGTTCACATTGAGTAGAGCTACACATTAGGCACTTCAGATTTCGGAAACGAAGACCTGCAGATTTTGGCCAGACATCCTACGTGTTTCTGCACCGGGTGTTTTGGGTCGTGATTTTGGTTCATAGACCTTAGGGAGAGCAGCCTATAGGTATTAGTAAGGTCTCCTTCAAGTTCTATGGTGTTTCGAAAGTGTTTGATGGGTGTTCGGCTCTAGCAAGTGTTGTAGGAAGTATTCTCTTTTGCACTCTTGAAGGCTGTGACTTAGACAATTGGTAGGGACCTCTGTAGGAATTAGTTAGGAGTCGGTCGAGTATAGGATGACACCTTATTCTTGCTTCCACGCGCCTGCGGGTCGAGCTTTGTCCTTAGCTGACATTACTTGTTAGGTGAGTTCTCGCTGTGCTGACGTCTATCGCGGCGTATCCGTCCAACATTGGCGCCGCTGCCGGGGACGAAAACCTTAGGTAGGTGACCGAGACTAATCCTTGAGGATTGGGATTTTTGGCTTGCCAAGAGTTTCGCCTTACATTTAGATAGGATCAGAGGGTGGAGGACTCTCTAGGTCTTAGAGGGAGTCTAGGAAGCGTGTGTCTGGCCTAGATCCTTCGACTTAGGTAGAAGAGGTAGACTTAGGTAGTTGTAGGTAATAGTCGAGTTCTAGAGTAGGAGTTGGGGTGGTAGAAGCGGTGAGAGGAGAGCTTGAGACTCCGGAGAGGCCAAAAAGCAACCAAAAACACCATTATCACCATTTCTTCATGATAGGTAGGAGTAAAGTAAGTAGGACATCATGATTCAGATCTAGAGCATTTCATGCATGTACACTTGCTTGGTAGAATCATTACAAGTTTGTAAAAGACGCAAAAAGACGCAAAAGTGTGGTTGAAAGCCTAATTGACGTCCAAAAGTTACTGTGAGTGTTTCTAATAGGTCTTCAGAGTATCAGGAGCATTCCTGTCAGAAAAAACTTTAATTTTAAGCCAGGAGACATCCTACGCGTAGGATGTCTACAGGCCAATCTGGGAGGAATTTTGGGAATTTGAGTTGACCAGTGTGTTCAGAAGGTAGGATTTACCCTAATTTCAATTGGAAAGTGGAAATTTGGCCATATCTTGACAGGAGAAGGCCAGATAGACTGAAATTGCAAGACATCCTACCCAAATAGTGCCAAAACATTAACTTGAGACCAAAACCATAAGATGGCTGCATGAGTGTGTCTTGCATGATATATTGAGTGACTGAAAAGGGTTTCACCTCATTTGGGTAAGAAAATTGGGTTTAAAGTGGACTTTAGCACTTTTGACTGAAAAAACAAAAAAAGCTAAAGTTTGAGACTTTTGACATGCAAATCAAAATCTAAGCATACCTCTGGGATACTAACATCAAGGGGAAGCGGTGGAACAAATCTGGGGTCAAACAGGCCAAAAAGACATCCTACGCGTAGGATGTCTTCTGAGTGATTTAGGACTCCAAACTAAAATCTGAGTATACCAAGGTGATTAGCAACTCAAGGGGAGCTTAAGCCTTGAGTTTAAATCCATTCTGATGAAAAAGGCATCCTACGCGTAGGATGTCTAATGCAAGAAATGAAGCCAGAATTTGACTTAGAGCATTGTAAGGTGTTATATAGCCTAAGGCAAGACAGCTAGTCAATTTTGGTCCAATTTGGAGTTGATTAGACTGATCAATACCATCAACAGGCCGTCGAAACAGATTCCTGACTCATTGACCAGCTTATAGAAGTCCAAATTAAAAAAGTAAAAGCAGCTGTAAGCTCAGCACAACAAGGGGAAACAACAGTGCAAAAATCCAGGCAAAATACAATAGGAGACATCCTACGTGTAGGATGTCTATTGGGGCATACTGCAGAGAAAATTTGACCTTGCCTAGGCAGTGAGGTTCCATTTGGCTTGAGGGTTCCAGAACTTCTTTCAGAAGTGAATTTGGACCTTGGTTGCCCATTTGAAAAAGCAAAGACTGAATTCAGACTTTTTCGCGTAAATTGGCCAACACCAGAAGGAAGTACTGTTTCAGATTAGCAACCTAATCCAGAACATCAGCAGTGTATAAAATACAGTAGTGGTTGAGATTAACTCTCCAGTTATACCAATCATTACTAAAATAACCTTTAGCAGATAAATGCTTTGATTCAATTGCCGAAATTAAAACTCTTGTGTACAGGTATATTCAGCAACAAAGCAAGAAGTTGTGCAGAAACTGACCCGCTGCCAGGTGAGTGGTTGAATTTGTGCTAAATTGCATTGATAAGTTTGATGAATTTAAGATCAGGAAGATACATTGTTAGAGACCAGAAGGTGACAGGTGACCAAGGTAGCTTAGTGTCCACCGAAGAGAGTGTAACTCAGGCAAGGCTAGATCCACTAGCACCGATTATTGAGGAAGGTAATGATACTGACACTTCGTCAGACAAATCTTTCTTCATGATGGGTAGTCAACAGCCAGGAGATTTCACCTATGATGGACCTATGCGAGGAGGAAGCACCTCCCAAAATCATTTGAATGATCCCAGGCTTACGGTGATCTTCTTAGAGGGAACAAACTCAAGAGGAGCCCTTGTCTATTCTGACTATCGAGGCTGCAAGTGCATTTGTATCAAAGAGAGGCCAGCACAAAGATTGGAGATAATCCGCGTGTATGATGATGAAGATAGATTCCGAGACGAAAAGGGGAACCACTATTTAATAGTTAGCAACCCTGAAGATTACAACAGATATGGAGATAACGTGGCTAAAGGGAAAATGGTTTCAGAAACTCAAGAGCCGCCACCAAACATTGATCGGCACGGAGCTATTTTTATGTACGATAAGAAAACAATCAGGATTCCAACTTATAACGAGAATGTGGGAATCTACAAACACGAGAGCGAGGGTATTGTCTCTTACTTTCGCAGCAAAGAACCATACGTAAACGAACTAAGCAAAGACAAGGTTCTTTACTTATTCTCTTATGAAACTGCTACGGGGAAGGGCATAGTTTTTGTTGATAGATACGAGCGAGAATACCAACGTATTCTCCCAGAGGAAGTAGAAAGAGCAACAGGTCTAGGAGCATCAACATATGCCCCTGAGGAAATGCCGAGAGCCGCCCACACCCCAAGCAAGTCAACAAATCCATTTTCAGATGAGTATGACACTACCTCACATTCCACTAGACAGCAAGTATTCAACAACCAAGACCAACCAGCAAACCAGCCATCATTGTAGGCATGGCTTCGACAGAGTGTAACAATGAAACCAGACCGAAACCGATATGGTTATCAAGCCGCACGAGGGCTCAGGGATTTGCAAGAACCACCACACTATTCAAGGTATCAAGCAGAGAGTAAGCCAAAGACACAAGGGTCGACCGAGCTTGGAGGACCACCCATCGAACGAGTTCGAAGAGAAGAACCACCTCCAGCAAGAACCGTTAGAAATTATGTCTTAGGAGCACCGTTAGGAGAGGAACCAGCCTATTACAGAAGACCTGAGGAGGTGTATAGACTTGGACGGGGTGATCCAATGATGAGATTTGTAGACCATCGCAGAATTAGACCTTCTCAAGTGCAAAATTGGGTAAACAAGAAATACACAGGAAACAGAGACCCAAGAGATCATGTGGCAGCCTTTGTGCGTGTAATTAGAGCCGAAGAGGTGTTAGATTTTCCTACCCAATTGGCAGGGTTTGGACTAACCCTAGAGGATGATGCTGCAACTTGGTTTGACTCTATGGAGCATAGAGACTTTGAGTCGATGGAGGAAGTGTTTGACGAGTTTATTGAGGAATTCTTTCAAAGGGGAATAGCTCATAATACCGTCTCACAAATCCATAAATTCAAACAAAAAGATGGAGAATCTGTACGGAAGGTAGCCCTAAGACTAAAAAGATATGTTAAGTTCTGTCCTGTTGAAGAACTGCCAACTCAGTCCAGACTTATGCTGATATTCATCCAAGGACTAAGGAATGCAGATCTCCAGAAAGACTTACATATGAAGAGGAGCACGACGTTGAATGAGTTGACCAAGGAGGCTCTGTACCTTGTGGACAATTGTGCGGTCTACAAAGAAGGGGAGTTCAACGACCTTGATGACGATTCATCTTCACAGCAAAGTGGGAGAAAGTCTTCCAGGACAACACTGAAAGGAGAAATAGCGGTAAACCATGAGCAGCTCATAGATGAAGTGCTAAAAAAGATCAACTTGTACGCCAAACCTCAGGCTAAACAGCCCAAGTGGTGTGCTATTGAACAAAAATGGACAAACCATGGGACCGAGGAATGTTACTATAACAAGGGATATGTGAGGGAGAGACCTTACGCTCCCCAAGCTCCCGTAGCTTCCCCTCAAGTTCCACCGATGCCTAGATATCAAGCAGGAAACTTACCAGGACCTGTAGGTGTAGAAAGACCACAACCGGTGTTGGGGCAACAACCACCCCTACCAAGTTTACAACCAGTTGGTATAAGATACACACCAACAGTAACTGAATCAGAAGAAAAGGCTTTGGTGCCTATGCATGCATATTATGAAGATCCCAATGGATATGCGGCAAACCCTGTCTATTATCCACCGGAAGAACCCTCGACACCAGAACCATGGAGCATGATAGGGAATCAAGGACCTCCAACTGCTGCACATGCCGTAGGAGAAGGAAGATATAGCTTAGATGAACGAACATTGTTGTTCATAGCCAATGGAGGCATGGGCGGACAGAGACAGGCTTACGGCCAGCAACGAGGGGCTCAAGGAGCACCTCAACAACCCAAGGGACCCTCTTACAAGTGTGGTGGAGACCATTGGCTGAGAGATTGTCTTCATGATGAAATCATTAGAGTCAATGCGTATTGCCCAGAATGTGGAATTACTCATTTGATTCCCGATTTCCCTAAGAACCCGAGCAAAGGAGCAAAAACCACCTTGAACCTGTTGGAAATAGTACCTTCCAGTGGAGGATCGGAAAATGAAACAATCATACCTATTCGGGCGGTAACACGAGCCTAAGCCCAAAGAAGGACGAACGAACCCATAATAGAAGAACCAAAAACAGAAACGAAAAATCAGAGAAGCACTTGGAAAGCGAGAAAGGCGCGTAGGAAAGCCAGGAAAGAACGAGAGCAAACAGCCCTATCCGATGAGTTGAAACATACAAAGAACAGATTGGAGCGGTTAGAAGATCTAGCTAGCTTACGCTCACACACCATAGCAGCCATAGCACCCAAGGAAATAGCAGAGCCCAAAAGTGCAGGATCAGGAGGATTTGTACTAGCAGACAAGGTAAACGAGCAACTGGATGTGCTTCTAAAAGCTTATGAAGCTCGATTTAAAAAGAACCAAACCCAGGAACAAAGGTGGATGACTTATCCATATGCAGAAATAGAAAAACAAAGGTTGGATATGTGTAAAAAGATGATCGAGACGGCTCAATCATTGATGAAAGACTCGTTGGGTAAACCGGCAAATTGTCATGACGCACCAGCTCCAACCCCTATCCAACCAACGTTAGAGAAACATGAAGAAACAAAGAAAAGACTCACTAATGATTATGAATCCAGAGGAGAGCCTATCATAGTGCCAAATACAACCGATGGGGCAAGTGACGGGGTCCATCCTAAAATATTGGCAGAAATGGGAAAGGACGGTAACGGTCTAGATGATCTGTGGAAGCAAATCCGAGAGGCCAACGAGGCTAATAGGATGAGTAACCACATGAATAGCACGAAAAAAGAAAAGAACGTGATCTTACCTCCTATTGAAGAATTTGAGGTAACATCACGAATGAACTTTGAGATACATTCACAAGGGGGAGACCAAGGATCTATTAGTTCAGGGCACAGCCAACCAGACTCTTTGAGAACTTTACCCTCTTACCTGGGAGAATATGAAGCTAAGTCGGAAGTGAGAGCACTCCCATCTCAAAGACTTCCTTCTAACAAGGTGATGGATTCACAAGGATTGATTGAGCTGTTATCCACCCCGGTGGCATGCACAATCACGTTAGCAGAACTCCTAAGGTTAAGGCCAAACATGTGGACCACAGTAGGCAAATGCCTAGAAAAATTTGGAGTGAAAGACCCTACCTTGAAGCTACAAGAAGGAATCAGGGAGTTGGACAGACCTAACCTGAACACTAGACCTGTACCATTGAATAAGGTTGGAGAATATTGCGAGGTAGAAGACGGAAACACGACGCTATCGGTAGAATTCCAAGGAGTAGTTTCCAAAGCTATTCTTGACAGTGGAGCGGGAGTTGCTATCGCCACCAAGGATATCTGGAAAAAATGGGAAAAACCAGCTCTGAGGGCTACCAGAATGAAGCTACAGCTGGCATATGGGTTCATGGAGAAGCCTCTCGGACTCTTAGAAAAAGTAATTGTCACTTTGTGCGGGATCGAGTATGAGCATACATTTGCAATAGTCGATTTCGACAAAAAGAACAATTATGAGATAATCTTGGGACGACCATTCATGCGACAACTGAAGATGGTCCAAGATTGGGGTTATGACCACATATACCTCAGACATGGCGAGACGACAACTAAAATACACCTGAAAGACCATAGTTACAAAAATGTAAACCAAACACCAGTGGAAGAGTTTGATTTGGCTACAATAGTAGGATCGGAACTACCAGCATGGTTAGGGAAACCAAAAGAGCTATGGATGTGCGGAGCTTCACATTGTGGAAGCTTAAAAAAGAGGAATGCGTCTTAGAAAGAACAATTGAGGACAAGGAGTATATTCCGGAACCTTTCCCTGAAGATGCCTTGGAACCTCTAGAATGGGAACACATACTGGCAACATTAGATGTTTGTACCATTACCGACAGTCCAACAACAAAATTTTGCGATAAGGATGGCTACGATGTGCTACCCTATTACATGGTAAGCATTGTACCAGAAAAAGAGACGGTAGAACCTCCAGAACAAGAAGAGTTTTACAACTCCTCTGAACAATTGGAAGTAAATGATGAGGCAGATAATGAGTGTTCAGACACCTCAAGTGAGCGTGGGAATGAAGCCGAGAATATCAAGTTTTATGATTTTGCTAATCAACTCCCTAGACGCCAAGAACGCTATAGGAGGAAAAGAGCAGGAAGGAAAGCGAGAGAGAACCTGATGCCCAGGATAAAAGGTAAAACTCACTATTTGATGCTTGTAAAAGCAGAGGATTGTGTGAAAGATCAAATTTCAAGGAAATTTTCAAAAAATCGAAAAGAACGAACGCGAGAAGAAATAAAACAGGTAAGAAAAGCTAAAACCGAAACAAAATCTCAAAAATCTGAAAAATAAAAAAAAGAACCAACGAAAGACCAAGAGTGGACCAAACTGGAGCGTAAATAGAAATACCAAGAACTGAAACGGTCTTTGAGAGAGATATGGACTACTGAAGAAGATAGTGATGGTAAAGGGGAGTTAGAAAAGGGCAACATGAACGTACAAGCACACTATCGGAAATTTACTATCCAAGATAGAAAAATCATCATGACACCACCAATCAGGGAGAGAACCAACCAAGAATCTTACGATGGGCCTAAAAATGCAAAAAGAATAGACCTCGCAGAACCAGGTGAAAAGCCTCAGCCGGTCTATATAGCTAACGATTTAGAGCCTGAGGAGGAAGCACAGCTAACACAACTTCTCACCAAGTATAAAGATGTGTTCGCTTGGTCCTATAAAGACCTCAAAGGAGTTGATCCATTGATATGCCAACATACAATTCCTATGAAATCAGATACAAAACCTAGCAAACAACGTCCTTATACCTATAATGACACATTTGCCAAACGAATCAAAGAAGAGATTGATAAACTGATGGAAGCGGAGTTCATCTATGAGATTGAACATACAGATTGGGTGTCACCCATTG